>NC_141698.1:317791940-318476862 GCF_964263255.1 Lissotriton vulgaris
CCTGGGCCATTACTTTGAAACCCCTGGGGGCCCAGATGATCCGGGAACTGAAAATGAGACCCTGCAGCCACCCTTCAACTTACCTGAAAAGACATATGAATGTCAAAGTGAGCAGGATCTGTGGGGACTGCTGTGCCTTGTTGGATTTCACAAAACCAGTTTCCACACTTTTTGGTAAACTAAAAAGAAACAGCCATCCCTGAATAGTTAATGTGGATGTAGTGGTGCCTCTGGGTGAAAGTGGAAGGGGAGAGTGTGGTGTCCTCACGTGTTGTGAAGCTGAGGGCATGACAGCAACCAAGGTGCCTACTGCCTGAAGGAAATGTAAATGTGGAATTGGTTAATCACCAAATGTAAGGGCTGCTTAGGACCCAGTACAAGCCTTAATTGATGGAGTCACTTCGAGTTTCATGATGACATGTGACATAATGGTGTTGAATTGTGTAAAGTGACATTTTAATGGATACCTTTAGAAATGATTGCACATGGTACAGTCTGATTACCTATTACTATAGACATGCTTTGAAAGCACTTGTTTTATGTTAAACACTAAACCCAGATCCACTGGAATTATACCATTTTGTGACTTTTTTCCACATAATTAGCATTATAAACCATCACCTTGTGCATAAGCTGCAGATTTTAGAAAAAAAATATTTGTAGCTCAAAATGATCAAAAGTTACTGAAATCTGGTGATGTGTTCCCACGCAGTGGAAGGCCTTCACAAAAGTGAACTGGTCACCTTTCATTTGCTTATTTCTGTAAACTGGTACTAATGAGGTAAAATCTTTTGACCAAATAGTATTATCGTGTGTAAAAAGTACAAAATAATGAATCAATAGTGTCAGAAAATATGCTGCATTATTTGCCTTTTCTTCTTGCATAGTTTCGTAAACACTGCTGCATAATTTGGTGCTCCACTCACATAATTCCTGTGGCTCAGACTAAACCATTCTGCAGCATCCTATCTTATACTGTGTATACAGTTTTAAAATAAGAAATTACATATTCACATTCACAGTGCTTTATGTAAGAGGCTGGGACCTGTAGCACTATATATACACACACACACGCCCCTTTTCCCCACTACGCCCACCAGGATTCAATTATGTGGCTTTTTTTTACACAGAGACATTAACAAATTGAGGTTTCAGAAGTACTAATTCGAAATTATTTTTCATTTCAAGAGTGTGTTATGTTATATGCAGGTGAAAAAATCTGAACAAAATAGTTGACCCTGCCATGCATTTCAGCTACTGCTTGTAAATGAAGAAAGCTTGGAAACGCAGTGAATAAACAAATTTGTGTTACCAGGCCATTTTCATTTACAAGTTCTTACTGAGGCCTTCGCGCCCCCCTCGGAACACTGCAACGGCCCCCCAGGGGGCCGCGCCCCACAGTTTGAATACCTCTGCCTTAAAGGGAGGAGGTCGCACTATCTCGAGGTTCCTGGGTTGGATTTCAAAGGTTGCATTGCCTTTAAAGCTTCCTGCCCAGGAAGGTCAGCCTGTCCTGGAGAAGGTGTGCAAAGCTATCTTGAAGTGCGCACTGTTGAAATTGTATGAAGACACATGAAAGCATATGGTGTTAGTGAAATAGTTCAGAGATATCCCAAAGGATACACTATCGAAGATGTACGGAGATACCACAAAGAATACAGTGTTATAATGGTATGGCGCTCTCAGTTGTTGGTGAACTTGCCCAATGAAAGCCTGTAGTGTGCAGCACTTTAAAACTATTATTAGGGAACCCCAAAGCACGCAGTGTAGAAAGGGTATGATGATGATACCTTGATGCATGGCGTGTTGGTAAAATAGTGCAAAGCTTTCCTGAATCATGTAGTTTTGAAATTGTGTGTAGATACATACTTTTGTTCAAATAGTACAGCGTTATCTCGGAGCAGGCAGAGTTTAAATTGTAGAATAATACGCTGAATTGTGCTGTTTTAAAATTGTACGAAGTTACCCACTGTGTGAAATGGGGTGAAGATATTATGAAGCATATATTGTATTGAAATCGTATGAAGATACTATGAATCCGGCTGTATTGGTGAAATGAACAAAGCCATAGTGATGTGTATGTTATTGTAATGGTATGAAGCTGGCCTAACCTCTAAAGTGTTAGCAAAATAGCACGATTATGGTCCAAAGTAACCTAGGCATATTGTACCAAGCTAACAGGGACGGCTCCTCTACTAGGGCAGAGGAGCGTCACCCCACCCTTTTCTCACAGTGCGAGAAGCAGAAACATAAAATGGTAATAACTACCATTTTATGTTTCTGCTTCTCGCACTGCGAGAAAGTAGAAGGGTTAGGGTGAGGCCGGGCGGGCTGCTCTGCAAAGAGGGCTGGGCAGGGGAGGAGTGGTGTGCACACTCCTGAAGGCGCAATGACTGTTTGGTCGTCCCTCTGGAGCCACAGAAACCAGTCATGTGCTCTCCGCCCTTTATTTATTTATTTATTTATTTATTTATTTATTTATTTATTTTCTTTGGAAAGTTTTATATAGCGCGAACCAGACTCTTGCGAGTATCAGAGCACTTTACATGACAAGTAAAAAAAATATACAGAATCTATTACGATATAGTGAATCACGCATTAAGGAAGTGCTAGATAAGTCTAGAACAAGAAAGGCAGTGCGATGCCAGTACAAAATGGCAGAGATAAGAATAGGGACGCATATAAGCGACGCAAAGCAAGTAATAAAGTACAGTGAATAGATAAAGATTTCACGTGAATTGAGCCATGAGGATAGCTTTAACTTCTCTTTTGAAGGAAGCCGAGGAAGGGTTCATTCTAGTTTCACTGGGCAGCGCACTCCATATCCTTGGAGCCATACCGGAGAAGGACCGGTTATACGTTTTTTTCTTGGCAAATCGTTGAAGTTGTAGGAGAAGAGTCTTGGCACTCCTGGAAGCTCTGCTGCCCACTGAGAGCACCAGTTTCTGAGCTAGGTATAGTGGGGTGTTGTGGTAGAGAGCCTTGTGTGTCATACAAGGGATTTTTAAATGAATTCTGGCTTCAAACGGTAGCCAGTTGAGGGCTCTCAAGTCTGGGGATATGTGGGCGTTTCCCTTAGAGCCTGTAATGAGTCTCGCAGCAGGGTTGATTGTGGCTCTTAGCGGGGCTGTCGATGACCTCGGGAGTCCGCATAGGTGAGAGAGCGCAATTTGAATGAAACATATGTCTGTACCATATTTACAAGCCTATAGCATAAAGTTAGAACTTGTAATGTAAAGATTAGCACTATAGCATAAAGTTAGAACTTGTAGTGTAAGGTTAGCACATGTAACTTTAGTAATAAGAAATGTATCTGTATTTACTCCAGAATGTGCATTAGAATTAGAAAGGCCCGTACATAGGTTGGGCTAATATAGAAATGTGAAAATGCTTAAGAACAGTAGAACGTGCTAAACAGAGTTCATGTACGTATGCAATAGTTAAACGGAGAAAGAGATGAAATGTAAATTGAAGAAATGTGCAGACTATATAGCACTGTGTAAGAACGAGAGTATAATGTTGTATTTTTATGTAACATGGATTCGATTATAATCAATGATTTACTAATTTGATTATATATATACATATATGTGTGTTAAAAGTCATACCGTGTAGAAGAGTTTGTAGGAATTTAGAATGGTGTGATCATATGCTATTTTAACCTAACGGGCCAAGGGTTCGCAAGAGTGTAGTCCACTGCATATAATTTAGTGGCCTCTCAGGAATAGGGGGATAGCTTTGATCTGTACGTGCGAGCCAAGAGTCAAAGGTCTTGTTAAAATTAAAGTGACAATACTGGACGAAGTTTATGGCCTAGTGAGATAAGGGACGCTTGGAATTTGGGGTCCTGTTTCGAAGTGTCTGTTTTCGAGGGGACCAAGGGGGTTAGAATCACAACTGTAATGAATAGAGCTCTGTTGAAGTGATAGACTTTGGTCTGAAAGTGTCAACTGGAATGTCATGAGGTTACCAGCACGATGACGAAGACGGCGCCTGAGAAGAAAAAGGTCAACTTAACAGACGACTCGAAGAGACGTAACGATGGAAAAAACCCAGAAGCGGGACTACGTGAAATGTGTACATGGTGGGCGTCTCAAAGGGGCGTTCCATCCATACTGTGATTTTGTATTTAGGGACAGCACCCCGGGGAGAAGGCAGAGTAGAGCGAGAGCAGATGGCCTGAGAGAGAGAAGAGAGAAGAGAGCAGTAGGCCGAGGACCCTTAGAGAGCGGATGGGTAGGCAGAAAGGGTACTGCTTCTCGACATAGGTTTCCATCAGAGATTAAGAGAGTTTGAACTTCTTTGGAAGTCAAACTGCTGACACCTTTTTAGGTAAAGGACTTTCTGAGTAGGGATGTCATCTAGCATAGAGTAGGGACAGATTTAACTTGTTTATTCTTTTATGTAAATGACGCATCATATTCATTTTGTGTCTATGCTATTCAATTTGCTGATTCTAGAATTGGTTTTGATTGTATTCGTTTGTAGACTAAGATTCTTTAGGGAATTTATGTTCCTTTTAGTTCCTGTATACTTGTTGAATCTTATCTTGAGAGGATTGTACTTGCAATTAATTTTGGGATTATATTAAACTTTTAAACTTTACCAGTCGTAAGTGGTTCTTCAGAGTTGCGTCAGTCTATGGGGTTGATTTAACTTATGTGGGTTTGCCTTTTACTCAATGACAGTCAATAATCGATCCAAAAGGACGAATGAGATAAGTATCTAGGTGATCAGATAAGATATCAAAATCTCATTTCCCGCAGTTGGTAGCAGAGAAAGATGGTTGGCTTCTTGAGGAAGGCAACCTAGGTTAGGTCTAGATTACCCCAAGGTCCCTAGTCTTCTACGCTCCCAAACGCCACCTCCGATCAGCCAACCACGCCCTCGCCGCCGTCCCCCGCATCCGAAGAGCGACTACAGGAGGAAGGTCCTTCTCCCACCTGGCCGCCAAGACCTGGAACTCCCTCCCGACCGACCTGCGCCTGACCCAAGACCACCTCTCCTTCAGGAAGAAGCTGAAGACCTGGCTGTTCGAGCAGTAGCGGCTCCCCCCCCCCCAGCGCCTTGAGACCCTACGGGTATGTAGCGCGCTTTATAAGTGTCACTGATTGATTGATTGATTGATAGTCATCGACGACCAGAAGAAGAATCCCTGCCGAAGAAGGTGCTGACGGTGCGAGAGAGAAAAGCAGCAGAATCGGTCGAGAGTGAGTATAAGGGTCATGCGTTGCCAGATTGCGGTGTTTTGTGTTGTACCTGTGTTGTAATGTCAAGCGGAGTTGAATGCCTGTAGTGTGATTGTGGGAAGGTTGTGAGCGCGCGCAACCGGATAAAATCTTAAGTCCAGAGAAGGGCTTAAGTGGTTCGGGTGTATCGAACACCCAGAGTAATTGTCTACCATTGTAAAGGGGGTCATGAGGTACCATTGATCGCCCGCAGGACCGAGATAGGGGGAATGTCTGAGTGAGTGTATGAGTAACGGACGCTGGTCGGACGTTTACTGTGTGTAAGTAACCTATCAGATAAGGCGAGCATCTGAACGTGAGAGGAAAGACGTCTCATCAGTTGAGGTGACAATTACAGTTAGACTGTGGACGTACAGTCAAGAAAAGTGACCGCTTGGTCGGAAGTAGTCATTTTTCGGCGTATGAATGAAAACGCATGCAAGACCGTGAGACGAGCTGAGAAAGGAGGGGAACTGCTGCAGAGGGGACGAGTGACGTCAGCGTAAGAGCCGCGCTGGGATTGGCTGGTTAGCGTAGAGTCGCGCTGGGATAGGCTGGTCAGCGAGAGCCGCGCAGGGATTGGTGGTTTGTCATCGGGAAGTAAATAAGGAAGAGAATTAAGGAAAATCGTAGATTCTTGAAAATGAAGTGTTTTAAACGTTTAAGGGCGATCTTTAAGAGAGATAGAGGAAACTCGTATGCAGGGGAAGAAGCCCCACCGGAGGGCACACCAGCTTACTATATGGCTGTGAATGTAGGGTTACACTCAATACTATGGATCTCCGAGTGGAGTAAGCTAACAGAAGGAAATAAGGAACTGACGTTCCCGAAATACGGGACGTTTAGGTTAGAAGCATTGAATCAGCTGAAAGCGGTAATGCTCGCAACGAGACCTCTACCGAGGCCAACACAGTTCGAAGCCCTCAGTGCATGGTTCAGGGCGGCAAACGACAGGAGCTTGAATAGACGCCAAGAAAGAGTGAGACGATCGGTAAGAGCAGTGCAGGATGCTAAATGGGATGATGAAGCCAAAAAGTGGAGGGTGCAAAGAATAGAAGCAGACAAACTGTACCCAATGCTAGAGGCTACGGGAGAAAAGAAACCTCCAGAAGAGGATGAGGAGAGCGAGACGGAGGAGGATCTGATAGATAGGCTATTATTGGACAGACCACCTCCGTACAACAGAGAAGCCGAAAGTCCCGGACTACAGCAGGGGGACGGGGCTAGGAAGGGGGAATATAGACCGCTCCCGGTAACAGAGTGGGAACCCAAGAAAGGTGAGGAAATACCTCAACTTAGTCCCGTACAGAGAGTAGTAGGAAGATTTGTGGTCCAGAAGGTGCCAGAAACGGAGTGTGCAAGGTCGTATCAACTGCCGGATGCTCTACAAGTACCTGTTACCATAGGTCCTATAGTGTCAATCTATAACCCGGAGGGAGCCCAGCAGGAAGAACAGGCACGGTGGGACAGGGAAAGGGCAGAGATGGAAAGTAGGAACAATACGATCAATTCCCAAAGGCAGTTGCTAGGACCAAGGAGTCGGAGTACCAAATTGGGTCCAGTAACGGATCCCTGGATAGAACAGGGGGGTCAGAGAGGACAGATGGATCTGAGGGGACCGAAACCAAAGTCCTTTAAGGAGTTAAGAGAGTACTTGAAAGAATGGGATGCTGCCGTAGAGACTCAGAATAAAAGAATAGAAATAGAAACAGAATGGAGAGATCAAGATAACAGGATCCTCTCTCACTGCGGAGCTGGCGAAAGCAGCCCGGAGTGGGAGGGAGGGAGTCAAGGAAGCAAAGGAGATACTTGCCATACCATCGGTGGCAATAGACAATTGTGTGAAGACAAGAGTACAGGATGTGGGGGGATGCCTTGCCCCATCTTTAGTGAAGGAGAACGAAAGACACAGGAGTACCGAGATAGTTTCAGGTGCACTCACCATGCCCCGGACGAAAATGTGCGACATTGGAGTCACGAGGGTATGGGGAGTTGCGAAGGGTCTCGCCATGCATCCGGTGATCACGGACGGGATCGCGGGAACATGGAGGGCCGTGAGGGACCTTTCCGTTTATTGAGTGACACCAGACAGCAAGGGAATAGCAGTGATTTAGAACAGAACGGAGGATCCTATCTTGCATCTAGAGAGACCGAGCCAAAAAGACAGAATGCAGTGATGGGGAATAGAACGTTGTTCCACCATACCCCTAGGGAAGATGGGAAAGCTTGGGACCTAGAGAGGTGGGAACAAAGAGAAGCAAGGAGGACTCCTCATAACTCACCTGTGCCTAGACGTAGGACTCGTAGTGGGGGTGAGAGGGATGTAAACGAACCACCTAGGAGTGAGGTACTGAGAGCTGAGATAAAAGCAAAACGGCTCGATGTAACCAGTTTGAAATCAGATTTGGATGAAATAATAGACGGCACATTGCCAATGGAAAGGATCGATCTGTATGAACAGGATGAAATACTGTTTATGTCTAAGGATGTTACTCGGAAAGCGAGGTCAGTTCATGAAAAATTATCTGAGTTGGCAAACAGGTATATGATAGACTTATCACGAACTAAAGCTTTACAGAGTAACCACAGGTTAAACTGCACGGATCAGGATCTAGATGAGCGTAGGACGATTGGGCTGAAAATACACATAAAGGAACTGATCTTGAGTATCAGATTGTGGAGGAATTTGGATAAATGGGAGGAAAGATGGTCCAAGAGGGGATCCGTCAGAAGGAGTACACTTGCGGGGTCCCCGGAGGGAGGGCTAATGCGAATGGAAGCTTTCCCTTTGCGAGAAATCGCGAACGGAAACTACGTGCATGTGCCCTGGAGTAGGGGGGATCTAGCGGCATTTACCAATTCTTTCCCAAAGCTAAGGGAGAATCCCGTTGAATGGTACAAACAGGTAGAGAGGTTCGTGAAGATCTCTAAGGTGCTGTGGGTCGACTTGAACACCCTGTTTGATATTGTAGTACCCGGAGATTTGTGGACGGCATGTAAGCTCAGTGTCGAATGGCCCATTTGTGAACCAGATAGGGATGCCCAGACGAATGGGCCATCAGAGAAAGTCATGGAAAAGTACGAGAGGGTGATGGCATGGTTGAAAGAGAAGGTGCCGTTGCAGGACATAGACTGGGTTAAGATAGATCGAACCACTCAGGAACCTAAAGAGACCGTTCACGAGTACTATGAGAGATTGCTGAAAGCATTCAAACAGTACAGTGGATTGGACGTGATGGATCCTAAAGACATAGGACAGTTTGTGTCGAAGTTCGTCCTGGGATTGAGATCAGACATAAGCCTAATGATTCAACAGCATTTGATCTGTTGGCAAAACAAACCTTTAGATGAGATCCTGAGGTATGCGAGGTACTGTAGCGATGAAATAGATTCGAAAGCAAAGAAACTTAAGGAGAAGCTGATGTTGGTGCAGATGCAGTCAGCTGGAAAGGGTGGACAGCGGCAACAGGGAACAGGAACCCTAGGGAAGAAACAGATTAATCAAAGCAGGGATGAGGAGGAAAAACCGAGACCTAGGGTAGATATCGCGACACTGAAAAAGACAACGAGGTGCCATCAGTGTAACGAGGTGGGACATTGGAGACGCGAGTGTCCCTATAATGTCGAGATGGGGGAATTAGAACAGGAGGAGGATGAGGTTCAGAACAGCCTGGTGAAGGGAACCGTGGTTCCGAAGGGAAAGTTTATCAAAGGGGGGCTCAGACTCCTCGACCTCAGTTCCCTCAACCGCCTCGCATTGCAAATGGAGGGAAAACCTATAGACAACTACCACTGTTCGTAGGAGGAGAAGAATGCTACTACGTTGATCCCCTTACAGGACAGCGAGTGAATAGGGAAGACGACTGTACCCTAGGGGCAGCCCTGGAGGTAGACCAGAGGGGACCATACGTGGAGGCTGAAGTGGCTGGATGTCCTACGACCTTTTTGGTGGATACGGGGGCCACTCGATCCACTTTGAGATCGGCGGTAGTCCCAGGTCTGCCAATGTCGGGAGAAACGATCCAGGTGGTAGGAGTCGCAAATAGGAGAATGACGAATCCTCTGACAGAACCAGTATCAGTGAAGATAGGGAAATACAGTGATGAACACCAGTTTGTGATTTGTGACTCGAGCCCTGTGTGTCTGCTAGGAAGAGATCTGTTGTGTAAACTAAACTGCACCATATATTGCACACCTGAAGGAGTAGAAGTGCAGACTAACGATGATGATGCCGATTTTAAGGTTGTAAACTCGCAGGGATGCGTGGAACTATACCCTGCCTTAACGGTGGAGGAGCTTCCACCGGACTTGAAGGAGATGGTGTCAGCTGAGGTGTGGGATTTTACTGGAGAAGAAATAGGACTGATCAAAGGGGTAGAACCGGTAAAGATCATGGTAAAACCCAATGCCGACTATCCAAGAACACCACAATATAAGTTGACACCAGAGACGATTGCAGGAATAAAGCCTGTGATCGAATCCATGATTAAACAGGGAATACTGAAGGAGATCGTGGGAAGTCCATGTAACTCCCCGATTATGGGTTTGCAGAAGCCTAGTGGGAAATACAGAATAGTGCAGGATCTTCGAAAGATTAATAATATTGTTGTTTCATGTTGTCCAGTGGTACCGAATCCATCAGTGATATTGTTTCAGATACCGTTCCAAGCTGAATGGTTCACAGTGATAGATTTGTGCCAGGCTTTCTTTTCAATCCCTCTAGATGAGGAAAGCCAATATTTGTTCGCTTTTAAGCTGGAAAATCGCGTTCTAACATGGTGTCGTATTCCCCACGGGTATACAGAGAGCCCATCGATTTTTAACCAGCTGCTGAAGAAAAATCTTGAAAGTCTAGTACTGCCCATGAACTCGGTTCTGGTCCAGTACATAGACGACCTACTTGTGGCGTCAGAAACTGAGGAAGCTTGCAAAGTAGACACCATCACCTTACTAAATCACTTGGCCGAGAACGGACACAAGGTGTCTCCAAGTAAATTGCAGTATTGTCTGACTGAAGTGCAATACTTGGGCCATAGGATTGAAAAGGGAAAGCGGAAGGTGTCTCCAGACAGAATAGAGGCGATCATGAAAATGAGCGCGCCCAAAACACAAAGAGAAGTCAGGATGTTTCTAGGCATGGTTGGTTATTGTCGGCAGTGGATAGCCAACTTTTCACTGAAGGCAAAACCTTTACAAAAACTGACGCACAAGGGGGTGAGTGATCCGGTACCATGGGACAAGGATTGTTTGATGGCGTTTTTACAGCTGCGGGAGGACTTGTGTCGTGCCCCGGCTTTGGGAATGCCTGATTACGAGAAACCATTCTTGCTTTATTGCTGTGAAAGGGAAGGTTGTGCCTTAGCAGTTTTGGCCCAGATACACGGAAATGCCCGTAGACCAGTTGCATACTTTTCGGCTACCTTAGATCCAGTAGCCGCAGCGTTGCCTGGATGTCTCAAATCCGTTGCTGCAACGGGTGTCAGCATTGAAAGGTGTGAAAATGTGGTTATGGGACATCAGTTAGTGGTGTACGTACCGCATTCTGTGGAATTGTTAATGACTAGGACCAAGACTCAGCATCTGACGAATAGCAGGCTCACACGCTATGAGCAAGTCATATTGGCTGCTGAGAATGTGACCCTAAAAAGATGCTCCGTCTTGAATCCTGCTACTTTGATGCCACTTCCTAATGATATTGATGATGAAATTTGTACAGATCATGACTGCCTTGATGTGACTGAACTATGCACCAAACCAAGACCAGATATCGTAGATGAGCCATTGACTGACCCTGATGAAATATTCTTTGTTGATGGTTCATGCGTAAGAGACGATATCGGTCAGCTGAGAGCAGCATATACAGTCTGTACCATTACCGGAGTAGTGGAAGCCGCCTGCCTGGAAGGAGTACACTCCGCTCAGGTAGCTGAAATCATTGCTTTGACCCGTGCCTGTTTGGCAGGCAATAAAATTCGAGTCACCATATACACCGATAGCCAGTATGGTTTCGGGGTAGTTCATGACTATGGGCAGTTGTGGTCTCAAAGAGGTTACATGACCTCCTCGGGTTCTCCCATTAGGAATGGAGAATTCGTGAGATTATTGTTAGAGGCATTGCAAGGTCCAGCAGCTATAGCGGTTGTTAAATGTGCCGCGCACACAAAGAATACAGATTTTGTGTCGCAAGGTAACCGATATGCAGATGAAGTCGCACGTTACTGTGCGGAACAGGGGTATTCTCTCACAGAGGTAGAAGTGGGGGGAATACAGGAAAGAACTGATTTGACTATGTTGCTAGATACTGTAGACACGTGGGATGAACTGAAGTGCGTCCAGGAGAATGCACCTGATTTTGAGAAAAAGGCATGGGAAACAGCTGGTTGTACCAAAAGTGAGATGGATTTTTGGATCTCCGCAGATGGGAGAGCAGTTTTACCAAACGAACTTGTTAGTCCAATGGCAAGGAGATTGCATGGACCAGCACACATAGGTAGAGATGCCAAGGTGAGAGTATTTAGACAAACGTGGTACAATCCGAAGTTTAGAGTAGCGGCAGAAGCAGTATGTCAGCGTTGTGTGATCTGTCAGCAGCTAAACGTAGGAAAGAGAACACCAGTCACATTGAGTCACATAGGGAGGTCTGGGGGGCCTTTCAATAGAATGCAGCTGGATTTTATTGAAATGCCCAAGTGCAATCGACTCAGATACGTCTTAGTGATTGTCTGTATATTTTCCAGATGGGTTGAAGCTTACCCTACACGTAGGTGCGACACACTTACAGTAGCAAAATTGTTGCTTAGAGAGCTGATACCGAGGTTTGGGGTGCCAGCCTCCTTGGAATCGGACAGAGGAACACATTTCAACAGTGAAATAGTGAAGATGCTATGTTCAGCCTTAAGTATTGACCAGAAGCTCCACTGTAGTTATCGACCAGAAGCTTCGGGGATTGTAGAGCAAATCAACAGCACCATAAAATCCAGACTTGCCAAAGTTTGTTCATCGACGTCCTTGAGCTGGCCTGATGCACTTCCATTGGTTCTTATGAGCATACGTAGCACGCCAGATAGAAGAACAGGTCTCTCTCCACACGAGGTGCTAATGGGGAGAGCTATGAGACTGCCATCGGTTCCGACTGCAGCACTATTGAACATCACAGACGATTTGATCCTGGACTATTGCAAGGGACTATCTGAGGCCATTCATTCTGTGTCCCTCCAGGTGCAGGCTGCAGAGGTTCCATCAGCTCAAGACCTGTGCCATGACCTGTGTCCTGGGGACTGGGTCCTGGTGAAGAAACATGTCAGGAAGAACTGTCTAGACGTGCGCTGGCGTGGACCATTCCAAGTCATACTAGTTACGAACACTGCAGTAAAGTGTGGAGGCTTGCCCAACTGGATACACGCCTCACACACCCGAAGAGTTCCAGCACCTCTGGAAGAAACAGCTCCTCTCTCGGATGAAAATCCAGCGGAAAGCGGAGAAGCCACAGAGAGGGAAAGTCAAGCTGTAGAGGTGATCTAAGAGGCTGAGCCTGTGTCGGAACAGGCTGATGACGGTCAGGACACCAGTGAGACCGAAGTTGCCTCAGAAGAGGAAAGTAGCTGGGAGTTCGGATCAGACACCGAACAAGCTGTAAGTGGTCAAGAAACGAGTCCAAGAACAAGGAGCGGGAGGACAAGGAATGGAGAAGCTAGTTGGCCGGAAAGAAGGAGAAGGTCAAGCTTGAGAGCAAATCCAGAGAGAACCCTTGTCCCGATCTCTGAAGATTCAGATCTAGACGAAGGAGCTACGGACTCAGGCTCTGGGAGTCCGAGAAGATCAAGGAGGGTACGTGTGCCCTGCAGAAGATACGCCACCCCTGAGTGGACTTATCTAGCAGCAGATGTCTTGGGGACAGAGATCTGGGAGAGTGAGAGAGGTGCAAGTGACCAATCTCGATTCAACTGTGACGGTGGAGATATGGATGTTGACGCCTAGAATCGAGACTGAGGGGTTACTGACCTTCACACTTCCCGTTCCCCTTACCTAAGTCGGATCAAAGGCCTAATGCTGAATCGATTAGAGTTTCCAACTTTGGGTCATCCAGTACCAGCACAGGAAGAAAAAGTCATTCGTTAGAACTGTTGGAATATGCCATTAGAGCTGCAGGTACTAGAATCATTGTAGATGCATAAAGACTTTTGTGATTAAGCTATAAAGAAGAAGATAACCTAGCGCCGAGTGGAAAGAAGAATAAAATTAGGGATTACATTTAGAGGACGGAGAAGGGTTAGGGTTGTCTGTGCTGAAGATAAAAAGACATTGTTGTGAAAAAGAGACTTTTGTTGGTTAAGAGTGCTTCACAGACTGAGAAATCAAATAAAGCAAGTAAAGACCTGAAAGAAAAAACTTTCCTCGAAAAAGAAAGGAGCCACGTTGTTTGATAACATGGAGAATGGCAACCCAAACCGAAAGGTCAAATGCATAATAGGTACACTAATAGCAGTAGTAATTTTTCTCATTATTACAGTAGTTACCATATCATACGTAATAGGAAATGCAAGTGTAAAGGAGACAACAGATGTAAAGCCTGTAACGACTTTGAAACCTGCTCTTGTTGGGAAGAAGGAGGAGAGCAATGTAATCCGTGAAAAGGCGTTACTGGCAGATGAAGCTCGTAGGTTACACGTAGACGAGTCGCAGGGAAATTTTAGATCAAACGCATATGCCAAATTATTGTACGAATATATTGATGCCATGGAGGCCAAAGATTGTTATGTTTGCATGCAATTGCCGGCTTCTGTAGATGAAGGCATCAGATATCATCACCTCCCACTGACATATGGGATAACATGTAGTTTATTGCTTAGTATATTTTATGGTAGAGAAGGGTTTGAGTACTACTTTTCAAATTATGATTCGGTACTGCCTGAAGTCCCGAATTATAAACAAATGAATAAGTGGGACTATCACAAAAAGGAAGATAGATTAGCAAAATTCTTTCTTCCTTGGGATACATTAGATACTTCATATGCACGCCGAAATAATCTGACTTGCAAAGTGTCAGAGGTTGAGAAGAAATTCATTGGACAAGTAGATGACAGGTACAGGAGGCAGAAGATTCTAAAAATGTCAGGACAATGGAAAACAGATTGGACCGAAGAGGAAAAGGCACACAAAAAGAAGGGTAGTAATGGTCCAATAGCTTTGGATAGAACGCAGAAAGGAGAGTTATGTTTAACTCGAAGCAAGACATATTATGAGAGTGTATTTGTAGGTGAAGTTAGTTGTGAACATGCTTTTCGGTTGGAATATTACACGAAAGATTTCATGAAAGGGATGCAAGCGATTCCTAATGTATATTTTGTATGTGGAAGAAATGCCTATGTAAAATTGCCTGACAATTGGTATGGTTCATGTTATTTGGCAATTGTCTTCCCCAAAATATACCATGCAAAGGATTTAGAGATCATAGAGGGAAAGGCTTCGACAAGAGGGAAAAGGGAAGTAGGAGATGTTGAAGTAGTTGGAGACGTATTCGGAGCAATGTTTCCTCTTTTAGGTTTGATACTTAATGATGTTAAGATCAGGAGACTAGCTACAGTTGTGGATAGATTGTCTGCAAGTACTGCAAGGTCATTGATGCTAGTAGAAGGAGAGATGCAGTCGATTAGGGCAATGGTTCTTCAGAACCGTCTTGCTTTAGATGTTCTGCTAGCAAAAGAGGGCGGAGTTTGCAAGGCTTTGAAGGTCCAAGAATGTTGTACTTACATTCCAGACAATTCAAAACCACTTGAGAAGGTTATACAGAACATTACTGAGATACATCAAGAAATAGAAGATTTGACAAAAGTAAATGTGTGGGAAAAAGTAGGTCATGGAATGGGAAAGGTTGGAGGTTGGTTTGCCAACCTTGGTAAAAGTGTAGTTTGGTACATTTTGAAACCTGTCTTAATAATATTGATTTGCATAATCACATTGTGGGGTTTAGTGAGACTGTACAAATGGTATAGGTCAAACCGATTACAAAGGTCCATGAGAGAGCAAGAAAGAAGATTAGCTGCTTTGCAAGATCAGCAGTATAGAAGTTTAAGAGCTCTCGAGACGATAAAGAGAGGGAGCCTTGTAACTAGTTCTGTGTAAAGTAACATTCAAATTGAAGTTTGTGATGACCCCTAGAGGTCATCAAAGGGGGGAACTGAGAGAGCGCAATTTGAATGAAACATATGTCCGTACCATATTTACAAGCCTATAGCATAAAGTTAGAACTTGTAATGTAAAGATTAGCACTATAGCATAAAGTTAGAACTTGTAGTGTAAGGTTAGCACATGTAACTTTAGTAATAAGAAATGTATCTGTATTTACTCCAGAATGTGCATTAGAATTAGAAAGGCCCGTACATAGGTTGGGCTAATATAGAAATGTGAAAATGCTTAAGAACAGTAGAACGTGCTAAACAGAGTTCATGTACGTATGGAATAGTTAAACGGAGAAAGAGATGAAATGTAAATTGAAGAAATGTGCAGACTATATAGCACTGTGTAAGAACGAGAGTATAATGTTGTATTTTTATGTAACATGGATTCGATTATAATCAATGATTTACTAATTCGATTATATATATACATATATGTGTGTTAAAAGTCATACCGTGTAGAAGAGTTTGTAGGAATTTAGAATGGTGTGATCATATGCTATTTTAACCTAACGGACCAAGGGTTCGCAAGAGTGTAGTCCACTGCATATAATTTAGTGGCCTCTCAGGAATAGGGGGATAGCTTTGATCTGTACGTGCGAGCCAAGAGTCAAAGGTCTTGTTAAAATTAAAGTGACAATACTGGACGAAGTTTATGGCCTAGTGAGATAAGGGACGCTTGGAATTTGGGGTCCTGTTTCGAAGTGTCTGTTTTCGAGGTGACCAAGGGGGTTAGAATCACAACTGTAATGAATAGAGCTCTGTTGAAGTGATAGACTTTGGTCTGAAAGTGTCAACTGGAATGTCATGAGGTTACCAGCACGATGACGAAGACGGCACCTGAGAAGAAAAAGGTCAACTTAACAGACGACTCGAAGAGACGTAACGATTAGGCCTGGGCGGAGTTCGCGGAGTGGGGCTTCGCGGAGCTACGCGAAGTGGGCGAGAAACTACGCCCACCTCCGCACTCCGCGTAGCCCCACTCCGCAAAACCACTGGCCGGCAGCCCCGCAACCCGCCTCCCTCCCGCCCTCCCTAAATACTTTACAATAAAAGAACGCAATAATTTTAAAAGCACTTACCTTGCCGCCGCTGGCCGCCGCGTTCCCCGGGGCTCGTTCTCTTCCGTCTTCCGTATTTTGCAGTAATGCGCATGCGCGGGCGGCCGCGCATGCGCATTTTCTCGTGAAAATGCGCATGCGCGGCCGTCCGCGCATGCGCATTACTGCAAAATACGGAAGGCGGAAGAGAACGAGCCCCGGGGAATGCGGCGGCCAGCGGCGGCAAGGTAAGTGCTTTTAAAATTATTGCGGTCTTTTATTGTAAAGTATTTAGGGAGGGCGGGAGGGAGGCGGGTGGCGGCCAGCTACGCTCCGTCTGCGGAGCGTGCGTAGTGCCGCCTGGCTCCGCCAGCTCCGCAAAATGCGGAGTAGGCGGAACTACGCACACTCCGCAGACGGAGCGTAGCTGGCCGCCCACGGCTAGTAACGATGGAAAAAACCCAGAAGCGGGACTACGTGAAATGTGTACATGGTGGGCGTCTCAAAGGGGCGTTCCATCCATACTGTGATTTTGTATTTAGGGACAGCACCCCGGGGAGAAGGCAGAGTAGAGCGAGAGCAGATGGCCTGAGAGAGAGAAGAGAGAAGAGAGCAGTAGGCCGAGGACCCTTAGAGAGCGGATGGGTAGGCAGAAAGGGTACTGCTTCTCGACATAGGTTTCCATCAGAGATTAAGAGAGTTTGAACTTCTTTGGAAGTCAAACTGCTGACACCTTTTTAGGTAAAGGACTTTCTGAGTAGGGATGTCATCTAGCATAGAGTAGGGACAGATTTAACTTGTTTATTCTTTTATGTAAATGACGCATCATATTCATTTTGTGTCTATGCTATTCAATTTGCTGATTCTAGAATTGGTTTTGATTGTATTCGTTTGTAGACTAAGATTCTTTAGGGAATTTATGTTCCTTTTAGTTCCTGTATACTTGTTGAATCTTATCTTGAGAGGATTGTACTTGCAATTAATTTTGGGATTATATTAAACTTTTAAACTTTACCAGTCGTAAGTGGTTCTTCAGAGTTGCGTCAGTCTATGGGGTTGATTTAACTTATGTGGGTTTGCCTTTTACTCAATGACAGTCAATAATCGATCCAAAAGGACGAATGAGATAAGTATCTAGGTGATCAGATAAGATATCAAAATCTCATTTCCCGCATAGGGTTACTGCTCCGTATTCTAAGCGAGGGATAACTAAGGCTTAAACAGCTTGTTTGAAATCGTAGGCAGGCAGATAGGGCTTTTGTTTTCTCAGGGTCCTTAAGTGGAAGTTGGCTCCCTTTATTGAGGCGCTGATGTGTTTCAGCATCTTAAGGTTATTGTCTAGCGTTACCCCCAGCGATTTTGCTGAGTCGACTATGATTGGTTGTCCATTGAGAGCTGTTAGGTGCTTCATCCAGTCTGTGATAGTTTGAGTTTTGTTCGGGCGGGGGGTAGGGGGGGGCGATTAAAAGGAATTCCGTTTTGAGGGAGTAAAGTTTCAAGTGGTTTTCGGCCAGCCAGATTTGGGTTTTTTGTAGTGTGGAGTTAAGTGATTTGATGTCTTCCAGAGATTGAATTTTGATGTAGATTTGGGTATCGTCAGCATACATGTGCAATTGTATTTTGGTGAGGCTGAGAAGATCAGTGAGGGGATCCATGAAAAGGTTGAAACGGGTGGGAGAGAGGGAGGAGCCTTGAGGAACTCCCAGAGTGACAGAGGAGGGGAAGGACAAGGATTGGTTGACCTTGAATCTTTGGGATCTGTTTTGGAGGAAGGAGGCGAACCAGTTAAATACACTTCCAGATAAACCCATTCTATGTTTCAAGAGATTCAGCAGGTTGTCGTGTTTGACGGTGTCAAAAGCTGATGAGAGGTCGAGTAGGATTAACAAACAGGCTTCATTTTGGTCAAGGATTTTTAGAGCGTCATCTACTACATGTGTCATGGCTGATTCTGTGCTGAGACCTGCTCTGAAACCAGATTGAAATTGGTTCAGCAGGTTGAAATGATCAATGTGACAGTTCAGTTGTATGTTAACGCATTTTTCCAGGAGTTTCGTTAACTTAGGGATGTTGGAGATCAGGCGATAGTTAATAGGGTCAGTGGGATCCGCTATGGCTTTCTTTAGGATAGGTGAGAAAATGGCTGTCATTGTAGTGTTGTGATTGGCTAAGGGGAAGGGAGGGAGGCTGCCTGCTTCCTGTTCCTGCCTCTGGCAGGAGTGCAGGAGCCGGAGCTGAGAAAACGCGGGACCCGGCTGGCGGACAGGTACATTTTTATTGTATTCATTATTACATTTACTCCCATCCCCGTGTGACCCACCTCCCCCTACCCACAATCGAAGCCAGCTATGACTGTAAGCTACCTTGAAGCATTTAATGTTGGTGAAATGGTATGAATATACCCTTGATCACGCAGAATGTTCAGCCTAACTGATTACACAGAGCGATGCACCCACAGAATGCACTAGTATCTAATGTGCTATTAAGTGGTAGGGAGATGCCATGAAGTTAGCAGCTTTATAAAGTGGTTCACTGATACCACAAAGAGGGCCAGTGCCTAATAAGTGCCAGGCCCCTCATCAGGAGGCCACTGCAGCCGCACCACCCATTGCCACTGCCAGCAACACTACCAATACAGCTACCAACCATGAATTTCCTACAAGTGTGACCATTCAGATAATTCCAGGCCCCCAAAGCAGTAAGAAGTGCTTGTGTGGCAGGTATTAGTCATTTTTTTTAATATGTATGCAATTCATAACAAATATTTTTGTGCTCATCTCTAAATTAAGCAAACTAAGCAAAAGTATGGCTCAAGTGGAGAAGTGTGGCTCAATGATTAGAGCGGCAGACCCTGATGCAGAGGTCTAGTCCGGGACCAGGGTTCAATTCCCCGCCTCGGCGGGTCTTGGGCTCAAAAATTCCACGGACCTGATAATTCTCGCCTCGGTGCCTATTCCAATCATGGAGTCCCACTCTGCAACTCTGGGCAATAGCTTGCTTAATCTCCACAACGGCCCCCATAACCCTAAGGATGCCTGGATCTCCACCTTGGGGGTGCTCAGGAGTGGACGCCTCACAGGGAAAGCCAGGATGGGTTCCACAGCGGTATTCGTACAAGCGCCTTGAGACCCTTGCGGGTGAGTAGTGCGCTATACAAGTATCAATTTACATTTACATGTGGCAGACTGTCATAAGTGCCAGTGAATGCGGAGAACCAGAAACCACCTGCTCAAATTAAGCAATGAAGAGTGCCATGCCATTGTATTGTCTCAAAGGTACACTGATGTACACAATCTCATTATAAGTACAGACAGCCTTTAACATGCAAAGAATGTAAAATTTAAAGTTTGTAAATTGATTTGGGGAAAAATTATCTTGAACCATGGTAGGTCATTTGTGGTCATCCTTTGGGTGAGGGAGGAAATTGCATTTTTAGAGGGGCCATGGTAAAATTACGCTTTACCATGTTATTGGGGGAGTGTGGGGTTAGAATATGTTCTTGTGAACTGTGCTGAGTTTAAAATATTCTTATCTACTATGTAACATATGACTAAATGCGTTGCTCTCTCTAAAAGGTGAATGTTTAGATCCATGCAGAGATGTGCAGTGCTAACACTGCATGAAGCATACTGATTGCCAGCTCCCTCTAGAAATCAAAACAGTCACTGCAAGAGCCAAGTTTAGAAGTCACTATTGTGTAACAAGCCATGCTCATCAGAGAGCAGTCTGGAATAAAGACACCAGGGGCCTTATGCAGCAAGATGTGTAATTGCGATTTCCAAATTCTGATTTCTCCAAAATCGCAATTTGGAAATCGCAATTACTAATGTATGAAAGCTTTAAATTTAAATTAGAGATTCCTAGTGGGCCTCTTATCGACCTGCCTCATGATGAGGTAGGTCGAAATTTGCGACCCATTGGAATCAGCGCTATCACAGGGATGGTGGCCTGCTTGGGTCAGTAGACCACCTTGTCTATGACTGCTTTTTAATAAAGCAATCTGTCCCCTTTAAATGCAGCCCGTTTCCCTTAATGGAAACAGGACTTTGTTTAAAAAGAAAAGTTTATTTTTATTTCTTTGTTCAAGAAGATACAGTGGACCACTGGACCTACTCTTAAACAAACCTTTTCTTTTCCGAGACATGTTTTTATTTTTTGACACGGTTTAGAACTGTGATAATCTTTTAGCTTGAGTATGGCTTCAATTGGTAAGGACTGGGGGGAGGAAGACTGGGTTACTTACTTGTAATCTTCATTTCAGAGCCTGCTCAGACTAACACACTTGGCGAGAGCAGAAGTTCCTCACACGAATGCAGAAAAATTCTCACTTTGCTGTTAGCGTCCCTGAGAAAAACAAGACAGTGCACTCTCAGACGCAGGAATGCGCAAAAAGTCATCTGAAGAAGAAACAATTTTTGTAGGTTTTGGCAGTGAAAATAATGTAACCGTAAAACGAAAAGAATGTTATTCTGATACAAAAAAGGGATGAATAACGTTCTTAGCCCTAGGACATAACATCAGCTTTTCTGCAAAAACATTTTTAAATCTACTTTATTGCTATCAACAGAAATGTAAACGCAAAGTTTTCTGACAAACGTTTTAAAAATTCTCATCCACATGTTGGATTTAGCATGTGCGTTTAAAAATGTTTACATATTTCGAGACATGTGGCATTTTATCTCTCTTAATACAAAGTGTGTTAGTATGAAAACATTTCATCATTAAAACAGCACAGGCAGGCTTTCCAGCCTATAATTTAAAGTTCAAGTACTTCCAGTCAAGTGGAATGTGGGCGACAGATGAAGTGGGTCATTCCACTTAAATAGGAAACGTCCTTTTTTGGAACAGGGATGCGGGCACAACTTGTTATACAGCTTGGTTCAGATATTTATTCAGCTTTTATTAAGTGGATACACATAATTGAGTCTCTAATTATCAAATACTTAAATATAACAGTTTAATGGAATCGAAGTAGTATTACGAAAGTACAAAGTACCTGTGACAGAGATCCGTGCCGTACAAAACTCCACTTGTACTTATTCCTTTCTTATAAAGTAACATATTTCAAGTAGGCGGTAATAAATATTAGTCTTATTAAGATGTGAGCGGGCATAACAAATCCTAAGAAAAAGTAGATTTACCATTATCATGGCCAGTCACGTTTTACGTACGCCACTTGATGGAACTTCCGATGTGGTAATTCCGCGATGGAGCGGATGAGGTGAGAGAAAGCTGACAATTTTCCTCTCATTGCTGACACTGTGTCACTGGAACCAAGCTATACCTGGCTGATGCGATCTAACTAGGGCAAAGCATGTCCTGGGTTGCTTGGGTTGCAGTTCAGGGAGGGCCTAGCCTGACAGTTTGGGCTCGACTATTCACGCCTGAGCAGGGTCAAGACTGATTTGCATATGGCTGGACCCAAACGGAGGTGGCAGGGTGTGGAAAATAACCATGGATTTGGATGCAGCCTGAGTAATTACCAATTGCTGAGACTAATTCAAGAATCTATCCATCACTTTTTTTTATATCAAATTGTAAATATGCACTGGTTGGTCGGTGCATATGTTAGAGCAAAATAGGTGGTTTTCCTGAAATTCGAACAACATTTTATTATTTTGAGAGTCATGGAGCCTAGCCCTAAGTGTAAGCACAGTTATCCGAGCCTCATCTCCACCTAATTAACTCCAAAGCAAACACCGACAAAGATGACAGGCCAACCTTTGCAAAGCATGCATGTGTTATTTTATATATTTATTTAATATACAAATAAAGCAGGGGCCCAGCTGCCAAACCACACCAGCCCTGTCACTAAAGTACCGTCATTTTCAAGGGACTAAGAGCATGTGATCAGGCAAAATGCTATGTCATTTAAGGCTATGATGTTGTCTTCTGTCCAGAAAAGGGTGTCCTGGCACTGTAAAATGGATGAAGTGGACTCACCCATTGCCTTAGCAAAATATGAATGACACATAAACATATCAATGAATGTAGAGGGTTGACTGACAGCCCCATATTTATTGATTTTAATATCAATTTCCAAGGAAAAATGAGGCTGAAATGACTGCTGTCTCTCAGCCATACCCAACAAGCATTGGTAAATGCAACAAATCTAGCCTTTTGGACCTATTGTGTTTGCCAATGGTTTTCAGCCATGCTTTACAGCATCCCCAATGCTGTGCAGTATGGCTAAAGAAAACAAAGTAAAAAGAATAGTGCTCTGGTGAGGCAGTCGCAGGATTTTGTAATCATGTGCGCCACATATTTGCGGGCCTACAAGATGACGCAATCAATGTTTTCTTTTATTGAGTTCGATAGATAAATAAAAAAAATAAGTGGCACAAAAGTTGTTGTGGGAGGGCAAAAGAAGGGGCCTGGGTGTGAGGAAGCAACATAGATGGTTTGGGTGCTGACAAGCAACGTGGGGGAATGGAAGCAAAAAGGAGGACAGGCTGGGTAGCAGAAGCAACGGGCAAGGGAGAAGGTGGGCACAGGCGGGGGAGCAACACGGAGGGTGGAGGTAGGGAGGAGAAGCAACAGTCTGAAAGGAGGATGCAGGTGCAATAAAGCACTACTGAGGGTGAGAATGAGAAGGAGATGCAATGGTCGAGAGAGGAAAGTGAAGCGTTTGAGTGAGAAACACATGAAGGCAACAGGTGGAAGTAGAATAAGGCAAGCACAATATGGAGGGTGGCGGAGAGAAGCACACAGGTGACAGAGAGCATGATGGAATGCAAAGGAAGAGGCATACACAAGGAAGAGAGCTGGGAAACACATGCACTCTGCTAGAACTCTGCTAAAGTGCTTAACCCAAGAGAAAAAGTAGTGCTTGAAAAGCAAGCAGTGGAAGCATAGAAGGAGCTAGGCAATCCCAAGAGATGGTAAGGAGGCCATGTTCCATAGGAGGGAGAAACACAATACTGAAAAGCTGCAACACTAATAATAAGAAGGCAAATGAGAGGGACAGGAAATCCAACAAATGGTAAGAAATGGATGGATTCCAAACCCCTAGATGTTCTTGGTAAGCACACAATATGTCTTTCACAACCAGACGTCAGCGCTGTCTGCTAGGCTCAACCCTAAAAATGACCATGGATGCCGCTGTAAATGTAGTGATGCTAGTTTGGAAACAAAAAAGTAACTCAGCGACTGATTTAGAATATTGTCCTTGTTCTAATGATGACTTCAGTTAATATGATCCCGTCATACTATCCTTTTTTCTGTAGTGCAGAACGAAATCAGTTCAAGTCACTTTTAGTTATGTTTCACTAAATGCAGTAAAGAGACGATTTAAGAAGATAAAAAATTAAATTTGGAGCCGCGCATAGTAGTAGTAACCATGTAACATAAAATGTGTTGAATTATTTCTCAAATATTTGTGGCTATTGCAATTTAAAAGTATAAACAAATAACTTGATGTTCCCAGGCATATGAGCCTTTCACATGCTGAACTGGGCTTCAAATTTGTCTTGTTTTGTAAACAGGAAACTGTGCAAGCTCAGAGGTCATTTTTCTACTTAGAACTAAATAATGCACTCCTGGTATTTTTGGTAATTAATTATTTTCTAAAGCAGACCCATAATCAAAGTGGATAAGGAGGTTCCTGTGATAAGTGAAGTTGCTGGCAAATGTCACCAGTTCACCCAAAAATGCAATTTCAAAACAGGGATCAATGTTTCGGATCATTTTAAAGAGCAATGACATGCGAAGGACGTGAATGGTTCAACAATAACCTCGAGACTGTGAGCTGCAGTTGAGCGCTTCTTAATGTGTCTTCTTAATCATGCAGTCCTTCTCCACTGGTGCACCATATATGACTGAATACTCTGGAATGGGAACCATGATTGCCAATCTGTCCCGATATGTTCAACTCAGTTTTGTTTTATTTATCAATGCCTCTAGATAACGGCAGGCGTTATTAAAAGCCATAGAAGCCTATGCAATTGAACATTTGATGAAAGTAGAGAGGAAAAATTAAAGGCATCTTCTCAATCAAGAAAAGAGAAGACCTTAAATCTTCTCAATGAACGGAATGATCTTGGAAGATGTCACAGACTTTTTGTATATGGTCATGACCATAAATAGCAGGTCAAGATGGCTAGTCTTTGATGAACACAAATTTAGGGGAATCCGCTGCACTCCTAGGGTAAACCAAATTCTTCTGTAAGGTATCCCAAGGAAGGTTAAAGTCTTTTAGGGTGCTCAGGATGCCGCCCTTACTGTCCAGGAAGGGCAGAACGTAAAAGTAAATGCAAAACCTTGTAAGCACAAGGTGGTTAACCTGAGCACTCCTATGTGCTGAATGAGCAAAGAGGTAATCCAAGTATTATGATCAAAAGTTTTATTCGCTTTTTCACATTCAATTGGTGAAGTGTGTATTCACAAATTATAATCCAAAGTATTCCTCATATAGAAACAACTGAGGCAAATTTTTTAAGCTCTTCGAAGTATTCAAAATTTCAATAAGGTGGCATCAATTGCTAGTCTTTGATGAAAACATTCTTGTGAAAATTAATTCTACAGCAAGTGTGAAAGATAATTTCATCAAATTTAGGACACAGTTCCTGGTGGTGTACTTAGAATCAAAGATGCTAAAATTGTGACCACCATTTCACATATAGTCTAAATCAAAGGATCAAGTTTGCTTAAGGAAAACGGGCAAATAGGAAATGACATCTTGAATGTTCCTACTCTACATCCCACAGAGGCTCACTTTGGCTAGACATCCATGAAGTATTGCATGCTAAATGGACCTGTGTTTACACTCTTCAGAAACAACGACCAAGCATGCATAATCTATTAACCAAGGATCTTGCAAACTTGATGTCCCAACAAAAAGGAAACAGTATAAAATGGGTTCAATGTTTGAATTTGACCCATTTTGAAACAGTTTTTAAAATTGCAGCAGCCAAAGAATTACCAGCAATATCGAGGGGACCTAATTTCCCTAAACAGTGAGGTTAGGAAAAGAGAAGTTAGGATTGAAATGTAACAGGAGAGCTACGAATAAATCTTATGAAGCAAAAAAGGAAACCAGTAAAAAAGTTACAATATTTGAGATAGGCAAAACGGTTCTAGTGATGTGGTGATATGAATGAAATTGACCTCTTTTGCAGCAAGGGACAATCTTAGTGGGTTTCTTTAGCGAAACTTTAGAATTCTTCCACCATTCCCTATTGAAACTATTTTTAGTGGACTTAATTTTGTTCATTTTTCATATCTGCTCAAACCAGCCGAATCCCCACAAATTCAATAGCTTAATGTTAACATATTTTCATCATCCCACCATAAATTGTTTATATTTTTAGAAGATAATTTATTTAGGTAGGAGTTAGAGTGTGTAATGCAGCATTATTCTGTATGAGGTATTTGGTACTGTGGCCATTCTATGCTGCTCTTTATAAAAAATTATGGAAAAGAGGCTTGGCTGCTGCAGCATCAACCCTGGTTTGATTTTTCCAAGCAGTATTACTGGCTGGAAAAATCGGGTATCACACTCCAACGCCTGGAAAAATGGGGTGTGGAATAAAAGTACCCACTCTGAACCAGGTGGAGCGATATTCCATGCCGGAATTTCGCTCTCCCAGAATCGGAGAATAGTTTGAAAAAGTGTTGGCGTATCTCACTAATGAATACATCCTTGTTATCAGCTACAATTAAGTCAATATACCAGGAAGTTGCTTTAATATTTTATTTTCACTATTTAACATTTAATGATATCTGTATTTATTTTGTATACAATTTTTGCCCCTAATTTCCTCCTTTTTTCCGCTATTCTATGGATTTTGATACATTTGCTTTTATATTTATAATTGTATTCATTATTCTTTCTCTACTATTACGTATTTTAAGATATGCAATGTTATCATATATTTCTTGTACCGTGTTAATGAAATGCTAATAAAAAATTATAACAAAAAAATATACTGGAAGTTTTTTTGTATGTAGCTGATGGAAACCTGGTTGGCTTCAGTGTCGGTATTGTTTTGTTTTTGGAATGGTGCTCTGTAGCTATCTTGAGTTTATCTCTAGCTGTTCATTTTTAGGTATTTTGTAGCTGTGATTTCAGTATTGGAAGTATACAGCATGAAATGTTCTTATGACTATAAGGTGCTGATATAGTCTTTTTTCAGACTGTAAACAGTAACGAGTTACAAGGTCAAGGGTAGGAAAGGTATTACTGAGTTCACAGCCCATCTCCCATGAATAAGGGTTTCTGGCATGAGTGATATTCCTTTAAAAGGGTAGGTGTGTGGGGTTCAAATGAAGTAGAAGAAAGACCATATTGAGTAGGACATTGTGGGTAGGCATATGAGACAGGGTATTTAATAATAGTGGTTTTGTGAGAGCTGAAAGCTGGCCTGTGGTAACACATAGAAATTGACCTCCCAGGACCAAAGATTGGAAAATGTCTCTTTGGATATGAATGACACATGCCTTGTGGTAATATGATCCGCGTGGGTACGGAATTGCCAGTGACCTCCTTCAAGTTACTTTTGTATGGTTTTGAAAACACCAAGAGACCCATAAACATATTCTTCAATAAATGTATGCAGTTGACTGTTGGTGCTTTGGTCTAGGTATTGTTATGCATCAGTCCTGAGGCATCTAATGGAAGGCTTTGAGCATTTCTTTAGTTTGAATTATGGGTTTAGCCATATCTTCATTATATGACTCCTGATATCAAATTGTACTGGTTGGACAAAGAACTCTTTTAACAGTTACCAAATACCTGTTTCTGAAAAAGCCAGTCAAGGTTTTTTTTATTGTTATAGTGTAACACCAGCGAGATTGCTGTCTTTCAACCCAGCAGCTGCATGTACCATGATGCAAGGACCAAAAAGCAGGTGTATCAGATTGCTATAAGCTAATGCACCACTTTGGTCAAAGGAACTATGATTAACAAAGAGGATGTCATCATAAACATAAGGTAGACTTGAAAATGGCTTTGCATCCGGCTTTCTGTTCAGTCAACTATAAAAATATAAAAGGAAAATGACAAAGGTGAGTGTGGGGAGTTTTGGAGCTCAAAACTGCCCCCTGCCTCAGACAAAGAGGCTTTGGACACACAAAAGAGGAAGCTTTACCATAACGTTGAGTTAATAGTAATGCAGAACATTATTCAGATGAACTCTAGTTCAGAAAAGTATGGTTTAGCTCAAAGACATGAACACTAATTAATTCAAGTATTCCATCCTTCACTCTTGTGTGAGTCTCTCTAACTGGGAGCGGCATACGCAGACATGGGTCCCAAGCGCTCACAGTCGTATAGAACTCAAGCTGCACTTCGCTAACAATGGTCATAGTGTTAAAAAATACCGAAACATGTCTGGTGTGCTTTTGTTCGCATTTGGAGGGGACCTGGATTGGCAGTTCAGGTATGGGCGTCTCTTGTGGGGCGGGGCAAAAACTGATTTACATACGGTTGGTCTCTGCTGGTAAAGGGATAAATGAGCTAGAAACACACATGGCCTGGGTTACAATCCAGAACGATTACCCGTCACTGAGATTAATCTAAGCAATCTATCAATCACGTTTTCTCCAGCCCATGCATGCAAATTTGACACCAAATGTGGAGACACTTGCTTCTTATCAGGAAGTTCTTTTTGAAGTTTTGTCAATTCTCATTTTTTACTATTACAGTAGTATATAATAATCTGTGTTTAGTTAGGGCTCCAGATTATGTTCAATGTGCTGATACACATTTTGAAAATCGGGATTTTTTGATTTTAATTACATAACTGTGAAACTAATATTAACAGCAGAGAAACAGCCTTTACATGGCGGCTCGAACTACGCAGTGCCTTAACAACACAGTCCGAATCACGAATGTATCTTTACAACACATTCCTTTACCACGCAATTTATTACAACAACTTGCCTTAAGTAAAGTGTTGTTGACTGATGTTGGACTTTAAATCCACCACTTTCCCTACTGTTGTGCAAACGGGAGTTGGAATAGTACGTTTTACTGTTCTAAAGTCTAGTGACTTTCCCTAAGGCAAGTCGTTGTAACGTCTTGCGTGGTAAAGGAATGCATTGTACAGATACGTTCTTGGTTCGAACCGCATTGCTAAGGCAGGTGTGGTTCCGACATACAACCTTAACAGCACAGTGCAGGCATAGCAAAAATGTATATTGCGGCAAAAATTGTGGCAAATTTACTTTATATCATTTAGTTTCTTATTTAATAAACAGCATGATAGCTATGTTTTGATCTAATTGTCCTATTTTCAATAGATTATTACACAGTTGCAAGAAAGTGGAATAAGCAGATACTGCACCAATTCTTTTGCCTAGGCAACAATGAAAGGGTGGGTGAGCAGTGATGTGACACACTTCACTGTTGAAGGTGTGAAAGTTTTCTCTTGTACCCCTTGCAACGCTCAAGTTTACCAAATTTACCATGCTCTAGTCATAGCTAGCTTTTACGCTCCCAAAAACATTTTTACTTGAGAATTTTTTTTATAAAATACATTACTCAAGAGTTCTCTGGCTAAAGGTGTTGTTTTTGCGATTTTCTTACACACCCTTTTTTTATCAGAAGCATGCTCCCATTCAATTTTTTCATAATTTCACAAAACTTGAATTCCCAGAGTAAAAGTCCTGCACACTACTGTAACAATAGCACAAACCAGTTTTGCTTCAATTTAAAAAAAAAACTAAAAGTAGGACTAAGCTGGAAGAGAAACACTCTGTTTCGTTCATGCTATGTATGCAGAATATGGTGCAAAAAAGGTTTGCTCCATGTTTGCTGCATGCAAAATCTTTATGTGATATAGTCCGTCTGCAGCAGCTATTTCCCCCATTACTAATTCAGTTACGGGAGCAGAAAAAAATGGCCCAAATTTGAAGTGTTCCATCTTCTATCCACGCAAACTAAATACTTTGGTGTCCGGTTTACTTCTCATAGTACTTAAATTAGCTTGATTAAGGAAATTCAACCGTCTTTTATATAACTCATTTCTATTCAAGCTCTGACTTGTAAGTATGATGTCTTTGGCAGATGCTTGAGGCTTCCAAAGTTTGTATCTCTTAAACAAGAAGAGTTTTTGATATCTTTGGCCTCTAAGGATGGCTTTTTGGGCTTGTGTTCTCTAGAAATGTGGGTGAGCGGACCCATGCCACCAAAGAGCACAGGCACTGCAGTTAGAGTTTTTATTGCCTTACCAACTGTAATATTTCATGCTGGGATTTGTCTGGATTAACCATGTTCCTGGAGAGTTTCCCATGAACTGAATTCTGTTTTACTCTGACCAATAGTTCCACAGATTTCTTGTTGAATGATGGCTGAGCCATGTCGTGGGTCTTAATGTCTAAACTGATCATCGGCCCATCAAAATAGTTTGATGTGCCTACAGACATAGCTACATGATGAATAATCAGAAGTTAAGACACAAAGGTACATTCCAGGCACATTCTACATGATTTAAAATGCCCAAGGTCTATGTCGACTACGATAATGTATCAGCTTTGAAGGTGCTCGATAACAGATCAGTGGGACAACTTAAGCCTACTTCTTCACTAGTGTTCACCATATTGACACTTATTGGCTATACATAAACTTTTGTCTAATTGTGTACAATTCTGTTGGGTTCTATTGAATGATTATGGAAGAGGACAGATAGACAGGCCCGACACTCAATATTTGTAGGTAGAGCGCTTACAACTGCCTAGTCCTATATTCTACGGAACCTCAGAACTGCTGGGACATCTCTTAAAGGTGATAGAGATCAGTCAGGTTTCAATACAACACACCCTCTTTGTTCTCTGGCCAGAGTACTAAAGAGGCCCTCTGGTAGCACATTATGTGATGTGAGTGAAGACTCGTGTCAAAATGGAACAAGAGCCCCCAAACTTGTGTGTTTGTTTCTTTATTCATACTTGTTTACTGTTTTATTTCCAGACGTTTGATGACTTTTTGTCTTTGCAGATGTAAGGCAGACCTGAACCCCGTTTTTCACCTAGAATGGACAAGCTGCCATGAAACCTTTGGCAAACCAATCTAAAACATCCTGAAATTAATGTGATTCGTGCCTCCAAAAACCTGCTCCATTTGCAGGATGCTCCCAAAACAAATATCCCCATTAAACTCTATTTTGGTTTCAATAAAAATTCGATCATTTTTGCCTTCTGTATGCCCCATTTCAACACCCGTCACACATCAAGTAATCCCAGCAAAATTTGTAAAGACAATTTGTGACGCGCTCTCTTGTTACAAAAATGGAAAACTGATTTCTAATCATCGCTCCCATATTGCCTGGTCAAAAGTCAATTTGATCGATGATGATATCCCTGTTCCTTCATAGGAGCCAAGAGGGCCTGAAACATCAACAATCAGTTTCTGAAGAACGACAACCCCATCGCATGGTCATATCCAAACAGATATCTTGCCGTCTTTGCTGTTGGAGATGTCTTTCTCCGAACTGGCTTTTGGCTTAGCGCCTTGTTTCTCATGTGCAATATTCGCCATGTTCTGTTCCACCACTGTACCCCCAGAAGTGGGACTACTTGTTCGGGATGGCTGTGCGTTAACATGACTGTTGTAACTCTGGAATACAATGTCCAACTGCTCCTGAGCCACCCTCAAATGCTTATGGAGTGTGGACAAATCTTGGGGGATGTTATCATCGGGGCTCGTGCATTGTTTCTCCTGATCATTGCACTTTAGGCTTTGCTCATGGGTCATTAGGCTAATTGGCATCTTGGTGGGTTTCTCTGATCTTACTACTAAGTTATATTCAGGAGGACAGGCAATGTTCTTTGGATAGGAATAGTTGTAGGGAGGCTGCCTAAGGATATTCATCTTTCGGTTGCGAATAGCATCTCTAATGGTCCCGATACCCAAGTGGAACATCTCACACAAATTCAGCAAAAGGCACAAACAGCTCACTACATACATCACCAGAAGAAATATTGTCTTCTCTGTGGGTCTCGAAACAAAGCAGTCCACATTATGGGGGCAAGGGTCTCGGTTGCACACATAGAAGGCTTCCACTTCAAAGCCATATAAAAAATATTGTCCAACCAAGAAGCCAACTTCAAAGGCCGCTCGGGCAATCAGCTGGAAGACATACACCTTCATCAGTCCTTCAGCCTTGATGCGTCTCCTGCCATCGTGCTTTTGCTGCTCTTTACCCTTCTCCTGGTTTCCAGCATTGTCCATGTCTGCATTGTCATCGTAGATCATGGGCTCCCCTTCTTCTTCTTCTCCGGGGTCCTCCAAGTTGCGATGATGCTGCCACTTCTGCCTATAATGCTTTTTCTTTCTAAATGCTTTGTGTCTCTTCTCTTCCTCCGAAGACCTGGCTATCCTGTGTATTGCGTAGCCTAGGTACATAATAGCTGGGGTGCAGATCATAATGATCTGGAAGACCCAGAATCGCACGTGGGAGAGGGGGGCGAACGCATCATAGCAGACGTTGTCGCAGCCCGGCTGCTTGGTGTTACATGTGAACTTGCTCTGTTCATCAGAGTAGATGGACTCCCCTCCAACAGCAGTCAATACAATGCGAAAAATGAGGAGTACAGTGAGCCATACTTTCCCCACAAAGGTGGAATGATGGTGAATTTCTTCTAGGAGGCGCGTTAAAAAGCTCCAGCTCATGTTTGTCATAAGGGCTATTCATTTATGATCTGGAAAAAATAGAAGAGAAAGAATGTTTGTAGAAATGGAGGCTTAAAACAAATACAGTTTATTACAATCAAATTGTGAACCCATTACAAAGCTCTGCTGGATTTATCTAACAAGGCAAGAAAACAAATCTTTTCGTGGCCTCGGAGATGACACTTTTAACCACTGTTATTTGCGACGTATTAAGGTGGGCCACATTTGCAACCAATGGGAAGCAATGCATAGTATTTTTGTAATCAAACTCATGTATCATAAGACAATGAAGTACCATAAGTACTGAAGTAAAAATGACCTATGGTCAGAAATTATTAAAAAGGAACATGGTTGTGGCAAAGAAAACACAACAGTGGTCTCTCTGGGCTTTCTGGGCTCAGAACATGCCTTTGGGCACTTACTATAGTCTACATGCAAACATCAGATGCAGACCCATCACTTTCTATACATTGCTAGGTTCCATGCAAACTAAAAACTTATGATGTCCTTAGACTTAAGAAAACCCTTTACAGTGCCTCACCATAGAAATTTTGATATAAAGCTGGTGCCCATCCATACACACATACACACGCACAACTATTAGATTAAGAATAAAAATGTTATCACGACCACAACATATTCATATTAAGATTAGTAAATAATCAAACACAGATCAGAAGTAAATTTTACATGAAACCACCATTCTTCATGGATATTTATGAATACATTAAAATAAGTATAGGCACTGTACATTACACACATGGCATTCTGAGCCCTTCCCCATCTCCTATTGACGTTACAGCCCTGCACCTAGTTTTCAATAAAAAATGCTGGGGTTCCAACTCCCTCAAAGAAGAATATACATGTCATCCTGCACCTTACCACCACCACCTTCATTAATGTCTTTCCCCAACATACCTAAATATTAAAAAGGCAACTGAAAAAAGGCAAATAAAATGTAAGCAAGAATCCTGACTTGGATGGCCTCAAAGTTAAATTCTACCAAATATTTTCTGTTAAACTCTCTCCTTTTCATATTCTTCATTCAACCCCTACAAACAATGTTTGATGTTCTGTTATGATTTGCGAATGTCTTTTGCACTGTACTTTAAGTTGTGTAAAATTGTAATGATTGGGTGTGATTGTACCTTCCTGACGTATAGGGGCACTCATCTGAAAGACTGTCACTCTCAAGTCTTTTCCTCTCTATACAGAACTGCCAAACACATAAGAAAAAAAAATAAACTTTCTTCAGTTTTCAGCTTGCTTAACTGAGAAATGGCATCCTCAATCTGGCATCCCCCTAGCTTTTGCAAACAAGATGATCCCTGCCAATTGCCTCCTAAAAAAGTAGGGAGGTCATTCTAGGGATCTGTGCACTTCAATGAAGTGTGCAAACTAAACAGTGAAAATGGTGTTGCTTGCCCCGCTCAACTACGAATTGTATGTAGAAACAAATTCCCACTTTGTGTGCTTCATCTTCTTTCTGGATATCACAGACCTGACCATTCTAGGCACCAGATCTGGAAACTAGTGAGGAGCTGCAGGGGGCTGAGGCCAACTCCTGTACCTGGACCACACTCACAGTTCAACATGTGGGAAGCGAAAAAAGCTCCCTGCAGCTCAAGTGAAAGAAACTCTGCCCCTCTACCACCTCTGCCTACCCCCTTCACTCCCCAGGCCAAGGAAATAATCAACTGCAACGTTTACAACAACCATTGGCAATGAACACAGGAATGGCTTATAAATGCACAGTCAAGCCAGACTTAAAAAACTATGTAGGTTAATGAATGGCCTCTTCCCATCTATGTTGCTGTCAGAGAAAAGCGCTATAAATTATCTAGTCATTTAAGACACTTTAATAGCATTACAGTGGATGTGTGTGCCCTGAAAATTCCCCCTCAGGCAGCTGGGTAAATGAATAAAATGATCACAGCTGTGTGGTGGGCAAGCACTTTTTTTGTGGAAGCACACAATTTCTGCCAAACGAAAACATGTACTCCCAGCTCCCAATGGTGGACAGAGCCAATGATCCTCTCCTAGTGGCTCTCACATAATTGTCTGGCGACAGCTGTGCTGTCAAGCCTGATCATAGTCAGCATCAAGCAGGGTAGACATGTTTGCAGATTAGGGCTGGTTACTTTCCACAGAAGGGAGAACATGTAGAACTAGATCTAGTATTCCCAGTTCACATGTTATTCCATATTCCAGGGAAAATAACACATAATCCCCATTAACTCAAAGGGAGATGAAACTGTTCATTTTTGGCCCCGGTAGCTCTCCACTGATTTAGTGGGGAACTTGTAAAGAGGGTCTTAGACTACGAGGGCCAGACGTAGGTTTGGGAATGCCAAATACATGGCAGATTTTTAGACTAGGACCTCACTATCTAAATGAGTTCTATTTAGACTCATTTATGTAAATGTTTTCTATCTTATGTGGAACTGTAGGACAGATCTGGGCTTTCTGGCCTTATGAAAGTCACCCTTAGAGTTAGATATGGTGTCAGACTCGGAAGTATTATCACAGTCCACAGGTAAATGGCACTCTCTGAATGCCACATTTTCTTCTATATAGGACAAAATCAAGTCGTTGAAAAGGTGGAGAACATATCACTCTGGCAGCAGACACCATGGAGAGGAAGGAGCGGGCGTTTTTCCGGTGGGCCGTAAGGGTGGGGGCTGGTTTTAATACTGTGGGCCTGATTTTGCAATATCGGCCCCCTGTAACAAAAGCAGCAGCAGTGCTAAAGCGTCCGGCAGCAGTGTTTCTCACTAGCACCAATTTCTATTCTTTTAAAAATATATATTGAACAGGCATTAGACTCAATCAATTGTTGTTTAAGCACATGTGCTGGCATCATGATTAACTCTTGGTCGCATGTTTTTGAGAAAAATGTATGCCTAGAAATCACAACACACGGGGATTTGCTTCTGGTGCTATTATATCATTTTACTCCTATACAACTGAACTACATTGCACTCATACGAAATAACCCTTGCTCTGTTTTGGGAATTGTGCTCAAACAATTTGTTGATTCTTTTCTGGGTGGTGGTGGTGATTATCCTTTATTTGTTTCAAGAATGTGTGAGGAGAAGATCCTTGTAACTTCAGAGGGTAGGTACATTCATCTGGAAACATCTCCATTGGGAAATGAGAACATCAAAGTGCATGGGGGCAGATTTATGATAACTGGCGCATCCCCAGGGATGCGCCAGTTATCGTGCGCTGCAGCTACGCCACCCATGGTGCGCCGCATTTACAATGCGGCGCACCATGGGGCAAAATCGGCACAGATGCGTCACGCATCTGTGCCGTAAAAGTGACGCATTGCTGGAGGTGCGTCGCAAGCGCGACGCAGCTCCAGCAAGGCTCGGGGTGCCCTATCTGACCAATGCTGCGTCAAGCCTTACGCCTGCTTCAAGTAGGCGCAGGGTTTTGACGCAGCATTGGCCTAAAAGTGACTGAGTGAAATCTTATAGATTTCACTCAGCCACTTTTGCGAGGCGCACCTGCCCCGGAACGCCCACCCTGCGCCGGAACGCCCACAAGCGGCGCAGGGCTTTACAACGTGACGCATCTGCCTAGATGCGTCACGTTGTAAATCGGTCGTAGGGATGCGCCACGTTTACGCCACAGTTGCGTGACGCAAACGTGGCGCATTCACAACATAAATCTGCCCCATGGTTTTTATGAATGCCTCAAAGGGCATGTTATATAGACCAAGCACATCCCTGTTAGATGGCAGAGTTTGGAGAAACCCCTAGATCATCTTGGATTTTGACCAGTTCCTCTTCACTCACCTTTTCATTCACTGGCCGAGTCATTAAATGAATCACTCTGGGGCTGATACACAAAGTGCCTCAGCACTTGTGGCGGAAGCCCCGCAGGTGTGGAGGGGGGCCGGCACTCATAGTAGGGGTCAGCACTTGTGGCGAGGCCCCGCAGGCGTGGTGGGTGGCCCGCACTCATGATAGGGGTCAGCACTTGTGGCGAGGACCCGCAGGCGTGGTGGGGGTGCGCACTCATGGTAGGGGTCAGCACTTGTGGCAAGGCTCCGGAGGCGTGGCAGGGGGCCCGCACTCATGGTAGGAGTCAGTACTTGTGGCGGAAGCCCCGCAGGTGTGGAGGGGGGCCGGCACTCATGGTAGGGGTCAGCACTTGTGGCGAGGCCCCGAAGGCGTGGTGGGGGGCCCGCACTCATGGTAGAGGTCAGCACTTGTGGCGAGGCCCCGCAGGCATGGTGGGGGGCCCGCACTCATGGTAGGAGTCAGCACTTGTGGCTTGGCCTCGCAGGCATGGAGGGGGGCCCGCACTCATGGTAGGGGTCAGCACTTGTGGCGAGGCCCCGCAGGCGTGGTGGGGGGTGCGCACTCATGGTAGGGGTCAGCACTTGTGGTGAAGCCCCGCAGGCGTGGTGGGGGGCCGGCACTCATGGTAGGGGTCAGCACTTGTGGCGAGGCCTCGCAGGCGTGGTGGGGGGCCAGCACTCATGGTAGGGGTCAGCATTTGTGGCGAGGCCCCGCAGGCGTGGTGGGGGCCCGCCCTCATGGTAGGGATCAGCACTTGTGGTGAAGCCCCGCAGGCATGGTGGGGGGCCCGCACTCATGGTAGGGGTCAGCACTAGTGGCGAGGCCCCGCAGGCGTGGTGGAGGGTGCACACTCATGATAGGGGTCAGCACTTGTGGCAAGGCTCCACAGGCGTGGTGGGGGGCCCGCACTCATGGTAGCAGTCAGCACTTGTGGCAAGGCCCCGCAGGCGTGGTGGGTGGGCCACACTCATGATAGGAGTCAGTACTGGGGACAGGACCTCCCCAATGAGTAACTGCAGCGCGCAGGTCTCGCCACAACTGAGGGGCCTCCTCCACAATTGCGGAGGCCCTTTGTGAAGCAGCTCCTAGGACTCCATGATAGGCTCGCTCGGCCTAGATACGAGAGAGAGAGTATCATAGGTCTATGGAATTCTGCCCCAGAGGCCCACATAGGAGCCACTTTTAAGTTCTTGACTAGGGCAGTCCAACATTGTTCGAGGGACATATGAAGGCCAACGTACCACGTATCTACATAGGAAACATTTACATACAATACATTTGAAATTGGGTTCATTTTTAATCTGTGTTAATGCTGGAAATCTGGCATGGATTTAACTCTAGCAGACGAATGCTAAACAACCCAGCATTAGACAACACTTTGATTTGTGCTAAAAAGATATTACAATTCACTGTACAATATATATAGCTTCAGAGTCACAGGAAGACTTACTTGTTCGCCTCTTGTATGAACTGAAAGAAAACCATTGAAACAAAACATGTTTTCCATCTGTCTTGTTCTCTTTAGGATACACTGGGTCGCATTTACACATTTTTCATGCAATGCATCCCAGCAACCAAATTGGCAGTATCGTGCTGCGCATGGGCGAAAAGACAGTGCAGCAGCACATCTACAAAGACTGCCCTGTTGCTGCTGTCACTCCTTATGTTGCCATACATAGAGGCTGCCTTGTGCAATGCACAGTCTCACACAATTGTGCAACCCTGAGTGTGTGTGATCTAACATAGGATGTGTACTAGAAGCATACCCTGCTAAAGTATCCCACATAATGAATATGTGCTGCGCACTGCAACACACATTAACTGAGTGGTTTTTTTTTTTAGAAATAAGCACATTTTCTCCTGTTAATGCCTGCCTCAAGGAGTTGTTAGTTTATGATGCATGCCCAGCCTAGTGATCCTAGAGGTCAACAACTATGGGTGGTTGCACTGATCTACCACAGTACATTTAACACCTCCTGGATGAAAAGTGATGCAAAGTGCTGCAAAGCGGCTCAAAGGAGTTTTTGCACTGAGAAAAGTGCACCTTGAATTTTGTGCTAAGTAGTAAATAAATAACAACAACAAATTTATGAGGGTCAAAGGGGATTTTAAAGACCAGACTCTGATACGCCCCATGCATACACTGAAAGACCAAAAATATCAGAGGGTCTGGAACAACAAAGAAAAGAACGCCGGATATGAACCCACAAGGGACTCTATTACCATGCCTCGTGTATAGTCTAAGAACTGGTCACCCCTATACCAAACCCACACAGTGGTCAGACAAGGATGCCCATCAGTCACCACACGGAACCGCCCTTCATCACCCAAATGACGTTTCGTTCTTTTCTTTGTTGTTCCAGACCCTCTGATATTTTTGGTCTTTCTAAGTAGTAAATAGCCTTGTGAGAGTCTGTGCTGCTTCCATTACTTTGCACTTTGTGGAAGAGGTGTGGCGCAGCGGCCAGGGTGCCTGGCTCCGGACCACGGGGTTCATGGTTCGATGGCCTGTGGCAGGTCAGCCCAGCACCATATGATTCTGGGCAATAGCTCGCTTCATTTTCCAGAGGGCCCCCACCGCCGGGAAACCACTTTCGAGGCAGCTGTGCACTTTACAAAATGCAAGGTTATTATTATTATTATTATTTGCACTGGTGGGAAGTTTTAGTAATTTGTGGCATACGTGTCATTGTAGGTTACACAACTCCTTGCATTGTTTAAATTCATATTAGTATCGAACATTACATTGAATGTAGCAGCATTCCTTTGCACTGAACCCTTACTCACTGCACATAGCCACCTTTTAATTGAGAAGACTCATACCCCTAAAACTTTTATATATCATAACTGCAGATTGAGAAATGCACTAAAGATTTTATTTAATGTCATGAAATATTGAAACATGTAAAAACTGTGTGCATTCTTATAGCAGACACTGAAATAAGATTAAAAACGTAATAAAACAACAGTTATGATCGACTTATGATTAAAGCTCTGACAATGCCAAGGGGAGATATATGGAGGTTGGTGTTAATGGGACAGTTGCCAAAAAATGGCACATGCGCGTCTGCCCACCTCTCACATCTCTTTCCTCATTTTGGGGTTGTGCGATGCAAGGGGCATATTAGCAGGGGCTTCGTCGCCTCTTTAGCGGCACTTTATGCCGCTAAAGCGGCAATTTATTTATCGCCCTATTAGCAAGCTGCAGTTAGCGATAGCTTTAAGGCGATAGCGACCGGTTTGGGGCCCACTTTGCATGTCAGCAATATTTATCGCTATTGACATGCAAAGTGGGTGTACCCAAACTGTTAGCGACTGAAAGCAGTCGCTAACAATGCTGTCACCTATTAACAACGCAGGCTGTGCGAGAAAAAAGGGGCTTAAGCGCGATTATCGCCAGAATCTACCGCCTGCTCAAGACCTTGCTTACATGTGTAGTCAATGGGGGGTGGATTGTTATGTTAGGTCCCCATTGGCGTTAATGCGTGAATAGTGCTGTATTTCCAGCGATATCACGCATTTAGCCGCTATCACTGGATATTTCATCGCATTAGAGATAAACGTTGCTAATAACGTGTTACCTCTGGGATAATATCTGGTGATAGGCGGTAATAAAAAAAACGCGCTAAGCGCGTTTTGTGGAAAATACTGCATGTCCTTGCTAATATGCCTCCAAGTTTTTTGCAACATCGGTTGTGCTAGTGGTCTAAGTTGACTAGGCCCTACCAGAAATGGACGTTGAACCAACGCTCAAAGGTGTCTTCTATGTCTGTCATTCACAAGGAAATAAAAACTACGGGGCATATTATCAAGGGGGTTTATCTCCTCTTTTTTGGCTTTAAAAGCCAAGAAAGCGGAGATAAAATTATCTCCCTATTACCTAGCTGTCGCTAACACCAGTTAGCGACAGCTAGTAGGAGATAGCGACCATCTTGAGCCCCACTTTGCATGTCAGTGATATTTATCACTAATGACATGCAAAGTGGGCATGCCAAGATGTTAGAGACTGGAAACAGTCGCTAACATCGCTATCTCCTATTACCAACTTCTGGAGATATTCGCGCTAAGCGCGAATATCTCCAAAAGCTAACACCTGCCCTGAGCAGTTCTTAGCCATGTTATCCAATGGGAGGTGGATAACATGGCTAAGAGCATTAGCTTGGTAATGCATGAATATCGCTGACTTTTCAGCGATATTCATGCATTGCGGCGATTTTTAACGCATTTGCGATAAACCTTGGTAATATTAAGGTTTATTTGCGGTAAAAATCGCCGCAGCTCAGCAGTAAATTTTTGTCTCTAACCAAGCAATTCTGGATTTCTGCCCGTCACATGCTAAGGCTGCAACACAGTGTCACCATGTAAGATATCACTCTTTCTTAATGTTTATGAAACTGATGTTGTTAACAGACTTTTTTAAAATTAAAATGCCCATTTATATATGATGACACATATGTATGCAAAATCTCACTTGAAGGCACTTCAACACTTGATGTTATGGGAAGAAGTTATTGGAAAATGCCTTGGTGTGTTCGCAAATAGGGAATTTTATCTTCAGTTCAAGTAAGTCAATGAGGCAACGTTCTAGACATTTCAAATATTCTTTGCCGGGGTATTACCAGTAGTCTACACACCCATTAGGCTAAGCAGACCCTGTAGCTGCAGCAAACATTTGAAATAATTACTGCTGTGGTTACCTTCCTTAAGCGTTGGACCAACACCTCTCTGGAGACCGGGTGTCACTGTCAGCTACCCTTGGCCCGATGCTCCTTCAGACCACTTCCACCATGGTTGAGGCTACATTGTATCCAAGAGACATGCTTGCCCTTTAACCTCTTACCCTACAATATGGCGACAGTTAGCATTTCATTACATATATTTAACTGGTAATACCATCTGGCGTGCTTTTCCCATTTCTGGCATCCAGTAAAAAAATTAAAAGCATAAAAAAAATGCCCTATTGTTATATGTTTTTTTGTCCGGGAATGCTTTAACTTTGTATTGCTTCCTGTTCCAGCGGAATCCATAATTGCCGTAATGGAGCGAGCAACCTTTTTAAGTAGAAAGATAATGAGGTATGTTGTACATCTTGGACTTCTTCCATATCCTGTATTTTAATTTTCATCATGGTTCAGACAGCTTTTCTGAGTGGAAAGGATTCCTGGCAAGTGCAGACAATACCTTTGACAAGTCAAAATATTTTACTAGGAATGGAAGGCATGCAGCCCTTTGGTCTAATAGGTACCCGCTGTAATGCTGTTATGTGTTTCATCCGGTATGATATCCCCTTCACCTTTTTACAGGGGAATCAATCTATTCTCCATAGTTATTATGTGCCTTGGTTCTATTCCAGCTGCAGAATTCTCTTTGATTGCTGGAAAAAGGAAATTGTGCAAGATTGAGACATGAGGTAAAATAAGCATCCAAGGAACCCTCTTGTTCCTAAATTGGTTGTATGACGGAACCCCGCAGGCATTTATCCAGCAAGCCTTCACAATGCAATCAATACCCACCGTGCGACATTACCATGCGCTCCTATAGCACGCAAGTCCTTACAATGACTTGCTTTAGGGGGCGCTGCACTTTGGAATAGTATAAATTATTATTCCAACACCAGTCCAAAAACATGCCCCCTACAGCAAGTCATAACAACTTGCGTGGTAAAGTAACGAGTGGTAACGTCACAAGTGGGGAACTGACTTTGTTGTAAAGGGTGGTCGTTGTAAAGACTCGGAAATAACCAGGCCCTCTAGGGAAGACGTCCGATGCTTTACTTGATTAGGGACAGAAATATACACTCAGTACCAATGTGTATTTATTTAATTATTATAGAGTTTTATATAGCGCGAACTTGACCTGAATCGGGTATCAGAGCGCTTTACATAGCACCAGTTCCGTTACACGAGGACACATTTAGGCATGCAGAGATTAAGTGATTTGCCCAGAATCACAGGATGTTCAGCGTCGTTGCCGAGACTCAAACCCAGTTGCCCAGTTTCGATATCGACCGCCCTAGCCGTTAGGCCAACACTGATTAAACATTGAGTGTCAATGAGTTTGTGTCAAGTCTTAAGTTGTGCTATGAGTGTGGTGTTCTGGGGTATGGTGGTATGTATACTTGGGTACGACCTTTATACTTAAAAGTGGGGCATTTGAGAATGTTGGGGGCAGTTAGGAAAAGCGGCACTGATTCTCCCAGTCAAGTTCTCCTGTAATGTTGGTTGTTAAAGATGTGTTCCTGCAACAGCTATCAAGAGTCAACTTGAACACCATGTATAATCTTGAGGTTTACTACAGGGGAGGAATATTCTGGTAACACCGGCTGTAACTTTTATTGTAATTGAAATGGCTATCTGTTCCATGTCCTATTCAAGCCCTTTACCCCTCCCTTTCCCTATTTCTTTCCCTAAATGTAACCTGTATGTTTGATAAAATGCAAATAAAGATATATATTTTTTTAAAAGAGTCAACTTGAACACCTACATGAGGGACACCTGTTATTTTAGTAACAACAGACTCATGAGATCGTTTTTTGGGCTGCTTAATCATATTATTGATACAAAAAAAATTAGGTGCACAGGGGGATATAGAGAAAAGTGAAACACTTATAAACGTTGTTGAACTACTTCCCTTAACACGCAGCCATTGATGAGCACGCGAGATTCACATATTTGGGAATCATATACTTACAATTAAAAGCAAACCTTGGCAAGAATACTATGCAAACATCATTTGTTCATGCCTGTGTTCTTTTTGGCACATTAAAGTCAGACCTATTAATTTTGCCAATGCTTCAATGGAAGTGTCATTTCCCGTCTACATCCGTTTGTGAACAGTGAACCCTATAGCCTTTCCAGCTTGTATTTTGATTTCTGCAGGTGTTTATAATACTGAAATGGACTTTATGAGGAAACAGGAAGGAAATAAAAAATCAGTCACACAGAAGAACAATATGGGCCTGACTCACCCACAGTCCACTATGTAACAAATGATTCAAAAAAGATACCACACCAGTTCACACATGGACATAAAGTAAACCACAGCAGCATATTGCAAATATTCCATTCTTAGTGTAACAAATGGCAGGCAATTGTTGTACTTGTTGTAGGGTGACCAGGCACTTCTGATTTCCTGGGGCAGTACAGGCTTTTCTCCATCTCTTCTGGAAAATTTCAGTCAAATTAGCACGTCCTGGTTTTGCGAGATGATTGACTAAACATGAGAAGAAGCACATTTTCATGTGTTCCAGTGCAGTCCTTGTCTGTAAGAAATGTTATTGAAACAGATAATCCTGTCAGTAAAAGTTGCATTTAATTTCCCTTATTGCCGCACCGTTTGTGTTTTTATGTTGATGAGCTCTTGGGTCATTCAATGACCCTGGTTGCTGCAAAACTGTAGTCTTTCCTCTATGTTTGTTGAATGTCCTAAATGTTTGTTTCACATCTTGTCACTCAACTTGGTGCAGCTTCCACCATGCAGCCCTATGTCAACTAAGGCCTGGACTTCGAAATATCATATATCTCAACATTCTACCTAAATTTGACCTCAGGTGGCATCCATACACCCACAAAAGAGTATGTGGAACAGGGCTCTGGCCTCCTTACCATTTTCACTGCCTCTCAGTAAATTTGTGCTGGGCCACATCAAATCATTTAGTTCCTGTTGCATGGCAATTTTCGGATCTACATCCAGTGTTCGTTCTTGGTGCTCTCAGCTAAAACCCAGTTATTTCTTGACACATAGAACAGAGGTATGAATGTATACAATAAGCCCCAGATAGTTTCAAACGTCAAAACTCATCGGACATGTCTCACATTGTTATTGTTGGACCTGCAAAATAGCCCACTGCAAAAATGTTATCCTGCCCACGCCTGTATTAATTAGCTAATTGATGTACCACAATGTAGTCAATCACAAAGCAGGCTGGTACCTTTTCTCTACTAAATGGAAAGCACGCCTCACCTTGAAAAGCCAGCCTTGGTAAACTGGAAGCAACTCATGTTTCAAACAAACTGCGTTTTCTCAAGCTTATGTTTGTGTGTTCTATGTTATGGTTTTTCCAAAAGAGCTTTTCCTGATTCAAAAAGTGCTTACGTGTTTATTCGGCAGCAATCTGTTTTCTTGGGCCGTTACATTTTTATTGTAATTTTTTTAAACTGCCTTTAATTTAAACAAAAGTGGTTCAGTTTGGGAGACAGTGACCCGGTTGGCTTGGACAGCAGCAGAGGCAGTGAGGCTCTATGGGATTCAGTAGTCAGCAGCATCTCTCCCAGCCTGGTATTAGTAGTGTATTAAGGAAGCCATGTGCCCTGGTGCAAACAATGGAAATGGCTTCCTTGACTGCGGTTAGGGTAATAAAATATAGCAATTTTCAGGGTTCAATGGGCCCCTCAATGAGATGCACACAACAGATCTCTGGAAGGGTGGAGTTCGGTTCACAGTAGAGGCTTCAGACAGACTCCATTGCCTTCCAGCATTCGGCCCTTCCCTATATAGACTTCGATAGTTTATAGGAAAAATGCTGTCACTCTCACTACCTCTCACTACAGACAATAAATGGCAGCCCTCTGGGTTATTTCAGAATGTAACTGACATTGGCAACAAACAAATGGCTGAAGAGGGCTGATCGTTTGCCCTATTCTATGTATGCTAGCCTATCTGCTGAGCAAAAATGTGAATGGCACTCCAACAGAGCAATGGTTGAAGGTAGTTTGACCCAAAGCCTCTCTAAGTATTAGTTGTGTATTATTTGAAAATTGTCGTAACGGCTCTAAGGGAACAATGATGTTTAGACTCTAGTATTTCTCAAATGAATCAATCAATCATTTGTAAAGCGCACTACATACCAGTGAGGGTCTCAAGGCAGTGGGGGGGGGGCGCTACTGATCGAACAGCCAGGTCTTGAGTATCCTCTCGAAGGTCAGCAGGTCTTGGGTCTGTCGTAGGCTCAATGGGAGGCTTTGGAACGGAATGGGGGGAGGCGGACGCTCTGAGTTCTGCTGGAGAGGGAGGAGTGGTCCAATCCAGAGCCTTGTCTCGGATCCCTGCGGCATGGAGCCGTGAGCGTAGTGTGCGGTGGCAGACGATGTCGAAGGCAGCAGAGAGGTCTAGGAGGATGAGTGCTGCGGTCTCGCCGTTGTCCAGCAGGGTCCTGATGTCATCGGTGGCGGCGATGAGGGCAGTCTCGGTGCTGTGGTTGCTGTGGAAGCCTGACTGGGAAGGGTCCAGGATTCTGTTTTCTTTGAGGTATCGGGTTAGATGTCTGTTGACGGTTTTCTCAATGACCTTGGCCAGGAAGGGGAGCAGAGAGATGGGCCGGAAGTACTTGAGGTCTCTTGGGTCTGCCTTAGGTTTAGTAGGGCGTTGATCTCGGCGTGTTTCCAGATCTCTGGGAAGGTCGCGGTCTCGAGGGAGAGATTGATGACGTTGCGCAGCTGGGGTGCGATGGAGCTGCCTGCTCTGTTGAAGATGTGTTGCGGGAATGGGTCTGACGGAGAGTCGGAGTGGATTGTGCGCGTGGTCTTGATGGTGTCATCGATGCTCACGCTGGCCCTGGCTAGCAGGGGGTCGTGGTCAATGGTGTGTGGAGGGTCTGTTGTGTTGCTGTCTGTTGTGGCTGTCTGGGTGTTGAAGCTGTCGTGGATGTCTGCTATCTTGCGGTGGAAGAAGGTGGCGAGGGAGTCGCACAGGGCTTGCGACGGCAGGATGTCATTGGTGTTGGAGCTGGGGTTGGAGAGTTCCTTAACAATGTTGAAGAGCTCCTTGCTATTATGTGCGTTGTTGTCGAGGAGATCTTTGAAGGAGATCCTCTTGGCCGCCCTGATGAGGTGGTGGTGGTTGCGGATGGCGTCCTTGTGTGCTGTGTGGCTGTCCGGAGTTTATTCACTGTGCCATATCTTCTCTAGTTTCCTGCAGGCTTGCCTGGAGTCTAGGAGTTCTGGGGTGAACCAGCTGGCCCTCTTGCTGGTGTCTCTTTGGGGGGGTTTCTTCAGCGGGGCGAGGGTGCTGGCGCAGTCCTCGATCCAGCGTCCGAGGCTGTGGGCAGCGTCATCGGTGTTGGAGGGTTCGTCTGTATCTGAGGCTTATAAATAAGTGCTTTCTCTGTTCCCTGAAGTTAACACCTGCCACTGGACAGGATACAAACCCATCCAAGGTAGGTACTGTTGCAGAAGGCTGAGAAGAATGTTATTTTAGGACCCCAGGTTGGCTTTGGAGGGAATAAGCTGGGAAAATGCCAAAACATGGTTTGAGCTGTATATTGTGGAGGTACTTTGCACAGGATTATACATAAGGCTGCCAACTCTATTAATATTTACATATGAATACAGATGGAAATATTTCTACCTGTTTGCATTTATTTATGAAAATAGATGCAATAAAAGATGGCACTTTTAATAAGTTGTGCAAGCTGTCGCTAAGCAATCAAGGGAAGTGGCTGTGCAGATTGACAGCACTGAAAGTGTGAAAAGAAAGTCAGAAGATATGGCCAGTCTCTGCAGTTATTGCTTCCCCTCACCGGTAATCTTTCAGATCTACTTAACAACACCCCTCCTTTGAACTGACCAGGGAGCCTACCCTTTTTAGGTCTCGCCTGAGCAATGTGCTGGCGAGACTTTTAGTAAGGGCTTCAGAAAATGCTACCACTGTGGCCTAGAGCTTGAGTGTATGTGCGTGGGCTCGCGCAAGCAGAGGCGCCATATGGCTTTCCTCTCTCGTCATGGGTGATCAGCTTTCAAGATACGAGAGCTTTCTTTCACAATCCTGAATACGATAGCTTCCTTGTTCTGTTTCATATGAGGGTGAAACCATCCACATGATGGCGCTGTTGGGATGCAGAAATGTACAAGATCTGCAAATAACTTGTAATGTGCCTTTAATCTTTCACTTTTGAGTGCCGTCTGATCAAAGTTGTGTTTTCGAAATTATAGTGGATTTACCTCAGAGGCGCGCATTACTGAAGCCCTAGATCGACTGAAATGTATAGCATTCAAAATAATATAGAACATTATGCTTATACATTGATACATTAAGCGTATTTAAAGTGTTGAAATCTAGCTAAAATGCGTTACTTTGGGTTCTTTTTTTACTTGAGGAACAGCTATGGTCCAATGTGATCTATGATGCAGTATCACGCTATGGTTTAGATTGGCGACGTATTTGGGAGTAGACTAGCTGTAATCCTAATTATCACACATGAAACGCGACGTTGTTTGATTTTGCTGCAGCAGTAGGAGTTACTGTTAAGTAGATATTTTAGAAGTCAAGAGACTGTTCCCCAGTGTTCCTGTTGGTCACCTAAAGTATTCACCTCTTTCAAAGAACCCCGTTAACAAGAACCCCCTAATAATCAAGCTCAGCCACACAACATATATTTTCAGATCTGGCATTAGCCCAGAACGCCTCATTTTAGTGAAATTATTACACAGCAGCGATTGCTACTGTTTCCATAGGAAGAGTGCTTTTTTCTTGACAAATAACTGTGGCGTCATTTGATAAATCTGCTCGAAACTAACCCCAAAAAAGTTCATCCACCACTGCTCCATCATGGAAAGTTTTTTGTGCCAACCCCTCGATCGTGGCCTGGAAAACAAGCATTGGCGTAGCCAATAGGTCTCGCCTTTGGGACCTTATAAGTGTTTAGTTATACAGCACAATATCCTTGGTGCAACAAAATCAACTGTTGCATGGCTAAACACTTATAAGGGAAAACAAAAGCACGACCTATTGGCTATGCCAATGCTTGTTCGGAGTTTGTGGCTGAAAGCTGACTTAAAAATATTTAACAGACAAGTTTGTTTCTGCTGGTGATTATTTCAGTGTTTGGACGGATCCTGGGTTTTGCACATTGATAACTAAACCGGCTTCTCAGGTTCTCCAATGGGATCCTACTGAGAACTTCAGTTTCCAGTGCCCTTAATCCAGAAACCCACATATGAACACTGACATTCACGTTTTTTGGGTACCTTCACAATTAAGCGCTACCGAAATTAAATCATAAAGCATGTTTCACAAAACATGTAAATTGTAAAAAAATGTATGTATTGTTGTACTCTATTTTGCATATTACTATAGCACAAAAGCCTACAGGTAGCTTAGCACGATTGTACATTTTTGTAATATAAATAAATGTGGAGAAATACTTTTATTTTCACACAACTAAAATAATTGTGGATAATTACCAATAAAAAGATAAAAAATACAACAAAAGTGTGAGCCTTACTTATAAGCACTAGATCAGGCTAGCTGCACTGGTACTGAGGGGTATATTTACAAAAGGATAGTGCCACCAGAACGTCACTTTTAGCAACGTTCTGGTAGCACTATGCTCTTCTCCATATTTACAAAGGGGTGTTAAGCCACTTTTTGTGCCATAACGCACCTTGTAAACACAGCCCATGTACACACATCACTTAGCGTGTAAGGGGCATGCAATGGGTGTTGCTGTGGGAGGTCCACCGCAACACCCATTGCTTTTTGATGCTGCCCCAGATTTACAAGGATGTGTAAATCTGAGGCAGTGCCAAAAACTAAAGCCATGCAAGAGCAAGTGTTAGAATGGCAGTATGAGAAGAAATACTTTTGTTTCTCCTCGTTTTTGCTTTTTCTATGTGTGCTGCATCTGCAGCACACATAGAAGTAACAAATCACCATTAGTGATTGTTTATGTGCAGGAACGGACACCTTCCTGCACATAAATAATCATTTTTCTTCAACACAGGCACCCTTCCACTATGGTGCAAGGGTGATTGGGCTGGCGCTAGGCAGCTAATTTTGGCTCTAGGGAAAACACAGGGGTGTGCCATATTGTAGTAAATACAGTGCATCTCTGCATTTTGGAAATGTGGAGCGTGGCACTGCCAAATTTGGCACAGCTCCGCGCTCCAAGTATTCGTTGTAAATATGCCCCTAGGTTCGGCAACATGCTCTGTCTTCAGCCATTTTTGGCAGTATATTGGACAGGATGCTGTACCTGGAAGGCAATGTGAGTGTTGTGGCATCAAACTGGAGAGGATGGCCTGCAAAAAGGCAGCATGGATGCTGTGGCAGAAAGATGGGCCCCAGTATAAGCATTGTCGGAGCATGTTGGGAAAAGAGACAGGGTTTGTTTTGTGGCAGTAAGATAACAGACTACCGTAGAAGGAGGCAGGGTTGTAACCTATTGCAGTAGTTTGAGCACCAGGTAGTGGCGTAGCAAGGGCTGGGACCTACTTCAAGAAAAGAAAACGGGCCTCAGGCCCCTGGTTAGTAGAAAAAGCAGCAATGATATGGGTGTGGTGGGCCCAGCACAGGTGTGGGCACCGGCTCCACTACTTTTGCTACACCAATGAAATCTACGACCTTTCACAATGTCAGACTGGCTCCTGTAGAGGCAGTTTGTGGGCGATGCTGTTCCAGAAACCGGCCTGGATGTTGTGGTACTAGGATAAGCAGGATACCAATCCAAGTTGGTAAGTTGAGTGATCTTCTGTAGGCTGGGTAATAAACTATTTCAGGACAGCAGGCTTTGAACTGTTCCAAAATAGTTGGCAGGAGGCTGTGCCCAGGCCACTGTGGATGCTTTAACAGTTGCCCAGGTGAATAGTGTACCTGGATACCAGGTTGGCTTTAACAGTTGCCCAGGTGAATAGTGTACCTAGATTCCAGGTTGGCTTTAACAGTTGCCCAGGTGAATAGTGTACCTGGATACCAGGTTGGCTTTAACAGTTGCCCAGGTGAATAGTGTACCTAGATTCCAGGTTGGCTTTAACAGTTGCCCAGGTGAATAGTTTACCTGGAGACCAGGTTGGCTTTAACAGTTGCCCAGGTGAATAGTTTACCCGGCTACCAGGTTGACTGTAACAGTTGCCCAGGTGAATAGTGTACCTAGATACCAGGTTGGCTTTAACAGTTGCCCAGGTGAATAGTGTACCTGGATACCAGGTTGGCTTTAACAGTTGCCCAGGTGAATAGTGTACCTAGATTCCAGGTTGGCTTTAACAGTTGCCCAGGTGAATAGTTTACCTGGAGACCAGGTTGGCTTTAACAGTTGCCCAGGTGAATAGTTTACCCGGCTACCAGGTTGACTGTAACAGTTGCCCAGGTGAATAGTGTACCTAGATACCAGGTTGGCTTTAACAGTTGCCCAGGTGAATAGTGTACCTAGATACCAGGTTGGCTTTAACAGTTGCCCAGGTGAATAGTGTACCTAGATACCAGGTTGGCTTTAACAGTTGCCCAGGTGAATAGTGTACCTAGATATCAGGTTGGCTTTAACAGTTGCCCAGGTGAATAGTGTACCTGGATACCAGGTTGGCTTTAACAGTTGCCCAGGTGAATAGTGTACCTGGATACCAGGTTGGCTTTAACAGTTGCCCAGGTGAATAGTTTACCTGGAGACCAGGTTGGCTTTAACAGTTGCCCAGGTGAATAGTTTACCTGGAGACCAGATTGGCTTTAACAGTTGCCCAGGTGAATATTGTACCTGGTGACCAGGTTGGCTTTAATAGTTGCCCAGGTGAATAGTTTACCTGGAGACCAGATTGGCTTTAACAGTTGCCCAGGTGAATATTGTACCTGGTGACCAGGTTGGCTTTAATATTTGCCCAGGTGAATAGTTTACCTGGAGACCAGATTGGCTTTAACAGTTGCCCAGGTGAATATTGTACCTGGAGACCAGGTTGGCTTTAATAGTTGCTCAGGTGAATAGTGTACCTGGAGACCAGAATGGCTTTAACAGTTGCCCAGGTGAATAGTGTACCTGGATACCAGGTTGGTTTTAACAGTTGCCCGTGTGAAAAGTGTACCTGGCAGCAAGGTTGGTTTTAACAGTTGCCCGGGTGAAAAGTGTACCTGGCAGCCAGGTTGGTTTTAACAGTTGCCCCGGGTGAATAGTGTACCCGGAGGACAGGTTGGGTGCTGTTGTTTGACACCATGGCAATGTTGCATACTAATGATGGTATGCTCCATTATCCGTATTCAGCAAATTAATTCAATCAATGACCAAAACTGTTGCTGTGCTCAAACATGTCTTTTCAACATATTGACCTTTCTTTTGTCTCTGACAGGGCATAATTTGTAAAAAATTAAAATAAAACATGTAAAGGAAATTAACCATTTCTGGTGTCTCTCTCTGTCACTGTTTTCTCTTGTTTCTCTTCCGTCAACATTGTCTTATCTAAAACTGATTCTGAAGATGTTGATTGCTGCCCATAAACACTGATGAAACCTCTATTAGTTAAAAAAAATGTAATAAAGACCTCAGATCCTAAGTTCATCCTCTTCTCCCACTCCTTGTAGGACATTATCGCTTATGTGGTACACTGCAGGAGTCAGCAGCCACGGAGCTTGCACCCGGAGCTTGCACCCGAAGGGGGTCTTCAATCCACTTTTATTTGTGCACAAGAACCAGAGGCCGAAGTGGGCAGTGGAACGGAAAAATGGAGCTCCCAAGCTTTATTAATTTGATCAAACCCGTTTCCATACTTTTTTGCCAGCCTGAAAGGGGAGAAGGAGGGACTCATTTGCGAAGTGAAAAGAGGAAGAAGCGGCTAAAGAAGAAACAAGCCTCTCTGCAGGGGCGAGCTACCTGAAAGAAATGCAAATGTGTGGAATTAGTTAATTAGCAAATCTGAAAGTTGATTTGGATCTTATGTAGGTGTTAATCCATTGACAAAATCTGGAATTTGTCCTTTTAAAGAAACTGTATAAAAATGGTTTGCACTAACAACAATTAGCTCAATACACATCTGTATTTCCCCAGGGTATTGACCAGGATTCAAATCAGTGATCGTCCGGGTATACCCCCAGATATCCGAAGTGATTGCATTCACAACACACACTGTCATACCACAAAAATACATTTCCCACGGATGTATTTAAGTTGCATTTATTTTTGATTAGAGGTCTGTGCATTATATTTTATAAGCAGTTACTTGTAGGTGAAAGCTAACAAACTATTTACAGACTACTTTGCTCTTTTAGCAACTTTTCTGATTCCACCCCCACACTCGCAGGCCACGCCCCCACTGTACTCAGGGTCACAGTTCCCATACTTTTCTTTATGCACTCCTATCACCGACAACAACCCACATGCTATGTGAGCACACCCTATTCATCACACTCTCCAAACCTAAAGCCTACATGTCTTAGCACATTTTAAGGATTTATTTTAAGATGAAGGTTTTAAAACCTACTTTGAGAAATAATGTGAATACACCTGTCTCTCTTCTTGTGTAGGGCGTACATGCGCTAGAAAACGTCTTATCAATATAGTACAAGCAATCTTCCCTCTAATTTTTTTCCTCTGTGTGCGGCAGTGGAGGGTCTCTGTGTGCTGCAACCATGGCTATGTGCGCCAGGAACCAAACCGCGCGTGTCTGCGGTGCCAAATGGCACTCAAAACGTTTACTTTAAAAAGTGAAAAGATGGTGCATATTCACACATACAGAGCCACAATAAGGGTCTTAAGGGCAGTTTGTAAATTTATTGTATTGCCTGTATTTTCATTGTTGTGTCTCTGACTGCTGTTGTCTGTCTTCCCCGCTGCCTGTACGTGGTCTATGCCCCTTTTTCTTCCCTCTGTTCCCCTCGCTGTCCCTGTGCACTCTGCCCGGTCTTTCCTTCTGTATCCCTCGCTGCCCGTGTCTCTGCCCAGTTTTCCCTTCTGTTCTCCTCGCTGCCCCCGTGTCTCTCTGCCCGTGCTGCCCTCTGTTCTTAGCTCCCCCAATATTTCTGTATTCTGTATTTTGTCTCTTTGCCAATAGTTTTTTGTTCCCGTCTGCCCTCTGTGCCACTCGTTTTTGTGCCCCTTTTGCTTTTTGTTCCACTCGTTTTTCCCTCTTTTTTTGTGCCTTTCTGCCCTCTGTTTCACTCGTTCTTTGTGCCTTTCTGCCCTCTGCTCCACTCGTTTTTTGTGCCTTTCTGCCCTCTGTTCCACTTCGTTTTCCCCTTGTTTTTTGTGCCCTTCTGCCCTCTGTTCCACTCGTATTTTGTGCCTTCCTGCCCACTGCTCCACTTTGTTTTCCCCTCGTTTTTTGTGCCCTTCTGCCCTCTGTCGCACTCGTATTTTGTGCCTTTCTGCCCTCTGTTCCACTTCGTTTTCCCCTTGTTTTTTGTGCTGTTCTGCCCTTTGTCCCACTCGTTTTTTGTGCCTTTCTGCCCTCTGTTCCACTTTGTTTTCCCCTTGTTTTTTTGTGCCCCTCTGCTCTCTCTTCCACTCGTTTATTTGAGCCTTTCTGCACTCTGTTCCACTTCATTTTCCCCTCGTTTTTTGTGCCCTTCTGCCCTCAGTTCCACTCGTTTTTTGTGCCTTTCTGCCCTTGGTTCACCCGTTTTTTGTGCCTTTCTGCCCTCTTTTCCACTCGTTTCCCCCTCGTTTTTTGTGCCCTTCTGCCCTCTGTTCCACTCATTTTTTGTGCCTTTCTGCCCTCTGTTCCACTTCATTTTCCCGTCGTTTTTTGTGCCCTTCTGCCCTCAGTTCCACTCGTTTTTTGTGCCTTTCTGCCCTCGGTTCACTCGTTTTTTGTGCCTTTCTGCCCTCTTTTCCACTCGTTTCCCCCTCGTTTTTTGTGCCCTTCTGCCCTCTGTTCCACTCGTTTTTTGTGCCTTTCTGCCCTCGGTTCCACTTGTTTTTTGTGCCTTTCTGCCCTCTGTTCCACTCATTTTCTCGTCGTTTTTGTGCCCTTCTGCCCTCTGTTCCACTCGTTATTTGTGCCTTTCTGCCCTCTGTTCCACTCGTTTTTTGTGCCCTTCTGCCCTCTGTTCCATTCGTTTTTTTGTGCCTTTCTGCCCACTGTGCCACTCGTTTTTTTCCTTGTTTTTGTGCCCCTTTTGCCTTCTGTTCCGCTCGTTTCCCCAGCCGCTGTGGCCTTTTGTTTAAGTAATGCTGTTAATCAGAGCCCCTTCACGGGGTCCGATTAACAGCGATACTTAAACAAAAGGCCAGAGTCTGCCCACACTTTACGAACAAAAGCATAGAGACAGTTTCCAAACACAGCGTGTGCTAAAGTACGCGCTGTGTTTGGAAACTGACTCCGCTTTTGTTAGTAAAGCGCGGGGCAGACTGTGGCCTTTTGCTTAAGTATTGCTGTTATTCGGAGCCCGTGAAGGGGCTCTGATTAACAGCAATACTTAAACAAAAGGCCACAGTGTGCCCCACGCTCCCACATTGCCAGAAGCCCCAGAAGCCCCACAAGCTCCACCAACCCCCCCGCCTCCTTACCTGCACCCCTCACGCCCGCTCCGCCACCACCGTCACCGCCACCGCATGGAAAAGTGCCTCATGTTCGTGCTGCTCATTTCTTTAAAGCGGCCGGCAGCGCAACTCCCTCTAGCGACGTCCTGTGTGCGCGCTCCACGTGAGGGGGTGCGCGCTGACGTCAGGGGAGGTGCGCGCGCTTACGCGCCCTAGAGGGAACGGTGAGTACAAGACCGTGTTTAATTTGTAAAAGAAGAAGTTCCAGGGCCCTCCTTTGGAGGCCACTGAAGCTTGTGCCACCCACTGCCCCTCCCAGTGCAGCGAATGACAGTACCAACACAACTGCTGACCGTCACACCTCTATAAGAGTGACAATTCATACTATTCCAGGCCCCCAAAGCCATGAAGATGGCTTGGGCAGCAGGTATTAGTCCTCTTAAATGTTTATTTAATTAACAAACAGGTGTTATGTGTTCATCTTTAATTTAGACAAACAGTGCCACTATGTGGCAGACTGTCAAAAGTACTGGTGTTGACAATTAGGAACGGGTGCCAAGCACTTGAAACCACCGGCTCAAATTAAACACTGAAACACATAAGGTGATGGACGGCATGTTGCACATTGGCAAAACATTCACCCCCAGTCACAGATCTGAGTCTAATCCATCGTTTTTTTGCTTACCACACCACCCCAGTTCAGACATGGCCATATGCAAATCAGTCTTAACCCTGTACCCCATGGGAACAATCCAGCCCGAACTGCCAAGCCATGTCTTCCCTGGACCAGAATCAAGCATCCTAGGACCGGTTTCTGGCATTCCAGCCGTCATCAGCTAGGATAGCTTGACACCAGTGGCGTAGTGAGCACTGGACCCACGTCTGGGCATACCCTTCCCACATAGGGCAAACAGCAAAACAAACAAGGTGATGGACGGAATGTTGCACATTGCAAAATATTCACCCCCAGTTACAGATCTGGGTTTAATCCATCGTTATTTTGCTCACCACTCCACCCCAGTTCACACATGGCCATATGCAAATCAGTCTTGACCCTGTGCCTCATGAGAACAGTCCAGCCCGAACTGCTAAGCCATGTCTTCCCTGGACCGAATCAAGCATCCTAGGACCGGTTTCTGGCTAGCAGCCATCATTAGCCAGGATAGCTTGACACCAGTGGCGTAGTGAGCACTGGACCCATGTCTGGGCATACCCTTCCCACATAGGGCAAACAGCAAAACAAACAAGGTGATGGACGGAATTGTTGCACATTGGCAAAACATTCACCCCCAGTCACAGATCTCTTTAATACATCGTTATTTTGCTCACCACGCCACCCCAGTTCAGACATGGACAAATGCAAATCAGTCTTGACCCTGTGCCTCATGGGAACAGTCCAGCCCGAACTGCCAAGCCATGTCTTCCCTGGACCGGAATCAAGCATCTTAGGACCGGTTTCTGGCTATCAGCAATCATCACCCAGGATAGCTTGACTCCAGTGGCGTAGTGAGCACGGGACCCACGGCTGGGCATAGCCTTCCCACATAGGGCGAACAGCAAAACACACAAGGTGATGGACGGAATGTTGCATAGCACATTGGCAAAACATTCACCCCCAGTCACAGATCTGGGTTTAATCCATCATTATTTTGCTCACCACGCCACCCAAGTTCAGACGTGGCCATATGCAAATCAATCTTGATCCTGTGCCTCATGGGAACAGCCAAGCCCGAACTGTCAAGCCATGTCTTCCCTGGACCATAATCAAGCATCCTAGGACCAGTTTCTGGCTATCAGCCGCCATCAGCCAGGCTAGCTTGACTCCAGTGGTGTAGTGAGCACGGGACCCACGTCTGGGCATACCCTTCCCACATAGAGCGAACAGCAAAACACACAAGGTGATGGACGGAATGTTGCACATTGGCAAAACATTCACCCCCAGTCACAGATCTGGGTTTAATCAACCGTTATTTTGCTCACCACGCCACCCCAGTTCAGACACGGCCAAACACCGGTACAAGCTTGCTGCTGTGGAGCTCCAACCCATGCCAAGCAATGTTCAAAGGCACAAAAAACAGTAAACATGCATTTTTTTTGCTGAAATTGATTCATGTTGTTCCCACCAGAGCAGCATCACAGCAAGGGTGCTGTGGGCCCAAACAGGCAACAAAAACAGGCATATCAAAAGACTGCCATAATTGAGGTGCAGTGTGTCCTTCACACCCAGCACCACTGCACCTGCTGCAACGATATTTATGCTCTTGTGCCAGAGGGGAAGGGGCCTCTAGTTGTCTGCCACATTCAGTGTATTCCCTGACTTCTGTAACATTTATTAAAAAAGTTGGATTTCATCTGAAGCCTGGAAAACATAATTCATTTTCACAGCCAACCTCCCACATTAAGTTTTTCCGCCTGACAGAGGAAAGTTGTAGGTCAAGTCCAGGAAGAGGGAAGGGAGTGTGAGATATGCTTCATAGAGCAAGAGGCAATATCTATTTAAATACATTCAAGCAGCATGCACCTTCAGGGCGTGATAACATCAGCCCTAAAACGCAATGAAAAAGAAATAGCCCAGACAAAAAAAGATGTGCCGAGCAAAGGTGGCTTTGGCAAATCTTGGGTTGAGATGTCCCTCACTCTAAGGCCAGAAAACTTTGTATACATGTACTTAACTCTTGGTGACCAAATACCCGAAAGTTACCAATGTATTGCTTTGATTTTATTATGTATGTGTGCTCTCCAGCACCTTTCTTCAAGTCTTCAGACATTGATCTCATATACTGTGCAGCTTTAGAAAATTCCAACAGGTTTTAGCGTCTGTAAAGCCAAGACCTACGCTGTGATCCCATCACACCACTATCACCTGTTTTCTATAGGGTAGACGAGAGTGAAACCAAGCCAATGGCTCATTAAATTTAGATTTCTGGGCCCAACTAAATGCACTTCTGCTGCCCCATTTTTCATCTCTTCCCCACCGCAGATAGAGGGGTTCTGCATCTTATGCAGTTGCCATATACCCTGCTCATGTACTGTGGAGTCTGCAACAGCAGTTTCTTTTGAAGTGGTTTTCAGTCTGGCTCTCTCTTTTAGGAGGCCAGTGATAACAATGGGCTGGGATGCCGCCTCGAGTAAGTACCAATGGCTGAGATTAACTCAAGCATTCCATATATCACTTTTTTGGATACCTCCATTTGTGAGACCAGCATGCCCAGACATGGGTTCCGTGCACACTGTGCCACCGGAACCAAGCTGTACCAAACTGATATGCCCTAATAAGGGCGAAACATGTCTTGGGTTGCTTGTGTTCTGGTTCAGGGAGGAACTGGCCTGCAGTTTGGGTTGTACTGTTTCCATTAGAGGATTATCAACAGTGGCATATGGCTGGGTTCAACCTGAGGTGTCACATTGTGCAAAATAATAATATATTGGGATGGGGTCCTTAGTAATGACCAGTTGCTCAGATTAATTCAAGCATTCCATCCATTGCTGTATTATATACTTTTTTTGTATACTTCCCTAACGGTCAAGCCAGCTGTCTGACTAGCTGGGAGCCTATCCATGGGCCTGGCTTAGCTGTAGATTCCCCTTTGTTCCATTTCTTAGCTGTAGATTCCCCTTTAGAGAAAATGGATCCAAAAGAGAACCTTGTACTTACCCTGTCCAATTCCTTTGCGGATCCAGCTACCTACACTATACCAGCCTCTGCCTGTCTAGCCAGAAAATAAACATCTAGCTAATATGCAACTTCAGCCAGACCAACATCTGTAGCAGTGAAGCATGAGTACACCCTAACACTCTGATTGGTGGGGCAGTCACAAACAACAAAGAGCATCCAATCAGATGCCTTGCGAGGCCCTCGAGGTGCCATGATCCACAGCCTGATTTCCTATTAAAAAAGATCCGTGATAGACCATGCTTCCCCAGTTTCTGAACCATGCATAAACCATTAATGTATTAATATTGTATGGCACCAACCACTGGCGATGGACACCCAAGCTGTCCTACACTGAACCTGCACAGCAGGGAACACGCCCTAAAACAGAAAGGAGACTCATTGTCCTAGACAATTTGCAATAATACTTCTTTTTAACAGGAAGAGATGTTTCAATCTTCGCTTGAATGTGAATGGATCGATTTTCAGTCAAAGCTTATGTTCAAATTGTGCAATATATTAATTCCATATCCACGTAAATATATGTTTATGGCCCAAAATACATTTTCCATATTTAACCATACATTTCCTCCATATCCCCTCACTATATATTTTTTTACTGTCACTACAAAGCAGCAGTGAAAGGTAGAAGTGGTGAATGAGCACACATTTAAAAATTGTGCATGCATTTATAAATATTCCGGCACATCAGCTGTGCAGGTTTTTGAACGAGTCCTGTTAGCATCAGTGCACATCTGCGGCCTAGATGTCTTCACGGGTAGAATTCGAGAAGGACTTTTAAAAGTAGGTGTATCTATTTTAAAGTTGCTTCTACATTTTCCACATATAAATGGGACAATCAGCAATAAATTAGCTTCAAAGTGACAAAAAAGCGCGAAATTTTAAAATAAAGAAAAACATTTGCTTGGCTGATACATTTAAAATGGCCTGTTTTCAAGGACTAAGACAAATGTATCGAGCATATCTTTAAAGAGATAATGCTAACTTTGATAAATGCAGGAGATGGGTTTCAGGTCCAGCCATGTGGAATATGTGCCTCCATTGGAAACTATTGGTTGGTTCGTCCACCTAACACTTTTCCAATGTCTTTAAACACAGCAGCCGACACCTGGCAGGAATGAGTAAAGCCTGGAGTTGAAAAGTTCTCCTTTTTACTCTCTGAGGCAGTGGCGGCTGGTATCAGGGCAGAGGGGGGATGAAAAAATCAATAAAATAAGGCCACTTACCTGCCTCTCGCCACATCGACAACTCGGTGCTCTTATGCTGCTCCATTGTAGAGGCTACCCTGCGGGCAATTCTGATGCTGCTCTCATGTTTGGAAGCAGCATCAGGATTGGTCTGAGCGCTTTGAATTTGAGCTCCCAGAGAGAATAGGAGCCTGTGCCTACACCAGGGTAGCTGGGTGGGAGACAGATTCAATGAACATGTCGGTTTGGCCGTCTTGAGATGGCCGGCCAAACCGACATGCGCACTGACAGCAGTGCTGTCCACCACTTCCCTCCAGCCTGTCATTGTCTGTCCCACCCTCAAGACTCGTTCGTGCTAAAAAGAAAATGATAATAAAACCTGTGTTATTCAAGTTCAAAAAAACGTTATTTCGGTTAGTTTCAACCATAAAAGCACATAAAAATACATGTACAGTTTTTGAGGAATTCATTGGTATTTATATGTACAAAACACATCATCTAAAATATCAGAGGGGAGGAGACAATATATTAAAACCATGAAACTTTAAATAATTTCCAAATATTTAAAAAATGTAAGAATAACATTTGTTGATCCACTTAGTTCCCTAGTCTCTAGAGATGTTACATATGTGCCATCCTTAGCTAAGCAATTTCCTTCGAATAATCCACATAGAGAACAAAAACTTAGTTACAACGGACACTATCACTGGATTTGTATCAGACTTCATAATACTGAAGAAAGCTAGATAGTTCCTAATGCCCAGGTTATTACATAGCTGTATTATCCATATTTTCCGTATAGATGAGTAGGCTGGACAGAAAAGAATAACGTGAAGAATCGTTTCAACTTCTGTTCTACAGCCTGGGCAAGGATGTACAGAACCCCCCTTCCACCTGTCGGTCATAGAGTAAAGGGGCAGTGTTCCATATCTAAACTGAAGGTACAGCTTCTTCGCTAGGGTGGGTTGAATTGCATCGATTTCGTGTTTAAAGCTATAGAATGACTTATAATTCAGGAAGGCACCAGTCAAGCTCGTTGGAGCAGCTGAACAAAATGTCCTCCTGAGATTAAAGTCCTTTATAGTGTTTGACAAAGATTTTTTAGAAATAGCTGAACAAGATGCCTCGGGGTTTGACCATAGATTTTCAAGTCCGATCAGAGCGAAGGACTGCCTTACAAAACACAGCCATGGAATCCTACCAGCTCCTAAGGAAGCCAGCACCACCTTTAATTCCTCCTTATAACATTCCAACTCAGGAGTACTCCATAACCTCCTCCAATAAAGGAGTGGGCGGGAGGCGATGGCATCAGCAATAGGGCTGATATTCAAATCCAACCTGAGTGGAACAAGTGGGGTGGAAACCTGTGTTATTATCATTTTATTTTTTGAGCATGCGGCTGCTGGCGGGGGGGAAGGGGGAGTTGGGGGACGACGCTCCTCCACCATAACGAAGAGCAGATTAAGGTCTGCTTTGCTGGGCAGGGGAACTTTTACATGTGTTTTTGCACATTAGCCCTAATATTAATTTTAAGAGCTTCCGGTCCGTCACGGCATCTCGGTGCCGCTTGAATGGAGAAACACTGTAAGTCACACCTCCCACACACTCAGACCACCCCCACTTCCGTCTGGCTGTCGAGCTGGTGGCGGGAGCTGAGACAACATTTAAACAAGATGTCCTTCCGGACGTGAAGCAGACGCATGTAGCGGGCGCGCCAAAGGCAAGCCCGTCCGTGCCAGAACAGGGCCGGGGGATGTACATTATGCCCATTTTCTCCGATACTAGTCTAGGGAGTTAAAATTGTATTGGGGTAATTCCCGTATTAATGATACCATCCGACATTATCACCAGGAAATGGGCATTTTAGCTCAAAGACATACCTTCCCTGAAATTAACACTAAAACCCCTCCTATTCACACCACGTCCCCACAGATCTCTGACACCCCTAAGACTCAGTAGTCAAAAGGACTCAAATTCTGCTATTTGAATACCCGGTCTATGGTGAGACATCAGCTGGAAATTTTTCAGCTTTTAGATTCTGAAAAAATAGGCATTCTTCTCATCACAGAAATGTGGCTAACTGAGGAATCTACTCCCGATATACTAGCAGCATTACCGGACAATTATTATATTATGCAGGCTAATCGCCCCTCAGGGAAAGTGGGCGGTGGGGTTGCAGCCGGCAAAACCCCCTCTTTAAGGGTTACTGGCTTACCATCAGTTGATAGCCTAGTCCTGAAATTCGAATCCCCCCAATCACCTTTTATCTGTGCCCTCTTCTATAGACCTCCCCCAACATATGCCTACATTTCCTCAGGCTTTGGGCGAAATGATATACCATCTTGTCATTAATCATGCTAGACTTCTGATTATTGGTGATTTTAATTACTGGCCCAATGACGTAAGGGAATGCTCCAACTTGGCAGAACTGACAGATCTTCTATCTGGGATGAAGTGCACCCAGCATGTGAGGGCTGCTACACACTTAAAAGTGTGGTGGTAGATAAAGTGAGCAACCCAGTAAACCTTTGGGGGCTTGGGTAAGTGTAATAGGATAGGTAAAATTGCCTCCAAAGGAGTTTGTTTAGCTAGAAATATTTGATTTATAACTCAGTTGTAAAGGATAACTTAATTATCCAGAGTAAAGTTAATTTAAAACAGCTTAAATAAACATTAATAAACTAAACTAAACAGAACAATACTTTACGTAAGACAAAGACAACATGTCTATTTGTCTTTGTCTTATGTAAAGTATTGTTCTGTTTAGTTTAGTTTATTAATGTTTATTTAAGCTGTTTTAAATTAACTTTACTCTGGATAATTAAGTTATCCTTTACAACTGAGTTATAAATCAAATATTTCTAGCTAAACAAACTCCTTTGGAGGCAATTTTACCTACACACTTAAAAGGGCATATGTAGACCAAATATGGACATCTAACTTAGAGATCTTCTTCCCCTTGATATCCCTTTGTATTTGGTCAGACCATCATCTTATCACTTTTTCTCTCTCTGGTGTTCCCTCTCCTAAACCCCAACGTACAATTTAACCGAATGTCGAAAAATTGGAGATGTGCGAACATCGACCATTTCAGTTCACTTTTAATTAACACGGCTCCCTCCACACAGGAGGCATTCCAGACTCAAGCTGAAAGCATTAAGTCATGGCTTGAGCGGGCCAGTGACCGTGTCGCACCTCTCAGGAAAGTTAAGATTTTGAGACCCCATAATGCTCATGGATGGCTTTCTGACGATCTAAAGAAAAAGAAACTCGCTTTAAGACAGGCAGAACGTAGCTGCAGACGCCATTATCTTATATTAAGGCTATATACTTAACCCTCCTGACAGATTACAAAAAGGAGATTCTCCATACCAAAGAAGTATACTTCTCTAACAAAATTCTTAGTTCTTGCAATAAATCTAGAGAGATCTTCTCTATAGTTAATACGCTTTCTAAACCGGACATGGTTATGTTCATACCAGCCCCCTCACAGCCCTTATGTGACTCTCTTAATTCGTATTTCACTGAGAAAATTGCCACCATCAAATCCAGTATTCCCTCCTATACCCTCCCCACACCCGATCCGAACACCTGTCAGAACTTAGCTCGGATGGATCAAATTCCTTCGATCTCTAAGGAGACCTTTTTTGATCTACTGAATAAGGTTAACTCCGGTTCCCCTACGAACTACTGTCCTCCTCAAATACTTCGAGAAACCTTTACTATCTGCTCCGACCCCACTCTATTATTTCTTAACAACTCACTTAAACTTGGATTTGTCCCTGATATATTAAGAATGCAGAAATCGTTCCTATTCTGAAGAAACCAGGCGCAGATCCGTTCTTAGTAACTACCACCCCATATCCTTGTTGCCCTATTTGGGCAAAGTTCTTGAGGTTCATGTGCCAAACTGTCTCAGTTCATTTGTGGAACACTCCCTAGTCTTGGACTCCCATCAGGCAGGTTTTAGACCTGCACATTCTACGGAATCTGTCATTCTTACAGTCCTTGACGAACTAAGAAGAGGAGCTGACAATGGCGTTTCCCAGGCCCTGGTCCTTCTAGACTTGTCTGCCGCATTCGACATGGTCGATCATAACATTCTGATCGACCATGTCGGAATTGCCGGTATCCAGGGTCTGGCACTAAAGTGGCTCTCCTCTTTTCTTGGCAGCCGGTTCCAAGCGGTAAGGCTTGCAAATTTCTCCTCTAACAAGAGGGAATTGACTTGTGGAGTTCCCCAGGGCTCTTCTCTCTCTCCGCTCCATTTTAATTTGTACCTTTCCCCCTTAATTCGCTCCCTGAGAGAAAAAAAAATAGGAACGTTTAACTATGCTGATGACATCCAACTGGTGTTCAAAATCAACTCATCAGTATCCTCAGTAGCCACCTTTCAGGCCACCATGATCTTTATAAGTGATTGGATTAACAATAACCAACTTAAACTGAATCCTGATAAGACTGAGCTGATCCTCACAGGTGGCTTAACCAACCCGTGGCATTCCAACTTCTGGCCTTCCTCATTGGGCAATTCCCCTTCGCCAGTAAGTTCTGCCAAAAGTTTAGGCATACTGATTTCTTACGACTTGTCTCTGAACGCTCAGATCAGCTCTGTGGTTTCGGCCAGTTTTTTCCAATTGCGGAGAATTAGGAAAATCAGCAGGTTCTTGTCCAGGGAAGCTCTGGCCAAGGTCATCTTAGCCTTGGTTATCTCCTGACTGGACTACGCCATTTGATTTTATGTTGGCATGCCTGCCTATCAACTGAAACGTCTTCAGCTGGTCCAGAACTAAGCTGTCAGACTTATTTTCCATCTACCTAAGTGGCAGCACGTGAGCCCTCTGATGAAAAAACCTACCCTGGCTATTGGTCGCCAATAGGTGTGCTTTTAAGCTGGGATGTACTATCTTTAAAGCCCTTCACGGCAACACCCAGCATTCACTTCTTGCAGGATTCAATGTTACACCCCCTCGCGTCATTTGCGTTCCTCCCACTTAGACCTGTTAGTCATTCCTTTTTTTAAAAGCAAGAAGCATGGTGGCTCAAGATTTGCATCTTGGCCCCACAACTTTGGAACTCTCTCCCAGTGGAGATGAGATCGACAACCTCCTATGTACAGTTCAGAAAACTGCTTAAGACCCTGCTGTTTGTTCAAGCATTTGGCGATTAAATCTAGTTTCCTGCTGCCTCCTCTTTATCCTCTCATAGCCATGAAACCGCTTGGTGTACGTGCACTATATAAGTGTTTTTAACATAACATAACTGGAGCTGCTGCTGGTCTGAGGTGTCCTGTAGACAAAAACACGATCATCTTGACACTTAGCCTTTAGCAGTTGAGGCCAGGCCAGGCCAGGTTAAACAAGCCCCATTCATGATTTATTGGTGGGGCAAGGGCCCCACAGGCCACACTAACCTGTGGGGCGTGCTTTAACTCATTCCATGCTCATGACGAGTGGAGCTCGTTATGAGCCATGGCGCTCCGGTGCTCATGAGGAGCTCAGCTCGTCATGAGCCGTGGCACGCTCGCATGCGGGGATAATTCCCCTGCTGTGCTGAGCGTTCCACGGGAACGGGTGTGGTCAAGACGAGCTGAGCTCGTCATGAGCATGCGGGCGCCATGCCTCATGACGAGCTGAGCTCGTCATGAGCATGTGGGCGCCGTGCGCGCCCCCCTCCCTCCCAGCACAGCGGGAAAATAACCCCCGCAGCGAAGGGGTTAAGACGATGTGACCCTTGGTGCCGCACTGGGCGCTGACCTAGAGGTGTGCACTGACCTCAAGGAGGGGCTCAGTTTTTAACAACTTACGATTTAAAGGAGACTTACTGCAGAGTTCCTTGTGTTCCAACTTTCAGGCTGCAATAAAAATGTCAAGATAATTCTTGTTATTAATGTTCTTGCTAGAGAAAGAGATCTTTTGTCAAGTGGCAGTTTTTACTCGCCATAAAGAGTAGTGCAGAGGGTTAATATGCCTGCTGCAAATAAGAGAACTATACATTATGAGGATAGCTGAGTGGATTAGTAAAGCCAGCCTTTTCCAGCGCTTTAAAACAAATTAAATGTATGTGAGAGAGGAGCTATGGAGAGATGAGGGGCTCTATTTTCAGGTGGTAGGGAGGGAATCCGAGGGGGAGGAGGCTATGGGTGGAGCGCCCAAAAAGATTGTTGCACCAGGCACCACCAGCGCTAAAGCTGGCCCTGCTATCCTAGCTCCTATGAAAATAATGTAAAACTGTATCCTACAATGCATTATGTGCAACATATCACTTTTCATACTTTGTATCACGTTGTACATTTTGTGCCACATTCCTCGCATCAGTAAATGAAGTACAGCACATGAGGTTACTTACACGTCCATATATGGCAGCCATTGATACATACAAACTTATGCTAACACACGCACCACTGTAAGGGCACGAAATACTGTTTTCAGAAAAAAAATGTGGTATACAACCTGTCCCATTATCCTCAGCTTATAGCCATGAAGACCCTTGATTATAAAAATATCCCATCTCCAATCAGAAAATGAGAATCGTGCAACATTGAAAATACTTCAGTTCTGCCATAATGATACTGAAAGAACTATAATAACTCACTTTTGAGTTACATTAAAGGCAGTGAAGGGTGTCACTGCTGCAAAGTGAGGCCAGAAAAGGAGATCCCGATAGGGACTCATCGCAGCACCTGTTTTTTTTTTTTACTGCTTGTGCTGAGCACCGGCAGGACCAGGCCCACTTAAAGTCCTGGGTCATCCCACTACAGCCGACTTCACTGTGAATGGCCGCATTCTGCTCTTTCACAAGGAGTACATCTTCAAACAAAGTAGTTCTATTTAGTGCCAGCGCCTACTATTTCTGTGCCAGTTGCTACTATGGCAACGAGGGGTTTTTGAGACCAAAGTAAGATTTGCTTTTATACCATTTTTTTTTGTTTATGTTAGGGCAAGGCCCCGGTGACTCCCCACCAGACAACTTTTACAAAAGCCATGACAAAACAAGCATCGGCAAAGCCAAAAGTCTGTTAGCCAACACCAGGCCCATTGGCTTTGCCATTTCTTTTTAAACCATGCCGTAGTTGCTGCCGCTCTCCAGGGGGACCCAACAGCCATTATTTAGTTGGAGACCTGAACACCCTTTCCGCTGTACAGTTATCTCGGTGACACATGCCTGCACCCTCTAACCTCCATTGTTGTTTCAACAATGCGCAGACACTTTTAGATGAAGGCCCTTGTCTGTCCTCGCACACTGAGCATCCCCCTGGGCGGGCGCCCTAGGGGTAGGAGCACGAGATGGCACGAGACAGCGCTTTCCGCTGTTCTATCTCTCCCAGCAATCATATGACGATAGAATGCCATCCGGTCTGCAGGCATGGCAGATGTTTCTGCCGCGCGCAGGCCTGGCTACCGATCGAAGGCAGATAACGGGCATTCCTTTCCTACCACCATACTGCTGAGTTCAAAACACATCTTGCAGGCGCACGTTCTTGGATACAATGCCACCAGATGGTCAGTGCTCAACGCCTAGCAAATCATAATGGTTCACATCCAGTCATCCGTCCATCTGTACTCCCGTGCGTGCATGCTGTCATCCGTCCACACGTGCATGCATGCTGCTGTCCATCAGTCCACCTGTGCAGGCATGCTATCATCCGTCCATCGGTGCATGCATGTTGTCATCTGCCTACCCCTGCATGCCTTCTGTCATCCATCATTCCATGCATCCATGCTGTCATCCGTCCACCCGTGCATGCATGCTGCCGTCCACCCGTGCATGCATGCTGCCGTCCACCCATGCATGCAATCCATGCTGTCATCCGTCCATCAATGCATGCATGCTGTCATCTGTCCACCCGTTTACCCGTGCACGCATGCTGCCAGCTGTCCACAGGTCCATGCATGCTGTCATCGTCCACCTGTCCATCCGTGCATGCATGCTGCCATCTGACCACAGGTCCATGCATGCTGTCATCCGTCCACCCGTACATCCACCATCAGTCCACCCTTCCACCCGTCATCCGTCAATCTGTGCATGCATGCATGCATGCTGTCATCCGTCCACCCGTGAGCGCATGCTGCCATCCGACCACAGGTCCATGCACTGTGTCATTCGTCCACCCATGCTTGCATGCTGTCATCCGTCCACCCATCCATTTGCTACCATCCTTTCACAGGTCCATGCATGCTGCCATCCGTCCACAGGTCCATGCATGCTGTCATCCGTCCACCCGTGCATGCATGCTGTCATCCGTCCACCCGTGCATGCTTTCTGTCATCCGTCCATTCGTGCATGCATGCTGTCATCCGTCCATCATCCACCTGTGCACGCATGCTGTCATCCGTCCACAGGTCCATGCATGCTGTCATCCGTCCACCCGTGCATGCTTTCTGTCATCCGTCCATTCGTGCATGCATGCTGTCATCCGTCCATCGTCCACCTGTGCACGCATGCTGTCATCCGTCCACAGGTCCATGCATGCTGTCATCCGTCCACCCGTGCATGCTTTCTGTCATCCGTCCATTCGTGCATGCATGCTGTCATCCGTCCATCGTCCACCTGTGCACGCATGCTGTCATCCGTCCACAGGTCCATGGATGCTGCCATCCGTCCACCCGTGCATGCTTTCTGTCATCTGTCCATCCGTGCATGCATGCTGTCATCCGTCCATCGTCCATCCGTGCACGCATGCTGCCATCCGTCCACAGGTCCATGCATGCAGTCATCCGTCCACCCGTGCATGCTTTCTGTCATCCGTCCATCCGTGCATGCATGCTGTCATCCGTCCATCGTCCACCTGTGCACGCATGCTGCCATCCGTCCACAGGTCCACATGTGCACGCATGCTGCCATCCGTCCACAGGTCCATGTATGCTGTCATCCGTCCACCCGTTCATGCATCCTGTCATCTGTCCATCCATGCATGCATGCTGTCATCCGTCCATCGTCCACCTGTGCACGCATGTTGTCATCCGTCCACAGGTCCATGCATGCTGTCATGAATGAATGAATGAATGAATACCTTCTTCTATAGCGCATGGCTACTCTTGAGCATCCCAGCACTGTAAGACAAAGGGAAATGGAAGACACTATTGGAAAAGGTGTGTCTTTAAGCGCTTCCTGAAGGCAAGGTGGTTCGACTCGTGCCTGATGACATCTGGGAGTGCGTTCCATTCTTTAGCTGCGTGCACAGAGAGCCGACGGCCACCCATCCGGGCCAGCTTCATCCTGGGAACCACCAGCAAGTTCCACTGGTTGGATCTCAGAGATCTCACTGATTGGTGGCGACGAAAGAGGGGATCCAGAATAGGCGGGCCAGCACCATGGATGGACTTATGCGCCAGGCACAGGGTTTTAAATGTAATCCTTCCCTTGATGGATAGCCAGTGCAGGGATTGAAGTGCGGCTTTCGCTGAGCATCTTTTGGGGACTTTCATGAGCAGCCGAGCAGCACAATTCTGTACAGATTGCAGAATTTTTATGGTGCCGACTGGGGCCCCCATATAGACGGCGTTTGCATAATCCAGCCGTGACATAATCAGCGACTGGACCAGCAATCGTCTGGCTTCGAATGGCAGAAGGTCTAACACTTTTTTTAAGACTCTCAGCAGCCCATAGCAGGTTGCGGCTACCTTCTTAGCCTGGTAGTGAAATCCTAGAGAGGAATCTAGCCAGATCCCCAGGCTTTTTATATGGGTCTTAGGTGCTGGGAGGGGGGGTCCTAGGCAGTGAGGCCACCAAGGGTCAAGATTAATTGGGGCTTTGTAACCCAGGAGCATGATGTCCGTTTTGGCCCCATTTAGCTTTAAAAAGGAGGAGGTCATCCATTCCAGAACCTTGGTGAGACACGGGGTAAGATTGTTGATCCCCTGATTTAAAGCATCGTTCCTCACCAAGGAAACCACCAGCTGCGTGTCATCGGCGTAGGTAACGAGTTGGATTCCCCAGGGAAGAGCCACCTCAGCCAAAGGTCTCATGTAGATATTAAACAGAGTTGGGCTGAGGGATGAACCCTGGGGAACGCCGTGATTCAATTGCAGCTGGCTGGATGACACCTCTCCCTCAAAGACAGAGAAGCTTCTGTCTGATAAGAAAGAATGGAACCATTTGATGGCCACTCCCGAGACCCCTGTAAGATGCAGCCGATGCAGCAAAAGAGAGTGGTTTACTGTATCGAAGGCTGCGCTGAGGTCCAACAGGACCACCGCAGCACAGCCTCCTGCATCCACAATACACCTAACTGCCTCCACTACTGCTACCAGGGCTGCCTCTGTTCCTTGTTTTGCTCTGAACCCTGTCTGGGTGGAGTGTAATCCTTCCGTGGATTCAATAAAGGAAGATAGAACCTGATTCACATATTTTTCAGCTATTTTGCTGATAGTTGGTAATAGTGAAATGGGCCTGTAGTTGGCCAAGTCTTCAGGATCCAAGCTAGGTTTCTTGAGCAGGGCTCTGACCTTAGCCTACTTCCAATTGGGGGGCACTACACCGGAGGCCAGAGACGCGTTAATGACCTGCATTATCACAGGGCATACTGTCCCTGATACCTGTTTAAGAACTGCCGGGGGAGCAGCATCTAGCGGGGAGCCAGATTTAAGATTACCAAGGAGACTATCCACTCCAGCCAGATCCAATGGGGGGGAAGGCTTTGAGATCCACAGATGGGTTAGAGTCTGTGTCCAGGTCCCCCTTTTTTCCACTCTTCCAATTATCTGGGGTATCTGTCACTGGTGCAAAGCCGGAATAGATATTAGACACCTTGGATGCGAAAAAGACAGCTAACTCATCACAGTGTTTCTGTGGGTTCAGAACAGGACTAATAGTCCTGGGTGTGGTTGCCAGGGATTGAAAGATTTTAAAAATTTCCCTGGGGGCGTTAGCTGCTTCCGCAATTTTGCTCTGATAGTATGCGGCTTGTGTGGTTTTTAATAGCTTTTTGTAGGATCTCAGAGATGACCTATATTCATTTTTCGCAGCAACTGCGTAGTTCTTTCTCCACTTCCTTTCCCCACGTTTACACAGTTGTTTGTGTTCCTTAAGTTCCCTGGAATACCATGGTTGTTTATTGGGACCCTCTCTATGCCGTAGATCTTTTTTTGGCAGAATAGGATCTAGTGTGGAGTTGATCCACTGATCAAAGGCTTCATTGGCTGCAACTGGGTCCTCATGGGGGGCGGGCGGACAGCTTTTCAGGGCTGACTCCCATTTTTCAGCTGGTAATCTAGACCATACTCGACTAACCTTCTTTAGAATGGAAGCCGTGTGGGTCTGTGTTACTGGAGACCACATAAAGGACAGTAGTGCATGGTCCGACCATGGTACAAAACTGGGCTGAGCGCACACTATATTTCCAAGATTAGTGAAAAAGTGGTCTAATAGGTGCCCACCTATATGAGTGGGACTATCCACGATTTGTTCCAGGTGCACCACTCTCAGGGTATCCAACAGGCATTGCGATGGCACGGCATTGACTTCATCCAGGTGAACATTAAGGTCGCCCAAGATGGTAAAATTAGGGGTACTACTGATGGAGAGAGAGATCTTATCTAAAAGATTGTTTCAGAAATCGTGGGAATCGCCTGGGGGTCTATAAACCAGGATCCCAGAAAAGGTGCAGGTGGGCGAAAAGGATATAGAGAAACCAATATTCTCACAGTCCATGAGTGGACTCTCCGAGGTTCTACATCTGAAGTTGTTTTTATAAATAATCGCCACACCTCCTCCTCGACCGGACATGCGGTCCTGTCTTGCAATGGAGTACTTGGGTGGTAGCGCTTGCACTATGTCGGGGTCTGAGTCATCGGTCAGCCATGTCTCAGTTAAGAATAGAACGTCAAAATCTCGTTCCTCCAGGAGCAAGTTGATTTCAGTGGTATGCCTCGGAAGAGAGCGACAGTTAATCAAGGCGAGTGAAAAACTATCTATATTGCAGCTCCTGGGATTAATAGGCTTGTAGTGGGGACATGGGACCGCTACCTCCTCTGGAAGTGCATCCCCAGGGCAAATACCCCTAGCCCTTCCTCTAAATGATCTGAGCAGTTCTCCACTGTAACTTACGCTGGTATGAGGGGTAGGATCTGTGGGTCTTGCCCCTAGCCACGTCCTAGCCCGTCCTGGCACGGACGGGCACAGACGGGCTCTCCTTAGGCGCTCCTTTGGCGCGGTATGGCACATCCGCAAACGCGTACGCTAGCGCGTAGAGTAACCGTTTCAATATATGCGCTTCAGCGCCGCGTGACCAGCCCTGCCTCGCGTCATCTGTCCACCCGTGCACGCATGCTGTCATCCGTCCACAGGTCCATGCATGCTGTCATCCGTCCACCTGTGCACGCATGCTGTCATCCGTCCACAGGTCCATGCATGCTGTCATCTGTCCACCTGTGCACGCATGCTGTCATTCGTCCACAGGTCCATGCATGCTGTCATTCATCCACCCGTGCATACATGCTGTCATCCGTCAATCTGTGCATAAATGCTGTCATCCGTCTACCCATCCATGCATGCTGCCATTCGTCCACAGGTACACTCGTGCACGCATGCTGCCATCCGTCCACAGGTCCATGTATGCTGTCATTCGTCCACCCGTTCATGCATCCTGTCATCTGTCCATCCATGCATGCATGCTGTCATCCGTACATCGTCCACCTGTGCACGCATTCTGTAATCCGTCCACAGGTCCATGCATGCTGTCATCCGTCCATCCGTGCATGCATGCTGTCATCCGTCCATCGTCCACCCGTGCACGTCTGCTGTCATCCGTCCACCCGTCCATCCGTGCACGCATGCTGTTATCCGTCCACAGGTCCATGCATGCTGTCATCCGTCCACCCATCCATGTGTGCACGCATGCTGTCATCCGTCCACAGGCCCATGCATGCTTTCATCCTTCCACCCGTGCATGCATGCTGTCATCCATCCATCCGTGCATGCATGCTATCATCCGTCCATCGTCCACCCGTGCACGCATGCTGCCATCTGTCCACAGGTCCATGCATGCTGTCATGCGTCCACAGACCGCTCTGGCACAGACAAGCCCTTTCTGCCTCTCTCTTACTGTCTCTCACTGTGATTGATCTTGAATAAAAATAAAAAATAGGTACTCACAGGAACATGTGGCCACTAAGCCGAGGACTGCAGGGCGAGAGAGAGTTTAGCATTCATGCACATTTTCTGCAGGAAGGCATTGTATCTCCGGTCTGGTCCACAGGGAGACTTTCCCGAGTGAGGACTTAAACATCCTGTCTAGCTCCACCCCCTGGCCCGGTGACAGCTCCCCGCACGTCCTCTGGAAGCCGCACGAACAAGTTTACTTGTCATCTTCGCTCCCATTTAACAAGTAGGCCCTGATGAAGCAGGCCTCCTCTCTGCCCACTACGCCGCATGTCACACAAGAACGGAGTAGGTGTCTCCATTCCCTTCAACGTGGGATGATTCTACAATAACGCACAGGCCCGTTGCCCGGGCGGCAGGCCTGGAATCCAGCAGCCTCTCTGGGACAGTCAATGATTAAACAGCCTCATGCACCGGGACACTCAGGGCTGGGGAGCTTACGGAGGCTAACCGAAGCCTTCAACAATGAAAGCTGTGCATGTGGTAAACACACATATGTATAAATACACGTGCAAGCGCACACACGGATATGCAGACACACACACATACACATGTGCACGCGCACACACAGATATGCACACACACACAAGCACACACATTAATACACGTGCACGTGCACACACAGATATCAACACACACAAGCACGCATACACATGCACGCGCACACAGATATGCACACACCCAAGCACACACACATACACGTGCACACACACATGTGCACACACACACAGAAGCACACACATACACGAACACACACAAATATGCACACACACAAGGACACACGCACGTGGACGCACACAGTTATGCGCACACACACACACACATGTGCACGCGCACATACAGATATGCAGACACGCACACATACACATGCACACAGATATGCACACAGACAAGCGCCCACATACATACACATATGCACGCACACACACAGATATGTGTGAGTAATGAAGGGGTGCGCCCTTAGAACTCGGGGACCTGGTCAGAGTTGAGATATGACTAGTATACTAAATCAATTATACATCATATCATACAGACATCCACCACAGATTTGTTTGCAACAATTTGAAAATAAATCATTAAGGAGGAAAATACAGTATTCAAAATGAGAATTGCACACACAGATATGCACACACATACACACACATGTGCATGTGCACACACAGATATGCACACACACACACATTAATACATATGTGCACGTGCACACACAGATATGCACACATACGCGTACATGCACACAGCCAGGTCTGGTGGCTTAGAGGACTAATGCATCCAGTGCAGGGGCCTGTGTTTGACCTCATGGTCACAGGTTCAAATCCTGGCGGGTCCACTCAGCCTTTCATCCATTTGAGGTTGATAAACTGAGTACCATTGAGTTGGGTAACAATAAACATCTGTTATTCAGCGTCTTGAGACCCCTGGGTGATAAGTGCGCTTTACAAATACAAGTGTTATGTTATGTTACAAGCACACACATACATACACATGTGCATGCGCTCACACAGATATACACACACACACACATACATACACATGTGCACGCGCACACACAGATATGCACACACACACATTTCATACACACATACACGTGCACACGTACACACAGATATGCAGATTCACACATATATTCCCTATTGACACTGCAGGTAGCTCTTGGGCAGGCATGTTCAGTGCTTCGAATGGAAAAATATAAGTGCAGGTACTCTTTACCAGAGCACCTGCTTGTTTCTGAGAAGTGCCGGCACTATCCAATTAAAAGTATTACGTCTGTCTGGAGAAGTGCTGGTACTCTCCCTCTCAAAATAAAAAAGTTCAGGTACTCAGTACCGTGCAGTTCCGGCCCATTTAAAGCATTGATATGCATGTCACAAAGAACAGTGGCCAAGCATGCTTCTCGCACAAGCACACCTATCACCCCACCCCAGATTCAGCAGGCTACAGCATGGCAAGCATTAGCCAAAGCTTCCTTAAACCCACAGGGCAAGTTCAACACAAGCAGAATTCCAAGCTTCCCCGCTCCGGCTGTATAGGTATTGCATGATGTGTCCTACTTTTTCAAACTAGTGAAGTTTGGCAACAAAATGCTTGAGTAGCCTTATTCTGCTGTCAAACTAATCCTGGATCTGTCAAAAGAGCATATATCTGATATTAAGTATAATGCAAAAACACAGATATGGCAAGGGAACATGCTGCATTACGCACTGCCTGTTCCAATGTCAAACTTGTAACCATGTTGTCTGCCTGGTGTCTCTGTTGTGCCCCAGTCAAGGTTGCCACTTTCTCTACCCAGGCCAGGATGATTGCTGAAAGCAGTGTAGACAGCCAGGAGCAGCCAATACATAGACTGTGCTCATTCTTCCCAAGGGAAAACTGAATGCATTTGTAACAGATGGATGTTGCGTTTTATAATGCCCATTGTGATTGCAAGGTTTTAAAACACCATTGATATTTTAGAGGATTTGACACTTTGTGCGCTGAACGTAACTGAAGGGAGATTGGTTGTTATTAAAACATGCTATTAAAAGGCACTAGTTCTGTTTCTACTGGAGTGACTGTATGGGGCAGATTTACCAGTTTTTCACGCAGCCCAGTGCAGCAGCCGCAAATGCTGTGCCGCGTCAAAAGGAGAGAGCAGCAAATGTACTGACATATGGCTCCTCCTCCCCTTTCCCCAGGGCCTGTGCTGAAATCAGCTGCCGTGCGCCACAGAGACATGTTTGCGCCATAGTGCAAGGGAGCCCCGTGAGTCTAGCATAGGTTTTCTGCTGGAAGGGTACCCTTCTAGTAGAAAATACCATGCTTAGCCTAACTAAAACCATTTCCCCTCTTTGTATGTGTGCACAGTGCAGTACAGTGCAGCACACATACAAAGTCGGAGAAGGAAGGAGAAATGGAAGCATTTCTCCCTCCATGCACCTACTTCAAAGGGGCGCAGTTTTATTTAGTAAATAGGGTTTAGCGTCAGAAGGCTTAGGTGGTTTCATGGCAACACGACCCATGGTACGCACCCTTGGCACCAAGTAATGCAAGGTAACGCTATGCGCTGCTTTTCGTTACTTTCACATTATTTCCAGCGCTAAACAAATTTATCGCTGGAAAGTCAACGGGAAAAAAAAGATTTTGCACCAATTTGCGTAATTTGTGACGCAAGCACAGTGTAAAATCTTACTAAATCACCCCTATATGTTCTGCCTCTTGAAGAAATACTTGAATCCTTTTTATGCTAAATACAGTGCGTTGCAAAATTATTTCAAGCCAACTACCTTTATGCCAGTCCTTTAGACCTGTTGACTTACTGCATGGCTATAGCTCAGTCATGCCGTCATTGCGTATAGGAACTGCTGGGGTGGAGGTGCTAAAACAACTATTTTAATTTTGATTTAGAATAGCGCAGATTCCTGGCAGAGTAATTAACAGGCAGGAATATTGCCAAACGATTAGCACTGACTTATTAGATTGTTCGGCCCCAGGAGGACAGGAAGATGCATTAGGAATGCATTCCAAGGATTACCAATCGCACATCCTGAAATTAAGTGCATTAACACAGTAAGCTCAGTATTTTCAGACAGGAACATACGTGGGACCTCAAACAAGCCTGTGTTGCATTGTTCCATGGAGCATACTGAAAACAACATACCTTTGGTTAACAGTAAGACAGAAGCCTCTTTTCAAAGATGTCATTAAACATATTTCATGAGGTCACTATCATTTCATATAAGGGAATTTTTGAGAATTGTCAAAAAAGAGTGATTGTTTTGAACTAACTTTGTAAAAACTGGTTCTAAAGGGCTTTGTATTGAAATCTGTAGAAGCGCTTTTTAAAGGTCAGTATCCTATAAAGATTGCCAAATTCACTAAAACCTGTTTGTTGTAATCTGACCAATTTTGACCAATATGTTTAAAATGTGCAATATATTTCTCAAAGTTCTTGTATTTGCTCTAAGGATAGCTCCTCCCTCTGTCGGAAGTATGAGCCCGCCTCCTTTGGTTGACCTGTTCACCCCTCACCCCCAAAGTTGAGGTGTACTTGTGCCCCTGCCTCCACCCACATTAAACAAGTACACTAGGGCAGCAACAAAGAAAGCTGTCCTCACACAGAACTGTTATGAAACAGGCAGAACAATCCCCACCACTACAGAATATCCTCCCACACAAAACAGGTCAATCACATGTAATAGCACTACTCAGTTCCCTCTCAAACAGAAGAAGTACACCATGAGCATCAGCATTGCAAGCAACCCTCACACTCGTTCAAACCTACCTCATACATAGAGGTAATTACCACAAATTGCTTCTAGGCCAGCAACATGTCAGGTTAGCAGTCAGAGAAATAATTTTCCAAATAATCAGTTCCTTTCAAGTTTACTATATGTTACAGTTATTGTGGAGTACAATATAAAAAGTGAAAATAAAAGAAACCAAACATAATTAAAACAATATTCATCCATAAATTGGTAGACCACCTAATTTGCACAATATTCAAATCTTCAGTAATAACAACTGTGACATATAACTGCATTACCTACATCATTTAGTTTTTTTTCTTCTTAAAACCACATGACAAAATTCTTTCTTTCATGTTTTAGGTGCACAACAGCCAACACTTGTTTTGTTCTTTCACTAGTACTTTGTCAAGGCTATTCAGGGTTCTACTAACATCCGTCAGGAGGTTGCCTCTTCAAACCAGGTCATCAAGGGCGGCGGTAACTCCCCCCCACCCCATTGGGGTGGAGGAGCTTCATTCCCTTGCTGCCAGTGCAGCAAAAGTGAACAATAAAATGGTAATAAAATAAATGATTGTTTTGTTTTTCACTGTTCCCAACCTGAGTAGTGTTTGGGGGTGGGGCATTGCTCCTGACTGGCGGCAGGGTAGTGGTGCTCATGCCATCAATTTACACTGCGCAAGTCACTTTGACCAGGAGTCTTGCATCGGCCAGTTTGACATGCGCAGTGTAAACCTCTCCACCTAGCTGTCTCAGACAGCTGGGTGGAGGGCAGGCACGGGACTCCTGCGCCTACTAGAGCGTCGAGGCAGCCAACTCCAGCCAATCCTGGGGCTGCTCTACCCGGTTCCAGCGGCGAGGGGTAGGTGCGTGAAGTGCAGCTCAGGGATTACCAACCTTGCGGTGGAAGATCTACCTGAAGCTTTACCCGCTGGATACTGTCGTTATCTGACTGTTAATAACTTTAGGTATTGGCAGTCACAATAGAAGAAGGGTAATATAGTATTGTTCTCCCTTCACCCCTTAGTGTTGTTGTATCCACATTAGCATACATACATTACACTTTAGGGATTAGAGTAGACAGTTTTTTCACCTTTAGATACTTGCTAAGTAGTCATCTGGTTCCTGAGAATCGCTTGTTAAATTCACTTTAGCGAGAAACATGTTGACCGGACTATAACAAATTCTCCAGCACTCTCCTCTAAGAAAACCGTTTTTAATTAAAGCAGTGGACCTTCTGAATAAATCATTCCCGGTACCACTAGCTTTATTTTATTTTAATTCACTACCCCACGTCTACCCTCTATCCTGGCCCCACACCCGCACTTCATCCATACGGCTGTTGGAAAAAGATCTCCGCCAAAGAGCCCCTCTATGAGGTGTTGCCCGTTGGGTATTGGACCGCCAACCCAACGAGGAGCAGGCCCAAATGATGAAGCATGACACCTGAAAGGGTGTGTGAGGGCATTAAATCCAACAAAATGGATTCCCAGGGTTACCTTGCTGTCACCCTGCCTTAATCATTCGCATCACAGACTAGACCAATCCTGCCTCTCTCTCCCTAGGAACAGCACAGCAATTTTTTGAAAATATGCTGCTCTCATGCTGCTCATCTGCAAAATGAGAGCAGCGTCAGGATTTGCAGAGGGGATTGCCTGAGGCTTCATGAGGTGCTGTCACGCTGACACCAGAAGAAAGAAGAAAACATAGGAAAGTACATTTAAAAATGTTTTTAAATATCTTTTTGTCCCTCACTGGGTTTGTTTCTCCGTCCCCTCTACGCCCCTCCAGTGTTGACGGTCACCGCCCGCCACTGATTAGGGTAGGTGGTTTTGATTAGACAGCTTGACTGTATTAGCATTTTCTAACACGTGCACTTCCTTCTGCATCTCTTCTAATCCTCTATAAAGTTCCTGCTGGTCAAGAGATAAGGCCTATGGACATAGCTTCCGACTTTGAAACAGGTTCAAGAGCTGGAGTTGGAGCAATATCCAGTGATTCTGGAAAATCACTTAATATCCTCGAACCTAAAAAATGACCTTGTGTAATCTGGCGCTTATTTAAAGTGCTCCAGTTCCCTTGGGCTGAGTCTGCGCTATATAAAACTGCCCACAAATGAATAGTCTTGCAGGTGCAGCTGCTCAGTCTTAGAAGAAATTTTCTTCTTTTCACCCTTCAACTTATTCTTCATCACTTTATATTGCTCCTTTTTCTTAAGTTTAGACTCAGACCAGAACCCATCCTGCCTCTTCCTTCAGAGGACTCAGACAGACGTTCTTAATTTGCGGTGTAATGATGCTCGGCAGTATGTCAAGTAGCAGATGCAAGGTCCTGCAACACTAAAATGTTTTCAGGGACTTGGTAACTCATTTCCTACTTAAGAAGCTGTGTTTCACAGTTTAAAATGATGATTCAGCAGTTTCCTCATGAGCCGGAGGACGGCCCAGAGGAATCTGTAGGCTGGAGGTTGGCCCAAAAAATTAACAACCTACCTCTTAAACCAGTAGAGCTGGTGACTATATGCCACAGGGAGCATTCAGTTGTTACTAAAGACAGAGGTCCCTAGAACATGCGAATTGAGAACTTGAATTATGCTAAATAGTCAATATGTTCTTTGTCCAGCCGGACAGAGTTTTATTGCGTCAAATATAAAAATATAACATGGAATTGCAAATGATGTCAAGGGGGCACAGCCTGTGACCCACAGACAACAAGACAGAACAACAATTTTCAGGCAAAAAACGAAAGAAGCGATCTGTTTCCTAGTATTCGGTAGACAGACTTAATGAAAACATGGTGTCATCGTACAATATATTCTGAGAATTAAAAGACATAAGGGAACATTCAGGGCTTAATTAAAGTAATATTTCAAAAAGAAAAAGGCACCAGCGCCATCGAGCTGAGCAGTGCCCTCAGGACAGTAATTCAAGCTGTTGGAATAGCAGTTTATACAGTAGTTCTGTTATCCCAAATGTCACCGTTTTGCTTTTGGTATAAGTACCCTATATGACCTAAGCATGATTGTTGTATCAGCTGATATCGCGAGATATGGATGTGTAACGTGCAATTCCCTACAATTAAAACAATTAACCAAAACAAATATAGAACAATACTAAAACTGGCTATATGTGCCTTGGGCCCCACTTATACAAACTATATAACAAAGTAGTCACCGTGGCATATTTACATCAAATGTGTCCCTCAAACGGTTCACTTGAGGCAGACAGAGGCTACAGCACCCAGAATGCAGTGGGCTGGGACCATAGTGTCCTGTCAACATGGGAGATCTGGAAACCCTACACCAGATAATTCTACACATGGCCGCAGCAGTGCAAGCCTTGCCACATGCACTAAAGTATACATCAAAGTGATGGAGGGAATGTTAATTATGTTGTAGTAAGATCAAAAATTCCCTAGGCAAGATTACTAATAAATCAGACCCAAATGTTAATATTGGACACTACTATTAGACAAGTATGACAAAACATGTATGTATGTATAAAAATTATACCAAATGTATTTGTATATTAAAAACATAAACAATACCATCATCATCATCATCATCAACAATACACAGTAAAAGCAAATTAACATTCCATTGGCATATTTTATTAAAATTGTCACAATTCTAATTCATCTAAAAATTGTAAACAAAAGATAACAACCTAAATAGAACAGTACCATACAATAAAAAGAAGACACTCAGATTCACCAAATCTTATGTTGTGGAGTTCGAAAAATCAGAAGAACTTCAGAAGTAATATGAAATAGGGACGTTTTACTACAAGGCAACCACCCAGTGCCGTCTAATAGGAGAGACCTTATATTCAGTCTTGATAAAGATGGCATACTATTGAAAGATAAGCCATCGAAACGCGTCGACGCCAAACAAATTGCACAATCAAGTAATCAAGCTTATCCTGTGTATTGCAAGAATCAAATGTGTCCAGGATTGGGTTTTTGAATTTCTGACACTTGATGTGCAAGTCTTGATGACAAACTATACTGTCTTTTGTTCGTCTCTCCCCCTCTTTGTGTCTTTATAATTGATAAATTGTATGGTACTGTTTTATTTAGGTTGTTATCTTTTGTTCACAATTTTTAGATGAATTAGAATTGTGACAATTTTAATATAATATGCCAATGGAATGTTAATTTGCTTTTACTGTGTATTGTTTATGTTTTTAATATACAAATAAATGTGGTATAATTTTTATACATACATACATACATGTTTTGTCATACTCGTCTAATAGTAGTGTCCAATATTAACATTTGGGCCTGATTTGTTAGTAATCTTGCCAAGGGAATTTTTGATCTTACTGTTGAAAAGTACCCTATTCCCCTGGTGCAGGGGGTCTCTCTCTGTTATATCTTACATATAGGGAATGTTAATTACTCAGGGTTCCACCCCAGTCTATAGTTATTTGGCACAATGTGCCACCTCAGAGTGGTCACAGCTTGTTACGTACACAACACAGGGATATCACAGGCAGAGACAGTGATGGCCTCTATTACACTCATAACAGGTACAGCACTCAGAGCAGTGGTCGCAGCTCCACAACACGCAAAACAGAGATGGCATGAGCAAAAACTAGTTAGGAAACACAATGCATATAAGATAGGCACATCATTGGAAGCAGCCATGTAATCCTCTTCCAAACACTGATTCAGGTTCAACGTATACAACAGGTGTGGCACAGGTATCAACATTTATGAGCATACAGCCAAATGTCTGCAGAAATTAGCGGATGTATGACATTACAACGCATACTTTTACAACGCATACCATTACAACGCATGCCTTTACAACAAATTCTTTGAAACTACCTTTACAACGCATTCCATTACAACGCATACTACATTTACAACGCATACCATTACAACGCATAACATTACATTGCATGTAAGGTAAGTATTGGATAGTGTAGGGGTAAAAATTACTATTCTAACTCCAGGGGGTTCAACAGTAGGGTAAGTGTTGGATAGTGTAGGGGTTAAAATTACTATTCTAACTCCAGGGGGTGCAACAGTAGGGTAAGTGTTGGATAGTGTAGGGGTTAAAATTACTATTCTAATTCCAGGGGGTGAAACAGTAGGGTAAGTGTTGGATAGTGTAGGGGTTAAAATTACTATTCTAACTCCAGGGGGTGCAACAGTAGGGTAAGTGTTGGATAGTGTAGGGGTTAAAATTACTATTCTAACTCCAGGGGGTGCAACAGTAGGGTAAGTGTTGGATAGTGTAAGGGTATTATGTGTTGTAATGCTATGCGTGTTAATGGTATGCGTTGTAATGACTGCGTTGTAATGGCATGCGTTGTAGTGGTGTGCGTTGTAGTGTCATGCGTTGTAATGGTTGCGTTGTAAATGCATGCGTTGTAATGGATGTTGCGTTGTAAAAGTTTGTTGTAAAGGTAGTGCGTTGTAAAAGTTGCGTTGTAAAGGTTGTTTCCCGAAATTAGCACTATGTGTAAGATTATGGTCTATGAAAAGGGACTGCATGAAAAAAAAAACAGGGTATGGGGACTAAAACGACCTCCCAGGCAGGGAACCCCAGGATCCATTAGTTGCTTGGGCATGGCGGCCACATTCCCAACTCACGACCCCCTCCAAAAAGATTTTAAAACGAAGAGCCCTGGTCCAGGCCCACCCTCGGGATCTAAAATGTAAAATTGAAAAGAACGCTGGCCAGCGTTTTTGCGGGATTGCTGCATAATAATTGTGGCCCCATAGGTTCCCTCCCCCCCCAAGGTTTAGGAGGATAAGGTACCCATACCCTGCCACCTTCTATCTTTTTTAAGCTAACTCAGGACAGGGGACTAAGGGGCACATGCATCAAGCTATTTAGGAATCGCAAACGGTGCGATTCGATAAAATCGGCCGTTTGCGATTCCTAAATACCTTTTTACTATGCATCAAGCATTTTTGGAAAAATCGCTATTTTTAGCGATTTCCAAAAATGCGATTGCTTTTAAGGAATCGCAAATTTGCGATTCCTTAAAAGCAATGCATGATTGTTTTTTAAAAAATGCGAATTCGCAATTATGGAGGGCAAATTACCACGAGGGTGAACCTCGTGGTAATTTGCGAAAAATGTTTAAAATGCTCAAATTAGCATTTTAAACACTGTCATGTTACAGACACACATGTCCTTAGGACATGTGTGTGTGAAACATCCATTCTAAAATACATTCCATGGGTGCAGGGGGGGGTCCTTTGGACCCCCCGCTGCACCCATGGAATGCATTAACATTTTGCGAATTCCAATTTGCGAATTCGCATTTCCCATTGATTCCTATGGGCCGTTTGGCCCATAGGAATCAATGGGAATTGTGAAATCGCAAATTAGAATTCGCATAATTTTTGCGATTCGGTAAAAATTGCGATTTTTACCAAATCGCAAAAATTATGCGCATAAATTGATGCATCCCGTTTTGCGATTCCTTATTTGCGATTCCCTATTTTTCGCAAATAAGGAATCGCAAAACCTAACATTGATGCATGTGGCCCCAGGTCTCCGAGCCCTGTAATGGCTGCTGCAACATGTTTTATCAATGTGCAGCAAGCCAATCAGAACATTTGCTCCTGCGGGAGTGGAAAGGCCCATGGGAAAAAAAGCCCTCTAGGTCAGTCAGAATGCTCAATTTTTTTTTAGGATGAGTTTGAGGGAGCATCCCTCCTCTGTAAAAGGAAGGGATAACATGGAGTGTGATTTGTCATACGGATGAGTTTTTTTTTCACCACCCATTACAGTGAATGATGTAGCTAATTTCGCCATAACACTGAAACTGTTTACAATCTCTTTTGGATAGTGTGAGCCAGATTACACCTGTTTATTTTCCCAACAAGGCTCTCTTCAGGAGTTTTGCCAACATGCGATGGCACTGTTCACTAACAAGCAGACTTCAAACTTACTGATTGAAAGTTTAAAACATCAGCTGTTAAGAGGTGAGCTAGGAATGATCAGCACTTGGAGTATCTTTCTTAACCACATTTCGAGAATTCTCCCCCCCCCCAAATATGTATAATCAAATCAGGTAGACTCATAGATGCCTTTAAAGATATATTTTTACTTTTGTTATTTTTTTTATATACTGGGAGTAGTGTATGCATTGTTAGTGGAGAAAATTTACTAGGTGCAATTAAAACACCATGTTTACTGTATTTTTAAATCAGGCTGGATGCCTACATAAAGTGAAATCATGTAGTTTAGAGATCCACCCCAAAAACTACATGCGCTTCATTATTAATGAGCTTCACTGAGTGTCAACAAAGGATATTTGTGGAGTCTAAGAACTTTTGTAGAGTGTAAGAACTATGGAATGCGAAACAGAATTAACTAATTGTGCCCTGACTGTTTCTAAACCCTTTCAGATTCATCAGATAAAGCAAATGAAGCACCTGCAGATTTAGTGATCAACCCTTGATCACATAAAGTTGGGCAAGAGGTGAAGTCAGAATTAGAAACTTCCTGGTCTCCTGGTTCCAAAGTCAGAAACTTGGACAAAGTGATCACTTTTTGTTGCATAGTGACCTGGTCTGGGATTTAGCTGAGAGACTGAAGGATCTACTGAGCTGGGATTGCTCTGGAGAGATTGAGGTGTCAGTGGCACTAACTACATCCATTGGATCTATGGACTCACTCCCCAAGAGTGACTCAAAACAATGATGACAGCTTTAAGAAAACTTAAAGAGAGGCTTGGGATGTGGCAATTAGGAAACAAGAAAGATGTGTTTCACGAGAGAGACTATAGCGAGCCGAACAGGATGCAGGACATGGTATAAGAAGCTCTCAATATAGGGAAGGGATCTTGGCGGTGATAGAGCATATTTATAAATGCAAATCAATGCAATTAACATGTAGAAGTAATGTGTAGGCCTAAAACGAGAAGTCACATTAAAAAAAATAAGGCTAGGAGCACTAGGCTTCCATATCTGCCGATGTTAAGGTAGAAATGCCTATGAATGCAGTTTTCTTTTATCATTCTTACTGACTTTAGGTCGACATTCGTAGGAATTTGAAGACCTGAAGAGTTCAATGATAAAAATGTGCTGAACCAACATAACTTAATAGAAAAATATAGTTTTTAACCTTCCCATAGAAATAATTTTCACAGACTACAATAGGGTATTAAATAATGTAGTTACATTTTACTTAAATGTTTCTTCAAGAATAAGATTTGTAAGTTCAAATTTGTCAGAGAGGATTTGATTTATGGAATGGCAGACCTAACCATGACCTGTTTTGCTTTGCACATTAGGAATCACTGGGAACCAAACCACAAATTTCACAATGTTATCAATATTGTTACATATAACACTTAATATGAATCAACAAAGCTTTCGGGAGGGCACACGCTTCTGAGTGTACCATCCGGTCTACATTTCTGGCTCCCCGCATTCGCCTTCAATTACTTGTTGGGCTTGACGTGTTTCAATGCTCACAGCATCTCATCAGAGGCTTGCTTTACGTTGGTTGCGTGGAATCAGCCCTCTTTTATTTCCATTGGATGCGCGCATATGTTCATTATTATCCCTGAGTGGGTGTGCACTATTTCTGCACGTTGCGGTGCATGTTGGGATCAGAAGTTCCTTCGGCCACGAACTTGAGTTCTCTAGAGTGGCGTGTCATTTCCCCTAAGTGGGTTTCCACTAACCTTGTCATTAAAAGCTTTCATTTGTTCCTTAGTAGGATTCAGGATCTTGTGGAGAGTTGCGTTGATCAGCACTCGAAGCGCTGATATGCCTTTGAATAGTTTGAGGCTCAGCTTCTCATTACCACATTGAAGAGATGGTGCTCCTCCCACGACGAGGCTGCAGCTAGATATGTGAATTAACAAAGATGCCATAAAGCTTTCGGGAGGGCACACGCTTCTGAGTGTACCATCAGTAGTGTTCTGGTGCAGGCCTAACTATAAATAACTGGAGACCACACGTGACTGTGCTGGTGTTCAGTACACTGCCTGCCACGCCCAGGGCCCTGGGCTACTTATTGGTTACAGAACGTGCCCTCCGTCTCCACGTCGGGCCAAACCACTGGAAGTACGCTCAAGGGGGGGGCGGAGCATTAAGGTAACTGTGGTCTTGGGCTGCCCACCTACGGCAACACTACATTCCTCCTTTACCCCAGAACTAAACAAAAATAAACATAACAACAGTTCTCACAACTTTCAATCACAGTCTCTGGAGGAGGCAGAGGAACAAAAAGGAACAGTCTTAATTTTATGCCGGGGGGGGAGGGGCACAGCTCGAGCTCCTTCACAGTCTGCAGCGGGCTACGAAGTCTCGGTACCTTTGGGATGGCTGCGGGCAGGGGCGCAGATTGTAATGGCTTTGGCTGCGTTCGCCTGACGAGGTCTGGGCTGGTTCCTCAAAGTCTTTGGCCTCAGCAGTTTCTGGGTGGCTCTGGGTCACCTGCGACTCATGTCTGCCCAGGGCTGGTGCCGCTGATTCTGTTTCCGGGGTTTCCTCCTCACTGGGCGCGTCCTCTTCTTCAGCTTCTCTTGGGCCTTGAGTCGGCCTTGTGTAGGGATCTGCCGGGTCAGGGAAACCATCCTCCTCTCCGCTCATAACCCTTTTGAAGAACTACACATTTCTTGTGACTTTCTCTCTCCCCCTTATCGCCGTGATCATGGTGCCATTGACGTTGGTGACAGTCCATGGACTTAACTCAAAAGGGAGGCGGAACTTTCCCCCGGGATGGCGATCTTTCACCAGCACACAGTCGCCCACTTGGATGGGGCTGTCTGCCGCTCTTCTCCTCCGGGATGCCTCTTTGTTGGACTTTGTACGTTGTTCCATGGATCGGTTACAAGGAACTGGTGCTGATGCCCACATGGAATGGTGTGGGAGAGTGTCCATAACTGCTCTATTGAAGCATAGGCGGCTTGGAGGAATCCCAGTGGTACAGTGGGGGGTCAGTCTGTATTCTCGTAAGAACTGGAAGAGGGCCAGCTCTATGTTCTGGCCGTCTGTCATCGCAATCTGAATGGTCTTGTTTAGAGTTCTCATTAGCCTCTCGACTTCTCCATTTGCTTGAGGCCATCTGGGAGTTATTTCCGGTGTTTGATGCGGTGTGACTGCAGGCATTCTGTTAGTTCACAGCTGTTGAATGGGGGTCCGTTGTCGGTGCGTAGCTCTTCCATGAGGCCATGGGTCGCGATGATCTTTTCCAGCTTTGGAATTACTTCTGAGGCCGCGGTGGAGGGCAGGATTTCAATTTCGGGGTATCTTGAGAAATCGTCTACCACCACAAACATATACTTTCCGCCGGGGAGGCTACCAAAGTCTGCGCTGGCCCGCACCCACGGGGCTGTCGGTCCTTCCTCTGTGATTACAGGTGCTGGGGGGTTGGGCAGGCTGGTTGCCAGACACACCGGACATCGTTGGATGACTTCTTCAACTTTCTTGTCGAGCCCTGGGAACCAGAGTTTGTTTCGGATGCGATTCTTTGATTTCACAATGCCCTGGTGTGCGCCATGGGCTAAAAGGACCGCTTGCTGTGTGAGGCTGTCAGGCAGTACCAGGCGAGGGCCTCTCAGGAGACATCCTTCCGGTGAGATGGACAACTCGCTTCGGACTTGGTAGAGTGCTTTTAGTGTCGCCTGGGCCTCCAGGGTGCGGAATGATGCTGGGCTCTGGAGTGGTTTCCAGTTTCCTGACTGGATAGCCTGGATGGCGATCTGTAGGCAGTCGTCGTCCTTGGTGGCTTGCGTTACTTCTCCTAGGGAGATTGGCAGGGGTCTCGAACGCTCCACAATCATTCTGACATATTCTTCTGTAGCGTCGGCTTCTGCAGCTTCTGCTTCAGTGACCAGGCGGGCATGCCTCGACAGATAGTCGGCGGGGTTCCTGGAGCCCGGCCGATACTCCACCGTGAATTGGTATTCCTGGAGCTGGAGCACCCACTTCTCGATGCGAGGGGGGGGGTCGTGAAGATGATCCTTAGAAAAGTGGGAGAAGTGGTTTGTGGTCTGTGATCACCACAAATGGGTGTCCGTATAAGTAGATATGGAAATGTCGGCACCCCCACAGGATGGCGATGGCCTCTCTTTCAATCTGCAAATATCGTTGTTCCGTCGCAGTGAGGGTCCTACTTGCATACGCGACGGGGGCCCACTCCCCGCACGGTTGTTGTTGGGTCAGGACGGCGCCTAGGCCGGTCGGGCTGGCATCCACCACGAGCTGTGATTCATAGCGAGGGTTGAAGTAGGCCAGAGTAGTGTCTGCTGAGAGTGCCGCTTTGGTTTTCTGGAAGGCTTCTTGCTGTTCCGGCCCCCATTCCCAGGTGGCTGTGGATCTCGTGAGGTCACGAAGAGGGCCGGTGAGGTCTGAGAGGTCTTTAATGAAGCGCCCGCAGTATGTAACCATCCCAAGAAAACTGCGGACGGCCGTCACTGACGTCGGGGTGGGAGCTTCATGGATGTCTTTGACTTTGTCGGGGTCTGGCCCTACGCCCTGGTCAGAGAATTTGTAGCCGAAGAAGCTGATGTCTTTTCGAAGGAACTCGCACTTCTCTCTGTGAAGGGTTAGACCCCGCTCTTGCAGCCTGGCGAAAACAGCTTGGAGGCGCCGGATGTGTTCGTCCAGCGTCGCCGCGTGGACCAAGATATCGTCACTCACGTTTAGCACGCCGTCCAATCCTTGCAGGACGTTCTGAATAATGTTCTGAAATACTTCTGCTGCGCTTGATATCCCGAAATTGAGTCTGGTATATCTCCACAGGCCTGCATGGGTGGAGATAGTCGTTATCGGGCAGGAGTCCGGGTGCAGAGGGATTTGGTGGTATCCTGACCTCAGGTCCATCTTCGAAAACCACTTCGATCCTGACAGTTCGCCAATGATGTCATCTATGGTTGGCGTCAGATGGCGTTCTCTCTTGATCGCGAGGTTGGGGATGCGCATGTCCACGCAGATCCGCACGGCGTCCGGTTGCTTCGGTTTCTTGGCTACCACAATGGGCGATACCCATGGAGTGGGCCCGCTGACCCTTTCTATGATTCCGGCCCTCTCGAGCACTAGTAGTTCAGCTTCTACTTTGGGTCGCAGGTGGAACGCTATGCGTCGGTGTCTGAGGGCCACTGGAGCGACTGAGTGATCTATGAGAAGGAGAACGGCGGGTCCTCTCAAACAGCCACTCCCATCGAACAGTGATGTGTGTTGCAACACGAGAGGGTCGAGGCTGTGGGCTTGGACTGTGAGGGCGAAGTGAATCAGCCCTAGATCTTGGGCGGTTCTGCAGCCGAGCAGAAATCCGGATCCCTCTTGCGACATGTAGATTTTGGTGTGTAGTTGTTGGGAGTCATGTGATACTGCTGTCCGGAAGACTCCGCACAGGCGTATGGGTCGACTGGTGCCGTAGGCGTACACCTGTACTCTCGTAGGATGGAGCTCTGGTGGAGCGTCTAATGTCCGGTATACGCTGGCTGCCATTAGGTTGATCGTTGCTCCGGTGTCGATTAGGGCCGCCATCGCTTGATCTTGCATGTTTACTGTGCACATAGGTTCTGTGGATGGTGTAGCGGCTAAGGTGTTGAGCATTCGTACAACGTGGACGGGTGCTGCGTCCGCCTCGTCATCGTCCATGTCGCTGTTGGTGGAGGTGTTTGGCAGTGGCTCTATTTGTCTCACTCTTCGGGGGGGGCCGTTGAGCTTTTTCCTCTGTGTTGATAGGCATACGCTCGCAAAATGGTTGGCTTTTCCACAGGCGCTGCAGATCTTTCCTTGTGCAGGGCATGCCCCGTTGTGGGGTGTCGCTCCTCCGCACCATACGCAGGCGCGGTCGTGGGGTGAATGAGCTGGGCCTGGCCGTCCTCGTCGGGGTGGTTTCGTGCGCGTGTCGGTGGTACTAGTTTTGATGGCGCACACAGGTTCAACTTTGACTGCGACAGTGGGTTTTGGTTCCATATGCGCAGCTCTGGCTTTCGATAGTTCCTTAGATTGCCCTAACGCCAGGATGTCGCGCATGGGCATGTTGTCTGTTTCTAGGACTCTTTCTCGCAGTTTCGAGGAAGCGCAGCCTTGTATGAATTGAGCGCGGATCTCGTCGTCAGCGTCTGGGAGGGTGTATGTGCTGGCTAGCTTTTTGAGCCTCGCATAGAAGACGTCCACTGATTCTTCTGGGAGCTGGCTGGCTTGGCGGAGTAGAAACCTCTCATAATCCGCGCTAGCGAATGGTTCGAAATAAGTTGTTATGGCGTCGAAAAGCGTGGTGTAGATCCGGGGCGGGCCTCCTTCCACCACGTCTTCCGAGATGTCGTGTATGGCCTCCCCTCCTAGGTGTAACAGCATCGCTCGCCGTCGCTCGACAGCGATGTCTGCTGCCACGAAATAGTTCTCTAGGCGTTCCACCCATTTTCTCCATCTGGCTGCTTGGGATGGGGGTGTGCCCGTGACAGCAAAGGGTTCCAGCGGGGGCACGGCGGCCATGGCCATTGGGGAGGCCGGGAGGGCTTGTAGGCCGAGAGTACCCTGTCACTAGAGGGCTAGGAGCGCAGGAGCACGGAAAGGGAGGACAGGCGGCTCCACAAGGTCCCAGAAACGTTGCACGCGAGATGCATGGGTAAATGTAGGGTCGCCGCACGCGAGATGCGTGGGAGACGGCAGGGAGGCTGCAGCGTAGCACGCGGGAGGCGTGCAGGGGCATCCGGCAGAAGCACGTGGCAGGCTTAGCGGCTGGCGCGTAGGCGGGAGCTGGGGCAGATGTCTGCCGGAGTGCGCGCCGAGGCGCTGGGCTGCTGGCACGCACCTGAGGCCGTGGGGCCGGAGTTGGCTGGGCGTAGCGTCGGGGCCTCTGGCAGGCGGGCCTGCGTGTCTGGAGGCACCTGCCGAGCGCAGGGGAAGCAGCGGTGAGTCCGTTGGCCGGGGTGCTGGTGCGGCCGAACCGCCGCTCGACAGGGCCGGAAGCTGGGTGGCCGGGAGCACTCCGCCGGCGGGTCTGTGCCGGGCACGCTGAGCGGGGCGCACCGCAGGGTTGCAGGTGCGGGCTCGCCAGGGCAGAGCGGCGGAGAGCTAGGCACGCGAAACCACCGTCGTCGCCAATGTAGTGTTCTGGTGCAGGCCTAACTATAAATAACTGGAGACCACACGTGACTGTGCTGGTGGTCAGTACACTGCCTGCCACGCCCAGGGCCCTGGGCTATTTATTGGTTACAGAACATGCCCTCCGTCTCCACGTCGGGCCAAACCACTGGAAGTACGCTCAAGGGGGGGCAGAGCATTAAGGTAACTGTGGTCTTGGGTTGCCGTGGTTGCGCCCACCTACGGCAACACTACACCATCCGGTCTACATTTCTGGCTCCCCACATTTGCCTTCAATTACTTGTTGGGCTTGACGGTTTCAATGCTCACAGCATCTCATCCGAGGCTTGCTTTACGTTGGTTGCGTGGAATCCGCCCTCTTTTATTTCCATTGGATGCCTGCATATGTTCATTATTATCCCTGAGTGGGTGTGCACTATTTCTGCACGTTGCGGTGCATGTTGGGATCAGAAGTTCCTTCGTCCGCGAACTTGAGTCCTCTAGAGTGGCGTGCCATTTCCCCTGAGTGGGTTTCCACTAACCTTGTCATTAAAAGCTTTAATTTGTTCCTTAGTAGGATTCAGGATCTTGTGGAGAGTTGCGTTGATCAGCACTCGAAGAGCTGATATGCCTTTAAATAGTTCGAGGCTCAGCTTCTCATTACCACATTGAAGAGACGGTGCTCCTCCCACGACGAGGCCCCCGCTAGATATGTGAATCAACAAAGATGCCCTAAAGCTTTCGGGAGGGCACACCATCCGGTCTACATTTCTGGCTTCCCACATTCGCCTTCAATTACTTGTTGTGCCTGACGCGTTTTGATGCTCACGGCATCTCATCAGAGGCTTGTTTTACGTTGAATGAGCAGAATCCGCCCTCTTTTATTTCCATTGGATGCACGCATATGTTCATTATTATCCCTGACTGGTGTGCGCTATTTCTGCACGTTGCGGTGCATGTTGGGATCAGAAGTTCCTTCGTCCGCAAACTTGAGTCCTCTAGAGTGGCGTCTAATTTCCCCTAAGTGGATTTCCATTAACCTTGTCAGTGGCCCCAATCTGCTCCTGCTGGGGACCATGTGCCACAAATCTCAAAGGAGAAGCTGTCCCATCTGGATATCAAAATGCTGGGATATCACTGTCAGTTGGGTGTTTGCTGGTGATGTCTCTACTTAGAACCTGATTACAAGTTAGGCAGAATTTCATGCAGCGGTGCTGAGTGGTTGGTATTACTTTTACCGGATGGCATCTTCACATGGAATTCTGCCTATAACGAGTTAAATCGCTCGGAATGGGGAATAACTATGCAGACACTGAATAACTGTGCAGAATCCCTCACGGTATTCCCTGAGGGATTTAATACCCCAATTTTCCTCTTACAATGAGCAAGTAGTAAATGTGTGCTGTGACTTCCCACCAGTAAGAGGCACTGAAAGACCCTCTTTGGGGACACTTTCAATGTATTGCATCATTGACTGGGACAAACAGTGTGCTGAATCACAGGTGAGGATGCTTTATTCTCTTCACTCCTAGGGCCTGATTACCTGTAGCGCATCTAGGATGTAATAATTATCGCATATGATCAAAATCTGGTACTGAGATGTTTTTTATTTATCATATGACAATTAGCACATGCTATGAGTTTTGGGAGGATAACGTGCGGATGCACATGTTACAGTAAATACCATGCAGGTTTACCCACTTAAATTCTGACCGCTTCAACCTTGCAAAATTTAACGAAGAGTCAGACTTTTATCACACCCTGTAATTAATGGGTGCAGTAAGTACCATATAATGAGGGAGACTGACCCTGCTCAAACAGGGATTTTGATTCAAAAAGGGGGTGGTGATGAACAGAGTGTCTGAATTAAGCAGACCACTCTTCCCCAGTCAAGAGATCAGGGCTTGATCCATCACCGTTATTTAGCTCACTGCATCACCCCAGTTCAGAACCTGGCTATATGCAAATTAGTCTGACCCAGTGCCTCATGGGAACAGGGCAGACCAAACTACCAAGCCAATTCTTCACCGGAAAGGAGACAAGCTTCCGGGGATCGGCTTCTGGCATTTCAGCCGTCGTCAGCCCGGCTTGCTTGAATCCTGGTGGTGCAGTGAGCAAGGGACTAATGTCTGAGTATACCCTGCCACACTTGGTGCTGTGAGCTAAAAAACGGTGATGGATCAAGCCCTGATCTCTTGACTGGGTAGGAGTATTCTGCATCATTCAGAAACTCTGTCCATCACCACCCCCTTTCCAAAATCGATTTTGTCCACACACTAAGTGTGGGAGGGTATATTCAGACGTGAGTCCCTTGCTCATTGCACCATCAGGATTCAAGAAGCCGGGCCGACAACGGCTGAAATGCCAGGAACCGGTCCCCGGAAGCTTGTTTCCTTCCCAGTATAAGAATTGGCTTGGTAGTTTGTTTTGCCCTGTTCCCATCATGCACTGGGACAGGAACAGACTAATTTGCATGTAGCCAGGTTCTGAGCTGGGATGGTGCAGTGAGCTAAAAAACGGTGATGGATCAAGCAATGATCTCTTGACTGGGTAGGAGTATTCTGCATCATTCAGAAACTCTGTCCATCACCACCCCCTTTCCAAAATCAAACAGGGATTTTGTACAGGGGTCTGAAAACAATGACTAACTCATAATTTATTTATTTGTTTATTTCTTTATTTCAGAGTTTTATATCGCACTAGCTAGACCCCAGGGTATCAGAGCGCTTTACAAGATGTGTGAACAGGTCCTAAGCAGTAATAAGAGGGTTTGTACGGGTTGACATAGTATAACCAGAGGAAATAAAAACACCACAGCGTTATCCAGGGCCCTAGTCATTTTGATCCTCTTGCCAAGGGGTGATAGTAGCTTGACTTACTACAGGGGCTACAAGGATGTGTGCTGGTGTGCAACTGCACTATAGACAATGTACATGGAAATTATGAATAGATAATGGGCTAGATGTATCAAGATACCCTTTAGCGAATCTCAAATAGCGATTTTGAAGGAATCGCTATTTGAGATTTGCAAAATGGTATGTATGTAGAAAATCGCAAATTTTTAGCGATTTCTTAAAATTCCTTAATTGCGATTAGCAAATTGCTAATCGCAATTAAGGAATAATTTCCCTTTCATTTCTATGGGCCAGGAGGCCCATAGGAAGGTATCGGAAATTATTCTCAATTTGCGATTCACAATTAGCTAATCGTAAATTGAGAATAATTTCAAGGGTGCAAGGGTGTCTTAAGGACACCCTGCTGCACCCCAGAAATTGATATGTGTGCGCATATGGCGTACATACATGCCCTAAGGGCATGTATGAGCGTCACATGCCACCTTTATAAATTGCAAAAAGTGCATTTGTAAAAGAAATCGCAAATTACCACCAACTACAAGTTGGTGGTAATTTGCGATTTCTTAAGGGAAAATCACTAATTGGAAATGCTTGATGCATAGCATTTAAGGAATCGCAATTTGCGATTCCTTAAATGCTGAAGCAAAGTTAAGGAATCGCAAATTTTGCGATTCCTTAAATTTGCGATGCGATTTTTTCATACATCGCATTTCCCGCTTTGTTGGTCGCAAACGCTGCTATTTTGCGATTCGCAGCGTTTGCGACAAAAAAGATGCTTGATACATCTAGCCCAATATGCTTGTATAGATGTACCATAAGATATACAATTTCAGTAATATACGCCTAGAACCTCCTAAGACCGCTCTTTCACGCCTGCTCTCAAAAGCCATCATGTGTTTGATGTAGTTAAACTGACGAAATAAAATAACAAACTCAGGCATATGTACAAGTGACGTTGTAATGGCGATAGGGGGTTGTAAATATGCCCCTGAATTTACTATTCTCCTGAAGGTTTATGTCTTGGAGGTCAATATCTATTTTCAATACTGGCACACAAAAGCTGGTTTTGTCAGACTACCAGAGCCAGGAGGCGCATTTGATTTGCTAAACCCGATGCAAAACAAGTGTTGTACTGGAAGGTAAAAGAACAAACACTTTGTGTTGGTTTGTTTCACTTTTGGTGACTTTGCACTGGTGCGAAGTGATAATACATCTAGACCTTGTTTTGTATCTTTTTTATGGAACTGCATGGTACTGTGATCTTCTCCTTGTTTTTCAGTCTGTGGGAACTTGTTGAAATTTGCCTCTCATTGTCATTGTGACACTTTGAGTTTTTCTTTTTTTGGCTCATAATTTGGCGGCTTCTCTGCGTTTCACAGTTCTGACTACTTTTCTTTTTAATGCTGACTTAACCTGTTCTCAGTTTTCTATTCTGTTTTAAAAAATCTGCAGTATATTGATTTTTTATTTTCATTTTCTTAACGCCCTGCAACTGTTTCTAGTCTTCCTGATATTTCATGGCAGATGGTCCCTGCTCCTTCTAATGTCAGGTTTATTTCCCTTTCCTCCAACTCTCCATCAAAGACCCGCTTACTTGGTTTATCGTGTATGATGTGGTTAGAAATCAGTACCCCTTGTTAGTCTCATGTAAATTGCTGTTAGAGCCCCATTGCTATTCTTACAGCTTTATTTCGAGATCTCCACAAATTTTCCATGGTGGGAAATTATTTTCCCACACTTTTCCTGAGACATTGACTTCTCCCTCAGGCCCCAGTCACGAGTAAGGTGTAGTTAGGTGCGGAGGTAACAGAAGGCCAGAGTTAACGATTGACACCTGTATCTCTGCACCTAACTACGCTTATTAAAATTTAATTCCAAATGAATGAGGAATGCCTGTGTTGACAGAGATTTTCCGGATGGAATTCCCAGTTCCATGGGGATCAATTCTTACATTGACTACCTGCACCTAAGAGATATTAAATCTGAGCTAGTGGGCGGATGCACGTTGAAGTGTTGCAGGTAGGAGAGAATTGTGGGTGGTTGATGGAGGAAGAGGATGTGAGATGATGGGGAAATTACCTGCTCGGATCTTGACTTACACATTGGTCAGGTGGGTCTCGGGCAGGATAGGGTTTCACTTGCCGCCAAATCCCAAAACGATTGTATTGGACAGGTTTGCTGGCTGATAAAATTAGTTCTCGTGTTCTTGGTCTTTCAGGAAAACTAGGAGGTATATGTACAAGCCCCTTATCACCACGGGAACGTTACTTTTTAGGATGTTTCTGAGGCAATAGGGTCTTTCCCTTATTTACAAGGCAGCGTTAAGCCACTTAATGTGGCTAAACGCTGCCTTGTAAATAAGTCCCCCTTTCACGCTAGGCTTAGCATGAAAGGAGAGGGCAATGGGGGTTCCTGGGGGCGTTACACCACAACAGCCATTGATTCTGACACTGCACATTATTTACAAGGGAGGCGTAAATAGGAGGCAGCGCCAGAATTAAGATCAGGAAAAATCTGGTCTTACCCTGGCGGAACGAGGAGAAATGTTTCATTTCTCCTCGTTAATGTTGTTTTCATGTGTGAACAGCAAAAGGACAATGACTGTTTATGTACAGGAAGGTCCCCCTTACTGCACATAAACAATATTTTTTTTAAAATGCCGTTTTGCATCTTCTGTGTGTGCTGCATTAAGCAGCACACATAGAAGTTAAAAAGTGGCATTTAAAGATTGTTTATGTGCAGGAAGAGGAGAGGTTCATGTGCATGAGCAATCTTCCCCTGAACGCAGACACCCTTGCACTATGGTGCAAGGATGCCTGCATTGGCGCTAGGCAGCTAAACTTAGTGCCAGCGCAGTGGGAAACGCAGTGCTGCACCATATTCTTGTAAATATGGTGCAGCCTTGCGTTTCAAAAGTGGCGGAGCGTGTTTTTAAGCCAAGGAGGCTAACAACCCGCTCCTCCACTTCTTTGCACATATGCCCCTTGGTCACTTATAATGTAGCAATTTTGTAGCCCACCCTGTGATTTTGCTCTACTCGACTAGTAGTCAGGGAATTAGGGGCATATTTACAACAAAAGTGGCAGAGTGAACGTTTGCTCCAAAAAAGCTAAAGCCGCGCTCCGTCACTTTAAAAATGAAGAGATGCACCGTATTAAAATAATACGATGCACTCCAGTGTTTCCCCCTGCGCTGGTGCTAAATTCAGCTGCTGGCGCCAACGCAGGCACCCTTGCACCATAATGCAAGGGTGCCTACGTTGAGGGAATTATTGTGTATGTGCAAGAAGTTATCCCTTCCTGCACATATACAATCCAGAATGGCGATCTGAAACTCCTATGTGTGCTGCATTGTGAAGCACACATAGAAGTTGGAAATTGTACATTTTTTTAAAGATTGTTTATGTGTTGCACACACATGCACAATCACTAATGGCAATTTGCTATTTCTATGTGTGCTGCAAAATGCAGCACACATAGAAACTGCAAAAACGAGGAGAAATTAAACATTTCTCCTCGTTTCGCCATTTTTAGACCAGGTTTTCCTTTGTCTTAATGTAAGCGCTGCCCCATATTTACTCCACCCCTGTAAATATGGGGCACCGTCAAAATCAATGGGTGTTGCGGCGGAACACCCACCACAACACCCATTGCCCACCCCTTTCATGCTAAGTATAGTGTGAAAGGGTGCCTTATTTACACGCCGGCGTTAAGCCACATAAAGTGGTTTGTAAATAAGGCAAATCCCCTATCGCCACAGGAACATATTTAAAAGTGTCGTTTCTGTGGCGACAGGGGCGTTTAAATATGCCCCTTAGTGTTAAAAAAGGTCCTGTCTGTTTACAGTTTGCACTTGTCCTTCATTGTGGTATCATTTTTGTGAAGGTGTTTTACGGATGAGTTAGTCCCGTCTCTCAATAAGCATTTATTGCTGTTTTCACAACGATAACTGCTTCAAGCCTTGATAAGAATGTTTATTTTTAATTTGTTGCTATAAAGTTATGTAGTCAGTTCAGTAAAATACGCACTGTGACCATAAGCCCTCCCCGACCATTTCACGTATCCAATAGACTTCCAACAAATACATTTATCATGGATCTTGGATCTGTATGTAGCGTGTGAAAGGTTTCAAGAACGGACAGCTGTCTAGCTTTCATTTATTTATATGTATTTTTGTAAGTGCGCATTGCAGCTAGGACCTTGAGGTCCCTCCTGACCTTTACATGTGGCCCCCTCGTGAACAGCATCACTCATCTGCTGTTTACTAGAGAGATACTAACAATAAAAAGGATGTTGAATAAACAGGCAAGCATTTATTGAAAGGTTAATTGGTGTCAAAGAAAGGAAGCAACTATTGAGTGTTGCACCCCTGACCTTGTGGCTGAAAATGTGGTTAAATGTTGATTTACCTCTGAACCATAAAATCTTGAGGGACGTCCTATCACTGGACAATCAGAGCAAAATTCCTTGGCTGGCCTATCTAAGTAAATCATTCTCAGACCTGGGTCGCCCAGAACTTTTCCGCTCCCCAGAGAAAATCACGACCCGTGACATAGCCCAAACAAAAAAAGCCTTTATAGAAAGGAAGGAAGCAAGCCGTGAGGCAGTCGAGCTTCAGAAGCCTGCAGTAAGGGCTCACTTTCTATTGATGAGCGATTCCCAATTGGCCCCTTACCTCCGTTTTGTAACTATCCCTTACCATAGGTTTTTATTAACTAAACTAAGGTTCAACCTTATTCATTTTCACCTAGGCTCTTTCAAGGGTTGGCAGAAGCCAGAACTAGCCGCCCCTTGCAGCTGCGACCATTTTTCTGTGCAGGACACAATGCACTTCGTCATGTTTTGTAGCTTATTCCATGAGCAGAGGAAAAAACACTTGCTCCCCTTACTCAAAAATGCAGGGTTCACACAGGTGAGACCCGCACTGCTCTACCTACAGCTTATGACCAATCCATGCACAGCATTTAGTCTTGCAAATTTTTTAGTCGCGGCAGCTAGGGCGAAAGTTGCTGGCCAATCTCCGCCCTAAAAGTTTACTAAATGTATGAAATTATATTATAGGCACTGTTTTATATATATACATACCTTTTAATCATGTGTAAATAGTATTTAAAATGCGTATTGAGTTAGATGTTTTTAAATGTCATGACCGCAATGTATACTTTTTAACGTGCTGTTTTAATGCTTTCTTTCTTTGTATGACTTTAATTAAGTCGAATAAAGATATTCTGACTGACTGACTGAGTCCTGCACCACTTAAGTTAGGAGCACTTTCATTTTTAAAGCCATCCTGCAGCAAAAGTGTAAAAATATAATAAAGTCCCAAATTCAAAAAGTGTATTTAATATGGAGAACCTTTTCACTTTAGTACATCAGCTGATATCAGTGCATTGATACTGAAGAAAAAGGATTGAAAGTGAAATTAAACTATTGCTTAGGATCACACAATTTGGTTAAGTGGGGAAGCCGGGGATTAATCCCAGGTTTTCTGGCTTCACATTGTTCAATTCAACAACTAGATATATATGCTTTGGTTTCCCTATACCCACCTCACCACCAATGCCCCCCCCCCCCCACACACCCTCAAATCAGGCCCGACCCCACCCATCTGGCATCCATGTGGACCTCGGTCACATCACAGACCACACCTTTTGGACCCTGGGAAAATGTTTGCAAGTACCCATGAGCTCGGAGCTCCCTCAGACCGGTTGATAATGAGATGGCAGCAGAGCCGGACTCTTGCTGCAAGCAGGAAGCAAATCAACCTCAGAGAACCTAATGGAAAACCTTTCCTAATCACAACTGTCGTCAAGTAGCAGCCAGGGAGTGAGGATGGCGAGATGGTTTTTCGGCATCTGACCGTTTTGAGGCAGATAAGGAAACGAGAACCATTCCAGATAGTGGGGCAAGGGTTTGTACACTCATTAGCTCAAGGCGGATAAGAAGAGGTGAGGTTACATTCAGGGCTGGACTGGCCATAGCGGGTACCGGGCAATCCCCCGGTGCGCCGCACGGGTGGGGCCGGTTTTGGACCCCTGGGGGCCGGTTTTGTTACAGGGCCGTTTTTGCAGCATAGCTGCAAAATCGGCACTGTACCAAAATCAACCGAAACTGGCTCCAGCAAAGAGCTCGGTGGCACCTCCAACCCCCCCCCCCGAGTGGGGAGGGGGGCCGGTCGAGCACTTTGTCAGGGGTTGTGGTTCCCAGTCCGGCCCTACATTCCTTGGCAGACATTTAGGAAGTCTTTCTTCAGTTTTAATGTGCAGGGAGAGTTATCAAATAGTGAAGATCCTTGCGTTTGGAGAGACCTGCCTCCGTCAAGTTTGCATCTGACTTATATGGTGATAAGGAGAGTCAAGGAGGCTGGCCACAAGATTATGGAGGGTTGATAAAGATCTTGGAGAGATAGTCTGGGGTGCGGACATGCCGCTGCAATGCTTTTTGTACCAAAGCTCATTTGGACATGATATAATGTTTACTTTAGTTGTTACACTGAGTTGAGTTTATTTCTGTTATTTATTGAATTTTGCCAAAACACTGTACTATTAGAACAAAATATAAAACACAAACATATGAAAAGATTGTAAATGTATAACAATGACTGGTGGTAGTGAATAAGAGGCATTGAAGGTAAGTTCTGGAGATAAGCAAGTTTGGTGTCAGATAGATTTAGATATGTAATAAATCATTTCTTTGCACGCCTTACTTCAGTTCTATTTTTATTCCAAAAGTTCCAGAATGGTGCCTGCTGGTTTCTCTGGAATCCAATAACTCTCTAGCAGCATAATTGTTGAAGACAAAATAAGGCCCGATTCACAAAGGTAAACTTAGGCCAAAAGTCCAGGTTTTTGACTTTCGGTAGTCACAAAGGTAAATTAAAAGTAGTATTTTTATGTCCACACTCGGAGTGGAGTTTCCATACTTGTGGCGAAATCTCTGCACTCGGGTGGAATCTCCACCTGCGCGTGGAGATTCTTCCCACAGTGCAGAGATTCCTGTCTTGGTGCGGAGTGGAATCTCCACACTCAGGTGGAAATTCGCCATGAGTGTGGAGATTCTGCCCCAAGTGCAGAAACTTCGCCCCAAGTGCAGATGTAAAGATACTGCTCGTAACTTACCTTTGTGAATACAGAAAGTTGTAAACGCAGACTTTTGGTGTAAGTTTACTTTTGTGAATCGGACCCATAGTGTTTGTCAACTACTGTCAACACTGTAGATTTCAGTGTCCCTACTTAAATGTCCACTTAAAATTCATACTTGTTTTCCTTACATTTTTCCCTGCTAGATTCTGATTCTGTGGCACGTTGGTGAGGGGTGATTTACTGAGCCATGGCTTCTACTTATTTCTTCAAGCATGATCTTTTTTGCTCAGTCTATTTAATATAGGAATATATCTACAGAATTATTTAATTTCGACAATATTGAGGTTTAAGTCCTCCAAACTAGACACAGTATCCATAATGACACGATGACATGAAGTGAGGGGGGTCACCCTTTCTGGTAAACATTCTTTACAGGTGGAAGCATACCCCTCTCCCTGTGATAAGGGGTGTAGCTGTAAGTCGTGGAGCACGTTTGGTGGCACCAGAGTCCAGGGAGTGAGGTGCCGACTGCTCCCCAATTATGCTCTGTTTTAGTAATAAATCATAGGTTGGGGTCTCTCATTTCCATTGCTTGCATCAAGGACCACAGCACATTTCCTAGGCCAATGCCAGTGACTCATTGATGGAAAGGTGATTGACTTGGAAATGTTTTTTTACCACCCCTACCCCCCTTGACTTCCTAGGGCACTGTATCTCCTGTTTCCAACTCATAGGGGAACATTAAGGCTGCCTTTAGTTTTGGACTCTAAAGATAAACTGTGTACAACACCTTACCATGCAATATGTATTAAATTATTTAGTGTTGTATCTTAGGCCCGGAAGATATTTGGACCCTTTAGTTTTCTTTCTTGGGCATCAATCCACACCCCTAGCCCTCCTATACTACTGTATATAGATACCTATTACTTTTTAAAGCATACTATTTCCTGGATTACGCCCTGCCTTGCTGTCACCAAAGGTACCACTGGAGAATCGGGAGCAGAGTGAGAGTGTTTGATCAATCTTCTAGAAGGGCAGTAGTATCCAAAGGCCTCGGGCACCTGCACTAATAATTTAATTAGCCTTGCTTTATACATCACTTAATCTCATAGTTGTTGTCATTATAAGTCCTGTAAATAACAGGTGCTACTGATACCAAATGAACTCACATACTCACCTTTTCTGACCGCAGAAAGAATAATATTCACTCTGGACTTACTGGAAATTGAATTCAAAATCCAGCAAGATTACACAAGATGTCTCCAAAGAGTGCTTAAGTTGTTAAGCCATCTTGACAGTGTTACATGGGGATGAGCAGCAGCATACACCCTGGACATGTGATAATTCAGCTCTGGCTGCCCCAGGCCCCAGGAAAAAGATTTCAAACACCAGAATAGAGTATTTTGTGCTACGGTTTAACCAAATGCAGAGAATTTACCTGAACACCATTGTGTAGGAATGGAGCACTCCATTCAAAAACAAGAGACAGAGAGTGTTTGGTGTAGAACATACCACTATGATAGTTCCAGAATATATGGAGTCTGCACTACTGCATGTAGGAAGCAGTACTCCACACTTTGTGTCCAATATTTAGCTACTAGATGCTGGTTTTCATCTCTGACAGTGCATTGAGGTCTGCTAACCAGACCTCAGCGCCAATTCTTTTTCATTTAAAACAAGGTATGTCTGAATATTTTATAATTGGCATAGGACTTTAGCACCCCTGTAAGTCCCTAGTAAATGGTGCCCCTTGTACCTAGGGCTTGGGTAGTAAAGAAGGTCCCTAAGGGCTGCAGAATATCGTAGGCCACCCTAAGGGACCCACAAAAAAGTTCCACACAGACTGCCATTGCAGGCTGCATTACATTGTGCAAGCCATGAATCAAAACCTGACATGACACACTCCTGTGTGCCATGCCAAAGTCACTGCATTTAACATAAGTAAGTCACCCCTACAGCAAGCCTAAGACCTAAGGCAGGGTGTGTTATGTTTTATGTGAATATATGCCCCTGTGATGTCTAGTTCTATCGCTAGTAATTGCAAGTGAGCAGGGAAGACATCTTAAGGTATATACTCGGCACTGGTCAAAACGAGTAACCCAGCTACATAATGGTTTAATTGAAACCGATGCTGTCTGTTATAAAACACCTTGTGTTAATAGACCCACGCTGATTCCAGTAATTAATGTATTAATGCCTGAATCGAGAGGGTACCTTAGAGGTACCCCTAAATGCTAATAGTCCTTTAGTGTGCTGGGTGACTGGTACGGTCCAGCCTGCCACCACAGATGAGATTCTGACCCCTAGGAGGTGAGAACCCCGCTCTCAGAGGTCAGAAACAATGCCTGCTCTGGAAGGAGGTGTTAACACCTCCCCCAGCAGGAAGGCTAGTAAATCCGCATGTCTTCAAAGCCTCGGCTGCCTTTGATATGCAAGCCTGGATCCCCCTAATTCTGGGAGATGCCACCCCTTCACTAGGCCCATTTGGCACCAGGACAGGCGGGAACATTTGATAGCCAGGAGGAGTGTTGCACTGCCAGACTAGACACACCTTTAGGGTGGGAAGCCTGAAATGAAAACAAAAGAAAATACACCATCTTGTGTGTGGTAGAAGTAGAAACTCCGGGAAAGGCTGATGCCCACTCCCCACAAGAAGTGGTCATCTAGGGGGTGTAGTGACCCCAGGGCTAAGTAGATCAATGACTACAACCATTCACTCCCCTTAATGCCCCTACATTGTGTAATTAAGTGGCCCCCTAACACCAGGAAATCAGATTCGATGGACACAAGAAGAATAGGACAAAGAAGAACGAAGAATGTGAGAACAGAGGTCTAGCTGTGGACTTTTTGGCTCCAACCCTGCCTGCCTGATCCTGTCCCGACCATCACAAAAAACCATCTCATCCTGCTGCTGTGCATCTGCCAAGAACCCTGGTGGATGACAGCACTTCGCAAATTGCCAGAAAACTCCCTTGGATTGTTGGAGTTACTCCCATGCAGCCACCAAACAGCAGTCTCGTCTACTGTTCTGATGCCCTCCAGTTCGACCAATGCACCAGCCACCCAGGAAGAAGTCACCAGGCTCCAGGAGGTCAGTTCTGTATCCTCACCAAGTGAGAAGACCGCAGGACCAACCAGAGCCACACAGCACCAATAACTGAGGTACACGACACAATGCAGGAACCAAAGCCTGCTTGAGTCCAATCTGTACTCCAATGGCTACAACACGGAGCAGCCATCAAGGGACGTCACAAACTGAGTCTCCCAATAGGAGCTCCTGAACTTATCCCCAGGCCCCCCTCTGAAGCCTGTTTCTAGGTGCCTCCTCTCCTTTGTTGTAGCGTTCAAAGCTACCAACTAGAACAGCACCTCTGCACTCGGATGCTCCAAGGCAGGTAAGGGCTAACTGCTGGTGGTGCCTTGGGCCTTGGTCCCACTACCACCTTAAGTCCTGAAGGGTACCTTCAGAAACCTATTGCAAGTAATATATATGCCTTTTTTCCCATAGGAAAGCATTACTGCGAAAGACGCATTCAAGGGAACATTTTACTTACCTGTGAAAATTAATATCTCGAAAAGTACTTACTTGATATCGAAGTTCTCGGTGATGAAATTTATATAAAAACTTGATATTTTTCTAAATTGGTCATGGATGTATTCTTGAGTGTTCGTCTCACTTATTGCCTGTGTGAGTACAACCAATGCTCAGCACTCCCCTCTGATAAGCCTAACTGTTTGCCCACACACAAGAGAGCATTGGAGTTTACTACTTGTGCCTCTGTAAACCAGTAAAGGGTTCACGATAAAATATTGAAGATTAAAATATAGTCCTACAAAAATATTGTGACAGAAATATCGATGTCCAAAATATTGTCATCCTATAGATATAATGTAAATGACAATAATATAGGATTCAAAATGTCACTGTCACTAATATTGTTGTACAACATATCATTTAAAAAAATATATATCAAACATTAAGGAGCCGATAACGATGCGGTAGTATACGGTTTCAACCGTCGGTCAGAGCCATTCCTATTACATCGTAATCTGCTGGTTGGATTCCTTTCTGACCGATCCATATGGATGGTGTCGGTCGGAAAGGAATCCGAGCGGTCATTCTGACTGCTATCCGACAGGCTCGGAGAGCCCACCCGACAGTCGGAATTACTTCAGTAATCCCAAGGGTTGCTCTTCCGTCCGAGGGAATACAATATATGATTCTGACCGCCTTTCTTTGCCGGCCTATCGGACACAGAAAAGCTGTCGGAAGTCAACTTTAGTGTCCCCCAGCAGGGCCCCCATAGCTGCACAACCTCCATTTGGTGGCAGAGGGGGCACCTATGGTGCCCCCCGTTGATCCCTGCTCCATGTGGCAGGTACCTTGAGGTGCCTGCCACGGGGTGCAGGGATGAACTGCACCTCTTCGATTTACAGTGAGAGCATGCATTCTGGTCGGAATGCATGCTCACATTGGAAAGATTGGTCGGTCGGGACCGCCGACATGAGGTTGAGCAGTCCCAAGACTAAAAAGATGTTGGGCGGATCGTACTTAGGCCCTTAATATATTAAAAATTAACAGTAATATAATAAGAATGAAAAATACTTAACTATAATATAAATATAACTTTAATACTAGAAGCCGCAGGTAAGTACGAATGTTCCATCAATTATTTAAAGGCAACTGCATTCAATGAATAACGGAGTGAACAATCATAAAAGTTCAAACTGCCAGACCGGTTTTGGGAATTCTTTTCCTTCATCAAAGGCGTTCCATGTATCATAAAACGATTTTCACATGCACTGATTAGTTTTGTAGAGCCTGCCCAAGTGGGCGTGGCTTTATTCAAAGCCTTCTGGTTCCTGTAGTGCTCCGTGGTTTTACTCAAGTGAGTCCCTTTATGATCACAGAAAATAAAGTCATATAAAAAAGCCCTTGTGGGTTTGATGTTCGCTCTTGTTTAAACACAAATGTCTCATTCAGTTGCCTTTCGGAAAATACCTCCCATGCACGATGACACCTTTGTGGCGCCACCAGGGTCTGCTGCTGCACTGGGCTTCTCCCGCGGCCGGGTATAGCCGCTCAATATCCACAAACAAAAGGTTACCCAACTGGAAGAAGCCGCAGGTAAGTGTGAATGTTCCATCATTTATTTAAAGGCAACTGCATTCAATGAATAACGGAGTGAACAATCATAAAAGTTCAAACTGCCATACCGGTTTCGGGAAAGCTTTCCCTTCATCAATGACGTTTTGTGTATCATAAAACGATTTTCACGTGCACTCATTAGTTTTGTAGAGCCTGCACAAGTGGGCGTGGCTGTATTCAAAGCCTTCTGGTTCCTGTAGTGCTCCGTGGTTGATGAAGGGAAAGGATTCCCGAAACCAGTCTGGCATTTTGAACTTTTATGATTGTTCACTCCGTTATTCATTGAATGCAGTTGCCTTTAAATAAATGATGGAACATTCACACTAATCTGTGGCTTCTTCCAGTGGGGTAACCTCTTGTTTGTATATATATATATATATATATATATATATATATATATATATATATATATATATATATATTGTTTATATTGTGTATATTGATTTTAAAATCAGTAGCTTGCTGTCGTCTCTTTATGGAATACTGCTTACTTTTAAAGAAACTGTTGATTTGAACTTGCACATGCAATTTTTATATGGACATACAGGCTGAAATCACATTGTTCTCTTGTTGCAGGTATTGGACTCTATGCCCACTTGGGCGGAATTGTGATTACTGTTCTACATTATATCAGACAGTGCATGCCCACTGGGGCAACATTTGGTTTTGTCGCGCGACTTGAAGAATATTGCGGGACATTTAAAATCGTGAGCCCACTCGGGCACTAATCGCGATAAAATTGCACAAACTTTTTGTTTAAATAGAGTAACACTGCATTTACTTATATATGCATGTCACGCAATGCTATATGAAGTTTTTTTCAATTGAAACTTTGTTGAAAAAACCATGAGCGAACTGAAACATTGTTGCCTAAAATGTGTGTCTTTTATCTCTATTCACCACGTGGTATAAGATGTAATGTACCCGTTTCACTTTAAAAGAATGGCAATTTCACTTGTACTCCACCCGTGAGCAAGAGGTAGGCTTACCTCGAAACGTGTAGGGGTTGTTTTTTTGCCAATAAACCTGAGCACTGCAAAATCGATTTGGGCCTCGACTCTGGTGTCTTTACATACAAGGATTACGCCAGGAATTCATGCATATTGGGGTTTGGCGATCCCGCCGAGCGCCCGCTGTGGAAGCGGCAGAAGCACGCCATCTGTGTGTTTTATATATATATATATATATATATATATACCCAATGACATGAACATTTTTTAAAACATATCAATTTGATTACTAAGAAAAATCAAACATAAAAAATTACAATTTACAAAAAACTTTGCATTTTAAAAACATTAATAATTATAATGTATATCATTTTAAATACCCCAAAACATTATAATAATATAAATGTTAACAATATAAACGAAACTATGAAATATACAACTAATGCATATACTAGTCACTTCATTTTCTGTAACAGTAGTGAAAGCGTTGGATTGCGGAGGAGGGAAATGTACTACTCTCACTCCAGCCAGGGCAACAGTAGGGAAAGTGTTAGATTACGTAGGGGTAAAATTTACTAATCCCACTCAACTCAGTACAACAGTGGGGAAAGTGTTGGATTGTGGAGGAGTAAAATGTATTATTCCCACTCCATTCCATGCAACAGTAGAGAAAATGTTGGATTGCAGAGGGGTAAGACTTACTGTTCCCACTCCGGTCAATGCAACAGTAGGGACAGTGTTGGATTGCTGAAGGTTTAAAATGCACAATTCCCACTCCATTCAGTGCAATAGTAGGGAAAGTGTTCTATTGTGGATGGATACAATTGACTATTGCCACTCCAGTCAGTGCAACAGTTGGCAAAGTGTTGGATTGCTGAAGGGTAAAATTTACTAATCCCACTCCAGTCAGTGCAACAGTAGGGAAAGTGTTGGATTGCGGAGGGGTAAAATGTATTATTCTAACTTCAGTCATTGAAACAGTAGAGAAAGTGTTGGTTTGCAGAGGGGTAACACTGTAGGGAAAGTGCTGGATTGCGGATGGGTAAAATGTATTAGTTCCATTCCATTCAGTGCAAAACTAGGGAAAGTGTTGGATTGCAAAGGGTTAAATTTACTGCTCTCACTGCACTCTATGCAACATTAGGAACAGACTAATTCACTTCAAGAAAATAAAATAATTGCAAACCTATACTAAATAAAAAAAATACATATTTGAATTTAAAAAATCTATTTCTCTCTCTCAAAATAAACAAATGTCATATTTCTTATCATCTTTAATACATATCTTACAATATTACAAATATTATTATAATAAAATACCAACTATATCCTCAAAATAACATAAACAAATAAATACAATATTATTCACAATCAAAAACTGAAAACAATGAACTCAATACATTAATAAATAACATAAATATAAAACAAAATTAACTCTTTTTAAATATGTTATTACTTAAATACCTTTCTACCCTATCCCTCCACGAACTACACACCATACATCTAAAAACGTTATTTAAATTATAATATTTACAGATTTTACAGAATTAATGTTCAATTATATATAAAGAATAATTAATTAATAGTAAAATATTTATATGTAATTACCTTCTCAACATGTATCCATACAAAATTAAAAAGCCACACCTAATATACGGATTTTTAAAAATATTACTTAAATAATCTACATAATTATCAGGTAAATAATTAATAATATTAATTAACTAATAATAAATGAGTTTTATTTAATTAACTGTTCACACTTTATCCCTACAAATGAAAGCCACATCCAATATATAACTTAACAATATCATACTTATACAATTTGAATAACTAATTATCAATTAAATAATTATAAATTAACATTAATTATTATAATACATTTTCTACACACCCTGTACCGATACAAAACCCACAACACCCCCCCCCCCCCAAAAAATGTCAGGTATTACACAATTTGCATAGTTAATTATCAATTAAATAATGATGAATATTAATAAATCAGTTTTAGTTAATCATAATTAATGTACTTCCCACCCTACACCCCACAAAACACAGAACCAGCACCTCAAACCTAACTTCAACAAAAAATTAACTATACAATTTATATACATAATTATTAAATAAATAACTAATAATAATCACAAATTAATGATTAATCCCCCAATGCCCCTTCAAAACCCACAACCCGCACCTACAACTTAACTAATCAATTGAATAATTAATTTTAGTTAAAAATAATTATTATTAAATTATAATTCATTTACTTTCCACCCTGTGCCGCTATCAACCCCACAACCTGCTAAGGTACTAAAAATTACAAAAAACTATTACATTACATTTAACCCCTTCCATGCTGATGACGAACCCCAGCCGTCATGCACTACGGTGCTCGTGTGCTGATGACGGCTGGGGTTTGTCATGGCCCGCCCCTGTTCCTGTTGTTTACAGCACAGCGGCGGAAACGGGCCAGCAGCGAAGGGGTTAAAAACTGCTAAAAATGTATAAAATATATTTAAAAACATTAACAATATTTATACATCAATGTATAACATATACATTTAACATATATATTAAAATGCACACAGAAAATTACAAATTGATATTATTAACAATATTTTTAGCACTGATATTAACAACAAAGATATGTTTTGTAATCAATAGTAACCCATTCTATATTTTTCGCTATATATTTTTTACCTTAAAATCGGTATTTTTGTGAACGATATTCTTGCTGACGATATTTCCATATCATGATATTAGCAACTCAATATTTAAGTAGCTCAATATTAAAATGTCGATCTTTTGTCTGAATACCCCATTAAGGGTCACCTTTACTCTCTACAGTGTACCTCGTTTTGGTACATTATATAAAGAGCCAGCTTCTTTGACTGCACATTTAGCTCTACAATGGATTTAGCTTACTGTTGTAATGCCTCCTTACCTCACAAACAAACAACAGATTACAATCAACAAAAGGCTAGTGTAAATGTGCAGAACATGTAGTAAAATGTGCAGCAACAATAATGTTTCACATTTTTGTTCTTTTTTTAACAACACTTAGATGCTGGAGGTTATTATGAGGGCAATGATATTACCTTCAGATTTTGCAAATGACTCATAGGTATCTTGTGAATGTTGGAGTTAGTGCGTTAGCCAAGTAACAGCTCGCCGTAGGAGCATCAGCAGCACATTCACTCCATCCATTAACATGCTAACATCCTAAAGCGTGCCTAAGGCTATTGCCCCCATGCTTACTCCTTCGTTTAACAGCATCTTAAATGCCGGGCAGTTTCCCAGGTCCTGGGAATCAGCATCAATACTTCCGCTGATATAAAACGAAACTGGAGCCTTTGGATCCTAAAAGCTATAGGCTTATCTCGCACCTCCCTTTACTGGCCAAATTTATTGAGAAAGCTATGAATGTCCAACTTAGCAAGTTTATTCAGCTCAATAATGTTCTAGATTCCACACAATTTAGTTTTCGTACTGAACACAGCACAGAGCTTGCCTTGATCTAAACTACGGAGGAGGTCCGAGAGGTAATGGACCAAGGGGGCACAGAAATTCTGATCATGCTAGATCTGTCAGCAGCTTTTGACACGGTCCACCATGAAGTCTTGATGGACGGGTTATTGGCTGCGGGGGTGCAGGGTAAAGCCTGGACCCTGCGGAAATCCTTTTTGGCAGACAGAACTCAAACGGTGAATATGGGAAGACATAGGTCCAAGCCTTTTTCGTTCTCTTGTGGGGTCCCACAGGGCTCCTCGCTTAGCCCTATGCTTTTTAATATCTACGTGGGTTCGCTGGCAGCACTAATAAGAGTTTAGGGGCTCCAGGTAACCTCTTATGCGGACGTTTCACAAATTGTGTTGTCCGTACAGCGAGGCAAGGAATCGGAAACTGGCTTAAGGTGTTGCGAATGTATGAAAGCCATCGCCGGCTGGATGTCCTCAAACTGCCTCAAACTTAATGCAGGCAAGACAGAGGTCATCATTTTCGGCAATAATCCCAACATCTGGACCCCTGACTGGTGGCCTGTAGAAAAGGAAGTCCCCCCTGTCCCCACCAGGAAAGCTAAGAACTTAGGGGTAATCATGGATAATAAACTAACCTTTGTGGAACAGGTTAGTGGAGTTGTCTCAACAAGCTTTTACCTCCTCAGAGTTTTGAGGAAAATAAAAAAAAAAATGCCCAAGGACAGTTTTAGAATGGCAGTTACTGCGCTCATTTTGTCCCGGCTGGATTATTGTAATAGTCTGTATGCAAATATTCAGAAGAAGCATCTAAACAGACTCCAGCTGGTGCAAAATGTTGCAGCTAGGCTGATTACCAGCACGCCTAGATTCACCTCTGTTAGGAAGGAAATAAAGCAGCTTCACTGGTTACCTGTGATACAGCGTGCTTACGGGTGGTGGCCCTGAGTATTTGAGGAAACGTTTTCAATGGTATGTCCCCGTGAGACCACTGCGATCAGCAGAGGCAAAATATGTAGTTGTTCCTCGAGTCAAAAGAGCCACCTGGGGTGAAAGAAGTTTTATTGTGGGTGCTGCTAAAGCATGGAACAATTTGCCATCCTATCTCCGGAATAACACATAGTTACTGGCCATTAAGAGGGGGCACAAAACTTGGTTGTTTTCCCAATAACGCTGAAATATAGCTTTTGTATCCAGTTAGGGCCAGGACACCTTTGGCTATAAGTGCGCTCTATAAGCTTTTTTAACATAACATAACATAACATAACATAAACATAACATAACATAACATAACATAACATCCATGCTTAAAAGACGAAACAAAGTGAAGTTGAACATCACAGAGTGCCTAATGGAGGAGGGTGAAAAGAAACCGGTGAATAAGGGGAAGACAGGATCCATCCTAATCATACGCATTGTCAACAGACAATTGGCAAACAAACCAACTTTAACCCTTTTGCTGCAGCGGCTATTCCGCCGCAGCGCTAACGGGGTTGGGCGGCCGCGCGGCGGCCGCATGCTGGTGACAGAACCGCTCCGTCACCAGCCGCGGTTGAGCTGTGCTGGTGACGGAGCGGTTCCGTCATGACCCGCCCCGCTCATTAGAACTGCCGCGCAGGCGCGAAATCAGGGCCGCGCAGGCGCGGCGGCCGGGCAATGACGGAACCGCTCCGTCATCAGCACAGCCCAACCGTAGCTGATGACGGAGCGGTTCCGTCATCAGCAGGGGAGGGGTTAATATCCCTAAGGGTTGTGAATAAGAAAGATGTGATAAATAGGTGTGAAGTAATTGTTGTGTGAGTGAAGTCTGCATGAGTGTCCCGGATGAAAGATGCAACGTGAGCCACCTTGCATTTCCGGCAAGTGCAGATTCTGCCTTGACCCAGATTAAAAAGCTCACAAAGACAAGGGTTTAGTTGGCATTAACATCTGTGCTCTTGTCAAAGTTGTGTACATCGGAATTTCTAGAGTTGTAATATGTGCTTGTTAATAGGTATAAACTTATTGGTTTGAACACTGGATTCTTAAATGGCATGTCCAATTAGGAACAAATAGGATGGGGATGCGTATTTTTTGCTGCTCAACCTATGATGTGTATGGAACCACATGGCAAAGAGATCATTTAACTTCCAGGTCAGGAGGTGAATCTTCAGATGGAAGGATGGTTCAGAAGATAGGAAAGATGGCGAGTTCCATACTCGAATTATGCCTTCAAATATAGAATGATCAGTAGTTGTACACAATCTTTGAACCCATCAAACAAACGAAAATAAATGTCGTGTGTTTTAGAGGCAACGCCCCCTTGTGGTGGGTGGCAACATTAGCCCTGTAGATACTTACACTGCAGAGTGTAGTGTTTAGTAGGTGCAGTATTACCCACCCACTCAGTTTCTAAAATTACAAACGCGGAATTGGAGTTTGCGAACCGGATTACTACATGTTCTGCCTCTTTGCCACCATTTTCCTTCGACAAATTTCACCTAGTTTTTCTTGGCGAAATGAAGTAAATAGTGGATGTGCAGTAATTAATGCAAAACTCGGAATCTAATTTTGAGCATAGAATCAAAATTGATATGGTCACTCGGAAAGAGCGCCTATAGAACTAAAGCAGCTGATTGTTTGTTAGTGCCTATGACTCACAACTTAACATTGCCTGCTGTAGGTACTATCATGGGAGGGGAAGAGCTTTCAGCCACATGATCTGCGTGACTAAAGTATCATTAATTATGACAATCAAAGCAAGAACTGTGCATGAGCTGACCAGCACAACAAACAAGAGCCTATTTGCAGGGGTGGCTTCCCTTTCTGATAAAACAAAGGTTTGCTTCTTCCCCTGTGCTGGTATTTTGTGATGTGCGTGTTTAGCCCAAGCTGGCTTATTTCAGTATGCAAATGCTAGAGTTGCCACGTGTGGTCCCCCACAGAAGGGAAAATAAGCAGCACTGGACTGGATTTAGCACTTTGGGCCTCATCATCAGTGAGATGCAGCTTGAGTCCAATGGGAGCGGGAGCACGGGACTCACATCTAGGTACATCCGTTGCCTAAGCATCTCACAAATAAGTAATGGGTGGAATACTTTAATTAATCTCTGCCACTGAAAGTTATTTGTGGCTTCATTCCAGTTACATCATTTTTACCCACTTTTCCACTCTAGAGAGGCCACTATGCAAATCTGTCTTGTTCTTCTGGGTCTGGAGAGTAGAGAAGGGTGGTAGATCCAAGACATCTATAATGCCAAAAAGAGCCTGCTGGGACGCGTAGTCTGATATCTCATGGAAGGTGAGGAAGGCCAGTAGGCTTGTAGCTTTGAGAGGCTGGGCCAGACATGTAGCTGGGTTCAATGCACTGGTCTGAGGAGAAGCAGAATGTGGGGTTGTTGGGTCTACCCAGGTAGTCAGCTCATGGTGAAGATGGAGTTAGGAATTTTACCGTTACTGGTTGGATTCTGGGACTAAGTGAAACAGAAAAAGATTAAGAAGGTTAGGGAATTGTTTAGGCTGCAGTTCATTGCCAGGATGATATGGAAGGGAGTAAACAGGTAAGCTGGGATAGTCCGGCAATAGGGTGTATAAATTAAATGACATTTTGGCAAGATATGGTGGAGACAGGAGTTATTGACAAAAGCAAAAATATGATAGTGTAGATCATGAGTCAATGGCAGAGTTCTCTTGCCAGTGGTGCAGAGTTTTTGCACCCTCAAGAAATGAGAGAGGTGAGCGAGTTCAGGAGAAGCAGCAAGGACTGAATAGGTTAGAAAAACTCCCAGATTAGTGCCTTATGCTGGATGAGGGAAGGTTACCTACAGAGTTGTAGGTGTTTGACTTTATTTTTAGATTTGCTTGATTTGGCTAAGGATAATATGGCAAAATGAGGCTTTATTTCTAGGGCAGTCAGGGTGTCTGCGAGCTATGAAGATAGTGTCTTACAAAATGACTAGGAAAAGAGAGGAAACGAGACTGGCAGGTCCGGAATGTTAAAACCTGGCTTCAAGCTAGCCAGAGGGTCCTCGTGGCCACAAAGGTCAAAGAAGACACGAAGGTAAAGGATGTGATGTAGGAGCTAGTTGTGCGGCAAAAAATACAAGGGCACGTGACTTTGCTGCTAAATAACAAGGAAGTTTAAGGAGACCGGCTAGAATTTAAGAAAGGAGGAGCGGCCAAGAACGTGATAAAGTAAAGAGGTCAGGTTATAGGGTTAGGAATTTCCATGCAATGCATCTGCCTGTAGGTATTTCTAAGATGACACGCCAGGAGTACAATCATCCGGGAGCTCACAGCGGTCACGATGAAAACAACCTTTTTTTCGCCTTGTTTGGACGTCTGTGGTTTATTGTGGTCGTTAGCCAAAGCGCACAACCCAGTGAACTTTATAACACTGAATTTGAGAAAATTAATTACAGAGGAAGGAGATAAGGCTTGCTTGATAAAAGGGGGAACAACAATATAAATTACAAGTATTTTCCTAAAGTCGCAGAACCTTCCCTGAGTACTTCCTCTTTTCAAACATTTGCAGGAAAAAATCCTTATTGATTGCATTTCCACACTTCTGAGACATAGCTTTGTGCAGCTTCGAGCGTGAAAGGTTCCTGGCATCACAACACAGAAATTGTTAAATTCTCATGAAATCTTTAAAATAATGTCAATAAACATGCCTCATAAATTCTGATGAAGTATTATTGAAAAAAAATATGCGCCAACAAAAAAAAGGCGAACACATGACCTGTAATATTGACGGCCATTTCCTTCACCATATTAGTTTATTAATTTAGAAAGTAAATACAAACTATCAAAACAGTAACTCTGTCTTTTCTATTAGTGCTACATGTGCGTCACCGCAATAATATAGGCTATATTATTTTTATGGTTTGCATATTATCTAAAATTGCCCGGTGTTAGGACAGACAGATACGAATAGGTTGGAGAAAAAGGGAAAGGAGAACGTAGAAGAGAAAAAAAGGAAAAGGGGTGGAGGGATGGAGGGAGGGAGAAAGAGTAAAGGCTCTAACAAGAACCATTTTATTCAATATGCGGCTCTGTTTATGTGGCATAGCAGAGGGCATGCAATAGGAGTGTACAACATCACAAATATTTTTTCACAAACTTTTCCGAAAATTACACAAATTTACGTTAATGGCCCGAAATATGGTTTGCCCAGGCCTAATTAGCTGTCACTGAACTAGCAAATATTAACGTGAGCAGCTATTATACATTAGTTTACAGTGACACACATTCTCATTTGAGCTGAGGGGCATCGAACGCTACTATATCACACCATTTATGTCCACATTGTGAGGACTCTATGACAGATTGCACTGTATGGCCATGATTACAAGTGACCCACTAACCCCGCTTCAGACGCAAACAAGAGTTTGCACCGGAAATGGGATTACAATTCAACCCCTTCCCTTGGCCTTTACCACGTGAAACTGCGCACAAAACACAAAAAGCTATTTAGCACAGTCTAGACCAGGTGAAAACATACTCAATTTTTTCATTATTCCTCAATACGAAGGTGTTCAGTGTACAATCTGCTGCAAATTGAGCTCCTGTTAAATAAGTGGTAAAAAGCACCCGCACTTTGCACACATTTGTAAGTAGGCCCAAGCAATTATTTCTTGGGCACAGTAGGACAAACCTTTCTGACAAACCCAAACCAGACTGACTCATAAGCTTGGTTCTAGGAAATAAATTTGACAGTCTTAATGGGGAGGATTCAAACTGACATGGCTGGAGGGAACTTAGGGGTATATTTACAAGCCCTCACCGCCACCGGACAGTCACTTTTTTGACGCTCCGCTGGCGCAGCTCCATTTTCCATTTTTACACAGTGGCTCTATCTGCCGCAATCCTTTGGGGCAAATGGGCGTGCAATTGGAGTTGCTGTGGGCGTTCTCCCACAACACCCATTGCTTTTTAGATTTACAAGGTCTGAGGCAGCGCCCAAAACGAACACCATGTATACCACGTGCTAGAATGGCGCAACAAGGAGAAATTATTAATTTCTCCTCGTTTTTTGCTCTTTCCTTGTGTGCTGCAGCACACATAGAAGGTGCAAATCTCCATTATTGATTGCTCACGTGCAGGAAGGTGTCCCTTCCTGCACATAAACAATCATTCCCTGCAACGCAGGCACCCTTTCCACATGGCGGCAGGGTGCCTGCACTGCCGTTAGGCAGCTTTTTTGCTCCAATGCTAGGGGATTCAGAAAAGGGGGTGGTGATGAACAGAGTGTCTGAATTAAGCAGACCACTCTTACCCAGTCCAAAGATCAGGGCTTGATCCATCACCGTTATTTATCTCACTGCACCATCCCAGTTCAGAACCTGGCTATATGCAAATCAGTCTGTCCCTGGCCCAGTGCATCATGGGAACAGGGCAGACTAAACTACCAAGCCAATTCTTCACCAGAAAGGAGACAAGCTACCGGGGACCGGTTTCTGGCATTTCAGCCGTCGTCGGCCCGGCTTGCTTGAATTCGATGGTGCAGTGAGAAAGGACCTCATGTCTGAGTATACCCTGCCACACCTATAGTGGCCAAAAACGATTCAGAAAAGGGGGTGGTGATGTACAGAGTGTCTGAATTAAGCAGACCACTCTTACCCAGTCCAAAGATCAGGGCTTGATCCATCACCGTTATTTATCTCACTGCACCATCCCAGTTCAGAACCTGGCTATATGCAAATCAGTCTGTCCCTGGCCCAGTGCATCATGGGAACAGGGCAGACTAAACTACCAAGCCAATTCTTCACCAGAAAGGAGACAAGCTACCGGGGACCGGTTTCTGGCATTTCAGCCGTCGTCGGCCCGGCTTGCTTGAATCCTGATGGTGCAGTGAGAAAGGACCTGCTAATGCTAGGGGAAACACAGGACTGCGCAATATTCTTGAGAATATGGGTCATCCCTGCATTTTGAAAATGTCGGAGTGTGGCACTGACAAATTTGGCGCAGAACTCTGACATTTTATTGTAAATATACCCCTTAAAGTGAATTATGACATGTATTACCGTTGTTGGGTCCCATAGCCAGGGTCGGATTTGGGGCAGATTTTTAGGATAACCACGGACTATGTAAATGAGTCCTATTTAAATTAATTATACATGAAGCTATTGTAAGAAGATATACAGAAAATATAGCATGGACCCCTCTTGCCTGGGCCTACCTTGGACAAGCATGGTGAAGAGGGTGAGCATGGTGTAAATAATGCTTTTTTTGCATGTCAATCGATCCATGGAGAAAATGCCATTTTGGTTTTAATCCTGCACCTGGTTTATTGAGTCATACAGCGTTTATAATAGTATCAATACATCTTTTTTCTTTTCAACCCTTTTGATTGGTTTATGGCAGTGAAACATGGGAAAGTCAACAAATTAACTGCATAGTAAAAATACATCTATGATAAGCAACTGCATATTAAAGAGTCCATTATGACAATAAGTCTAGAAGCGTTGACAATATATTGAAGTGTGGGGTGTAAATTATACTGTTATCCAATTAACAATAAAACAGAGTGCCATGTAAATAGTATTGGACATATAATCAAGTATCCAATACAAAAAAAAATACATAAGAGCGCTAGTGAACAATAAATGGAAGCAGACTGAACAAGTATTCACTTAACGTGTATATTTAATAGTAAATTCGTTATTGTGCCGCCAGTACTACTGAGTCCAATTTCCAGAAACCCTTTAGCCACAAGTGGATCCAACAGAAAACATTTGCAGGACCTACAGTTCTACTGCCACAATCATGGATGACATCTGTAACTGTGTGCAATATGATTTTTAAGTAGACAATGACACCTGGAATTTGACCATGGAACAAAGTCCACGTAAATTGATGGACACTGCCCGTTGTAGACTCGCCTGCCGCAAAACAACATCGTGGACGCCACAGCAAGAAATGGAGCGGAATAGTAGACTCTTCTAAATGGTGCCGCTGAGCAAACTAACACCTTCTGGGCAGTTTTTGGTATCCTGCTCCAATAGTCTTCTTTCGGGTCATACTGTGACAGATAATAGGCCCAGGCACCAAAATAAAATTGGCCCATGTTAGCGAGTTAGATAGCTAAAATAGTAGCCCATGTTTACAAAATGGGCAGTTTTGAACTTGTAAAGACAAGCTCTATAAGTGTTTTGCACTGTACGGAAGACTGCATGAATTTGAGCTTGCCACAGACAATGTTTGTTTTAATATCAGGAAAATCAACAGTAAAAACCGGCCCAGCAAATAACAAACCAGGCCCACAATCAGAGCACCCGTCCTCACACTGATCTGACAGAGCAGCCCTTCGGGCACTGACTGATTGCCCACTAGAGCAGTCTGACCCCGGTCTTATTGAAATCAGTTTGTTATGTAATACTTAACCTACACAACTGCAAGTCTAATGTTGTGTTCTACATCTATTGCTGCTTATGCTGTTTCAAAGTTCCCTTCCAGTTTTAGAGAAGTGGGGTTGCACAGGAAAGCTATCCCCAAAAACGTACAGGTTTCAGGGCCTTCTTACCAGTAACCATGCTCGTAACTGGTAAGATAGCTTTGTGGGTTAGTGGGCTTCCTGCTGAGCGATGGGCAGGAGATCTGGAGAAGTATCTTAAGTGGGAATGTAAGGAGGTTTGCTGTCTAATCCTGACCTTTCTTTTGTGTCACACTAAACTGTATGATCTTGGGCAATTCTCTTTATCTGCCTGTGCCTCTACCCAACTACCTGTAATAAAAAGATCATTTAAAAATGAGGTTAACGCAGGGTTAAGAAGTTTGTAAAATGTTAAAATTACATCTGTGTGCGATCTGCAGCCACAGCCTCAGTCGCACGCTACTGGTTACTTCTGATTCCCGTTGAGCAAAGAAAATGAGGATCGAACTGGCAGTTGAAAAAACTGTTAATTAAGGTGATTTGACACTGCAAAATCGCAAATGAGAAAAAACACAAGACTTTTTTGTTTTCCAGTTTTGTAACCCAACCTACTCAATGGTGTGCATCGATCGAAAACACTTGCCATACATTTAAGATTGAAAAGTTCCTCGCTATAGCTAATACATGGCAGGAAAGTGGATCTGTTCGGGAAAATGCATATTAGAGAATGAACAAATTCAGGAATTTTTACGCTGCTGCCAAATGCGGATTTCCTGTATTCTGGCCAGTGGCTTGCATGAAATCCCACCATGTGTGCAGCAGCTGAAACATATCTTTGCTTCGGGAAAGTACAGTATATTGTATGGTCGTTCCACTGTACTCCTCGCTGGCCTCTCTGTAGTACATGGCGCTACAGCTTCTAGCAGCTGCCAATGGAATCCTGTCAGAGGTTTGCCACTGAAATAGGAGGTGGCAGCATTTACCCTCTGTTGTACATAAAGAAGCCCTTGAGCCAGGAATATAATCAAGTAACTTTTTTATACAAGTTGGGTTGCTGGTCCAGATCATAAGATGGTAATATAATAAAACCCCACCAGGAGTGACCTCCCTGTCACTCAGCCTGCCTGCCACCAACTGCCAGTCAGCTACAGGCCAAGCCCCCAACATTCTACGATGTCACCAAGTATTCTAACAGTGACATCATGTGAGCCACAGGGAAATCCCAACAAGGGGAAAAGAGACATAGATCACATACAACACCCTCCTCTGTGAGTCAAGATGATGTCCTGGAATCTTGAGAGATTTGAACACGCTTGGAGCCTCAATTATTGTTTAGCTTGTGAGGTGTGTGTCTGTCTGTATGCTCGATAGCGTTCATGTCTCGAGCTGTAACATGGATTTGTGTCACGCCTAATAGCCTCGCTTCACAGGTCTCTTTCTTAGTCCAAGTAGTGCTTGTCTGCACACGTGCCCAGTCACTAGGCATAGATATAAACCCCCACACACTCACAGCATATTGTAGGTTATGTACTGAGAAAGAAACTCATTACACCTACTGTGTAAAATCACAGAATCTTTTGCTAATCAACAGATTACCAAGTTTCTGGAGGACAGTGAGGCTTGACACTCGAACCAATCAGGTTTCAGAGCACAGCACTCCACTGAGTCAGCACTCCTATTTACCACCAATACCATCCGCATGGCGCTGGACCAGGGTAAGAAGGCCGTCTTGATACTGTTAGACCTGTCGGCGGCCTTCAACACGGTCTCGCATGTCATCTTGATTGACCGGCTAATAACATCTGGCATTACTGGGACTGTCCTGGAATGGATTTGGAACTGTCTGAGTGGTAGGAGACAAGTGGTTACTTTCGCGAATTTTGCTCAAAAGGAGAAACCACTTACGATGGGAGTACCGCAAGGGTCCAGTCTGAGCCCGACATTGTTTAATGTCTATACTACCCCTCTGATTAGGCTGATATCATCATTTGGCATCGATGTGGTGGCATATGCCGATGATACTCAACTGATCCTAGTCCTTGATAAAGACACTCAGGACTAGGAAGCCAATCTCAAATGCTGCCTGACGGCTACCTTTAACGTGATGAGGAGAAACCACCTGAAATGTAATACAGGAAAGACTGAGATCATGCCGATGGGCCCACAAAACGACTTTGTCCCCAGACTATGGTGGCCGGAGAAGGCAGAAATACCGCCTCATACTACAGACTCTGCTCACAATTTGGGGATTAACTTTGACTCTGATTTGTCCTTCAAGCAGCAGGCACTGAAGGTAGCAGGGACATGTTTTGGTATCATCAGGGGGCTAAGGAAGTTTTTTGATCTTCTGCCGCTGGAGGCTAGAAAAACGGTAACAGTCGCCCTTGTGACATCAAGGATAGATTAATGTAATAGCCTCTATGCTGGTACTGACAAACTGGTCACCCATAAACTCCAGATGGTGCAGCATGCAGCAGCCAGACTGGTGCTGAAATGGCCGAAGAGATCATCTGCAACTGCTGCACTAAAAACCCTGCACTGGCTACCCATAATCAAAAGGGTCCTTTTTAAAATACTGGTCATCCCTTTTAGAGCTATTCACTCCTTAGGGCCGAAATACCTAAGAAAAAAGATCATTAGGTATCATCCAGCCCGTACCCTGCGTTCCTCAAATGCTAATCTCCTGTCTGTTCCAGCTTTCAGACTTAGTACGAGAGGGGGTAAATCTTTACCAGTGCTAGGGTCAAAAGCCTGGAATACTTTTACTCCTTACCTTCGGGGACTGGAGAGTGAAACTGAATTCCGAAAAGAACTTAACCCTTTAATTGCTGCCAACGGTCGTCACGAGCGCTACCTCCCCAGTGCTGTGCACGACCGTTGGCCGTCGGGTCAGCATTCGTTCTCCGAACGTTCAGCACTGGGCGCTGAACGTTCGACGCTGGGAACGGGTTAAAACTTGGATTTTTAAGCTACAGGACACCATAGCTAGAGCTCTAGTGTGAAGGTTGGATTAGTTAACATTAGCAGCCGTACCGTTTTACATCATTGGGTCATTCTGTTGGAGCCTAGATGCTCCTTGGAGCGATAGTAGCGCAGTATAAAAAAAACCCTTACATTACATTACATTACACCATCAAATGTCCATAATTATTACTTTTATTTCATGATCTTCTTGAAAAACAAATGCGAAACTTTCTTTTTTGGTGTGATGGTTACATCAAAGTCACCTTTCCGTATTACGAGGGGGCTATAGCCCAATTGCGTCAATTATTGAGGGAACAATAGAAGAAGGACTTGTATCATGAAGTGGTGTATTATTTATTAGCGATATTGGAATTGAAAACTTATTTTCACTGACCATTAAGGGAGGAGCTACAAGGAAATGAAATGTTCATACAAGGCCTGAAGAAGCAAATGATTTTCGCGAAACACGAGTTGGCTTGGCTGTGTACATTAATGTGTTGATGAAGATGGCTAAATGTCTTTGACCTAATTATCACATCAAGAAAGAAAAGTTTTGGTGGGTTTTACAAGAAGATCATGAAATATAGGAAATAAAGATGGCCGTTTGATGGTGTTATGAGTATCTTTTTCAGTACATAACATACCATATGGATGATTCCCTCAGAGGAAAACAGGGAACTGAGAACCAGCGCTGGGCATTTTCTCTATCTTTCCTCTTCTTTCAGATTGTACACTCACAACATACCTTCCCTTTGCCTGTTCATTGGTGCGGACACCCTATGTCCATTATGGAAGCCAATTGTTCTAATCCAAAAATATCCCCAGGTCTGCATATACAGTCTTTTATTTATTTGTAATTTTTTAAAAAGATATTTGCTATTTTTATTAGAATTTTCCGAAAAACATATAACAAACATAAACATTACCACACGTGCAACCAATTTTCAATATGTGACAGTACAATCACATCTATTCACAGTAGTTATGAGCGATCATGTTTCTGAGGTTTTCTACACAATGCTCACCCAATAGCTCTACCATTTCCCACAGATGTCACTGTTGCATCGTTCAGGGAGTTCTATTATTATATTTTGGTAATCATCCCATTTCAGGTCACCAAATCCTCTACAAGGTTGTCATGTATACGAGTGCTGTTTGTCTGCCAGAGCCCACTCCAGTAAATCTCTCCTCCAAACTTTTATCGCCTTCTCATCAGCGCATTTATAGACTTTGACAAACAATAAGCAATGTTGACAGAGCCTTCTGATTCATTGAGTGACCTAACATTGATATGCTCTGCCATTTGAGTAAACGAATGTGCATGCATTCAAATAGCGCATGTTAAAGATGTAACAGTTCCTTGGCCAGATGTATCAAGGGTTTTCCCGTTTGCGAACGGGAAAAAGCCTTTTGGGATGTTTCATCCCAAAAGGCCATCGCAAAGTAAGGAATATCAAAATTTGTGATTCCCTATTTTGCGAATAGATTTAAGGAATCGCAACTTGGGATTGCTTAAATGCAATTTTGGAAGCACCCAGAATGTGCGATCTGGACTTTAGGAATCGCAAATCGTTGGTGGTAATTTGCGATTTCCTAGAAAATGCACTTTTTTGCATTTTTCTAAGTGCCATGTGCGCACATACATGCCCTTAGGGCAAGTATGTGTGCCACGTGTGCACACATGCATATTTCAGGGGTGCAACAGGGTGTCCTTTTGGCACCCTTGAAATTGCAAGTGCAATTTACAAGTACCTATTGGGTACTCGCAAATTGCGAATGCAATTCCCGTTCATTTCTATGGGCCTCTTGGCCCAAAGAAATGAATGGGAAGCCATTCCTTATTTGTGACTCACAATTTGCGAGTCGCAAATAAGGAATGCGTAGGAATTGCTATTTTAATTGCGAAACCTACATACATTGCATTTTGCGAGTCCTTAATACCGAATCGGTAAAATTCGATATTAAGGACTCACAAAATACAATGTTCATACATCTGCCCCTCTCTGTCCTGAATGGAGTGATAGATACGTGTTCACTGACAACTGATGACTATTTTCTGTCTGGCACCAATCACATTGCCTTGCAGTCCCTTTATTTACAGTGCTTACTGCAGACAATATCAATTTGAAAATATTACTGCAGACATGCTAACTTTAAAAATACTATCCCCATGTGAGTCAGGAGGCGGGGCCTAAGAGGGGGCAAGACATCTACTGGGAGTGGGGCTTTCAGATCGCCACAGCGAAGGTGAACATTGGAAGAGATGGGGCCTTGAAGCAGGCAAAGCATGGACTGGAAACAAGCTTTTCAGGTCAAAGCCATAGAGCTATCTTGGAGGTGTTGGGACCTTGAGAGGGAGGGTGTTTTTATCCCTTACCTTTTTGTAATATCCACTCCTAGCTCACTTTAAACAGCTCTTCACTGATATCATACAGTGATTTTGGAGAACCGCGTGAAGAGTCTCACAAGAATAACATGTAAGACTCGAGAGACTAGGTGCTGCATCACAAAACATTTTTGCCTGACACTTTTTCATGACTTTGGGGGAATTTTAGGATGAAGTATCAGAGGCATAAATATTGAAATGCTGTGAAATATAAAACATTTGTTACGCTTACCTAGTATGGGAAGACAATATTTGTGTATTTGTTCTTCTTGTAGAGACTTCTAACTGCAGATTCCTCACCTTCTGAATAGATAGCAAAGCAGGACTGTTTTTTGGCGATAGGGCTGGTAATGGACTCAAACCAGAAAGTCCTGTAGGACCAAGCAGGCAAAATGCTCTTCTCAGCAAACCTGGCTATCCAGTAAGTAGTGCTTCAAGAACGTAGAGAGTGATGCACAAGTATCTGTCTCACAGATGCCCTAGACAGGAACTCTGCATACCAACGCAGTGGTAGCAGCTTTGGCTCTGGTGGAATTAGCATGCAGTCTTCACGAGGCAGCTTCTTAGCCAATGAATTGCAGATCTAATGCAAAGGATCATCAAGCGGAAATGGTATTTTTTGGTACAGTCATCCCTTTTTTTTATCCAGTGAATTACAAAAGGAGCTGATTGTCCACCCTATGCTCTCTTGTATGATCAATTTAAAAGCTCAGTGATCTTTTGGGGTCCAAGCAATGAAGTCTCTCCTCAGAGGGGTGAGGAGGGGCATAGCACTCTGGTAGAATGGCATCACAACCTTTGGATGGAAGGATGCTTGCTTTGAAGAACTAGTTTAAGTGGGAAGAAGATCTTGTACAGGATGACACAGAGAGCTTGAAGCTCACTGACAGCCAAGTCGATGTTATAGCAACAAAGAACATGGTCTTGATGGTGAGAAGAGGCAAGGAACTGCTGTGAAGCTGCTGAAAGGGTGTGCACATCAAATTTGTCGGGACCAAGTTAAGGTCCCACTGTGTCCTGATAAAGGGAGAGGGAGGAAACAGATTTTGCTGGCCTTTCAAATTTGGCAACACAACCAGTGATTTAAATAATGAGGGCTAAACCGGCAACCACAAAAAAGGCTGAAAGAGATGAAAGATACCCTTTAATTGTGCCCAGGGCAAAGCCTTGCTGTGCAAGAGATAAAACAAACAAAAAAACATCAGACAATTTTGCCTGGAGGACATTAATCTGCTGTGTTCCGCACCAAGCCACAAATGTTTCCTAATGACAGGCACACAGTCAATGATCACACCCTATACTTTTTGTTGCAGTACCACATGGATGTGCTGCTCTTTGTAAGCACTTGTACCAACCACCCCGCGATGGACACTAAGAAGGTTTTCAACCATATGGCAGATGGCCATCGGCTTCAGAAGGTTGATATAGAGGCGGGACTCTGGCACAGGCCAAAAATCTCTGATCTCCACCTGTCCCAGGTGCCTGCCCCAAACCAGAGTGGCACATTGGTCACCACTATCAGCTCTGGGTGAGGTAGGGAGAGGGGTCTGCTGCTCACCCAACTGTAGTGGTCAGAGAAGTCCACTTGATATGGGGCCCGCTGGGCCTTTAGATCCCACTACAGAGCTTGCATATGCCACTTAGTGTGCTTGACCAGCAGAATGCAGGAAGCCTCAGAGTCCACCTCACTGAAATTCAGACAGAGGCTAAAGGATCGGGATCAAAGCCTGAATGTTCTAACTCGCCTTTCAAGGAGAAAGGCATGAGACTGAATCATGTCCAGAATGGCTCAGACAATAGTGAGCATCTGAGAAGGAGTCAGGTGTGTCTAAGGCATGTTGAATGAACCCCAATAATGACAGTATGTTTGCCATAGTCTGAAGGTGGTTGACAACTGGCTAGGGTGTGCCCACCTTCAACAGTCAGTCATCGAGGTATGGGAGGACTGGAATCACTGACCTCCGAAGGGGTGCTGTTACCACCGCCATCCATTCCATGAACACCTGAGGGGCACTGGTGAGACTAAAGGGAAGCACTGTGAAAAGAAAATGCTGCTGTCCCACCGTGAACTGCAGGTAGCGCCAATGGGTCTAGAGAATGTGGATGTAGAAATAGGTGCCCTGCAGATTCAACACCATCATCCATTGTCCATGGCAAACAAGACCTGAGCCAGAGTGAGCATTCAGAATTATTCCTTCTGGATGAAGGCACTGAGATGGTACAAATGTAATATAGGACTAAGGCCTCCATCCTTCTTTGCCATCGGAAATTAGTGGGAATAATAACTACAACCATTTCTGGCAAAGAACCCTCTTGACAACCACTTTGTCTAAAAGAACTTGCACAGCCTGTCATACGACAGACACATGGTCCTCCATCAGTCGATCTGTGGGCACTTCGGTGGAGCGGCTATGAAGGTTAAAGTGCATCCCTTCTGGGAAATCGGCAGGGTCCACCAGTCTGAAGTTATGGCCATCCAACTTAGCAAGAATCTTTGAATCCTTCCTCAAACTAAGTGCATCCTGCACCTTGCTGAGGATGAAGTGACTGCAGGTATGGGATAACTCAGCCCAAAACTGTGAAAGGAACTTTATGGTTAATGCAGCTGGCAAGGGGGGGGGGTTCAGATAAGGCCAGGGAGTGTGCTTTGGCCCTGCTTTTTTAAACAGCTCCAGAGCCAAATCTTCCTTGTTATCAAAGAGGTGAGTACTGTCAAAGGACATGTCCATAAGGGATGACTGGTCATTGGCTGAAAACAATGAAGACTGCAGCCTGGCATCAATCAATCAATCATAGAATTTATAAAGCTTTCTACGTTCCTGTGAGGGTTTCAAGGTGCTGAGAGAGGGGTCCTGCTGTTACTGATCGAAGGGCCAGGACTTGAGGAGTCTTCTGAAGGTGAGTAGGTCTTGGGTCTGTCGCAGGCTGGTAGGGAGGGTGTTCCAGGTCTTGGCGGCGAGGGGGAGGTTTGCGGAGCGGAGTTGCTGGGTGGGGGTGTAGAAGCTGAGTCTATTGTTCATTTAGGCTGGTCGGTGTCGTGGAGTGCCTTTGAGCGTGGGTAAGAAGCTTGAAAGTGATCCTCTTGTCCACGGGGAGCCAGTGAAGGTTTCTAAAGGTGGTGGGAGATGTGGCTGCGGCGGGGTACTTCGAGGATCAGCCGGGCAGAGGCATTTTGGATGCGTTGGAGGCGTCTTAGGTCTTTTGCTGGGATGCCTGTGTAGAGTACGCTGCCATAGTCTAGCCTGCTGCTGACGAGGGCTGTGTCACCGTTCTTCTTGTTTCTGTCGGGACCCATTTGTAGATCCTACGGAGCATGCAGAGTGTGTTGTAGCTGGAGGCGGAAACTGCATTGACCTCTTAAGACATGGTGAGGGAGGAGTCGAGGACGAAGCCCAGGTTGCGTGCGTGGTCGGTCGGTGTGGTTCCTAGTGAGGCAGGTCACCAGGAGTCGTCCCAGGTGGAGGGGGCGGGTCCGAGGATGAGGACCTCCGTCTTGCCTGAGTTCAGTTTCAGACGGCTGCTTCTCATCCATTCGGCAATGGATTTCATTCCCTTGTGGAGGTTGGTTTTGGCGGTGCACTGTTCCTTGGTGAGGGAGAGAATGAGCTGGGTGTCGTCGGCGTAAGAGAGAATGTTGAGGGTGTGTTGTCGGGCCACTTGTGCGAGGGGGGCCATGTAGATGTTGAACAGCATTGGGCTGAGGGATGAGCCTTGGGGGATGCCGCAGATGATGTCGGTGGCTTCGGAACGGAATGGGGGGATGCAGACTCTCTGGGTTCTGCCGGAGAGGAATGAGATGATCCAGTCGAGGGCATTTCCTTGAATTCCGGTTTTGTGGAGGCGTGATTTCAGGGTGCAGTGGCAGACTGTGTCGAGGTGGCAGATAGGTCCAGGAGGATGAGGGTGATGTTTCGCCGTTGTCCATTTGGCGTCTGATGTCGTCTGTGGTGGCAAGAAGGGTGGTCTCAGTGCTGTGGTTTCGCCTGAAGCCGGACTGGGAGGGTTCCAGGATGTTGTTGTCTTTGAGGTGGCGGGTTAGTTATGTGTTGACGATTTTTTCAATGACCTTCGCCGGGAAGGGGAGTAGGGAGATCGGTCGGAAATTCTTGAGGTCGTTGGGGTCTGCTTTGGGCTTCTTGAGGAGGGCGCGGATTTTGGCGTGCTTCCAACTTTCCGGGAATGTCGCTGTTTCGAAGGAGATGTTGTTGACCTTCCGTAGTTGGGGGCAATGGTAGAGTCGGCTTTGTTGTATACGTGGTGAGGACAAGGGTCTGATGGAGATCCTGAGTGGATCAGTTCATGATCTTGCGTGTCTCTGTGTCGATGACGTTGGTCGAGGAGGTCAGGCGGTTTGCACAGGTGGAGCTTTCGGGGGTGGGGTCTGGCGTGGGTGTGGCATTGAAGCTGTCGTGGATGTCGGTGATCTTCCAATGGAAAAATGTGGACAGCGCGTCGCAGAGTTCTTGGGATGGTGGGATGTCGTTGACGTTGGCGCTGGGGTTGGGGAGTTCTTTCACGATTCTGAAGAGCTCTTTGCTGTTGTGTGCGTTGTTGTCCAGGCGGTTTTTGTAGTGGGATCGTTTGGCTTGTCTGATGAGTTGGTGATGTCTGCGGGTGGCGTCCTTGTGGGCTGTGAGGCTGTCAGGTGTGAGTTCGAGGAGCTATTTCTTTTTCAGTTTCCGGCAGTCGTGCTTGGAGGTTAGGAGCTCATCGGTGAACCAGGTGGCTTTTTTTCTGTCTTAGTTGTCGGTGGGTTTCTTGAGTGGTGCGAGGGTGTTGGCGCAATCATTGATGCACAGTCTGAGGTTGTGGGTGGCGGTGTCTGGGTCCATGGGGTCGGAGGGTGGGTTCTGGGCGAGGGTGTTGGTAAGCTGGTCTTCATTAACTTTGCTCCAGCATCGGCGGGGTGGTTGTTGGGTGCGGTGGTGCTCGGTATTTTTCTTGAAAGTGAAGTGGATACAGTGGTGGTCGGTCCAGTGGAGTTCAGTGGTGTGGTTGAAGGTGACGTGGGCGCTTGAGGAGAAGATGGGATCATGCGTGTGGCCAGCGATGTGGGTGGGTGTGTTGACGAGTTGTCTGAGGCCGAGGTTGGTGTAGTTGTTGTTCTCGAGGTGGAAATTTAGGTCCCCGAGGAGGATGTAGTCCGTTGAAGTGAGTGCAAGGGTGCTGGTGAGGTCGGCGATGGATTCGCTGAATGGTGCTCGTGGTCCGGTGGGTCTGTAGATGAGCGTTCCTCTGAGAGTGGTGTTGGGTTCGGTGTGGATACGGATGTGTAGGTGTTCGGCGGTCTTGAGGGTGTCGTCCGTGTGGGTGTAGACTTTGAGGGTGGATTTGTGGGCGATGGCTAATCCTCCTCCGATTCCGTTGGTGCGATCCCTTCGGATGATCTTGTAGACGTCCGGGATGGCTATTGCGATGTCGGTGCCGAGGAGTCATTCCAACAGGTTTCGGTCAGGAAGGCTACATCTGGGGCGGTGGTGTCGAGCAGGTCCCAGAGCTCGATGGTGTGCTTGCGTGCGGAGCGGGTGTTGGGGAGTATGCAGTGGAGGTGGTTTATTCTGGTCTTTGCAGGTTTCCTCGTTCTGCCGCAGGTGAAATTGCAGGCGCGGCAGGAGAAGGGTCCGTTGGTGTTCCTCTGTGAGGACTGGAAGCATGGTGTGATGTGGCCGGGATTGAGGGCGTTGAGCTGGTCGGCCGTGTAGCAGCGTGTGGAGGTGCGGGGCCATGCATGCCAGGGGGGGGTGGTGCTGTGCGCGAAGCAGGCGCGGATGGGCACAGACGGGCTTGCATCTGGCGCGCCAGCGGCACGCCCGTTGCGTGCGTCCGCTGCGCGGTCGCGCAGCGACCGCCATTAAGAAGGGAGGAAGGAGGGAGGAGCAGCTGGGAGGAAGGAGGTGGGCGGACCGCAGGGAGGCAGCGGCGGGGAAGCGGCTCCGAGAGAGCTGGCAAAGGGGAGCGCACAAGGGGCAAGATCAGGCAGAAAACCAGAAAAGGCACAAAGGAAACGAATGAAAAACAGCACAGTAAATCAAGGCGCAATAAAACAAGGCACAATAAAACAGGCATGGTGACAAATGGCATCACTGGTGCCGATGGATCGCCTGATGGAATCTGCGGTATCTAGGTCACAATGAATTGCAAATTTGGTCACATCACAACCATCTGGTATAGCTTAGGTGAGGACAGGTTGGAGGTGTTTAGGGACACCTGGAAGGAGTTGAACCACTGAATCTCAAAGAGGATGGGAGTTAACAGCGCAGCAGGCGACTGGCATTGGCAAACCTGAGGGCCAAACTGGTAGAAGTAAATACCCTCTACCTAATGGTCTCCACTCTTTTGGACTCCCTATAAGGGGAAATAGTCAGACAAGTATTTGGGTTTGTTTGAATGGTAGATGCCTGCACCTCTAAGCACTCAAGAGGGGTGTTGAGACAAAAAAGTGGGCTCACCCGGGGAACGGAACGTCGGTTGCATCTAACAATTTGGTAATTTACTTGAGGGCTAGGCCAAAGTTTGGCCCAGGCCCCTAGGATAGTATCAGTGAGTTCTTGGTTAAAAGGGAGGAGGGGCTCAGTAGATGTCTTCCCTGGCTCGAACACTTCTGTTAGGACATTGGTTTTGACCTCAATGTGGAAAGTTGGAGATCGAGGACTTCAGCCGCCTTCTGCATGACCACTGCAAAGGAAGCACTCTCTTCAGTGGCAGGACCATGGGGTGTGAAGAGCTGCATCTCCATACAAAGTGTTGTCATCTCACTAGCCATAGTACATCCTCACCTGAATGTTCCAGATCCTAGCCAACACTGTTCAACTGGACCACCCTCACCACTGATGACACCCTAAGGATCAAGAAGACGGTCCACTCTAGGGCCCCCTCTGAACCCTGCCCCACCAAATTTTCAGCTGAGCAGGTGCCGCCATTGCCCCAGAGCTCCATCAAATCTGCCACCTTCTCCAAAGACTAGAAACATGAAGAGATCAACCCCCTGCTGAAGACACCCTCTGCCAAACCAACGGACGTCAAAAACTACAGACCCATCTCCCTGCTCCCCTTCCCAGCCAATGTCATTGAGAAGGCCATCAATGTCCAACTCACAGAATTAATTGAAACAGACCAAATCCTTGACCCTTCCCAATCTGGCTTCAGAAGCAACCAAAGCACCGAGACTGCACTGTTCACCGCAAGTGACGACATCTGCACTCTTCTTGACCAAGGCAAAACCACAGCCCTCATCTTTCTGGACCTCTCTGCTGTCTCCCACCACACCCCCTACACAAGACTTCACGACGTCGGCATCCATTGCAAAGGTCTAGAGTGGATCCGCTCCTTCCTCACCGGCTGAACCCAGAGAGTCAGGCTGCTGCCGTTCTCCTGAGAACCTACATAGATCAGCTGCGGAGCCCCACCCTCTTCAACAGCTACATGGCCCCACCTGCAGCCATCATTAGAAACCACAGACTCAACATTGTCTCCTACGCAAATGACACACAGCTGATTTTCTTCCCCACCAATGAAGCTACAGCTGCTAAGAACAACTTCCACAACGATGTAAAATGTAAATGTAAATGGATACTTGTATAGTGCACTACTCACCAGCAAAGGTCTCAAGGCACTTGTACGAATACCTCTGTGGAACCCATCCTGGCTTTCCCTGTGAGGCGTCCACTCCTGGGCACCCCCAAGGTGGAGGCCAGGCATCCTTAGCGTTGTGGGGGCCGTTGTGGAGATTAAGCAAGCTATTGCCCAGAGTTACAGAGTGGGACTCCATGATTGGAATAGGCACCGAGGTGAGAATTATCAGGTCCGTGGAATTTTGAGCCCAAGACCCGCGGAGGCAGGGAATTGAACCCTGGACCCAGGCTAAACCTCTGCATCAGGGTCTGCCGCTCTAATCATTGAGCCACACTTCTCCACTCCACTCCAACGATGAAACAAGAATTGGTAGTGGTGTTTCCCATAATGTGAAAAAAACGCATTGTCGCTTGTCAATTATTTGAAGAGATTCAAATGGGCTTCTAGTATGGTCTAACACATTTAGTTAAGGTGGAGTGCTACACAGACCACTGTCACCCACTACCAAGAGTGACTATTTCACATCAAAAAAGGTCCGTAAATAAAGACATGCACAATAGGGTCATAGGGAGCACAATCCTAAGCATATGTAAAGCAAAGTGATGAGTAATCACAAAAAAAAATTTAAGACAACAATGGAGTAGAGCCCAATTGGAAATATCAATAAGTCTTCTTTTTAAGAAAAGGTACACAATCAATTGTAGTCCATGTATGTTCATTTTTCCATGTATTTCAATTTTCAAATTCTCACATTGAAGATTTATGTACAGTGCCCAACACCTACACGACATAGGTCCAAGACGAGACCTCTTATACTTAGACTAAAGAGTGAGGCCATGATCCACCACACTCTTATCCATCTGTTTAGCCTTGAAGAAGTCATGGTACGGATTGGATGTACCGACGAAACACTTGTTGGCTGCTCTTGTTGACTGTTTTTTGAATAAGCGATTCCTTAATTGCGAATTCGCAAAATGCGAATTCGCCAGGAGGCCCATAGGAATGATTTCCAAATAATTCTCAAATTGCGAATTCGCAATTTGCTAATCGCAATTTGAGAATTATTGCAAGGGTGCAAGGGTGTCTCAAGGACACCCTGCTGCACCCCTGTAAATTACATGTGTGACTTTCTAATGATCACCATGGATGTGACGGCTTTATATACCACCATTGACAACAATCTTGGTATAAATGCATGGAAATACTATCTCAAGGAACGTAACATCCACTACAGGGACCACAACGACATGCTGCTGGAAATGATCCTCAAATCACTAATGAACAACATCTTTCTATTCAGTGAATTAATGTACCGACAGAAGAATGGAGCCGCAATGGGCTTTTCCTTCAGCCCAAGCTATGCTTGCATAGCGATGGGCTGGTGGGAGGAGACGACAGCATGGAACGAGAACAACCATGAATATACCCTACACATTGTAATGTGGAAAAGGTTTATTGACAACCTGTTCATAGTATGGAACGGGAGTGAAGCCAAGTTTCTGGAATACTTTGAAATACTAAATACCAGCACTCCGTGCCTAAAATTTACATACACTGCAAACAAAACAAAAGCAATTTTTTTGGACACGGAAGTATACACCAAAAACAATCGTATAGAAACAACGCTTCACCGTAAAAACACAGCCACAAATGCGACTCTGGAAGCGACAAGTTTCCACCAGCAATCATTGATATCCAGTATTCCATATGGAGAATTTCTCCGCCTCAGGAGAATTTGCAGTGAGGAAAAAGAGGGGAACAAACAGAGCAAAAACACCATCAAACGCTTTGAAAAAAGAAAATACAACAAAAAAGTGGTCCAAAAGTGTTGGGAAAGAGCAAACCAAAAAACGAGAACAGATTGCTTGCAACAAAAGACAAAACAGGTAAAAAAGAGAGGAAGAACCAATCAGACTAATCCTGAATTACAGCCAGGAATCGAAAAGGATAAATCAGATTCTGAAAAAGAATTGGAAGATCTTGCAGTTAGATCCAATCATTGGAAAAAGAATGGGCACCCACCCCATTGTCACCTACAGAAGGGCAAAAAACTTACAAGACCAATTGATTCACAGCCACTACAAAAAAACAACACAGAAAAAAAAGTGGTTGAAAACAAAGGGCTTCATCAAATTCTACAACTGCAAAGCATGTGAGATTGCCAAACCAACAACGGAAATAACAATGCCCAACAAAAAAGTATGGCAAATCAGGGAATGCATAAGTTGCAACAGCCAGTACACAATTTACATGATTGAATACCCCTGCAAACTAAGATACATCGGGAGCACCATCTGTGAACTTAAAAAACGTATCTTAGAACACGTTCGTGCAACAGTACACAAGGACAGGAGCAACGCTGTTGCAAAACACATGGAGGCCCACCACAATGGGGATTGGAAAATGCTGCGTTTTTGGTGTATAGAAACAATTACTTTGTCTGACAGAGGAGGACACAATGAAAAACTACAGCGGCAAAAAGAATCCAGACACATCCTTAATTTCAGGACAATGACCCCGTTTGGTCTCAACCAATCGGAGGAACTTTACATACACCTGAAAATATTATGAATTTTATCAAAGTTCAATGAAAATCCTGCACAGAATCCCGTTTATAGACACTCAAAACCTTTTACACAACCACACCACTTTGCACCACCCAATACAACAGCCACAACGCTACACATACTCCCCCATGATTAGAAGATTACAACCAACACCAACCCACCACCCCAACACACAAAAGAGCCAACACATAACTCACACTCACAATAAAAACAACCATTGCCCACTGGAGGGCGGTAAAACTATTTCCAGAGACACACAGTTTGTAACATTAAACATCACCCAGATATAGGCTGAACACGCAAAGGTTCACAAAAATGACGATGTAAATGTATGCATCAACTTGGTGTTCACTATTGAGAATCACTACTGTGTCTTATCATTTAAACTACAAGGCCCACAAACCCTGCGGAGGTGTGGCGGAACTGAACTGGTCTGTAGAGTTGGTAACACCCATTTGGGGGAGTGACTTCGTATGTAATTTCATTGTGTTTTTTTTATAAGTTGTGGCAATTGCACTTCACAAACTAACCTTGACCAAAACAGCGGAGGCTGTCGAAACGCGTTGGTTATTGCTTTGTTTTAACACCCCAATGGATTTAAGAATAATTTAACATAAACTTGTGTGGACTACGATTGATTTACTGCGACTCCAAGTTTTCCTCCAGTCGGAGGAATCGTTGTTATGAGTAACGCGGCCAAGTTTGGCAGCGCCTACCGGGAGAGAAAGTGAGCCATTTGGTTGGATATATATATATATATATATATATATATATATATATATATATATATATATATATATATATATATATATATATATATATATATATATATACATTTCAGAGCCGATAAAGATCAAACATCGACACAGAGGTAGCGTCGCCATTCTATCCTTTTATTTATTTCGTTCTTCTTGATATAATTTTACATTGACACATATGTGTGTATTTTTAACATAGTTGATTTAGGTTGTGTTAAGTGCATTTATTGAACTTCGTATACTAGCACTAATTGAATAACAATAAATGAATGACTGAACACAAAGGCTGACCTTGGTGTTAAAGGTACGAGATAAGAATGCAACTCGGACTCAAATCCCAGCTACCCCACTTGACCAAATTGTGTGATCCATGGGCTATCTCATTAATTGACTCTGCCTCATTTCAATTAACTAACCAGTGTGCGAGCACTGAAATAATAAGGTACAGGATCTGAGCTCCAGAAAAAACGAATTTGTATAGGGTTAATATGAAATAATCTTGCTTCACATTTACTAAAAAATAAAGATATTAATAGAGAACATGACAGACGCACTTTGGGTGACGCGTGGCATTGTCATCAGGGCATGGGGTTGTTTAAATATAATTACTTTTAATAAATGTCACTAATTTCAGTGATATAACCATATGCTCTTGAGACACTGAGGAACGTTGAAAAATATTTGTTTCATTTTACAGTCTTTATCTAATCTGTTCATGACGTTTGTTGCCAGTTTTTTCATCTTTTTGATGGTTCGGCTCCTGCTTTGGCTCTAGAAGACAAAACAGACCCCTGGCTCGGATCTCCCCAAGGCTGCCTGTCTCCCCACAGAAATGTCTAGTCTCCTAGGCCCTTCCTTGCTAGGATGTGGCAGACAACACCAGAAACAAATCATGCTGCCGCTGTAATCTGACATACCTTACTTCGACATCTCGACTGGCATTAAATGTAGGGGAAAACAAGAAATCTCTGTAAAGTATAGAATCTAAAAAAAGGAGAAATCGGACGAGCTCGTGTGCGCAAAAGGCTCGACACTCGAATCCTGGAATGCACTACGCGAATATGCAATATCAGCTCCAATAAAAATTAACATCTTACCTTCAGTGGGGTAATAAATCCAAAATATTCTATTGCAGCTCCCAGTTTCCAGCGGTGAGCTTAAAATCATTTGCTTTCTGGTTTCTGGATTTTGCTCGAAGTTAAGTCCCACCTGTGTTTGCGAGTTGACTAATCACTCTCTGAGGAAACTATAGAGGCTTTTATGCTTTCCTATTTTTTTTCAGTGTGATATGTTCGTCTGTGCGGGTGGGAACGCCACGCAGGAAGCCTTCCTATAAGGCCGCAGGCCCATCTAGCGGCTGGGATGCCGTCCAAAATAAAGAGAGACACGGCGATGTGGCCTGGGGTCCCAACGCCCCATTATTTCTCCATCATTTCTCCATCTGAGGGGACCGGGTCACGCAGCAGAGACGCGTCCACACAATGGTCACAGGAAGAAGGAACATAAAATGAACACCTCTGCTGGCCCTAGACACGTGGAACGAACAACACTGGGAAGGGAGGGGAGTGCCGAGGCCCGGTTTAGGAGTCACTGGGGACGGTGAAGTTCAGAAACGGAGGACACCCCTGGTTTATGTTTGAGCACACCCACTCAGCAGTAGACAGCGCCATTTTGGCTACATATGAGCTAAAATCTGCAGAGAGAAAAGCACGTCGGGCCTCATTTATAAAAACTGTTGCATTGCTTGCGTGAAAACAGCGATGCAACAGTTTTCACTACGCCCTCCTCACTATAGGATGGATGCGCTGTATTTAATGTACATCGCTCCATGCCGCAAGGAGTTACAGATATGTTCGTATTTCTGACGTATCTGTAGGCGCAAAGTGGCACATTGCTGGGATGGGTCTGAAACCAAATGCAACTCCAGCAATGGGTCCTTTCACACAGGGCAAATCTCATGTGAAAGGGCCTACGTCAGTCTTACGCCTGCTGTGAGGCAGGAATAAGATATTGACGCAGTAGCGCCCTAGAAGTGTTTCAATGAAATCTCATAGATTTCACAGCTCCACTTCTACGACCTTTACTGTGGGTGAACGCCCACCCTGCATACATTATATCTGACAGAGGTAAAACGTAGTGCAGAGGTTTACAAAGTGGTGCATCTGCTTAGATGCGTCATTTTGTAAATATGGCGCAATGTGGCGCATTATATACACTGCTGCAGCGTCACAAAAGTGATGCAGCTGCAGGTAAAAGTGCCACAGGCCTCCATAAATAAGGCCATTTTCTTTTATATCACCAGCCTAAACTCCGGTTTTTATGTGTCAAGCTGCAACGGAGAAGCTGCCAATTTCTGAATTACATCTGAAAATGACCATTGGCAAAATCAAAAGCTACGTCGTCAGCTGCTTTTGTTTTGTAGTAGGTTCTCTTTAAACTTTATTGTTGGGGGTGATGCATAGCTCTCACCAATAGATATATGCTATATACATGTATAATTAAGTGTACTGTTTGGTGCTATGTCCAAAATGATTTAATGTAGTCAATCTTGACAACAATACCCCGTTTACTGCTGTCCTGGAAGTTAAGGCTGGTGCTATTCTAAATAAATGTTAGGCAGTGCTTCCACCACTGTTACAATGTTGATGGGCTGATGTAATATAAACAGCTGCTACTGTTTGTCATTTAAAGAAAATCATATTATTGTGAAATTGGAAAAACATTGTTTGAGTTTGTCTTAAATAGACCATAAAAATAGTACCACATTTCCAAAACAAAAACAAAAACATTTTACTTTTTTTCTGCATTTACTACTTTAGCTTTGGTACACATTGCTGAGATTGAAACTTCGAGCTACTTTCTATAATAAACAAAACCACTTCTCTGTCTTCCCCTGTTCGTTTTCTAATTAAGTCCCAGTCGTAGGTTGTCACCTTGCTGCGCTGCCAAGCATCAGAGGGAAAGGGCAGCAATGCGCCGTATTTATCCAATGTAAAACAACAGTTGATGGACAGAATGCAGAACAATGTCATACATTCACCCCAGTACAGAGATCTGGGCCTAAATCCATCGTTTTTTTTCACTCCACACCACCCCAGTTCAGACATGGCCATATGCAAATCAGCCGTGACCCTGTGCCTCATGGGAACAGTCCAGTCCGAACTGCCAAGCCATGTCTTTCCTGGACCGGAATCAAGCCTCCTAGGACCGGTTTCTGGCTATCAGCCGTCTTCAGCCCGGATAGCTTGACTCCAGTGGTGTGGAGAGCATGGGACTCACTTCTGAGCAGAGCCACCCCACTCGGGGTGACAAAATGCAAAACAACAGTTGATGGACAGAATGCAGAACAATGTCATACATTCACCCCAGTACAGAGATCTGGGCCTAAATCCATTGTTTTTTTGCACTCCACACCACCCCAGTTCAGACATGGCCATATGTAAATCAGCCTTGACTCTGTGCCTCATGGGAACAGTCCAGCCGAACTGCCAAGCCATGTCTTTCCTGGACCGGAATCAAGCATTCTAGGACCGGTTTCTGGCTATCAACCGTCTTCAGCCAGGATAGCTTGACTCCAGTGGTGTGGAGAGCATGGGACTCAAGTCTGAGCATACCCATCCCACTGGGGTTGACAAAATGCAAAACAACAGTTGATGGACAGAATGCAGAACAATGTCATACATTCACCCCAGTACAGAGATCTGGGCCTAAAGGAAAGACATGGCTTGGCAGTTCGGGCTGGACTGTTCCCATGAAGCACAGGGTCAAGGCTGATTTGCATATGGCCTTGTCTGAACTGGGGTGGTGTGGAATGCAAAAAAACGATGGATTTAGGCCCAGATCTCGGTACTGGGGGTGAATGTATGACATTGTTCTGCATTCTGTCCATCAACTGTTGTTTTTGCATTTGTCACCCCGAGTGGGATGGGTATGCTCAGACGTGAGTCCCATGCTCTCCACACCACTGGAGTCAAGCTACCCTGGCTGAAGACGGCTAATAGCCAGACAACGGTCCTAGGATGCTTGATTCTGGTCCAGGAAAGACATGGCTTGGCAGTTCGGACTGGACTGTTCCCATGAGGTACAGGGTCAAGGCTGATTTGCATATGGCCATGTCTGAACTGGGGTGGCGTGGAGTGCAAAAAAACGATGGATTTAGGCCCAGATCTCTGTACTCGGGTGAATGTATGACATTGTTCTGCATTCTGTCCATCCACTGTTGTTTTTGTATTTATCCAATGTGGCACATTCCCATCCTTTCCCCCTGCGCTGGCTCCGTTTTGGCAACCTAGTGCCAACGCAGGGACCTTTGCAACAGGGTGCAAGGGTGTTTGTGTTGTAGGAAGGATTGATTTTGTACAGGAGGACCTGCACAAAAACATTCCTGCAGAACACATAGAAAGAAGAAAAAAACGAGGAGAAATACAGATATTTCTCCTAGTTACTCCTCCCCTGGGGAGGTGTATCTTTTTGGCACACTCCCAGGTTTACAAGTCCTTGTAAACCTGGGAATGCGTCAAAAACCATAGGAATTGCGTGGAAACACCCACTGCATCGCCCATGGAACGCCTCCCTTAAGCGGAGTAAGGCAATGTGAATGCGCGCGCACACAAACACACACATGTGCACGCACACGCACACACACACTAAATACGATCAGAGTAACATCAGGTAGCATATGCATATGTGCAGTGCTTTAAATGGAAATACTGAAGTGCAGGTACTCAGTATTTGAAGTACTTGTTTGCTCCAGAGAAGTGCTGGTACTCTACCAATAAAGGTATTGCACCAGTGCTGAGAAGTGCAGGTAATCTCACTTTCAAACTAAGAAGTACAATTACTCAATATTGGACAGTGCCTGTCCATTTAAAGCAATGAGTATGTGACTGAAATGTCTAATGTGATAGGTACTCCTTTACTTCAAAAAGCACAGTGCTAGCTTCTTTCTACTTCGTGGCATAAGGGAAGTCACACCCAGGATCTGCTGAGGCTTTAATCACACCAAAGGACCAACTCAGGAGTGCCCGACATGCATGCTGCACAAAAGGAGCTCACCCCTCACTGATGCGCCATGAGCATGAGCTGCACGGAGTGTGTGAAGGGCGGGTGCCGCGGGCAGGCAAGGTAAAGAATGTATTTGGACGATAAAGGGTTCATTGCTAAGTTTAATTCCACCAGGAGATCCACCCAAGGCCACAAGTCAAAATGCACTTGTACCTGACCAGTTCCAACCATTTCATCATTTACCTACACTCCCCTCTGGTTCAGGCATTTTCATTCTATGTGCTTCTGCAGTCACGGCCGGTCTGACTTGCTGGTGGAGGCGTGGAGGGGGTCACGCTGGGGCGGGGTTTAAGTAAAAAAAAAAAAAAACGTCAAGTTAACTTATGTTTACCGGCCCGTACCGAGTCGTCGGTCTACTCTGTCCTCTCTGAAACAGGAAACAGCCACAGGCAGCCTCCATCCCCTTCCCTCAGGCAATCACAATGCTGCAATGGAAGTGTTGTGATTGGCGGCGACACTGACCAGACATGGGTCTATGGGAAGGCCATGTTCTCTATGTAGCCTGCCTGCAGCCTACATAGGGAAAATGCAGAGTGCGTATAACTGGTTTAGTCAGCCCTGGGGCTGACCAAACAGTCAGCGCTCAAAACACTGGGCAATCCACTCCACCCCTGCCCTTGAGTAGGACCGCCCGCCCCCAACAGAACCCTGCCTTCTGCTATCTTGCAATGCAAGAAGCAGAAACATAAAATGGTATTTAAAATACAATTTTATGTTTCTGCTCCTCGCACTGCGAGAAAGCAGTGGCGCGACACTCCCCCACCCACATGGAGGAGCCACCCCTGTGCTGCCCTTTCTTCTTTAAATGTTTAACTTTCATTCAATGGCTCTAATGGCAACTCTCACACCAGTGAATCCTGATCTGTACTGCAACAACTCTTTCCCATGAAGATGGTGCCAGGGCTCCCAGTTGCGACCCGCACCAAACCAACTCCACAGTTCTATCTTCCCCTGACGGGCCCATTCACTTCCTTATCTTTATAGGTTGTAGTCTGCAGAGGGGTGATGCTGGGGTTGCAGAGCTGAACTTGCGAGCCATTATGTTATGGATTGTTTATTTGTATAGCACACAACTCACCCAGGACAGTATCCTGGCGCTGTGTGGTGCCCCTGGTACCATTTTGATTGCGTTGGGCACTAGACACAGAAACACTCAAACACACTCATTTCATGCATATGCGCACACACAATACACAGTCGCACACTCAGGCACTCACAAACAGCTTTTGATACATCTGATATGGTTATCTTTTATGAACAAATACATTCTGACTGGCAGATCAGTCTTGCTGATGCTGGCTCCCTTGTTCCCTTTTATTCACACCTGTTTCTACTATCTTAGTCACAGCCTTCCCAATTCGGCATGGCCAGACTGGTGGATTCCCTGCTGCCAAGAGATGCATATTGTTAATGACTGAGCAGGCCCTGGTTAGACTCTGCTGTTAACCACAGTGTGATGCAGGCCCTCTCCAACCTGTGACAGGCAGTAGCAGCCCTGAGGAAATTATAACGAGTGCTGCTAGATTCCTCAGCAACAACTCTCATAAGTATACACAGAGGGGCTTATTTATGAGGGCCCTGTGTCACTTTTGCACCACATAAAGTGGTACATGTGTGACGCAGGGCTCTGAGAAAGATTTATAAAGTTGCGCAAAGTCACCCTGCGTGGCTTTTGAGTGGCCTCATAAATGAGTAAGGTGATGCCGTGCAAATTGTGAAGTTGTCTTATTCTGCACCTGGGAGGCGTTCCATGGGCATTGTGGTTGGTTTTTCAACAAAACACCCATGGAATTTGACACTGCCCCAGATTTACAAAGTGATGCCAACCTGGGGAAGCTCCAAATCCATACACCTCCCAAGGGGAGGCGTAGCAAGGAGAAATGTGTTCATTTCTCCTTGATTTTTCTATTTTCCATGCGTGCTGCATTCTGAAGCATACATAGAAAGAGGAAAACGCCTCATAGGATTGGTTTTGTGCAGGAAGGCCTGTCCAAAAACAATCCTGCATGCAATGCACCTTATTGCTTAAATACAGTGCATTCCTTTCCTTTTGCATAGAGCAGTGCAGCAAGATTCCTTGCTGTGCTGCCCTATGCCATAAATGAGGCCGAGAGGCTCTGTGGCTTACAAACTGCTCGGCTGCAGAACAGCATTGGTCCAGCGCCGGTGAATATCCCTAGCCTGAGCCGGCAATGCCCACTGCCCTGCTGTCCAGCAGAGAACGGGTAATCTCCCTGGATAAGGAGAACCTCTGGTACAGAAGTGTGGAAAATTCAGTAGTGCTAGTCTCAGTACGGGTGAGTACCGGCCCATTTAAAGTACTGGTTCATTTAGATAAACAAGCCAAGCACAAACGGTAGACAAAGGTACCTATTTCAGGCGTTTCGTTTCCTGTGAGGGACTACAAATGAGTTCCCTTTATCAGTGCTCAATTCGTGAAAATGATTAGTGGCAGGGCCCAAAGATTTACTCAAAATCTGTCAACAGTGCTGCAGAAGGTAGTGTGGTGCCAAACACCAAGACGGTGTAGGCTTGATTTCCCCTCAAGCATCTTTAATCCATGACCAGACACACTCTGCCCCTCCTGCACACTCGTTTTCATCTCTGCTTTCTCCCTTTGTCACCCTTTTTCCGTTTTTCCATTAATTTCCTCCATATTTCGCTCTCTTGTTCTGGGTTAAAGTCTGATGAGGGGAAAAATAAGCACCAGTGCCCAAAAATAAGTGGTGGTGGCCCAACCTGAAACCACAGGCTCAAATTAAGCACTGCCCTTTATTAAGAATCCATCCTTTTAAGTCAAATTATTTGTCCTGAACTCTGACATACACATTTTGCAAGGTCTAGCATGAATTTTGACTCTCATCGTCCACACTGTTTGGATTGCAAGCAGTGTGGTATCAGTGGACAAATAAACACATTAGTTCATGTCTTCTGGTTAGATATATTAACCTCAATTTTACCCGTGCTGAATAAAGTTCATATTTTTCTGCCATCTAACACTCAATCATTTCAGACTCACACCATTGCATTTACTGATGAAACACACCCAAATAGAGGCTAATCCCCATTGATCAGGAATCATGGATGCTAAATTCAGTTCTCACTGACTCAAAGATTTTAGAGGTTGGTGATCAATTGTTTAAAGCTTTTTTACAATTGCACAAAGACCCATAGATTAGAGCTCAGAGGGTTCTATAGATTTTGTTCCGGTGAAGAAAGACCACAGGGCTGTATATTGACATCTCTGTTCTCTTTTTATTTGTCAAACGTACCTGTGCCTATATGATGCATCACCACTCTCCACCTACACAAGGCAGAGAGGCACATTTAATTTACTTGTAAGTCAATTTACTGATGCATGCAGGTGATATCCTTTGTATTAGATCACACACCATAAGGTCTCCCAAGGAAATGGACCGCTTTATATACATTTGCATCATAGTATTACCTTAGCATAAATTAGTATAAACCCAAAACTCTGGTTATCCAAAAGGTCAGGCACACACAATGGGCATACAAACTTTACCTGGATAATAATCCCATTGAAACTGTGAAGCTGAATGTATATGTAGGTAAGTGGTGATTGCAAATCTATCTGTTACTGCATATATCCCCGTGCAAATAGGTAAAGATGCTTCAATAGGTTGTGAGAAACTAATTTTTTATTGCTGCAGTAAGGTATCAAAAGATTGAAGCTCTTTTGAGTCTCAATACTAAAAAAAAAGCCCAGCTTAACTTGCCTACGAATTAAATCCATGGGTGAAAGAAATTGCCATGCAAGAGAAAATTGAAAGTTACTTATGGAAATCTGTCCTGATGTTAAGAAGACACTTCTCTATTCTGCCATTTTTGGAGGGAATTAGGGTCTGCCAGCATTACATATTGAAGCCTCACTCAAATTGTTCAGATTTGAACGATGAAACATTTACTACACTTAGAATTACCCTACTCTCCTCAATGAATGAGTATAGATTTCACAAAATGGTGGCATATGCAGCTGAATCGTCTGTAGGTTAGCTATGCAGAATAAATGCAGTTATTATATATCCGCCAATTTAGGCTCCAAGGTCAGGTGTTAAAAAAAAAAAGAGCTGGATCAAAAGTTTTTTTATTGCGTGGCTTCAACTTGACGGAAATAAGGCTTTTAGCTGTTCATATTCTGCTTCAACGTATGACATAATGCATGACATTTTATTGTCCTAGATTGTTGGTTTAGTTATAAATCCTCTGTTTTCTTCTAGTATTATTGTAACATTTAATGATGCAGCAAATCTTAATGTGAGCCTGATACTGTGACGCTCTGTTAAAGGCCTTCGGTACATTTTTACACGTATACTATGTGCATACCCTGGGGGGTTTACATTAATAAAATAAAATAACATTAATAAATAAATAAATACTCTGCCAAAGCATTGCAGGTAACCAGAGTACTACAAAACGAAATTGGAGACACGATTCTTATTTCATGCTGAGCTGTAAGCATTTTAGTATCTTCTATAAACATGCAGTAGTGTTCTCCTAAATGTAAAGAAATAACAGAAACACTTAAAAAATAAAATCCTTACCGGATCTATAATTATATTAATTTTATTGTTGTGCTATAGATTTTTTGATTGGTTGTACTATTTTTAGAGTTTGTTTAAATCTAAAAAAAAGAAAATGTTTGCAATTAAAAAAATGTAGATTCAAGAAATCAACCACTTTATATTGTTTCACTATCATAAACGAGTATTAGGATGTTGGGGGATGAAGCACGTGTGCGACTAAAGCATGCTTTCTAAGAAGACCTTGATTTATAATGTCCAGTTTAAAAAGAAAAATGGTGGTTCCTAGTTCCAAGACTGCATTAAGCCAATAAGCTTACTGAGAGTGGACAAGAATAGGGCTCGGCAGGTTTATAAAATGTTATTTTTGCAACATGCAGAAGCAAACTGTGGTAAAATTCTGCAAAATTCGCTTTGCACTGAACAGAAATGGAATGAAGGGAAACAGCCGGGGGAAGTGGCACCATCCTGTACACAAACCACCTGGCTTCTAGAGACCACGTGGTTCTCCCTAGAGAAACAAGGTCCAGGCAGAACCACAAGAACTGCCTGATGTGTGGACAGTTTGGGTGTTTTTCCTCGACCTCGTTTCTGTAGACACAACCTCACGAAATGAACGAACTGAACGAAATGCCCGAAATAAATTCATTTCTCGGGTTCACCTATAGAGCACATTTGGGTAGTTCTATAGACTTATATTTTGCTCTGAAGGCAAATTAAATTAACAGATTTTGCCTTTTTTTCTAAAATACTTTCATCCAGCCATAGTCAAAAGAGAGAGGCTGTTTGTTCCCCCTTACTGTCACCCCATACCGAATGAGTAAGCTCTTAGGTATCTGCAAATTTAAATTATCCCGGTACTCTCAGCAAGAGAGAGTTCATGGCTTCCAGGGACTGCCCTGGTCTGGAGACGATGGGCTCCGTGAATACTCTGGAACCGTGGAGGGGTTGTCTTCTATCAGCGGTTGAACCACTGGTTAGTAGCCCTTCCCTCTACTGCAGGTCTGCGACTCTCCGCCAGCCATCCCGGGTCAACTGCAACCGTGTCCTATGAGATATCTGCTGAACCAAACACCGAACCATCAAAAAAATAACTTTCACTGCTCACTGTAAGAATGGAAAAGTGAGCTGTGTGCTCCTTTAAATAGAAGAATGCAAACTTTCCCATAGGGCATCCTGATCACCCCAGCAAAGGTTCACACCAGATCATCCCCTCCAACCACACCTGCTGTTCTAGGGTGCAGCCCTTCTACTGACTGACTTTTGTCTGTTCAAGTTACTTCTGCTGTGCTAAAGGTAACAGTGCCTCTTAATCTAGCTGCATCACGAATGATGAACCTTTGTAGGATGTAACAGGATTGATGAGGGCTCATAATAGCAGGCCGGCATGGGTTCTTCAAAGAGAGTGGCTTTCTGTTTTGTGAGATTCCTTAAAAAAAACTCTAGGGATAGGATAATAAATGAATTCATGCGCAACACATTCAAGCACGGTGAAAGTAATGTTGATATGAGCACTGAACAGAAATGGAATGCAATGAGCACTTCTTTCTTTGGCGCACTTGTCTGCTTGGAATCCCACATACAGTGATGCCTATTGGCCCCGTCCCAATGTTCATGTGATCCCTACATGTGCTCTGTCATACCCAACTGGAACTGTGAGAAGCCAAGAAAATAATCATTATAAGTCTCCCCATATCAATACTTCATTGCCCTTTGTTTCCAGATGACTAGCCATGACACACGTCAAATGTGGAACTAATGCCTTCATGGCTTCCATGAAACCAGCATGTCACCTTCTCTTCTTTGTAGCTATATGTGGCCATCAGTAATTATTGCTAACAACATGTCTCATGCTACACTTGAATCTATTCTGAGAAAATCTCCACAATTGGGGTGATAATAGGTATAATGGATTTAGGAAACCAGCCATGATATAACCTGGACGGTCAGCGGTGGACACAAGGTTGACGAGGCGATGGGCTACGGATATAGCTCAAGCTCTATAGTTCTGCAAAGGGTCTCTGTCTCACACAGATCCCTGCATGTGCACATATTGGTTGTGTCCAATCAATTTGCTCAGTGTGCCTGAAATTTCCCATCCTCTTACATCCTACAGTAACCACTAGGTTGTGTTCTTCCACTACGACAATCAAACGGTAATACACACAGACAATATCAGGATGACAACCTTGGTCCAATCTACTCGTAGTATGAATATAAATGTGATGTCTCATTATATTAGGAGACAAAATTACCTTCATTATATACACACTAATGGCATGGAGGTCGCACTCATATAGGAAATACCTTATAGCCCACTTGAATCAGAGATGCTTCAATGAAATTGGGTTGAGCTGGAGATTAGCAGCAGCCGTATTGCTTCTTAATCTGGTGCTCCAGTGAGCCCTTCATAGAATTCCCCGTAGAGTGGGGAAGCATAATTGGTGGACCCGATGGAAGATTTATTTATTTATTTGAGAGTTTTATATAGCACTAGCTAGACTTCAGGGTATCAGAGTGCTTTACAAGACATGTGAACAGGTTCGAAACAGTGATAAGAGGGTTCATATGGGTTGACATAGTATAACCAGAGGGAGTAAAAACAATACCGTGTTATAGGTCGATCATAGAGTAAAGGTTAATACGACAATATCGATCAATGGTGTTAGCAGCAATTTTAGCCACTGAGGGGGCCAAGTGAACATAAAGAGTGATCCTGTCTGCATGGTGGGAGCATGGGTACAACGAATCAGGTTGGTAGGAGGTTGAAATATGTATTCTTCAAAAGTGATTTGAAGTCCCGTTTGAAACAAGTATAGGAGGGATTACAATGGAGATCCTTAGGAAGTGAGTTCCAAATGCTTGGGGCTTTTTCTGAGAACGAACACTTATGGGATATTTTTTTCCAGTTGGGGAGGGATGAGGAGAAGTGATTTGGAGCTTATCAAGGCCCAACTAATACCCGCTCTCGATAGTTTGTTCTCCAGATAAATTAGGTTAGCAGTGTGAAGGGTTTTGTGGGTGATACAAGCTGTCTTGAAGATACATTTTTCCTTCTATGAGGAGCCACTGAGACACTTGAGAGCAGGTAAGATGTGGTCAAACCATTTCGTTCCCATGAGGAGTCTGGCAGCTGCATTAAGGGTTGTACTTAGAGGCGCAAGGTGACTTTCTGGGGTCCCAGTGATGATGGTGTTACCGTAGTCGAGCTTTGAGATGACTAGTGGTTGCACTACCGTCTTAGATCATCAGGGGGCATAGATAGTTTGATTTTCTTGAGACGTTTTAAGGTGCAGTGCACCCCTTTGGCTGAGTTGTTGATGTGTTCTTTCATTGACATGCTTTTGTCGAGGATGATTCCCACGGACTTCACGGAGTTAAAGAGTAAAAGAGAACAGTTTAGCGCCTCCACACTCATTAGCCATTCCTGGATTGGCAAAGGTTTGTTCTTGGAGGAAAACAGTAGAAGTTCAGTTTTAATAAAGTTCAGTTTTAAGTGGTTGGTGCTTAGCCAGGTTTTCCCCTTGTTTAGTGGGGTATTCGAATGGCTAATGTCACTGTGAGATGTTAATTTGTAGTAAATTTGTGTGTCATCGGTATATAAGAGGTATTTCACATTCGCTTGGTTCAGACTAACTGTGAGGGGTTCTATGAAGAGATTAAAAAGGGTGGATCTAGCCTTGTGGAACTCCTTGTGGAACTGGTGTAGGTTGAGAGAGACAGCTGTTGATTTTTATTTGTTGAGAGTGATGTTGTAAATAGGACGTAAACCATCCCAAGATTGTGCCATTAATGCCAGTGTGATTCTTGAAGGTCTCAAGGAAAGGTTGGTGATTATCTGTGTCAAATGCTGCCAATAGGTCGTGTATGATTAGCAGGCAGGAGTCGCCTTCATCTAAGCTGATAAGAATGTCCTCTGATATATTGAGCTTACAGTTTCAGTGCTACAACATCTTTCTAAATCCTGATTGGAAGGTATAATGAGGTTGAATTTGTCGATGTGTTGGTTGAGTTGTATCTGGACACACTTTTCGATCTCTTTTGCAAAGTAAGGTAGGTTGGTAACAAATCTGAAGTTGTTGAGGTCGTTAGTATCCATCCCAGGGTTCTTGAGCATTGGGGTGATTTGGCCAAGTTGGAGGGCTTCAGGTACACAGCCTGATGAGAAAGAAGCATTGATGATTTTGTTCCAGAATGGGGAAATGATACAGCTAAGGTTCTACACTTGGGAGAAAGTCGGTAGTATGGGATGTGGGCCTGAAGTTCGCAATTATCTTGTAGACTTAACCTTCTGATAACGGTTGTAGCTCAGACCAGTTGGCATTGTTTCAGTAGGAGAAAATCCTTATTGACTTTAGTTATATGTGGGTAACTCAGGTCCAGGGTTGAGCCTGGAGTGGGTGTTGCCATGGAGACAGGTGTATCGCTGTCGTCGGAGCAGGAGAGCTGAGGAGTAAGACTTGCTGAATGGGTAAGAGATTGTTTGATTTTTGCTATCTTCTCAGTATAAATGTTAGCTATTTCTTCACAAATTTTGTTGGTGGCTATTATTCCATGATGGGAGGAGAGGGTAGTTTGTTGTTTTATTATGTTGAAAAGGTCCTTGCACACTCAAGTTGAGTGTGAAACAAGGCGCCTTTTTTCTTAAGATGTGTTTCTTGTAGTAAAGACATTTGGACATGAGGAGAGTGAGATGTGTCAGTGAAGGGTTTTGTCTCCATAATCTTTCAGTCTTCCTTAGTTGCCTCCTTTCTGTGTTTAGGTCAAGATTGCACCAGGATCTAAACTGGGTCTTTCTGGATCTCTTGAATTTGAGCGAGCCACTTGGTCAAGTAGGTTTGACTTCGCTGAGTTATAGTGGGCGGGGAGATATCTACCATATGTAGATGAGGATGTGTATGTAATAGGGCATTGATCCTGGTTTTCAGCTCCGAAGGGAACATTTGTTGGATGTTCCTTGCCCAGTGCGTGCGTCTGTTGGCTGTGGCTGGGTTGTATCTGGGGTTGACCTTGAGATTAAAGTGTTTAAGGTGGTGATAGATGTGAGAAGTTGGCCTGGCATATGCTGTCCACTATTCTAGTGGGCACCTTGCACCAGTCCAAACGACCCTTATTGATGGTAGGTTTAAAGACAACTTATATAGAAAGCTATCCTAGTGGTAGCTGTGGGGAGCAGCCTTCAGGCTAAGTCTGGAAGGAATGTAAAGCAGCTTGTTTTACCAGTCTATAATCTCATGAATGACCAAATGAAAGGAGAACCAAACCAGGTATATATATAAAATATATGTATATTTTTAAACACATCCCTCCAGTCTCTTTATGAGGCTAGAGGCAAAAGTACATTCAGTAAACCTAATTAGCACACAGTAAATTAGCACAATATACTTTGAGCCCTAGGGGCATACCAAACCATATATTAAGAAAGTTATATAAGAACCACAACTGACATAGATACAAGGCCTAGAGCCTTTAGAGCCGCTGGGTCCACCAGGAACCCCCCAAAGTAGTGACACAGGGGACCCACGGGGGACGCGTGCAGTGTCTAAACACAGCCGCGAATCACCATTAACTTCTATGGGGAAAGTCGCAGTTGGAAATTTAAAAATTAAGGACACTTAGAACAGGACTTGGAGCAAATCCCTTTAGAACTAGCCAGTTCTAGAGTCAATACCCACAGGAGCACCGGAGTACTCAAGTTACCTCACCCAGGGAAGCCGGGTGCTTAGTGTCTTTTCGTGTCGGGTTTCGTCATCGATTTCTATGGCGAGCTGCTGAAAAATGCTGCAGGCGACCAAGTGCGAAGTGTCCCGGTGTATCCAAGGGTAGATCGGAGATGTGAAGAACCTGAAAGCAGAGGGGACAGAGTCTGGGTGACATGCCAGTGACAAGGAAGGCGATGAGCTGATGCCCACCGATGCTGGGTGATTTCAGGTGAAGAAGATAAAGCTTGACTCTTCAGCCACGAGGACCAGGAGGCGTCGACGATGACCAGGTTCTAGATTCGAGCTGTCCCACAAAGGATGTCAAGTGCTGCGGGGTCGGTTTCCGGATTGGACCCAACAAGCCTTGGCAACAGCAACCCACGCAGAAAGCAGAGATCGGCTTTGGTGCAGACCAGCAAGGTCTGAGGGCCTCACCACTCGGTGGGGAGTCAGGGCACGTCTGAAGCAACCAGGAAAGCCCAAGGAAAGGAAGAGTTACCTTCGTGGGGACCCACCAGTCGACGGACCAGGGATCGCGAAGGGGCCTCGAGCAGAAATTCTAGAAGCGGGCTAACGGAACACTCGTGGAGTGTAGGCCTACAATCTTCGGTGCAGATGGTGCAGGTGGCTTGGACTTCAAGTAGCCCAATGCACAACTTCGGGAAAGCTCGGGAAGTCGATGCACGTGGTCCAGGAGTTCCGGTTCCACGTCACTCGTGAAGGCTGAGGGTCTCAGTTTTGCTGGGATCTTGTGTCGGCCTCTGAGAAGTCTGGAAGTCCATGTTCTGAGTCGCAAATACTTCGGAGTCCAGCAGGAGCTTCGGAAATGCAGACCGGCAAGATGCTTCTCTGGTGCCTGTTTGAACAGGGGAGTCACTCCTTGACCCCAAGGGAGATTCTTCAGTCCTCTAGTCGATATATTGCGTGTGTCGAAGTTCCAGGATATATGTTGCAGAGTTTCGTCCAGGTATAATCTAAAGTCCTAGGGACTGGGGTCCCTTACTCTGGGGACCCACCAATGGGAGGGTCAGGGAAGAGGGGTGGTTACACCCATTCCCTTTTTCCAGTTTCGCGCCAGAGTGCCCCTGCAACCGGTTTGAACTGGGATATGCACAGGAACACCAAGTGTGCCCCCAGCACTGTCTGAAAATAATTCTCTGAATGTACCCACCCAGCCCCAATACACTAAAGCCTGTCTGGGGAGTGGTTACACCTCTCTGTGACATGAAACCTATTGCCCAGGCCTCCCCTGCCGGAGTTTCGTCCAGCAGCAGGAGGTCAGACCCGTGTCTGTGGCTGTGGCATCCATTTTGTGATGCCAGGGTTCTTTTGAACTATTACCGGTTAGACCAGTGTGTACGTGTCTCTCCCTCTAGAAGGGTGGAAATCTACGCCCCCCACCAGGACTGGCGGGGGTAGGATTCGAAAGTGTTTGACACCAAACACAACATGTTTCCATGCAGCCATTCCAAAGTTAGCATTAAATGTGAGGTTATAATGCACTTAAGAGTATATGGTCTGACTGCATCACAGAACAGCCTCAGAGAATAGGCTCTGAAAGCTGAGGAGGGGCCCAGCTCATGCTTTGGCACCCTCTCACACAACACCAAGCACTCTGCCTTCAGGATTGATAAGGCCTGCCATAGGAGTGACTTATACGTTTATATGTGCCAGTGATTAAAGGCAGATATAGGTAACCTATATCTTAGTAAGGGGTGCATGCACCACCTTACCCTGGCTGCAGTAGCCTACATGTGGTGCCATTTTGGAAGGCTTCCCAGGGGTGGCCTAATACATGCTTCAGCCCCTGGTTGGCCTCTGGGGTACCTCTGCCCTTGGTACCTAAGGTACCATATACTAGGGACTCATAAGGGTAACCCAGTAACCAATCTGGAGTGTACCTAATGTACATACAATCAATTTAGAGAGGAAGCGGTTAGGCTGGGGTCCTGAATAGCAGGGCCCCAGCCAGATTAAAGTAAAACAACTGTGAAACACCAGCAAAAGTGGGGGTAACCATAGTAAGAAGATCCTACTCTCTTACAATAGAAGGGAGACAAGATCATTTCTTGTAACTATCACAACTAGAGTAGCACCTTTATTATATCTCTGTTCTTTGCAATGTTGTTTGAAATCATTATTATTTTTTAGTACATTTGATAGGTTACGGACTGTGCTGTCATCTGTGTCATTCCAGTGAAGATTGAAATCACCTAAGAATACATCTTTGATGTTGGTTAGACAAACCTGTGTTATCAGGTCGGATAACTCATTGGTGAAGATTGAGTGATCACTGGGGGGAGGTGGTAGATGGTGTGAAGTTTAATGGGAGTTACACCTTTTGTTATGAGTTCAACTCCTAGGTATTCAAATGTCGAGTAGTTTGTGTTCACAAAGGTGTTGAGATGGATGGCTTCCTTGTGAATGATCGCTAGCCTGCCTCCCACACAATCTGGTCTGTCCCGTTGTATAATGGGATAGCCAGGTGGTATGAGCAGGTTGAGTAAAGGGGTCAAGTCATGGTTGAGCCAATTTTCGATTAAGAATGCAATGTCAATTCCATCTGTTAGTATAGTTTCAGATGCATGTTTAACTGCTAATCTGCAGTTCAAGAGCAAGCAGATTGGGGAGTCCGGATTATTGTTTTGAGAGTGGATAGTTTGGATACTGGTGTATTGAGTAGGGGGTCTGGGAACTGTATTTTGTTTGGGGGGTTCTATTTGTGCCATGCTTACTGGAATTCCAGATGGAGTCTTGGAGGTTCTTTGGGGGGGGATTAGAGCACTATGAATCGCTAAGTGATATCACTTTGGAAGGGGATAGAGGATTGAGAGCTGCTAAATAACTGGGGCCTTTGCAATTCAGAAATTTGTGCACAGTGCAACAGACCTTAAACCTAATGTGCATCCGCACTAGCAGCCAATGTAGCTGACGCAGGAGAGGGAGAGAGGCTGTTCGAGGAGGAAGATTAGCTACCAGGCGAGCTGGGGTGTTCTGGACTACTTGCAGCCTGTTTAAAGATGCTTCATTTGCTGAAATAAGCAGGGAATTGCAATAGTCCAGGCGGCTTAACACTAGTGCCTGGATAAGTGTTTTCTGCGTGTTTAGCGGCAAAAAGGGAAATACCTTCCTTAGAAGACCGAACACATGAAAACATGACCCTACGGTAGATGTAACATGTTCTTTCATTGTCAATTTCTGGTCCAAATGGATACCCAGATTTTTAACTACTATTTTGGGAGTTGGTGTAGTGCCCACTTCCTCAGGCCACCACCCAGGAGACCACCTCAGCAATGCCTCGCTAAACAGCATAATCTCCGTTTACCCCGCATTAAGCTGGAGGAAGTTGTTTCGAATCCAGCCAGCAATGGTCTGCATACCCTCCGAAAAGGTAGACTGGGCATTAGCATTGTTCTTATCAAAGGAAAGTAGGAGCTGAGTATCATCACCATAAGACATAGGAAAAAATCCTAAATTCCTTAGTAATCCCGCTAAGGGAGCAACATAGATGTTAAATAAGGTGGGGCTCAAGTAGGAGCCCTGCGGTACTCCCTTTGTCAATTTAGTAGTCTTTGAACGGAAAGGGCCAAGGTTTATAGTTTGTGTTCTGTCAGACAGAAAACTTGTCATACATTTCAGAGCGCTCCCTTGGAGGCCAATTTCCCCAAGTTTCCTGAGCAGAGTCTAATGGGAGATAGTATTGAAGGCTGCAGATAAGTCGAGCAACACCAGAACCATCATTGATTAAGTGGGTGCATAAGCAGCTGTATGGGAGATTGTATGTCTGTGTAAGTTGTTGAATGGGTGAGTAAGTGGTTGTATAAGTATCTGTATGAGTGAGTGAGTGGTTGTGTGAGTGGCTGTATGTGTGTGTGAGTGAGAGGGAATGTGAGTAATTGCATGGATATGTGAGTGGGTGTATGTCAAGTTGTATGTATATGTGAATAGGTATGTAAATGGTTCTGTGGGTATGTGAGTGAGTGAGTGTATGAGAGACTGTATGGGGTATGATTGGTTATGTGAGTGGTTCTATGGATGATGCCATCAGTGATGTCATCAGTGATATAACTGACCATGTCATGAGTGACGTAATATGTGAGGTCATAAGCAGTGCATTGCCGGGGTGTATGTTATAGTTAGCTCAGGTAACTATTACTGCTCAATTTCTATGGTTTTGTTTGATTGAAATCTGAGCCTAACCATTACGTCCTTGTAACCTTCGTTTTTTCAATGAATTTCTAAGGTTTTTATAATCCTATTTCCTAACTATAACGTCCATGTAACCTTTTGCTTTTTAAGTGAATTTCTAAAGTTTTTAAAATTCTACTTCCTAACAATAACGTCCCTGTAACCTTTGGTTTTTTCATTGAATTTTCATGTTTTTTCACTAGTAGTTACTTTTGCAGAGTTGTGGAGAAAGGGGGCGGGCAGTCGACCAGCTCTCAGGAATCCTGCTGTGTCAGACTTACTGGGGATAACAGGATGGCTTCTTGGCCTCCAATGACCCTCAGCACCCAAGAGGACTACATCTCCCAAGCAGAAGTGCACCAGGAGGGGCATTTACAGAGTGGTGGAGAAAGGGGGTGGGGCCTCCAACCAGCTCTCAGCAATCACCATCTGTGGAACCTACTGGAGGTGACAGGAGGGGTATTTGCCCCCAGTGACCTTCAGCATCCAAGGGGACTTTATTTCCCAACCAGTAGTGTGCCAGGAAATGTGTTTGAAGAGTGGTGGAGAAAAGGGGTGTGGCCTCTGAAGTAATCCTGGGCGTAGTTCGCGTAGTTTTGCTACGCGGAACTCTGAGAAGTTCCAAAAATACTCTGGAAATTTCCGCGAGTGGCGGAGTGCAGTGCCAACTGTAGTTTGTGCAGTTATTCCTGCTGGTCGGGTAGAAATTCTACCCGAGCTGCAGCTTGAGCTCGTGAACTTACCGTTTGCGACCGTGAACTTACTGTTCGCAATTGCAAATATCGCGAGTGGGGCAAAAACTCTACTGCACATCGCGCAGCGGAGTTTTCTGCACTCTGCGAGCTCCGCGGAGTGCAGAAAACTCAGCAAACTCCGCGAACGGAGCAAAGTTCACCACCCAGGCCTACTCTGACGACCTCTCAGCAATCCGGCTGTGTGGGACTTGAGGTAACAGGAGGGCTTGTTGGCCATCAAGCACCCTCAGCAGCCAAGGGGACTTTATACCCCAACCAATCATGTGCCAGGAGGTGCGTTTGGAGAGTGGTGGAGAAAGGGGGTGTGGCCTTCCACCACCTCTCAGCAATCCTGCTGTTTGGGACTTACTGGAGGTAATAAGGCTTGATGGCCCCCAAGGGCCCACAGCATTAAAAGGCACTTCATCCTCCAACCAGTAGTACGCCAGAGGTGCATTCGCAGAGTGGTGTAGAAAGGGGCAGGGCTTCCAATGACGTCTCAGCTATACCGCTGTGTTTGACTTACTGGAGGTAACAGGAGGTTTAGTTGGTCCCCAAGCACCCTCAGGAGGCAAAGGGACATCATCCCATAACCAGTAGTGCACCAGGAGGCGCGTTTGTAGAGTGGTAGTGAAAGGGGCCAGGGCCTCCATCGACTTGTTGTATTTATTTCATATTTATTGTTTTTCTTAGGAAAAGGGGCTGTGTGACCCCCCTCCCTAGACCGATTTCGACCCCAGGGATCCCATCCGCTGGAGCCCTGCCTTTAAAAAAAATTATTCTCAAAGTGGAGGGGTCCGCGTGGCCTCCCTCCCTGGGCTGATTTCTGCTCTGGTGACCCCTTGCCCTGTGCCCCGGCATCTCTATTGAGGGCCACGTGGGAGTATGAATGCCCCAGCAGTCCATGCCAGCTCCCTGCCTCCTGTGGGATCTGGCATTGCTTTGACACACAGGGAGCGGGTAGACATGCAGCTCTCTGTGTGTCAAAGTAAATGCTCTGCTTCCAGCATGTGAAAGCATTTCTCCGTTATCGCTTGCTGAAAGCTCCTGCCAAGCCTCAGCAAACAGCTATGTCCTGCGGGTGGGCACCACAGGAAATAGTAGGAGCCAGCCCTGGCGATCGCCAGGGCCATTATTAGCTCCAGAGAGGTGCAGTGCGGACCCTCTCCTTGCACTTTAACCCGTTGGCTGCTGCCGTCGGCCAACGGTCATCGCGTGCACTACCTTGGTAGTGCTGCGCACGTCCGTTGGCCGACGCTGCCCCACCCGTTTTTAGAACGTTCAGCACTGGAGCTGAACGTTCAACGCAGCCAACGGGTTAATGGGCCGCCCTGGGGAGGTGGTGGTCCCTGGGCTTAAAATGGTCTCCAACAACTAGAGTATACGCTTTGAAAAGTTTGTGAAGATTTGTCAAGCGACACCAAAGTTCTTTGCAAATCAAAAAATGCTCTTTCTAAGGAAACTAGGTCCTAACTATAACTATAACTGCCTACTGGTGATTATATATATATATATATATATATATATATATATATATATATATATATATATATATATATATATATATATATATATATATATATATATATATATTACCTACTGGCGGTCGCCAGTAGGTATATATAGTTAGGATTTTTTCTCTATGGGATTTTTTAAAATTCTATGTCTAATAACTTTGGCGTTTGTGGACGGAATTGGCTGAAATTTTCAGGAAAATGGAACATTTTGTTTCTGAGCAGCCCCTGACAATTTGGGGGGGTTTCATCAAGGGGGGGCCGAGAAAAAAGGGGGGTCCCAAAACATGTTTTTCCCATGTTAATTTCCATAGGGCGGTTGGCCTCACTTTTAGCTCGAACGGCTGAATGGATTTGCACGAAACTTGGCAAAATTGTAGGGACTGTTAGCCCGATGTGCCTTTGCTAGGTCTCAATATATGTGCTCCAGTGGATTTTGAGTAATTTAGGTTCAAAAAAAGATATATATCTGGGCGGAGCCTAACCACACATCTGATCTGATTGGCTGTCAGCACTTCATCCAAGAAGTGTTGGCAGCCATCTTGGGACCAATATACATGATAGCACCTCATTAAAAAGCATTGTAGTTAATAGAGGGTTTTAGGACTTTAGTTACATTATAAATCATTTGTTGATGGTACCATACTCGTTTTAGGAATTGTGGTGGGTTCTAAGGTGATTTTACCATGTGAAAAAACCTTCTGCTGTGATATCATGAATATTGTTTGAAAGAAAACTAATATCTCATGATTTTCCCACAGTGGTTTGGAAGGGGATCTATAAGCTAAACTGAAAGCATATTTTCTGTAAATTCACATTATCTTTCTCAGTCATGTGAAAATGAAGTCTGACATTCTCAGTAAAACATGTACATCCAACAAGGACAGAGACTGTCAGTTGATTCCTTTGTGTTCTACTGCAGCCTCCTAGAGTGTTCTAAAGAACAACTAGAGCGCTAACAGTCCTATTTATTACAAAGGTATGGCACACCTGAAGCCATCTTGATTAGAATAAAGTGGTAACTCTTAAAACATTTAATTTAAAAAGAAACAACATGAGGGGGTATATTTTGCCATAGAAAGTATGATTAGTGCTGCAGAATGAAAAATTAGGGCACATTTTGAGTGACTTCTCAAATCCTTTTCTATTTCATTAAAACATTCTGACATGCAGTCTCCCAAAATGGCCACCAGAGACAAAAGAGCCCAAATGTAGCCCAAATATCACCCAGATGTAGCCCAAGTATAGCCCAATGACAGAATGTCCCAGAGTGTTCTAAATAACAACTAGAGCGCTAACAGTCCTACTTATTATAAAGGTATGGCACACCTGAAGCCATCTTGATTGGAATAAAGTGGTAACTCTTAAAACATTTAATTTAAAAAGAAACAACATGAGGGGGTATATTTTGCCATAGAAAGTATGATTAGTGCTGCAGAAAGAAAAATTAGGGCACATTTTGAGTGACTTCTCAAATCCTTTTCTATTTCATTAAAACATTCTGACATGCAGTCTCCCAAAATGGCCACCAGAGACAAAAGAGCCCAAATGTAGCCCAAATATCACCCAGATGTAGCCCAAGTATAGCCCAATGACAAAATGTCCCAGAGTGTTCTAAAGAACAACTAGAGCGCTAACAGTCCTACTTATTACAAAGGTATAGCACACCTGGAGCCATCGTGATGGGAATAAAGTGGTAACTCTTAAAACATTTAATTTAAAAAGGAACAAAATGAGGGGGTATATTATGCAATAGAAGGTATTATTAGTGCTGCAGAAAGAAAAATTAGGGCACATTTTGAGTGACTTTTCAAATCCTCTTCTATTTCATTAAAAAATTCTGACATGCAGTCTCCCAAAATGGCCACCAGAGACAAAAGAGCCCAAATGTAGCCCAAATATCACCCAGATGTAGCCCAAGTATAGCCCAATGACAGAATGTCCCAGAGTGTTCTAAAGAACAACTAGAGCGCTAACAGTCCTACTTATTACAAAGGTATGGCACACCTGAAGCCATCTTGATTGGAATAAAGTGGTAACTCTTAAAACATTTAATTTAAAAAGGAACAAAATGAGGGGGTATATTTGGACATATGAATTATGATTAGTGCTGCAGAAAGAAAAATTAGGGCACATTTTGAGTGACTTCTCAAACCCTCTTCAATTTCATTAAAAAAATTCTGACATGCAAACTGAAACATGCACTTTGAATACCAGCAGCAGACGTCCCTGGTGAGCAGTAGCTTTACTACAGTGATCTAATGTGCAACTAGAGTGCTAACATTCAGAATTTATGGCAAATGTGTGACACATCTGAATGCCTTCTTGATGGAACCAAAGTAAACAAGCATTGAAAATGCAATAGATCTCGCCCTCGTTTAAGTTAAAGCCATTCTGTTTGTAATGAGGTGGCTTTTTAGCTTTGCTTTTATTAGTGTTTTTTCAACTTTCATGTAAATAACATGCATCTGTATGCATATAAGTATATGTATGCATGCATTTATGTTTGTATTTATATAGATATACAGATGATATATGTTTATATATGTATGTATATATATATATTCACTGAAAAAACCATAGGTTATAGACCATATATAGTTAGGAATTAGCATTTACAAAACCTTGAAAATTCACTGAAAAAACCATAGGTTATAGACCATATATAGTTAGGAATTCGCATTTACAAAACCTTATTTTACTCACACAAAACCATTGAAATTCCATATATAGTTAGTTGCACTAACTATATATCGCGCACCCGCAATCCACTGCTGATGATGTCACATATTACATCATTCATGACATGGTCAGTGACATCACTGATGACATCACTGATGACATCTCAAATGACATCACTGATGACATCACTGATGACAACATCCAGTGACTGTATGTTTCTGTAAAGTTAAAATATGTCTTACATATTGAAGAATGAGTGGATGTATAAGTGTCTGGATGAAGGATTTAGTAGGTGCATGACTGACTGTATGAGTGAGTGATTAAATATGTCTCACTGAGTGCATGGGTTAGTGACTAAACTGTCTTAATTTGTGCATCATTATGTCTGTTGTTCTGTAAACTGTTGCATGTGTTGATAAGTAGCTATATGAGTAACTATATGGGTTATTGATTGGTTGCCCAAGTATTTGTATGGGAGACTGAGTGTGTGTGTGGGTGGCTGGGAGGTGTATGACTCTGTGCATAGATGTGTGAGCAGTTGATTCACTAGATGTATGGTTTCAAAAGTGCACGTGGAAACAGCTGTATGGGCGGTTGACTGTGTGCATGAGTGTATTGGTGAGTGAATGGATATCTCAGTGCTACATGTCAAAGTAAGTACATATGTAAAACACAGTACATGTGAGAGTTGACATATATAAATTACTGTGCATAAGAGCCAGTGAATGTGTGAGTGGCTGTATGGATCATTGTGAACTTGTATCAGGGATTGTATAAGAGAGTAAATATGTGTTAGTATATGTTTGAATAAGTAAAGTCTGTATAACTGTATAGTTGAGGAAATGGAGGTGTGATTGATTCTTTGCATGACTGACTAGGTGTGTGAGTAACTCCATGGATGAGTGACAGTCTGTGAGTGTCTGTTTACACTGATTGTATCTAAGGTTATATTAGAGTCTGAAGAGGTTCATCGTATTATCACATGAATGATATCATCAGTGATGTGATCAGTAATGTCAAATGAGATGTCATCAGTGATGTCATCAGTGATGTCATTTGAGATGTCATCAGTGATGTCATTTGAGATGTCATCAGTGATGTCATCAGTGATGTCACTGACCATGTCATGAATGATGTAATATGTGACATCATCAGCAGTGGATTGCGGGTGCGCGATATATAGTTAGTGCAACTAACTATATATGGAATTTCAATGGTTTTGTGTGAGTAAAATAAGGTTTTGTAAATGCGAATTCCTAACTATATATGGTCTATAACCTATGGTTTTTTCAGTGAATATATATATATATATATATATATATATATATATATATATATATACATATTCAATGAAAAAACCATTGGTTATAGAACATATATAGTTAGGAATTTGCATTTACAAAACCTTATTTTACTCGCATAAAACCATTGAAATTCCATATATAGTTAGATGCGCTAACTATATATCGCGCACCCGCAATCCACTGCTGATGATGTCACATATTACATCATTCATGACATGGTTAGTGACATCACTGATGACATCACTGATGACATCTCAAATGACATCACTGATGACATCACTGATGATAACATCCAGTGACTGTATGTTTCTGTAAAGTTAAAATATGTCTTACATATTGAAGAATGAGTGGATGTATAAGTGTCTGGATGAAGGATTTAGTAGGTGCATGACTGACTATGAGTGAGTGATTAAATGTGTCTCACTAAGTGCATGGGTTAGTGACTGGGTTTTAATTTGTGCATCATTATATCTGTTGTTCTACAAACTGCTGCATATGTTGATCAGTAGCTATATGAGTAACTGTATGGGTTATTCATTGGTTGTCCAAGTATTTGTATGGGAAACTGAGTGTGTGTGTATGGGTGGCTGGGAGGTGTGTGACTCTGTACATAGATGTGTGAGTAGTTGATTCACTATATGTATGGGTTCAAAAGTGCATGTGGAAACAGCTGTATGGGCGGTTGACTGTGCATGAGTGTATTAGTGAGTGAATGGATATCTCAGTGCTACATGTCAAAGTAAGTACATATGTAAAACACAGTACATGTGAGAGTTGACATCTATAAATAACTGTACATAAGAGCCAGTGAATGTGTGAGTGGCTGTATGGATCATTGTGAACATGTATCAGGGATTGTATAAGAGAGTAAATATGTGTTATTATATGTTTGAATAAGTAAGGTGTGTATAACTGTATAGTTGGGAAAATGGAGGTGTGATTGATTTTTTGCATAACTGACTAGGTGTGTGAGTAACTCCATGGATGAGTGACAGTCTGTGACTGTCTGTTTACACTGATTGTATCTAAGGTTATATTAGAATCTGAAGAGGTTCATGGTATTATCACATGAATGATATCATCAGTGATATGATCAGTCATGTCAAATGAGATGTTATCAGTGATTTTATCAGTAATGTCATTTGAGATGTCATCAGTGATGTCACTAACCATGTCATGAATGATGTAATATGTGACATCATCAGCAGTGGATTGCGGGTGCGCGATATATAGTTAGCGCATCTAACTATATATGGAATTTCAATGGTTTTATGCGAGTAAAATAAGGTTTTGTAAATGCAAATTCCTAACTATATATGTTCTATAACCAATGGTTTTTTCATTGAATTTTCAAGGTTTTGTAAATGCAAATTCCTAACTATATATGGACTATAACCTATGGTTTTTTCTGTGAATATATATATATATATATATATATATATATATATATATATATAATGTATACTTTTTTAAATATAAATAGGGTGGATTAGGTTTCCATCATATGGATGATGATTGACAAGTCAGTGTATTCTGTATTCTCAGGTGGAGTTACATCTGTCTGAAGGGAACCATCTAAGATGGCTTCCTCGTGATTAGTGCTCTTTTGATTTCCCTCCTCCACTCTCTAGAGTGGGAACCTTTGCGCAGTCCTCTCTTTGTTTTTATAGGAGGTGAAGTCCTCATTTGCTTTCTAGTACTTAGAGATGAATATGTGATGTTACAACGCCACATAATACATCGCAGTAGGTAACAGCGCAGATGTTACATCGTGCGCGTTTTTACCACGCATGGCATTACAACGCAAGTCGTTCTACGACTTGCACTAGATGGCGCGGTGGATTTAGGAATTGTATAAATTACTATTCCTACTCCAGTTAGCGCAACAGCAGGCAATGTGTTGGACTTAAAATCTAACACATTCCCTGGTGTTGCACGCCATCTAGCACAAGTCATTGAAACAACTGGCGATGTAATGCCATGCGTGGTAACAACGCGGACGATGTAACGTCCGTGTCGTTACCAACATGCGTGGTACTCACAGCGTTGTAAACGTTGTCTCCCCTTAGAGATGGGCTAATCATTCCTCTCCAGGTCACCATCAAGGCCCTCGCTCCCACCCCCAAGGCCTATCAGCACTTAGGCTTCACCCCTAGTTCTGCGGAACACAACACTCCTCAATAACTAACCCTCAATCTCCCTCTCCATGTGCAAAAACAGCTCAGAGAGCTGAAGTGGCACAGGAGTGAGGCCCATGAGCACCAAAGCGGCACTTGAGATTACATATGTGGCGATGCAGTGAAGCCCCCAAGCATCTACACAACGCTAGTATCAGTGTTCTGCAGTCAGTGGGGCATGTCTCTTACCTTCTAGCTCACGTGGCCTGAGCAGCATATCCTGCACACTGGGATGCAGAGTCTGGTGATCCGATGGCTTGCCTAGCAATCATCCCACTCCAGGGGCAAGTTGCCAGCACTCTGGCGAAGATTAGCTGCAGTTGGCAAGTCAGAAGCTCTCCAGCAGAAGTCAGCCACAGACAGGCAGGGAGCCTGCTGAAGCATACTGTGTTGTCCCCAGTTGAATAAGTGGCCGTCAGCAACGGCTGGATCGCCGCCCGAGCTCAAGTTCTCCGGCGCACTCTGAGCACAACTTAGATCATGCACATCCCTCTGGTTGGCAGCTCACATCCTCTTTGCACCATGCGATATGTCCCCCAGAGGGCTCATCAGCAGTATTGCTGCCTGCCAGCTTCAAGCTAGTTGCAAACTCGTCCTTTGTTCATCGTTGTTCCCACGGCTGGCGCCAGGCATGGGCAGTGTGTGCAGCTGCCCAGGGTCTCGAGCTCAGCACAATAACAGGGGGCCCCTGCTGTCACACTTTCACAGTCAGCTCACCTACTCCCCCAGGCCCCCTCCCCAACTCGATCACATTGCTAATGTCTTTTATGAGCGAGGTGTCTTGAACTCGCAGGTCAGGGCATTGTGGCATTCCTAGGTGTGAAAGGTGGGGGAGGATAAACAAGAGGTAGAGGAGGTGAGAGCTGCAAAGTCAGCAATTATGTCAGCTCTCAGGGGCGAGGGCTGGGCAGCACCTCTGTTTAAAACCCGTGGCAAAGAACTGGTCTGCCCTTTGTGTATTCCGTTTCCAGGCGACAGAAGACTCTTTTGTTTTCACAATTAGCGGACATTAACAGGTAAGGAGGGCTTGATGAGGGGAGGAGGGACTATCCAGCTGAGACTGCCACCGTAGGGCAGTGTTTAGTAAAGTGTCTCCCTACCGCTTTGAGGCACAGGGGTGGTGGTCCTTATCCCCTGAGCCTCGAAGCAGGCTGCAAAGTTAGGTGTGGGGCCCTTTTCACTGGGACGTACGCCATTATCTAGTGCTGTGAATTCTAGGGCAGGTGGGCCTCACAGCTCTCCATCAGGCTGAAAGGGCCAGAGGTGGGGCCTCCCAAGACAGGGGGTCCCTGTCCTCTGCCTCACAGCTCTATACTGCTAGATCATTACATTTTATTTCACAGAGAGACTTGCATGCTGGTTTCCCAGCCTAGGCCACCAGTGATAAACTTAGAGGGCTGTAAATGCAGCTAAGTGCGTAAAAATTGATTACCACCCACTTTCCCCAGCAGGGAACTCCATGGCCCCTTTATAGCGAATGAAGCAGATTGACTGCTTTGTGACACACAATGAGTCCCTCACTTATGTCCGAGGGGCTGTGAATTTCTTGTCCATTTAATTACATAGATACTGTTTTGACAGCCCATGATTGTGCTGTACCAGGTCTTGTTTAACAGGGCAGGGATGGTGGGGTATGGTAGAAGGCAGAAGGGAAGTACTGTAGCTAGACAATCCTTTAACATAATCGTTCAGTACACCTCCAATCGGTCCCACTCTAATCCACACCACCCCACCCCACACCACTTCCCCCCACTTAATCCAATCCGCCCTAGACCAATCCAAACCACCCCACTGCACCACACTCTCATCCTCCCACCCCATATCTCATTTTGCCCCACTCTAATATGCCCCACACCAATCTGCCCCACACCAATCCAATCTGCCCCACACAAATCCAATCTGCCACACACTAATCCAATCTGCCCCAAAACACACTGCCCCCCTCCAAAACAATCTGACCCCCTCCAAAACAATCTGCCCGACACCAAAAAAATCTGCCCCACACCAAAACAATCTGCCCCACACCAAAACAATCTGCCCTACTCCAAAACAATCTACCCCACTCCAAAACAATCTGCCCCACTCAAAAACAATCTGCCCCACACCCCAATCCCCACCACACCCCAATCCCCGCCACACCCCAATCCCACCCACACCCCAATCCCACCCACACCCCAATCCACGCCACATCCCAATCCATGCCACACCCTAATCCACGCCACACTCCAATCCACGCCACACTCCAATCAACTCCACACTCCAATCAATGCCACACTCTAATCCACGCCACACTCCAATCCACCACAACCAATCCACCCCACATCAATTTAATCCACCCCAAACCAGCCCAATCCAAACGACCCACTCCAATCCAATCCTCCTCACCTCACCTCCTCAACCCAATCCAATCCATCCCACTCCCTCCCCAATCCATCACACTCCATTCAAATCCACCCCACTCCAATCCCTCAAAAATCTGGCCACAACAATCTGCCCCTCCACTCCAAAACAATCTCACCCACTCAATATAAAACAATTTGCTCCACCCCAATACAAAACAATCTGCCCCACTCCAATCCAAAACAATCCGCCCCACTCCAATCTGCCCCAATCCAACCCAAAATAATTTGCCCCACTCAATTCAAAACAATTTGTCCCACTCCAATCCTAAACACAAAACAATTTCACTCACTCAATCCAAAACAATTTGCCACACCCCTATCCAAAACAATTTGCCCTATTCCAATTCAAAACGATCTGCCCCACTCCAATCCAAAACAATCTGCCCCACTCCCACCCAAAACAATCTGCCCCACTCCAATCCACTCCACCTCACCTCCATCCAATTCCCTCTACTTCAATCCAATCCACCCAAATAGAATCAACCCCACTAATCCAAACCTCCGTACTCCAATCCAAACCACTCCAATTCAATCCAACCCACTCACCCCAATCCAACCCACCTCACCCAATCCAGTTCACCCCACCCCAATACAATTCACCTCAATCCAACCAACCCCACTGCAATTCTATCTATTTTAATACACCCCAACCCGCCCCAATCCAATTCACCCCAATCCATTCCCCCATCTCACTACATTCCACCCCACTCTAGCCCACCCCTCCACTCCAGTCCACTCCACTCCTGTTCACTCCAATCCACCCCACCCCAATCTAGCCCTCCCTCCCCATTTTAATCCGCCCACTCCAGTCTAATCCACCACATTCAGTCCACCCCACTCCACCCCACTCCACTGCAGTTCAACCCACTCCACTTTATTCCAATCCACCCAACTCTACCCCAATCCAATCCTCCACAGTTCCAACCACCCCACTTAGCCCAATTCCTCCAGTCCACCAAACTCCGAATCCGCCACACCCCAAACCAATCTAATACACCCTACTCCAATCCACCTCAACCCCATTTCAATCCATCCCACCCCAATCCAGCCCACCCACCCAGTCCACCTCACTCCACTCACTCCAACTCTCTCTATCCCAATTCATCCCAATCCACCCACTACCTCAGTCCACCCCACTCCAATCTACGACACTCCACTCTATGACTCTGCACTTGATAACACTGCACTCCACAACACTCTCTGCCACTGAACCACTGAACTCTACTCCCCTCTATTCAACTGCATGACACTCTACACCCCCTATTCCACTCTACAACTACTACTCCAACAAAGCGCCAACACACAATTATAAAGGCCTGGCATGTATTTAGCCTTGTTTGTTGCATGTACTGAGCACAAATCCACTTTACGGAGGGATCAGAAAGAAGATGCACATTGTGCATGGGGTTCCTAGTGGCCTCGCATGTAAAAGGTGCAGCCATAGTATGGCATTGAAACTCACTAACTCATTCCTTAATCCCCATCTTCAGCCTTTGGTTTTGGTACATTGGCAAGATGGCAGCCATTTGGAGCTTTCCTTTTCAAAGGTTTATCCTTGAGAAACGTAATTTGTAGTGTTGTGAAAAGCATACATTACTGTTACCCAGTTTAAGGATACGTTAATTGTAGGCTTGACAGCCTGTTACGTTAGCAATTAAATAGGTACACTTATTAAATTCTACATGAAAGATGAGAGGTCTGAACTTTAATGCCAACCTTATATCAGCTAGACTGCTCGAGGTTGCACGTTGAACACAACAGAAACGACGTTACCCCACCAAGCAGCCTTATAGATTCATATTTAATGCTTGTAACCCACAGCAGCAATTTGGAAGCATTTCTAATTCATTTTAATGGGCTTCTAGCTTTTCAAGTGTGTTTTACTTGGATGTGTCCAATTAAGATATTGTCTGGTATTATAGCATTTGTTTAGCGCTTACTACCCAAATGTGAGGCGCTGAAGCACTTACCAACACAGATAGCAAGCTATAACATGTGGTTGGAAGTATGTGGTTGGAAGGGTGTTGTGTTGTTTTGAGCATATGTGTAAGGTTTTTTATGCCATGCGTGATGGGCAACGTGGTACAGATTACGTTATGGAAAGCAGCACCAAGGAGTTGAGATGGGTGAGGGTATGTGAGAGGGAGACTCACAAACTGTAATTATAATAACGAAGTCCCAGCTTAGCCACAGTGATAGTGGAATGATGTGTGCCTGTACCCCAAAAAGGGTGATAATCACAGAAGGCCCAGTAATCCTGTGCCTGGCAGCAAAGGCTTTCAATTAGTAAAAAGATGCCAAAATCGCTAGAATGGTAATTGGTGACATAAGCTGTAGCCATGCACTATTTTATTTATTTATTTAGAGGCAGAGATATGGCCTAATAATAAAAAAGTACACCTGATGAAGGAGGAAGGAAGCCGAAGAGAAATTCAGGCTGACAACCTCAGCAGAAACAACACAAACTTTAAAACATCCAAATGCCACCTACTTCTACGGACCTAATGGAAGGCAACATTTTGATCACGACTTCACACAAGCCTCTCTCAAGCTGCAGAAGGCTGTCATAAGCAGACATTCACCAGTCGGACGGGTCTTATTTGGATTTTGGTTTAGACCCCAGCTTCACTGATGCCCTGCACATGGAAAGGTGAGTGACAAAGCGCTTGATAGGTTGTTGCCCTGAGAGCACAAGAGCAAATTGTGCTGCATAGTGTTGCCTTGCTGGCATCACCCCTCCATGCAAGCCCAATATTTTACTTGGAGTCCCAGGGACCCTTGTTCATTCTAGCTAACATGAGGAAACATCCTCTTGACCTTTAGAAATTCCCTTCCAGAAATGTTCACCTTCATTATTAGTAGTGAATGACATATCAGGGTAAAAAAGACACAATTGAAGAAATAAGACTTACCCCGCTTCCATCATTTTGTCTAGGAGAGAATCATGACACAGATTTGTATTTCTCATTTTTTTCAATCTTGGCACTGCTCTTCTCTGATCCAACAAGAGTATGCAGTTCCTTTTAAAGACGGTGGAATAAAGATGTAGAAATACCGTTTATCAGAGGGGGAATATGCTGCAAAAGGAGCAGGTGCCCTCACACACCTGTATGCGGGTCATGCGTCATCATTGGGCAAGCTCCTTCTCGGGCTAGCACTACAATGCCCAACTGGCACCCACAAGGGGGCACTTTACCAGAGATCTTTTCATAGAACTGTTGGACCATTATATATAGTAAGGAGCTTATATGCTGGACCTAACGACTCCTGGTCCCCCATTTGATATTACAGCTCTTCTCTAACCTGAGAGCTGTGTGAAAAACAATTTCTGTGTTTCTCCACAAGTTAACTTTACTTCTGATCTCCAATGTCCTGAGTAATATCCTGACCTGCTCAGTAGATCGTCACAACCTAATCATTGAAGGAGAAGGTAAGTATAACACTCATTTTGTTGCCTTGTATTATTTCCCTGTTATATATGAATGAGCTTTCTGATAACCTGTCATATGTATATGCTTGTATTAGGATGGAGGCGAAACAGGGCAGATTCTAGCAATAACTTCCAGATGTGTACAGGACATAATACGAAGATGGCAATTTCTTTCATTTTCACATTCCTGACCTACCCCATATTTTTCTCAAGTTTGACGACCACATAAAGTTGTGAATATATAGATGAATACGACCATCTTTTTGGGGCGATTGATGGATTTTCATCAGAATAATGCCATTCTGCCACTACCACTTTCAACTGGCCTGACACCAAATGAAAAACCTTGGTATGAAAAACCCCTAAAATCTGCAGCATACCATTACTTTAAACACACAGATACTCAACTTCACGTAATTAATCAATACCTGGGAGCCACCCAATGAGAATAACGTAGAACTTTGAAGTTACTCTATTTATGTTTCACTGGAATTGTCTTGTTATGTACCTATCAATTTACTTATCTCCTCATTGTTAGAGTGTAATGTTTCCTTTTACCTGCTTTTTATATGTAATGTATATATTCTTCACATGGCTTACATCCCCTGTGAGGAGTATATAATCATTCTGAATCCTAAATCTGAAACCTTTTTTCTACAGAACTCTGCTGTCCTTTTTTGTTCTAGTCTGATTTATGAAGCTGTCAAAAAGTATAAAAAAGGTATTTGTATCTGAATTCTACTTAATCTCGCTATATCCTGTTGCATAATTTTTACCAGGGATGCCATTGAATTTGTTTTCGGCAATGCTCTCTAATTATAACTATGCACTAATTTGGTAACACACAGTTAACTAGGAGTTAGACTTACCACCTTTGTGAGACCTGTGCCAAGCTTTCCCATCCAATGTGACTGTGTAAACCACTTAATACAGTTTCAAAATAGATAAACGTATTTCATTTGGATATTTATCTTTTAATTCATGTTACTGATATCAACACTATGGGCCTCATTAGGACGGCGGACGGGCTTTGCCCGCCCGCTACCCTATCGGAAAACGGGGCCACCCGCCTTAAGGGCGGGGGTCCCGGGGGTGCCTTTAGGATGTGCCCGCCACAGTGGCGGGCACATCCTGTATTCTCAGCATTGTGGCCCCCGTGTGCACCCTCCCACTCAGCTTCACTCTGGGGGCCCGCAGGGGGCCCCCAGAGTGAAGACCGCCTGCCTTTCTGCCGCCACGGAAAGGCATTGCACTCTTGCCATCGCAATATGGCTGGCGGTGTAGACACCGCCACCATATTAAACATTTTCCGCCCCGGCCGCAAGGCGACCGGGGCGGAAAAGTGGCGGGCGGTGTTTTCTACCACCGTGGTTCCCCCGCCATCCTAATATGGCGGGGCGGATACAGGGAAGGATGGCGGGCGGATTGCCCCCGCCAGACTGGCGGTGGCTACCGCCAGCCTGGCGGGGGCAATCAGCCCGCCATCCTAATGGACCCCTATGTCTCTTAGCAATGACAATGATCAATAGTCTTGTGATGTTGGTTTTCTATGATGTCACTTCTTGTGATGTCGCATGCAAATTAGAGGGGCCTCACATCTTCTCTTTCGCCCAGGGCCCCACAAGTCCTAGGACCGGCCCTGGTTGTTCCGTATTTGGCAGGGCTTTTCTGTATGATATAATTGGGGCTCATGGTCTCCTTGATGGGTGTTGTGTGTTATACCAGCTATATCAATTAGTTGTTTGTCTTGTTTCGGGCCCTGTAATGTGTGATAATTGGAGTTCCACCTCGTCAGCCTTTGATGGGTTGGAGGACATGACTCGGGGGTTTCAATCACGCTGTACTTGTTGGATATCTGAAGTCCCCCTTTGTCATGCCCAGCACTCTCATGGTCCTCGGGCAAAATAGGTCTGGTTCGTCACATGTGTCTTGGCCTTTGTGATTGGCACAGCAATGTGTTCAGTGATAGCCTATAGTTTTCTATACTTAAACTCGTTGCAATCCAAGAAAATGATCTCTGCGTTTTTGGGGGACAGTCAGAGCTTACAAATGGGGTGGACATAAATCACGTAATTCAGCATAGCGAATTAATCAAGAATTCCGCAAGATTGTATATAATTATGCAAGAAGAGTAGTTCTGCATTTAGCACAATTTCCTAGTGCATAAATGCCCTGTCATGTCCCAAATGGACGAGATAATATATTTTGCACTAAAAAATATCTCTAAATGCAACAGAACACAAATAGCGAGTGCAAGCAGAAACTCGCACTCGCTAATTGTGCTCCTGGGGTAGGATTTTGCCCCAACTGACTCCTGGCATTTAGCACTATTTTCTTAGCACAAAATACACCCTTGTGTCTAAAATGAACAATAGGATGTATTTTGCTCTTAGAAATATTGCTAAATGCAGCAGAACATAAACAGCATGCATGAGCCACTCGCATTTGCTAAATGTGCTCTAGCAGTAGTATTTTTTCCAATTACTCTGCTGTAACTTAAATTTGTCCCTGGCCTAGTCACAAACTTGATGTTGATCTGCCCATGGATATTTTTAAATTAAATTTAGGGCAAAATTGAACGGGGGTTTTCTCTGCAACACCCAGACCCCAACAGTCATTCATGATATGACCTATTTTATGTTAAATAAGCCACATTGAAGCACTTCGAAATAGAATTCATGGAGTTACTGTGGTAGAGAGCTCTTCCTTTGGTAGTCTGAATCTTTAATGACTGGCATTAAATAAGTTGTCGGCGATACCAGAGCTAGAAATGAAACATTTGAATTTGTTGGCAGAGAAAACACAATCTAAGATGGAGTCTTTGTCCTGGTGCATTGTTGGCTAAGGAAAGAATCACAGGCATCTTGTGACTGAAAACGTCTTCAAACAAAAACAATTTGCAAACATCCACACCAAACTCTTTGTGTCTCATTACGATGCAGTCCGACCATAACCAACAGCTTGTAGGTAGCGGTCCAAACCGCATCTACTGCTGCAGTCCGACCAACGCTATAGGATGAATGAGGTTGGAGGCAGCAGTCGGAAGGACAAACGACACAATCTGTCAGTCGGTCAGAGAGGCCACATAATCCCTTAAGGACAACGTTTCGGCCGGCGGGATTATGATGCTGGTTTCCGATAGCCTTTCCATGTTCGCTTTTCTGACATGGAAAGGCGGTTGGAAAGTGACATTGGGGGCCATTCCCCCTGGCCCTCCGCATGTGGCCGTCCCCTTTAACATCCCTGAACCATGTGGCAGCCACCGTAAGATGCTTGCCACACGGTGAAAGGATGTTTAAAAACGTTCATTTTTCAATGGGAGCTTGTGCTGTGGGCGGTTTAGGCCCACCGCACAAGCTCCCATTGAAAAATTGAAGTTTGCGACCGCACCATGTGCGGTTGAGAGAGCGCAATTTGAATGAAAAGTATATCTGTACCATATCCACAAGCATATAACGCAAACGTAGAATCTGTAATGTAAAGATAGCACTTGTAGTATAAAATTAGCCGATGTAAACTGAGTAATAGGAAATGTATTTGTAGTTACTTTAGAATCTGCATTAGAATTAAAAGGCCTGTATACATAGTGGGCTAATATAGAAATGTATAGAAATGCTTAAGAACTGTAGAACGTGCTAAGTAGAATTCATGTACGTGGAATTATTAAACGGAGAAAGCGACGAAATGTAAAGTGAGGAAATGTGCAGACTATATAGCACTGTGTAAAGAACGAGAATATAACGTTGTGTTTTATGTAACATGTATTCAGTATAATCAATGATTTGCTAAATTCGATTATATATATATGTGTTAAAAGTCATACTGTGTAGAAGAGTTTGTAGGAATGTTAGAATAAGTGTGGTCATGTGTGATTTTAACCTAATGGACCAAGGGTTCGCAAGAGTGTAGTCTGCTCCATGTAATTTAGTGGGCTCACAGGAATAGGGGATAGCCTTGATCTGTACGTGCGAGCCAAGAGTCAAAGGTCTTGTTAGATTTAAGGTGACAATGCTGGACGAAGTTTATGGCCTAAGGGAGATAAGAGACGCTTGGAATTTGGGGTCTTGTTTAGAAGTGACCGTTCACATGACCAAAGGAGGTTATAATCACAATCGTAATGTATAGAGTTCTGTTGAGATGATAGACTTTGCTCTGAAAGTGTCAACTGGAATGTCAATGAAGTCACCAGCCCGAAGACGAAGATGGCGCCTAAGAAGCAAGGTCAACTTAACAAACGACGCGAAGAGATGAAGCTATGGAAAGAGCCAGAAATGAGATCATGTGAAGGTGTACGTGGTGGGCGTCAAAGGGGCGTTCCACCCATACTGTGATTGTGTATTTAGGGACAGCACCCTGGGGAGGAGAAGCTAGCGAAGAGCGCAGATGGCCTGAGAGCGAAGAGCTCAGAGCGCAGAGAGATCAGAGCGCAAGAGAGCAGTAGGCCGAGGACCCTTAGAGAGCGGATGGGTAGGCAGAGAGGGTACTGCTTCTTGACATAAGTTACCATTAGAGGCTAAGAGAGTTTGAACTTCTTTGGAAGTCAAACTGCTGACACCTTTTTTAGGTAAGGAACTTGCGAAGTAGGGATGTCACCTAGCCTAGAGTAGGGACAGATTTAACTTGTTTATTCTCTTTTATAGATGACGCAACGGATCCACTTTGTGTCTATGCTTTTTAATCTGCTGATTCTGGAATTGATTTTGATTGTATTCTTTTGTAGACTCAGATTCTTTAGGGAATTTATGTTCCTTTTAGTTCCTATATACTTGTTGAATCTTATCCTGAGAGGATTGTATATGCAACTTATTCTGATTTTATATTAAACTTTTAAACTTTATCAGTCGTAAGTGGTTCTTCAGAGTTGCGTCAGTCTATGGGGTTAATTTAACTTATGCGGTGTTTGCCTTTTACTCAATGACAGATAATAATCGATCCAAAAAGAACGAATGAGATAGGTATCTAAGTAATCAGAAAAGGTATTAAAATCTCATTCCCCGCAGTTGGTAGCAGAGAAAGATGGTTTTCTTCTTGAGGAAGGCAACCTAGGTCAGGTCTAGATTACCCCAAGGTCCCTAGTCATCGACGACCAGAAGAAGAATCCCTGCCGAAGAAGGTGCTGACGGTGCGAGAAGAGAAAAGCAGCAGAGTCGGTCGAGAGTGAGTATAAGGGTCATGCGTTGCCAGATTGCGGTGTTTTGTGTTGTACCTGTGTTGTAATGTCAAGCGGAGTTGAATGCCTGTAGTGTGATTGAGGGAAGGTTGTGAGCGCGCGCAACCGGATAAAATCTTAAGTTCAGAGAAGGGCTTAAGTGGTTCGGGTGTATCGAACACCCAGAGTAATTGTCTACCATTGTAAAGGGGGTCATGAGGTACCAGTGATCGCCCGTAGGACCGATGATAGGGGGAGTGACAGAGTGAGTGTATGACTAACGGACGCTGGTCGGACGTTTACTGTGTGTAAGTAACCTATCAGTTAAGGCGAGCGTCTGAAGTGAGAGGGAAGACGTCTCGTCAGTTGAGGTGACAATTACAGTTAGACTGTGGACGTACAGTCAAGAAAAGTGATCGCTTGGACGGAAGTAGTCATTTTTCGGTGTATGAATGAAACGCATGCAAGACCGCGAGACGAGTGAGAAAGGAGGGGAACTGCTGCAGAGGGGACAAGTGACGTCAGCATAGAGCCGCGCTAGGATTGGCCGGTTGGTGTAGAACCGCGCTGGGATAGGCTGATTAGCAAGAGCCGCACAGGGATTGGTGGTTGTCATCGGGAAGCAAATAAGGAAGAGAATAAAGGAAAATCGTAGATTCTCGAAAATGAAGTGTTTTAAGCGTTTGAGGGCGATCTTTAAGAGAGATAGAAGAAACTTGTATACAGGGGAAGAAGCTCCACCAGAAGGCACACCAGCTTATTATATGGCAGTGAATGTAGGCTTACACTCAATACTATGGATCTCTGAGTGGAATAAGCTAACAGAAGGGAATAAGGAACTGACGTTCCCGAGATACGGGACGTTTAAGTTAGAAGTGTTGAACCAACTGAAAGCGGTAATGCTCGCAACGAGACCTCTACCGAGGCCAACACAGTTCGAAGCCCTTAGTGCATGGTTTAGAGCGGCACACGAGAAGAGCTTGAACAGGCGCCAAGAAAGAGTGAGACGATCGGTAAAAGCAGTGCAGGATGCTAAATGGGACGATGAAGCTAAAAAGTGGAGGGTGCAAAAGATAGAAGCAGACAAACTGTTCACAATGCTAGAGACTACGGGAGAAAAGAAACCTCTAGAGGAAGATGAGGATAGCGAGCCAGATGAGGATCTGATAGAGAGGCTATTAATGGATAGACCACCTCCGTACAACAGGGAAGCCGAAAGTCCCGAACTACAGCAAGGGGACGGAGCTAGGTGGGGGGAATATAAACCGCTCCCCACATCAGAGTGGGACCCCAAGAAAGGTGAGGAAGTACCCCAATCTAGTCCCGTACAGAGAGTAGTAGGAAGATTCGTGGTCCAGAAGGTGCCAGAAACGCAGTGCGCAAGGTCGTATCAATTGCCGGATGCTCTACAAGTACCTGTTACCATAGGCCCTATAGTGTCAATCTACAACCCAGAGGGAGCCCAGCAGGAGGAACAGGCACGGTGGGACAGGGAAAGGGCAGAGATGGAGAATAGGAATAATACGATCAATTCCCAAAGGCAGTTGCTAGGACCAAAGAATCGGAGTACCCCATTGGATTCAGCAACGGGTCCCTGGATAGAACAGGGGGGTCAGAGAAGACAGATGGATCTAAGGGGACCGAAACCAAAAACCTTTAAGGAATTAAGGGAGTACTTGAAAGAATGGGATGCTGCCGAAGAGACTCAGAATAAAAGGTTAGAAACATAAGCAGAATGGAGAGATCAAGATAACAGGATCCTCTCTCACTGCGGAGCTGGCGAAAGCAGCCCGGAGTGGGAGAGAGGGAGTCAAGGAAGCAAAGGAGATACTTGCCATACCACCAGTGGCAATAGGCAAACGTGCGATGACAGGAGTACAGGGTGTGGGGGAGTGCCTCGCATCATTCTTAGTGAGGGAGAACGAAGGACGCAGGAGTACCGAGATAGTTTCAGGTGCACTCACCATGCCCCGGACGAAAATGTGCGACATTGGAGTCACGAGAATATAGGGAGTCGCGAAGCGTCTCGCCATGCATCCGGTGAAAACGGACGAGATTGCGGGAACATGGAGGGCCATGAAGGACCTTATCGTTTATTGAGCGACACCAGGCAGCAAGGGAATTGCAGTGATATAGAGCAGAACGGAGGATCCTATCTTGCAGCTAGAGAGACCGAGCCGAAAAGACAGAATGTAGTGATGGGGGATAGAACATTGTTCCACCATACCCCAAGGGAGGATGGGAAAGCTTGGGATCTAGAGAGGTGGGAACAAAGAGAAGCAAGAAGAACTCCTCATAACTCACCTGTGCCTAGACGTAGAGCGCGTAGTGGGGGTGAGAGGGATGTAAGCGAACCACCTAGGAGTGAGGTACTGAGAGCTGAAATAAAAGCAAAACGGCTCGATGTAATGAGTTTGAAATCGGATTTGGAGGAAATAATAGACGGCACATTGCCAATGGAAAGGATAGAACTGTATGAACCAGATGAAATACTGTTTATGTCTAAGGATATTACTCGGAAAGCGAGGTCAGTCCATGAAAACTTATCTAATTTGGCAAATAGGTATATGATAGACCTATCATGAACTAAAGCTTTACAGGGTAACCATAGGCTAAACTGCACGGATCAGGATCTAGATGAGCGTAGGACGATTGGGCTGAAAATACACATTAAGGAACTGATCCTGAGCATCAGATTGTGGAGGAATTTGGATAAATGGGAGGAAAGATGGTCCAAGAGGGGATCCGTCAGAAGGAGTACACTTACGAGGTCCCCGGATGGAGAGCTAATGCGAATGGAAGCCTTCCCTTTGCGAGAAATCGCTAACGGAAGCTACGTGCATGTGCCGTGGAGTAGGGGGGATTTAGCGGCATTTACCAATTCCTTTCCAAAGCTAAGAGAGAACCCCGTTGAGTGGTATAAACAGGTAGAGAGGTTCGTGAAGATCTCTAAGGTGCTGTGGGTCGACTTGAACACCCTGTTTGACATAGTGGTACCCGGAGATTTGTGGACGGCATGCAAACTTAGTGTTGAATGGCCCGTTTGTGAACCCCCGAGGGATGCCCAGACAAATGGTCCATCAGAGAGAGTCATGGAAAAGTACGAGAGGGTAATTACATGGTTAAAAGACAAAGTGCCGTTGCAGGACATAGACTGGGTTAAAATAGATCGAACAACTCAAGAACCTAAAGAGACCGTTCACGAGTTCTATGAGAGATTGCTGAAAGCCTTCAAACAGTATAGTGGATTGGATGTAATGGATCCCAAAGACATAGGACAGTTTGTGTCGAAGTTTGTCCTAGGATTGAGACCAGACATAAGCTTAATGATTCAACAGCATTTGATTTGTTGGCAAAACAAACCTTTAGATGAGATTCTGAGGTATGCAAGGTACTGTAGCGATGAAATAGATTCAAAGGCAAAGAAACTTAAGGAAAAGCTGATGTTGGTGCAGATGCAATCAGCTGGAAAGGGTGGACAGCGGCAACAGGGAACAGGAACACTAGGAAAGAAACAGAATAATCAAAGCAGAGATGAGGAGGAAAGACCGAGACCGAGGGTAGATATCGCGACACTGAAAAAGACAACGAGGTGCCATCAGTGTAACGAGGTGGGACATTGGAGACGCGAGTGTCCCTATAATGTCGAGACGGGGGAATTAGAACAGGAGGAGGATGAGGTTCAGAACAGCGTGGTTAAGGGAGCAGCAGTCCCGAAGGGAAAGTTTGTCAAAGGGGGGACTCAGACTCCTCGAGCCCCGTTCCCTCAACCGCCTCGCTTTGCAAATGGAGGGAAAACCTATAGACAAATGCCACTGTTCGTAGGAGGAGAAGAATGCTACTACGTTGATCCTCTTACGGGACAACGAGTGAATAGAGAAGAAGACTGTACTCTAGGAGCAGCCCTGGAGGTAGACCAGAGAGGACCATACGTAGAGGCTGAAGTGGCTGGATGTCCTACGACCTTTTTGGTGGATACAGGGGCCACTCGATCCACTTTGAGATCGGCGGTAGTCCCAGGTCTGCCAATGTCGGGAGAAACGATCCAGGTGGTAGGAGTCGCAAATAGGAGAATGACGAATCCTCTGACCGAACCAGTGTCAGTGAAGATAGGGAACTATAGTGATGAACATCAGTTTGTGATTTGTGATTCTAGCCCTGTGTGTCTGCTAGGAAGAGATCTGTTGTGTAAACTGAATTGCACAATATATTGTACACCTGAAGGAGTAGAAGTGCAGACTAACGATGATGATGCCGACTTTAAGGTTGTAAACTCGCAGGGATGTGTGGAACTATACCCTACCTTGACGGTGGAGGAGCTTCCACAGGACTTGAAGGAGAAAGTGTCAGCTGAGGTGTGGGATTTTACCGGAGAAGAAATAGGATTGATCAAAGGGGTAGAACCAGTAAAGATCATGGTAAAACCCAATGCCGAGTATGGAAGAACACCACAGTATAAGTTGACACCGGAGACGATTGCAGGAATAAAGCCTGTGATCGAATCCATGATTAAACAGGGAATACTGAAGGAGATCGTGGGAAGTCCATGTAACTCCCCGATTATGGGTTTGCAGAAGCCTAGTGGAAAATACAGAATAGTGCAGGACCTTCGAAAGATTAATAATATAGTTGTTTCATGTTGTCCAGTGGTACCGAATCCATCAGTGATATTGTTTCAGATACCGTTCCAAGCTGAATGGTTCACAGTGATAGACTTGTGCCAGGCTTTCTTTTCGATTCCTTTAGATGAGGAGAGCCAGTATCTGTTCGCTTTTAAGCTGGAAAATCGCGTTTTAACATGGTGTCGTATTCCCCAGGGGTATACAGAAAGCCCATCGATTTTTAACCAGCTGTTGAAGAAAAATCTTGAAAGTCTAGTACTGCCCATGAACTCGATTCTGGTCCAGTACATAGACGACCTCCTAGTGGCGTCAGAAACTGAGGAAGCTTGCAAGGTAGATACCATCACCTTACTAAATCACTTGGCCAGGAACGGACACAAGGTGTCTCCAAGTAAATTGCAGTATTGTCAGACCGAAGTGCAATACTTGGGCCATAGGATTGAAAAGGGAAAACGGAAGGTGTCTCCAGACAGAATAGAGGCGATCATGAAAATGAACGCGCCTAAAACACAAAGAGAAGTCAGGATGTTTCTAGGCATGGTCGGTTATTGTCGGCAGTGGATAGCCAACTTTTCACTGAAGGCAAAACCTTTACGGTACCGGCTGACCTGCGGGATCACCCGCAGTGGGATGGGTAGGTGACTAGACGCCCTCCGCCAGGAATTCTAAGGTGGTTCTCACCAAATCCTGGCCCCACCAGGTCAGCGCGAGGAAGCTTCCCGAGTCAAAAACACGGTTCTGGGAAGGGCTTTGAGAAAGGATTGCCATACGCCACCTACCAGGTCGTATACTGGGCCCCCTGATCACTGGGGGTCCTTTGCAATTAGATGAGCACTTTTTGGTCCTGACGAATTGCCCCCGTGGCAAGAAACATGTTGACCATTCACTCACTTAGGGTCGAATGAGGCTAACTACCTTGAGCGTTCTGCCTCCATTCCCCTGATTAATTTTTTAATAAAGCAGTGAGCCATACCAATAAAAAAACTCAATTTTGGACTCTACTGACTTTTTTTATCTCACCCACGCTCACTCTTGCACTAACACACTTTACCCCCTCGCGTAAGGCCCCTTACATCCACACACCCTTTGGCTAAGGAATAGAAGATCCCCGCCAAAGAGCAGCAATTATTGTTGCCCGACAGGCACTGCACTGCCAGTCTGTCGCAGGGGCAGGGTACCAATGATGACGCTGGACGATCACCGGGTGGGATTACAAATGTAGTCCAACCGGCGACCTGTGTGAGGTACCCCTATAAATTCCGAGAGAGGGTTCACAACACTCACTTATTTCACCCCTTTCTTTGACCTAGTTAGAGAGAAGCCAATGACAGTCTTCTAGTTGACTGGACCCGGGGAACTCTGTATTTCTTTTTTGTTGATAAAACCTTTACTACAACTGACGCACAAAGGGGTGAGTGATCCGGTACCATGGGACAAAGATTGTTTGATGGCGTTTTTGCAGCTGAGGGAGGACTTATGTCGTGCCCCGGCTTTAGGAATGCCTGATTACGAAAAACCATTCTTGCTTTACTGCTGCGAAAGAGAAGGTTGTGCTTTAGCAGTTTTGGCCCAGATACATGGAAATGCGCGTAGGCCAGTTGCTTACTTTTCGGCTACATTAGATCCAGTAGCCGCAGCGTTGCCCGGATGTCTCAAATCCGTTGCTGCAACGGGTGTCAGCATTGAAAGGTGTGAGAATGTGGTAATGGGACATCAGTTAGTGGTGTACGTACCGCATTCTGTGGAATTGTTAATGACTAGGACTAAGACTCAGCATCTGACGAATAGCAGGCTCACACGCTACGAGCAAGTCATATTGGCTGCTGAGAATGTGACCCTAAAGAGATGCTCTGTCTTGAATCCTGCTACTTTGATGCCACTTCCAAATGATATTGATGATGAAATTTGTACAGATCATGACTGCCTTGATGTGACTGAACTATGCACCAAACCGAGACCCGATATCGTAGATGAACCATTGACTGATCCCGATGAAATATTCTTTGTTGATGGTTCATGTGTAAGAGACGATATCGGTCAGCTGAGAGCAGCTTATGCAGTTTGTACAATTACCAGAGTTGTGGAAGCCGCCTGCCTGGAAGGAGTACATTCCGCTCAGGTAGCTGAAATCATTGCTTTGACCCGTGCCTGTTTGGCAGGTAACAAAATTCGAGTCACCATATACACCGATAGCCAGTATGGTTTCGGGGTAGTTCACGACTATGGGCAGTTGTGGTCTCAAAGAGGTTACATGACCTCCTCGGGTTCTCCCATTAGGAATGGAGAATTCGTGAGATTATTGTTAGAAGCATTACAAGGTCCAACAGCTATAGCGGTCGTCAAATGCGCCGCGCATACAAAGAATACAGATTTTGTGTCACAAGGTAACAAATATGCTGATGAAGTAGCACGTTATTGTGCGGAACAGGGATATTCTCACACCAATGTAGAAGTGGGGGGAATACAAGAAAGAACTGAGTTAACTATGTTGTTAGATACTGTAGATACGTGGGACGAATTGAAGTGTGTTCAGGAAAATGCACCAGATTCTGAAAAGAAGGGATGGGAAACAGCTGGATGTACCAAAAGTGAAATGAATTTTTGGATTTCTGCAGATGGGAGAGCAGTTTTACCAAACGAACTTGTTTGTCCAATGGCAAGGAGATTGCACGGACCAGCACACATAGGTAGAGATGCTATGGGGAGAGTATTCAGACAAACGTGGTATAATCCGAAATTTAGAGTAGCGGCAGAAGCAGTATGTCAGCGTTGTGCGATCTGTCAGCAATTAAACGTAGGAAAGAGAACACCAGTCACATTGAGTCACATAGGAAGGTCTGGGGGGCCTTTCAATAGAATGCAGCTGGATTTTATTGAAATGCCCAAATACAATCGACTTAGATACGTTTTAGTGATTGTCTGTATATTTTCTAGATGGGTTGAAGCTTACCCTACACGTAGGTGCGACACACTTACAGTAGCAAAATTGTTACTTAGAGAGCTGATACCGAGGTTTGGGGTGCCAGCCTCTTTGGAATCGGACAGAGGAACTCATTTCAACAGCGAAATAGTGAAGATGCTATGTTCAGCTTTGAGTATAGACCAGAAACTCCATTGTTGTTATCGACCAGAAGCTTCGGGGATTGTAGAGCAAATCAACAGTACAATTAAATCCAGACTCGCCAAAGTCTGTTCATCGACATCTCTGAGTTGGCCTGATGCACTTCCATTGGTCCTTATGAGCATACGAAGCACACCAGATAGAAGGACAGGTCTCTCTCCACACGAGGTGCTAATGGGGAGAGCTATGAGACTGCCATCGGTTCCGACTGCAGCATTATTGAACATCACAGACGATTTGATCTTGGACTACTGCAAGGGACTATCTGATGCCATTCATTCTGTGTCCCTCCAGGTCCAGGCTGCAGAGGTTCCATCAGCACAAGACTTGTGCCATGACCTGTGTCCGGGGGACTGGGTCCTGGTGAAGAAGCATGTCAGGAAAAACTGTCTAGACGTGCGCTGGCGAGGACCATTTCAAGTCATACTAGTTACGAACACTGCAGTAAAGTGTGGAGGCTTGCCAAACTGGATACACGGCTCACACACCCGAAGAGTTCCAGCACCTCTGGAAGACACAGCTCCTCTCTCGGATGAAAATCCAGCGGAAAGCGGAGAAGCCACAGAGAGGGAAAGCCAAGCTGTAGAGGTGATCGAAGAGGCTGAGCCTGTGTCGGAACAGGCTGAGGACGGTCAGGACACCAGTGAGACCGAAGTTGCCTCAGAAGAGGAGAGTACCTGGGAGCTCGAGTCAGACACCGAACAAGCTGTGAGTGATCAAGAGACGAGTCCAAGAACAAGGAGCAGGAGGACAAGGAATGAAGAAGCTAGTTGGCCGGAGAGAAGGAGAAGGCCAAGCTTGAGAGCGAATCCAGAGAGAACCCTTGTCCCGAACTCTGAAGAGTCGGATCTAGACGAAGAAGCTACGGACTCAGGCTCTGAGAGTCCAAGAAGATCAAGAAGGGTACGTGTGCCCTGCAGAAGATACGCCTCCCCTGAGTGGACTTATCTAGCAGATGTCTTGGGGACAGAGATCTGGGAGAGTGAGAGAAGTGCAAGTGATCAATCTCGATCCAATTGTGGCAGTGGAGATATGGATGTTGACGCCTGGAATCGAGACTGAGGGGCTACTGACTTTCACACTTCCCATTCCCCTTTACCTAAGTCGGATCAAAGATCTAGTGCTAAATCGATTAGAGTTTCCGACTTTTGGTCATCAAATACCAGAACAAGAAGAAAAAGTCATTCGTTTGGAATTATTGGAATATGTTATTAAAGCTGCAGGTACGAGAATCATTGTAGATGCATAAAGACTTTGTGTTTAAGCTATAAAGCAGAAGATAACCTAGCGCCGAGTGGAAAGAAGAATAAAATTAGGGATTACATTTAGAGGACGGAGAAGGGTTAGGGTTGTCTGTTGCTGAAGATAAAAAGACATTGTTGAGAAAAAGAGACTTTTTGCGGATTAAGAGCACTTTACAGACTGAGAAATCGAATAACGCAAATAAAGACTTGAAAAAGAAAACTTTTCCTCGAAAAAGAAAGAGTTGCGTTGTTTGATAACATGGAGAATGGCAACCCAAACCGAAAAGCCAAATGCATAATAGGTACACTAATAGCAGTAGTAATTTTTCTCATTATTACAGTAGTTACCATATCATATATAGTAGGACATACAAGAGAAAAGGAAACGACAGATGTAAAGCCTGTAACGACTTTGAAACCTGCTCTTGTTGGGAAGAAGGAGGAGAGCAATGTGATCCGTGAAAAAGCGTTACTGGCAGATGAAGCTCGTAGGTTACATGTAGACGAGTCACAGGGAAATTTTAGGTCAAACGCATATGCCAAGTTATTGTACGAGTATATTGATGCCATGGAGGCCAAAGATTGTTATGTTTGTATGCAATTGCCGGCTTCTGTAGACGAAGGCATAAGATATCACCATCTCCCACTGACTTATGGGATAACATGTAGTTTACTGCTCAGTATATTTTATGGTAGAGAAGGGTTCGAGTACTACTTTTCAAATTATGATTCGGTACTGCCTGAAGTCCCGAATTATAAACAAATGAATAAGTGGGACTATCACAAAAAGGAAAATAGATTGGCAAAATTCTTTCTTCCTTGGGATACATTAGATACTTCATATGCACGCAGAAATAATCTGACTTGCAAAGTGTCAGAGGTAGAGAAAAAGTTCATAGGACAAGTAGATGACCGGTACAGAAGGCAGAAGATTCTAAAAATGTCAGGACAATGGAAAACAGATTGGACCGAAGAAGAAAAGGCACATAAAAAGAAAGGTAGCAATGGTCCAATAGCTTTGGATAGAACGCAGAAAGGAAAGTTATGTTTAACTCGAAGCAAGACATATTATGAGAGTGTATTTGTAGGTGAAGTAAATTGCGAACATGCTTTTAGGTTAGAGTACTATACGAAAGATTTTATGAAAGGGATGCAAGCTATTCCTAATGTATATTTTGTATGTGGAAGAAATGCCTATGTAAAATTGCCTGACAATTGGTATGGTTCGTGTTATTTGGCAATTGTCTTCCCCAAAATATATCATGCAAAGGATTTAGCGATCATAGAAGGAAAGGCTTCGACAAGAGCGAAAAGAGAAGCAGGAGATGCTGAGGTAGTAGGAGACATATTTGGAGCAATGTTTCCTCTTTTAGGTTTGATACTTAACGATGTTAAGATCAGGAGACTAGCTACAGTTGTATATTGATTATCTGCAAGTACTGCAAGGTCATTAATGCTAGTAGAAGGAGAGATGCAGTCGATTAGGGCAATGGTTCTTCAGAACCGTCTTGCTTTAGATGTTCTGCTAGCAAAAGAGGGCGGAGTCTGCAAGGCTTTGAAGGTCCAGGAATGTTGTACTTACATTCCAGATAATTCAAAACCACTTGAGAAAGTCATACGGAACATTACAGAGATACATAAAGAAATCGAAGGTATAACAAAAGTAAATGTTTGGGAAAAAGTAGGTCATGGAGTAGGAAAGGTTGGAAGTTGGTTTGCCAACCTTGGTAAAAGTGCTGTGTGGTACGTATTGAAACCTGTTTTAATAATATTGATTTGCATAATCGTATTGTTGGGGTTAGTGAAACTGTACAAATGGTATAGGTCGAACCGGTTACAAAGGTCCATGAGAGAGCAAGAAAGGAGATTAGCTGCTTTACAAGATCAACAGTGAGAGAGCGCAATTTGAATAAAAAGTATATCCATACCATATTCACAAGCACATAACGCAAACGTAGAATCTATAATGTGAAGTAGCACTTATGAGCGTAACGTTAGCCGATGTAACAGAAGTAATATAGGAAATGTATTCTGTATTCACTTTAGAACATGCAGTAGATTTAGAAGGCCCGTATACATAGTGGGCTAATGTAGTAATGTGTAGAAATGCTTACGAACTGTAGAACGTGCCAAGGAGAATTCATGTACGTGTGTAATTATTAAACGGAGAACGTGTAGGAGAAACGTGAAATGAAGAAATGTGCAGAGCATATATATAACGATGTAACGAACGAGAATATAAAGTTATATTCTATGTAAATGTATTCAAGTATAATCAAACGATTTGCTAAATACGATTATATATAAATGTGTGTTAAAGGTTATACTGTGTAGAAGAGTTTGTAGGAATGTTAGAAGAGTTTGGTCATGTGTGATTTTAACCTGACTTGACCAAGGGTTCGCAGGAGTGTAGTCCGCTGTAGGTAATTTAGTGGGCTCACAGGAGTCGTGAATAGCCTTGATCTGAATGTGCGAGCCAAGAGTCAAAGGTCTTGTTAGATTTAAGGTGACAATGCCGGACGAAGTTTATGGCCTAAACGTGATAAGAGACGCTTGGAATTTGAGTCTTGTTTAGAAATGACCATTCGCAGGACCTAAGAAGGTTAAGAACATAGTCGTAAAGAGTAGAGTTCTGCTGAGGTGATAGACTTTTGCTCCGAAAGTGTCAAATGGAATGTCAATGAAGTCACCAGCACGAAGACGAAGATGGCGCCGAAGGAGAAAGGTCAACTTAACGGACGACGCGAAGAGATGAAGCCATGGAAAGAGCTAGAAATGACATCATGAGAATGTACGTGGTGGGCGTCAAAGGGGCGTTCCACCCATACTGTGATTGTGTATTTTAGGGACAGCACCCTGGGGAGGAGAAGTTAGGAGCGAGCGCTGAGAGAGATCAGAGCGCAAGAGAGCAGTAGGCCGAGGACCCTTAGAGAGCGGATGGGTAGGCAGAGAGGGTACTGCTTCTCGATATAAGTTACCATTAGAGGCTAAGAGAGTTTGAACTTCTTTGGAAGTCAAACTGCTGACACCTTTTTTTTTAGGTAAGGAACTTGCGAAGTAGGAATGTCACCTAGCATAGAGTAGGGACAGATTTAACTTGTTTATTCTCTTTTTGTAGATGACGCAACAGAACCACATTGTGTCTATGCTTTTTAATCTGTTGATATTGGAACTGACTTTGATTGTATTCGTTTGTAGACTGAGGTTCTTTAGGGAATTTATGTTCCTTCTAGTTCCTGTATACTTATTGAATCTTATCCTGAGAGGATTGTATATGCAACTGATCTTAATTTTATATTAAACTTTTAAAACTTTATCAGTCGTAAGTGGTTCTTCAGAGTTGCGTCAGTCTTTGGGGTTGATCTAATCTATGCGGGGTTTGTCTTTTACTCAATGACAGAAAATAATCGATCCAAATTTGACGAATGAGATAGGTATCAAAGTGATCAGAAAAGGTATAAAAAATCTCATTCCCCGCAGTTGGTAGCAGAGAAAGATGGTTTTCTTCTTGAGGAAGACAACCTAGGTCAGGTCTAGATTACCCCAAGGCCCCTAGTCATCGACGACCAGAAGAAGAATCCCTGCCGAAGAAGGTGCTGACGGTGCGTCGAGAGAAAAGCAGCAGAGTCGGTCGAGAGTGAGTATAAGGGTCATGCGTTGTAAGATTGCGGTGTTTTATGTTGTACTTGTGTTGTAATGTCAAGCGGAGTTGAATGCCTGTAGTGTGATTGAGGGAAGGTTGTGAGCGCGCGCAACCGGATAAAATCTTAAGATCCAGAGAAGGGCTTAAGTGGTTCGGGTGTATCGAACACCCAGAGTAATTTGTCTACCATTGAAAGGGGGTCATGAGGTACCATTGATCGCCCGTCGGACCGATGATAGGGGGAGCGTAAGAGTGAGTGTATGAGTAACGGACGCTGGTCGGACGTTTACTGTGTGTAAGTAACCTATCAGTTAAGGCGAGCGTCTGAAGTGAGAGGAAGACGTCTCGCCAGTTGAGGTGACAATTACAGTTAGACTGTGGCCGTACAGTCAGAGAAAAGTGATCGCTTGGACGGAAGTAGTCATTTTTCGGTGTATGAATGAGACGCATGCAAGACCGCGAGACGAGCTGAGAAAGGAGGGGAACTGCTGCAGAGGGGACAAGTGACGTCAGCGTAAAGCCGTGCTGAGATTGGCCGGTTGGTGTAGAACCGCGCTGGGATAGGCTGATTAGCGAGAGTCGCACAGGGATTGGTGGTTGTCATCGGGACGTAAATAAGGAAGTGAATAAGGAAAATCGTAGATTTTGAAAATGAAGTGTTTTAAGCGTTTAAGGGCGATCTTTAGGAGAGATAGAAGAAACTTATATGCAGGAGAAGAAGCTCCACCAGAAGGCACACCAGCTTATCACATGGCAGTGAATGTAGGCTTACACTCGATACTATGGATCTCTGAGTGGAATAAGCTAACAGAAGGGAATAAGGAACTGACGTTCCCGAGATACGGGACGTTTAAGTTAGAAGTATTGAACCAACTGAAAGCGGTAATGCTCGCAACGAGACCTCTACCGAGGCCAACACAGTTCGAAGCCCTTAGTGCATGGTTTAGAGCAGCACACGAAAAGAGCGTGAAGAGGCGCCAAGAAAGAGTGAGACGATCGGTAAAAGCAGTGCAGGATGCTAAATGGGACGATGAAGCTAAAAAGTGGAGGGTGCAAAAGATAGAAGCAGACAAACTGTACCCGATGCTAGAAGTTACGGGAGAAAAGAAACCTCTAGAAGAAGATGAGGATAGCGAGACAGAAGAGGATCTGATAGAGAGGCTATTAATGGATAGACCACCTCCGTACAACAGAGAAGCTGAAAGTCCCGTACTACAGCAAGGGGACGGAGCTAGATGGGGGGAAAATAAACCGCTCCCAGTAACAGAATGGGATTCCAAGAAAGGTGAGGAAGTACCTCAATTTAGTCCCGAACAGAGAGTAGTAGGAAGATTCGTGGTCCAGAAGGTGCCAGAAACGGAGCACGCAAGGTCATATCAATTGCCAGATGCTCTACAAGTACCTGTTACCATAGGCCCTATAGTGTCAATCTACAACCCAGAGGGAGTCCAGCAGGAGGAACAGGCACGATGGGACAGGGAAAGGGCAGAGATGGAGAATAGGAATAATACGACCAATTCCCAAAGGCAGTTGCTAGGACCAATGAGTCGGAGTACCCCATTAGATTCCGCAACGGGTCCCTGGACAGAACAAGGGGGTCAAAGAGGACAGATGGATTTGAGGGGACCGAAACCGAAATCCTATAAGGAATTAAGGGAATATTTGAGAGAATGGGATGCTGCCGAAGAGATTCAGAATAAAAGATTAGAAACCGAAGCGGAATGGAGAGATCAGGATAACAGGATCCTCTCTCATTGTGGAGCTGGCGAAAGCAGCCCGGAGTGGGAGAGAGGGAGTCAAGGAAGCAGGGGAGATACTTGCCATACTACCAGTGGCAATAGGCAAATGTGCGACGACAGGAGTGCAGGGTGTGGGGGAGTGCCTCGCGTCACCCTTAGTGAGGGAGAACGAAGGACGCAGGAGTACCGAGATAGTTTCAGGTGCACTCACCATGCCCCGGGCGAACATGTGCGACATTGGAATCACGGGAACATGGAGAGTCGCGAAGGGTCTCGCCATGCATCCGGTGATCACGGACGAAGTCATGAGAATATAGGGAGTCGCGAAACGTCTCGCCATGCATCCGGTGATCACGAACGAGATCGCGGGAACATGGAGGACCGTGAAGGACCCTATCGTTTATTGAGCGACACCAGACAGCAAGGGAGTTGCAGTGGTTTAGAACAGAACGGGGGATCCTATCTCGTATCTAGAGAAGCCGAGTCGAAAAGACGGAATGTAGTGATGGGGAATGGAGCATTGTTCCACCACACCCCACGGGAAGATGGAAAGGCTTGGGATCTGGAGAGGTGGGAACAAAGAGAAGGAAGAAGAACTCCTCATAACTCACCTGTGCTTAAACGTAGGGCGCATAGTGGAGGTGAGAGGGATGTAAGCGAACAACCTAGGACTGACGTGCTGAGAGCTGAATTAAAAGCAAAACGGCTTGATGTAATGAGTTTAAAATCAGACTTGGATGAAATAATAGACGGCACAGTGGCAATAGAAAGGTTAGAGCTGTATGAACCAGATGAAATACTGTTTTTATCTAAGGATGTTACTCGAAAAGCAAGGTCAGCTCATGAAAAATTATCTGAATTGGCAGACAGGTATATGATAGACATGTCACGAACTAAAGCTTTACAGGCCAACCATAGGCTAAATTGCACGGATCAGGATCTAGATGAGCGTAGGACGATTGGGCTAAAAGTACACATAAAGGAACTGATCCTGTGTATCAGAGTATGGAGGGATCTGGATAAATGGGAAGAAAGATGGTCTAAGAGGGGAACCGTCAGAAGGAGTACACTTGCGAGGTCCCAGGATGGAGAGATAATGCGAATGGAAGCTTTCCCTTTGCGAGAAATCGCGAATGGAAATTACGTCCATGTGCCCTGGAGTAGGGGGGATTTAGCGGCATTTACTAATTCTTTCCCCAAGTTGAGAGAGAACCCCGTTGAGTGGTATAAGCAGGTAGAGAGGTTCGTGAAGATCTCTAAGGTGCTGTGGATCGATCTGAACACCCTATTTGATATCGTAGTACCCGGAGATTTGTGGACGGCATGCAAACTTAGTATTGAATGGCCCCCTTGTGAGCCTCCGAGGGATGCCCAGACAAACGGTCCATCAGATAGAGTCATGGAAAAATACGAGAGAGTAATAGCATGGTTAAAAGAGAAAGTGCCGGTGCAGGACATAGACTGGGTTAAGATAGATCGAACAACTCAGGAACCTAAAGAGACCGTTCATGAGTTCTATGAGAGATTGCTGAAAGCATTCAAACAGTATAGTGGGTTAGACGTAATGGATCCCAAGGACATAGGACAGTTTGTGTCGAAGTTTGTCCTAGGATTGAGACCAGATATAAGCCTGATGATTCAACAGCATTTGATTTGTTGGCAGAACAAACCTTTAGATGAGATTCTGAGGTACGCAAGGTACTGTAGCGATGAAGTAGATTCAAAGGCAAAGAAACTTAAGGAAAAGCTGATGTTGGTGCAGATGCAATCAGCTGGAAAGGGTGGACAGCGGCAACAGGGAACAGGAACGCCAGGAAAGAAACAGAATAATCAAAGCAGAGATGAGGAAGAAAGACCGAGACCGAGAGTAGATATCGCAACACTGAAAAAGACAACGAGGTGCCATCAGTGTAACGAGGTGGGACATTGGAGACGCGAGTGTCCTTATAATGTTGAGACAGGGGAATTAGAACAGGAGGAGGATGAGGTTCAGAACAACGTGGTTAAGGGAGCAGCAGCCCCGAAGGGAAAGTTTGTCAAAGGGGGGACTCAGACTCCTCGAGCCCCGTTCCCTCAACCGCCTCGCATTACAAATGGAGGAAAAACCTATAGACAAATGCCATTGTTCGTAGGAGGAGAAGAATGCTACTACGTTGATCCTCTTACAGGGCAACGAGTAAATAGGGAAGAAGACTGTACTCTAGGAGCAGCCCTGGAGGTAGACCAGAGAGGACCATACGTAGAGGCTGAAGTGGCTGGATGTCCTACAACCTTTTTGGTGGATACGGGGGCCACTCGATCCACATTGAGATCAGCGGTAGTCCCAGGTCTGCCAATGTCGGGAGAGACGATTCAGGTGGTAGGAGTCGCAAACAGGAGAATGACGAATCCTCTGACAGAACCAGTGTCAGTGAAGATAGGGAATTACAGTGACGAACATCAGTTTGTGATCTGTGATTCTAGCCCTGTGTGTTTGCTAGGAAGAGATCTGTTGTGTAAACTGAATTGCACAATATATTGCACACCTGAAGGAGTAGAAGTGCAGACTAACGATGATGATGCCGATTTTAAGGTTGTAAACTCGCAGGGATGCGTGGAACTATATCCTACCTTAACAGTGGAGGAGCTTCCACAGGACTTGAGGGAGAAAGTGTCAGCAGAGGTGTGGGATTTCACGGGAGAAGAAATAGGATTGATCAAAGGGGTAGAACCAGTAAAGATCATGGTAAGACCCAATGCAGAGTATCCAAGAACACCACAGTATAAGTTGACACCGGAGACGATTGCAGGAATAAAGCCTGTGATCGAATCCATGATTAAACAATGAATACTGAAGGAGATCGTGGGAAGTCCATGTAACTCTCCGATTATGGGTTTGCAGAAGCCTAGTGGAAAATACAGAATAGTGCAGGACCTTCGAAAGATTAATAATATTGTTGTTTCATGTTGTCCAGTGGTACCGAATCCATCAGTGATATTGTTTCAGATACCGTTCCAAGCTGAATGGTTCACAGTGATAGACTTGTGCCAGGCTTTCTTTTCGATTCCTTTAGCTGAGGAGAGCCAGTATTTGTTCGCTTTTAAGCTGGAAAATCGCGTTTTAACATGGTGTCGTATTCCCCAGGGGTATACAGAAAGCCCATCGATTTTTAACCAGCTGCTGAAGAAAAATCTTGAAAGTCTAGTACTGCCCAAGAGTTCGGTTCTGGTCCAGTACATAGACGACCTCCTAGTGGCGTCAGAAACTGAGGAAGCTTGCAAGGTAGACACCATCACCTTACTAAATCACTTGGCCGAGAACGGACACAAGGTGTCTCCAAGTAAATTGCAGTATTGTCTGACCGAAGTGCAATACTTGTGCCATAGGATTGAAAAGGGGAAACGGAAGGTGTCTCCAGACAGAATAGAGGCGATCATGAAAATGAATGCACCTAAAACACAAAGAGAAGTCAGGATGTTTCTAGGCATGGTCGGTTATTGTCGACAGTGGATAGCCAACTTTTCACTGAAGGCGAAACCGTTACTACAACTGACGCACAAAGGAGTGAGTGATCCGGTACCATGGGACAAAGATTGTTTGATGGCGTTTTTGCAGCTGAGGGAGGACTTGTGTCGTGCCCCGGCTTTAGGAATGCCTGATTACGAAAAACCATTTTTGCTTTACTGCTGCGAAAGAGAGGGTTGCGCTTTAGCAGTTTTGGCCCAGATACATGGAGATGCGCGTAGGCCAGTTGCTTATTTTTCGGCTACATTAGATCCAGTAGCCGCAGCGTTGCCCGGATGTCTCAAATCCGTAGCTGCAACGGGTGTCAGCATTGAACGATGTGAAAGTGTGGTGATGGGACATCAGTTAGTGGTGTACGTACCGCATTCTGTGGAATTGTTAATGACCAGGACTAAGACTCAGCATCTGACGAATAGCAGGCTCACACGCTACGAGCAAGTCATATTGGCTGCCGAGAATGTGACCCTAAAGAGATGCTCTGTCTTAAATCCTGCTACTTTGATGCCACTTCCAAATGAGATTGATGATGAAATTTGTACAGATCATGACTGCCTTGATGTGACTGAACTATGCACCAAACCGAGACCTGATATCGTAGATGAGCCATTGACTGACCCCGATGAAATATTCTTTGTTGATGGTTCATGCATAAGAGACGATATCGGTCAGCTGAGAGCAGCTTATGCAGTTTGTACAATTACTAGAGTTGTGGAAGCCGCTTGCCTGGAAGGAGTACATTCCGCTCAGGTAGCTGAAATTATTGCTTTGACGCGTGCCTGTTTAGCAGGTAACAAAATTCGAGTCACCATATACACCGATAGCCAGTATGGTTTCGGGGTAGTTCATGATTATGGGCAGTTATGGTCTCAAAGAGGTTACATGACCTCCTCGGGTTCTCCCATTAGGAATGGAGAATTCGTGAGACTATTGTTAGAAGCATTGCAAGGTCCGACAGCCATAGCGGTTGTCAAATGTGCTGCGCATACGAAGAATGTAGACTTTGTGTCACAAGGTAACCGTTACGCAGATGAGGTAGCACGTTACTGCGCAGAGCAGGGATATTCTCACACCAATGTAAAAGTGGGGGGAATACAAGAAAGAACTGAGTTAACAATGTTGTTAGACACTGTAGATACGTGGGACGAGTTGAAATGTGTTCAGGAAAATGCACCAGATGATGAGAAAAAGGGCTGGGAAACAGCTGGGTGTACTAAAAGTGAAATGAACTTTTGGATCTCTGCAGATGGGAGAGCAGTTTTACCAAATGAACTTGTTAGTCCAATGGCAAGGAAATTGCATGGATCAGCACACATAGGTAGAGATGCCATGGTGAGAGTATTCAGACAAACGTGGTTTAATCCGAAGTTTAGAGTAGCGGCAGAAGCAGTATGTCAGCGTTGTGCGATCCGTCAGCAACTAAACGTAGGAAAGAGAACACCAGTCACGTTGAGTCACATAGGAAGGTCTGGGGGGCCTTTCAATAGAATGCAACTGGATTTCATCGAAATGCCCAAATGCAATAGACTCAGATACGTTTTAGTGATTTTCTGTATATTTTCAAGATGGGTTGAAGCTTACCCTACACGTAGGTGCGATACACTCACAGTAGCGAAGTTGTTACTTAGAGAGTTGATACCGAGGTTTGGGGTGCCATCCTCTTTGGAATCGGACAGAGGAACTCATTTTAACAGCGAAATAGTGAAGATGCTATGTTCAGCTTTGAGTATCGACCAGAAGCTCCATTGCAGCTATCGACCAGAAGCTTCAGGGATCGTAGAGCAAATCAACAGTACAATCAAATCCAGACTTGCCAAAGTTTGTTCATCGACATCCCTGAGTTGGCCAGATGCACTTCCATTGGTTCTTATGAGCATACGTAGCACACCAGATAGAAAAACAGGTCTCTCTCCACACGAAGTGCTAATGGGGAGAGCTATGAGATTGCCATCGGTTCCGACTGCAGCGTTGTTGAACATCACAGACGATTTGATCTTGGACTACTGCAAGGGACTATCTGATGCCATTAATTCTGTGTCCCTCCAGGTCCAGGCTGCAGAGGTTCCATCAGCACAAGACTTGTGCCATGACCTGTGTCCGGGGGACTGGGTCCTGGTGAAGAAACATGTCAGGAAGAACTGCCTAGACGTGCGCTGGCGAGGACCGTTTCAAGTCATACTTGTTACGAACACTGCAGTAAAGTGTGGAGGCTTGCCCAACTGGATACACGCTTCACACACCCGAAGAGTGCCAACACCTCTGGAAGAAACAGCTCCTCTCTCGGATGAAAATCCAGCGGAAAGCGGAGAAGCCACAGAGGGGGAAAGCCAAGCTGTAGAGGTGATCGAAGAGGCTGAGCCTGTGTCGGAACCGGTTGACGACGGTCAGGACACCAGTGGGACCGAAGTTGCCTCAGGAGAGGAGAGTAACTGGGAGTTTGAATCGGATACCGAATAAGCTGTGAGTGATCAAGAGACAAGTCCAAGGACAAGGAGTAGGAGGACAAGGAGTGACGAAGCTAGTTGGCCAGAACGAAGGAGAAGGCCAAGCTTGAAAGCAAATCAAGAGAGAACTCTTGTCCCGATCTCTGAGGAATCGGATCAAGAAGAGGAAACTACAGATTCAGGCACTGAGAGTCCAAGAAGATCAAGAAGGGTACGTGTGCCCTGCCGAAGATACGCCACCCCAGAGTGGACTTATCTAGCAGATGTCTTGGGGACAGAAATCTGGGAGAGTGAAAGAAGTGAAGGTGATCGATCTCGATCCATTTGTGGCAGTGGAGATATGGATGTTGACGCCTGGAATCGAGACTGAGGGGTTACTGACTTTCACACTTCCCATACCCCCTTACCTGAGTCGGATCAAAGATCTAGTGCTAAATCGATTACAGTTTCCGACTTTTGGTCATCAAATACCAGAACAAGAAGAAAAAGTCATTCGTTTGGAATTATTGGAACATGTTATTAAAGCTGCAGGTACGAGACTAATTGTAGATGCATAAAGACTTTTGTGTTTAAGCTATAAAGAAGAAGATAACCTAGCGCTGAGTGGAAAGAAGAATAAAATTAGGGATTACATTTAGAGGACGGAGAAGGGTTAGGGTTGTCTGTTGCTGAAGATAAAAAGACATTGTTGTGCAAAAGAGACTTTGTTGATTAAGAGCACTTTACAGACTGAGAAAGCAAATAAAGCAAATAAAGACTGAGAAAGAAAGACTTTTCCTCGAAAAAGAACGAGCTACGCTGTTTGATAACATGGAGAACGGCAACCCAAACCGAAAAGCTAAATACATAGTAGGTACACTAATAGCAGTAGTAATTTTTCTCATAATTACAGTAGTGACCATATCATACATAGTAGGACATGAAAATGAAAAAGAAACATCAGATGTAAAGCCTGTAACGACTTTGAAACCTGCTCTTGTTGGGAAGAAGGAGGAGAGCAATGTTATCCGTGAAAAAGCGTTACTGGCAGATGAAGCTCGTAGATTACACGTAGACGAGTCACAGGGAAATTTTAGGTCAAACGCATATGCCAAGCTATTGTACGAATATATCGATGCCATGGAGGCCAAAGATTGCTATGTTTGTATACAATTGCCGGCTTCTGTAGATGAAGGCATCCGATATCATCATCTCCCACTAACTTATGGGATAACATGTAGTTTACTGCTCAGTATATTTTATGGTAGAGAAGGGTTCGAGTACTACTTTTCAAATTATGATTCGGTACTGCCTGAAGTTCCGAACTATAAACAAATGAATAAGTGGGACTATTATAAAAAGGAGGATAGATTAGCCAAATTCTTTCTTCCTTGGGATACATTAGATACTTCATATGCACGCAGAAATAATCTAACTTGCAAAGTGTCAGAGGTAGAGAAAAAGTTCATAGGACAAGTAGATGACCGATACAGAAGGCAGAAGATTCTAAAAATGTCAGGACAGTGGAAAACAGATTGGACCGAAGAAGAAAAGGCACATAAAAAGAAAGGTAGCAATGGTCCAATAGCTTTGGATAGGACGCAGAAAGGAAAGTTATGTTTAACTCGAAGCAAGACATATTATGAGAGTGAATTTGTAGGTGAAGTTAATTGCGAACATGCTTTTAGGTTAGAATACTATACGAAAGATTTTATGAAAGGGATGCAAGCTATTCCGAATGTATATTTTGTATGTGGAAGAAATGCCTATGTAAAACTGCCTGACAATTGGTATGGTTCGTGTTACTTGGCAATTGTCTTCCCCAAAATATATCATGCAAAGGATTTAGCGATCATAGAAGGAAAGGCTTCGACAAGAGCGAAAAGAGAAGTAGGAGATGCAGAAGTAGTTGGAGACATATTTGGAGCGATGTTTCCTATGTTAGGTTTAATCCTTAACGATGTTAAGATCAGGAGACTAGCTAAAGTTGTAGATAGATTATCTGCAAGTACTGCAAGGTCATTGATGCTAGTAGAAGGAGAGATGCAGTCGATTAGAGCAATGGTTCTTCAGAACCGTCTTGCTTTAGATGTTCTGCTAGCAAAAGAAGGCAGAGTTTGCAAGGCTTTGAAGGTCCAGGAATGTTGTACTTATATTCCTGATAATTCAAAACCACTTGAGAAAGTCATAAGGAACATTACAGAGATACATCAAGAAATCGAAGATTTAACAAGAGTAAATGTTTGGGAAAAAGTAGGTCATGGAGTAGGAAGGGTTGGAAGTTGGTTTGCCAACCTTGGTAAAAGTGTTGTATGGTACATACTAAAACCTGTATTGATAATATTAATTTGCATAATCACATTTTTAGGATTAGTGAAATTGTACAAATGGTATAGGTCGAACCGGTTACAAAGGTCCATGAGAGAGCAAGAAAGGAGATTAGCTGCTTTACAAGACCAACAGTATAAAAGTTTAAGAGCTCTCGAAACCATAAAAAGAGGGAATCTTGTAACTAGTTCTGTGTAAAGTGTTATTCAAATTGCATTTAGTGATGACCCCTAGAGGTCATCAAAGGGGGGAACTGAGAGAGCGCAATTTGAATAAAAAGTATATCCATACCATATTCACAAGCACATAACGCAAACGTAGAATCTATAATGTGAAGTAGCACTTATGAGCGTAACGTTAGCCGATGTAACAGAAGTAATATAGGAAATGTATTCTGTATTCACTTTAGAACATGCAGTAGATTTAGAAGGCCCGTATACATAGTGGGCTAATGTAGTAATGTGTAGAAATGCTTACGAACTGTAGAACGTGCCAAGTAGAATTCATGTACGTGTGTAATTATTAAACGGAGAACGTGAAGGAGAAACGTGAAATGAAGAAATGTGCAGAGCATATATATAACGATGTAACGAACGAGAATATAAAGTTATATTCTATGTAAATGTATTCAAGTATAATCAAACGATTTGCTAAATACGATTATATATGAATGTGTGTTAAAGGTTATACTGTGTAGAAGAGTTTGTAGGAATGTTAGAAGAGTTTGGTCATGTGTGATTTTAACCTGACTTGACCAAGGGTTCGCAGGAGTGTAGTCCGCTGTAGGTAATTTAGTGGGCTCACAGGAGTCGTGAATAGCCTTGATCTGAATGTGCGAGCCAAGAGTCAAAGGTCTTGTTAGATTTAAGGTGACAATGCCGGACGAAGTTTATGGCCTAAACGTGATAAGAGACGCTTGGAATTTGAGTCTTGTTTAGAAATGACCATTCGCAGGACCTAAGAAGGTTAAGAACATAGTCGTAAAGAGTAGAGTTCTGCTGAGGTGGTAGACTTTTGCTCCGAAAGTGTCAAATGGAATTTCAATGAAGTCACCAGCACGAAGACGAAGATGGCGCCGAAGGAGAAAGGTCAACTTAACGGACGACGCGAAGAGATGAAGCCATGGAAAGAGCTAGAAATGACATCATGAGAATGTACGTGGTGGGCGTCAAAGGGGCGTTCCACCCATACTGTGATTGTGTATTTTAGGGACAGCACCCTGGGGAGGAGAAGTTAGGAGCGAGCGCTGAGAGAGATCAGAGCGCAAGAGAGCAGTAGGCCGAGGACCCTTAGAGAGCGGATGGGTAGGCAGAGAGGGTACTGCTTCTCGATATAAGTTACCATTAGAGGCTAAGAGAGTTTGAACTTCTTTGGAAGTCAAACTGCTGACACCTTTTTTTTTTAGGTAAGGAGCTTGCGAAGTAGGAATGCCACCTAGCATAGAGTAGGGACAGATTTAACTTGTTTATTCTCTTTTTGTAGATGACGCAACGGAACCACATTGTGTCTATGCTTTTTAATCTGTTGATATTGGAACTGACTTTGATTGTATTCGTTTGTAGACTGAGGTTCTTTAGGGAATTTATGTTCCTTCTAGTTCCTGTATACTTATTGAATCTTATCCTGAGAGGATTGTATATGCAACTGATCTTAATTTTATATATTGACTTTTAAAACTTTATCAGTCGTAAGTGGTTCTTCAGAGTTGCGTCAGTCTTTGGGGTTGATCTAATCTATGCGGGGTTTGTCTTTTACTCAATGACAGAAAATAATCGATCCAAATTTGACGAATGAGATAGGTATCAAAGTGATCAGAAAAGGTATCAAAATCTCATTCCCCGCAACAGTATAAAAGTTTAAGAGCTCTCGAAACGATAAAAAGAGGGATTCTTGTAACTAGTTCCGTGTAAGGTGTCATTCAAATTGCATTTAGTGATGACCCCTAGAGGTCATCAAAGGGGGGAACTGAGAGAGCGCAATTTGAATGAAAAGTATATCTGTACCATATCCACAAGCATATAACGCAAACGTAGAATCTGTAATGTAAAGATAGCACTTGTAGTATAAAATTAGCCGATGTAAACTGAGTAATAGGAAATGTATTTGTAGTTACTTTAGAATCTGCATTAGAATTAAAAGGCCTGTATACATAGTGGGCTAATATAGAAATGTATAGAAATGCTTAAGAACTGTAGAACGTGCTAAGTAGAATTCATGTACGTGGAATTATTAAACGGAGAAAGCGACGAAATGTAAAGTGAGGAAATGTGCAGACTATATAGCACTGTGTAAAGAACGAGAATATAACGTTGTGTTTTATGTAACATGTATTCAGTATAATCAATGATTTGCTAAATTCGATTATATATATATGTGTTAAAAGTCATACTGTGTAGAAGAGTTTGTAGGAATGTTAGAATAAGTGTGGTCATGTGTGATTTTAACCTAACGGACCAAGGGTTCGCAAGAGTGTAGTCCGCTCCATGTAATTTAGTGGGCTCACAGGAATAGGGGATAGCCTTGATCTGTACGTGCGAGCCAAGAGTCAAAGGTCTTGTTAGATTTAAGGTGACAATGCTGGACGAAGTTTATGGCCTAAGGGAGAAAAGAGACGCTTGGAATTTGGGGTCTTGTTTAGAAGTGACCGTTCACATGACCAAAGGAGGTTATAATCACAATCGTAATGTATAGAGTTCTGTTGAGATGATAGACTTTGCTCTGAAAGTGTCAACTGGAATGTCAATGAAGTCACCAGCCCGAAGACGAAGATGGCGCCTAAGAAGCAAGGTCAACTTAACAAACGACGCGAAGAGATGAAGCTATGGAAAGAGCCAGAAATGAGATCATGTGAAGGTGTACGTGGTGGGCGTCAAAGGGGCGTTCCACCCATACTGTGATTGTGTATTTAGGGACAGCACCCTGGGGAGGAGAAGCTAGCGAAGAGCGCAGATGGCCTGAGAGCGAAGAGCTCAGAGCGCAGAGAGATCAGAGCGCAAGAGAGCAGTAGGCCGAGGACCCTTAGAGAGCGGATGGGTAGGCAGAGAGGGTACTGCTTCTTGACATAAGTTACCATTACAGGCTAAGAGAGTTTGAACTTCTTTGGAAGTCAAACTGCTGACACCTTTTTTAGGTAAGGAACTTGCGAAGTAGGGATGTCACCTAGCCTAGAGTAGGGACAGATTTAACTTGTTTATTCTCTTTTATAGATGACGCAACGGATCCACTTTGTGTCTATGCTTTTTAATCTGCTGATTCTGGAATTGATTTTGATTGTATTCTTTTGTAGACTCAGATTCTTTAGGGAATTTATGTTCCTTTTAGTTCCTATATACTTGTTGAATCTTATCCTGAGAGGATTGTATATGCAACTTATTCTGATTTTATATTAAACTTTTAAACTTTATCAGTCGTAAGTGGTTCTTCAGAGTTGCGTCAGTCTATGGGGTTAATTTAACTTATGCGGGGTTTGCCTTTTACTCAATGACAGATAATAATCGATCCAAAAAGAACGAATGAGATAGGTATCTAAGTAATCAGGAAAGGTATTAAAATCTCATTCCCCGCACGGTCGGGTCGCCTCCTAATTGTGGGGTCGGGACCGCTGACCTGAGGTCGGCCGTTCCCATTCCACAGTGATGTCAGTCGGATGCAACTCCGACTGACATAGTCATCAGGGCCTAAATAGCAGAGTGTGCAGAGTATGTGTATGTAGAGCAACACATTGTAAAAACATACATTTCTCCTTCTTAAAGCCTGTCTCAAGGAGGACTATTTTTGACACAAAGCAGGCTTTCATAATCTTTGTAGATCTGTTTTTTGCTTCAAAATTCACGGGTGGTAGCATTGAAGCGTCCGAATACCACCCATAGAACCCACCACCCCCAGGACACAAAGCAGTGCAAAGCTGACATTATTTTAAGAACAACTTTGTAGCACAAAAAAGTTTGGCGCTGGAAAGTGAGTACTATACGTAGACTTAGTTTACATCAAAGAATTTCATGTAGTGCATAATACTTCAACTATGCCATCACTGTTCCCGTGAATTACAGATATTACTACATCGGGTAGCATCTACATATTCAAAAGTTTTTTAATCTTTTGCTTTACTTCAGTCCTGAATTACCCACGTTCCTTGATGCTGAAGATAAGACAGGAGACTGTGAACTCAGTCCACCTTTCGACATGTTTTTCGTGTTACAATCCTGACTTGTTTCCCGACAGTCAGCATTTGCAGACGAGAAAAACATCTTGTGCAGTCCTCCCCATTCAAATTCTGTATAAGTGTTTACCAGACAAGTGAGTTTTCAGTGTTTGCTCTCGGGCTCCCTTGCTATTAACCAATGAATAAGATCTTTAAAAATGGGATGCTGGGCTCTTCAGCCCCGAAACTGTATCTACAACCTATAAACCCTCAGCATAATAAAGCAAGCCAATTATAACTCGCATATCTACAGTTACAGTATGAGCAGGAAAATCCACAACTGTGAACCATAAAGGTATACTAAACATGGGATGTTGGTTGAAAAGTGTTCCACCATGGACTCCATTTGGGGGGCTTTCCTACTGCTACCTCTGGCACTGTGCTTGAGACTCCTGGCTTAGAAGTAACAAACTTGCAATCCTGATGTCCCTGAGCATGTGAAGGGATCAAGATAGGCAGGAGAGAGGAGGGTAGAGAGAAAGAGAAGGGAGAGGGGAAAACGTTGAGGAAAATAAGGCAAGGAAGAGGACACTACAAGAGACATGTGAGAGATTGACAGACAAATGCAGGAATGCATGAATGAAAGAGACAGAGAGAGGGATTAAAAAGACATCAGAGAGTTGATAGATGTGGGAGACATACAGGGGCATATTCACAAGAGAATGTCAGATCGTGGAGCTGTGACAAATTTGGCAGCGTTGTGCTGACATTTTCGAAACTTAGGATGCGCTGTATTCACAAGAATACTCCGCACCCCTGTGTTCCCCCTAGTGGAAAAAACTGCCTAGTGCCAGCTCAGGTACCCTGTCACCATGTTTCAAGGTCCCCTGTGCTGCAGGGACGATTGTTTATGTACAGGAAGGGACACCTTCCTGCACATAAACAATCAATATTGGCGATTTTCACCTCCTATGTGTGCTGCTGAATGCAGGACACATGGAAATAGAAAAAAACTAGGATACAATACTAATTTCTCCTTGTTGCACCATTCTAACGCCTGGTATTCCATGGCGTTACTTTTTGCTCTGCCTTGTGAATCTGGGGCAGCACGGAAAAGCAATGGGTGTTGCAGTTGAAAGCCCACAGCAACACCCATTGCATGCCCCTTTGCCACAGAGGACTGCAGTGGTAAGAGGCATATTTACAAGGTGGCATTAAGCCACACAAAGTGTCTTAGAGACCCCTTGTAAATATGGAAATGGTGCTGCACCACTGGAGCGTAAAAAAGTGGGACTCCGGTGGCGCTGAGGGCTTGTAAATATGCCCCATAGACAAGAGTGAAAGAGAGCGAAATAGGTGAAAACAATAGGTGATAGAAACATAGGTGACAAAAAGATAGCAAAGAGTCAGAAAGATGGCAAACCCTGGGACAGGGGATGGCAGCATGAGATATGTGATATAGATATAAATAAAATAGAGATATCTATGAGAGACAGAAATAGAGGGAGGGACAGGTGTGCGGAAAGTAATAAAGGGACAGCTGATTATAAGTCACTGAGAGGCAAATTAAGGTAGGACATACAGGTAAGAATGATACAACACAGAGATGGACAGGTAAGGCAAGTAATAAAGAGGAAGCTCAAAGAGGACGGGGAAAAAGGTGTAGGCGGTGAGAGACCACTGAGAAAGAGTCTGTTAAGAAAGAAAGAGAAAGCAAACACAAGAAGATAATGGACAAAGTGCTAACACTTTTCAGACATTCACCCCCAGTCACTATTAGATCTGGGTTGAATCCATCATTGTTCCTTAGCTCGTCAACCCAGTTCAGATCCAGCCATATGGAAATCCGTTTTGACCCTGTTCCTCAGCGAAACAGTCCAGCCTGAACTGCCAAGCCAGGTCTTCCCTGGACCGGAAACAAACATCATAGGAATGGTTTCGGGGTAACACCCTTCATAAGCCAGGCTAGATTGAACCCAGCGGCAAAGTGAACAAGGGACCCACGTCTGGGCATACCCTGCTAACTTAGGGGTTAGGCTCACTTCACGACCCTAAACCTGAGACGGGGGGCCAAACACATATGCGCACTTAGGGAGTGCCCATATCACTCCTCCTCCCCTTTCCCATACCCCACCCCTCCCTGTACAAGTTGGCTAAGAGCCGGTATTAGACTTGACATCTTTGGGGTGGTTTCCCTTTACTTTTTGCCTATACCTCCTGTATTTTTGATGCTGTGCTGGATTTCGTTTTTGCTTGCTTAGATGCTCTGGGCATTTTGCCACGGCTGATCAGTGTCAATGTGCAAGTTCTCCCTGTGTAAATTGTTATTACAATTGGTAATTACTGATTGTCATATTTGACTTACTGGTAAGTTCCTGGTAACATGCACTGAGTATGCCAAGGCCTGTAAATCAAATGCTACTAGGGGCCTGCCCCAACGATTGTGCCACCCACATGAGGTGCCCTGAAAAGGTTTTTCAGACAGGCCACTACAGACCTGCCCTATGGTAGGCCAAAGGTCCCCTCATGAGCTGGGTGCAGTGTATGTAAAAGGCAGGACATGTTCTGGTGTGTATGACATGTCCTGATAGTGAACTACTGCCAATTTAGTTTTTCAATATTAAAAGGCTATCTGTCCCCTGGGATAGAATGGGAAATACTTTGTAACATCTCACAAGTATAAATTCCCATTGGCACAAGATAGAGAAATAAAATGTAGGGTCTTCGAACTCAGAATTTAAATAACAAACCTTTTAGTGAAGAGGGTTTTTAAATTATGTGTATGTAAATGCCACTTTTAGAAAGCAGGCATTTTCTTGTTTAAACATCTGTGTGCCTCTGCCTGGTTGTGGATTGACTGTCTAGTTTTGGAGTGGCAGAGGCTGGGATATGCATTCACTGTAGACAATCTAAAAGTACTCAACTGGTGCTTCTAAAATACGCTACCCCAATGTACCTAACCTAAGTCTAGTACGCGGGAAGAAGTAAGTGTGGTGTAGCATAGGTTTAGTTTTTTTGCCAAGAATCTATCCAAGATTTCTCTTAGGGTCTAATCAGCTCCATACCTTAGTTTAGAATGAAGGAGGTCTGGTATCTCTTGTCTCGGGACTCGATTTCCCAACAAGGGAAGGGGGGCTTGGAAACACTGGAGCTGGATTCTCGCCGAGAGAAAGGACAGCTTCTCGATCAGTGCGTCACCTGGAGGGCCGGCTTCCTTCAGCACTGGCCGTAGCGAGCTACGTCGGGCAAGTAGATAGTCGAACTGCTCCGAACCACTGTGTCCTTGCTAGAGCAAGTGAAGGCATATTTACACCTTGAAGGTGCCTAGTTTGACGTAAAGTCGGGCATAATAACATCAGAAAAGAACCCCAAGGGAATGGTAGTGTTAAAATATAATCGACAGACGTGAACATCGCCAGCGCCATCATGCCTTGCATGTAAGCGGCATCCATTTTAGATACCGTGGCCATTTCATACATTGCCGATCACCAGGGCGTCACCCTGACCTCGCCATCATCCAACCGCGCTCTGACAGCCCAAGAGCACACATACTAGAGTCATAAAGCATCCTCAGCGTGACCCAGCCCCGGAGCCACTTCCCATACCAAACCCCCATACCCTTTTATCTCCCACGCACGAACAGGCCTCATCGATAACCTCCTCCCCTGCACCTGGCTGTTCGATACGGTCCCAGGCCATAACTGGCCCCTGCGGATAAGTTTATTGCTCCCGTACAGTAGGAACTTGCTCCCCATCAAAGAGGTCAGAATTAATCAATGCCACAACCCCCTAAGATCTGACCGATTAAGCATATTTCAGACCCTGCCAGAATGCCCAGCTGCGCGATAACAATCAACTGCTGAGACCAGGGTGGGGGACATTTGCTGTTGGGTATGTGAGGGAACTAGCTAGAAGTGGGGTTTCCAGGGATGTAATAAACTACTGTCAGGAATGTGTTACCCTGCAATAAAGAGTTAAGATTGTGTATAAAAGGCTACGCCACAGAGATGCAGTTAGAGCACCTCGAGAAGACATTTCGTTTGTCCGAACTGACATGTTCTACTCTGGAGAAATAAACCTGTTCCTCGTGTTCCTCGTTTTCCAGTTTCCAGCGCCTGCCTCTTTATTTGATTAGCGGATAACCAAGTGAATTAGAGGCGATTAACGCCAAGCAGCGTTTGATGACAACGAGAGAAAAACTGCTTTTCCACAGTAGTTCTTTGTAAACTCCATGAGTTCTTGGACAAATCAATATTCAAGCAAGGGGATGTCCCTGACTGCTTAAGCCGATCTTTCCAAGAAATCGTTGTGGCTTTCTGGTACGGGTGGAAGTAGCCATGCCTGTATTTTGACTGCATGGGCTGTGTCTAAATATGGGTATGATTTCTATGCCTATATTAGGGCAATGTGCATTGTACCTATATAAGGGCATGAATCTGGAAAATTGAGCTCGGATCCTAAAACGCAATACAACAAGCTGGGTGTCATCGGCATAATAGATGATGTTGAGACTGTGGTTTCTGGCAATCGTTATGAGGGAGGTCATGTAGACATTGAAGAGTGTGGGGCTGAGCGGGGATCCTTGGGGTACTTCGCGTCTGGTCTCTGTCGATTCTGAGAGGAAGGGCGGGAGTCTTATTCTCTGTGTTCTGCCTGAGAGGAAACACCATATCCAGCCTAAGGCTTTTCCTTAGATGCCAGCGTCATGTATTCTGGTGGCCAGAGGGCAGTGGGAGACATTGTTGAAGGCTGCTGATAGGTCAAGGAGGATGAGGGCTGTTGTTTGCCCCTGGTCAAAGAGGGCCCAGATGTCATCGGTGGCAGCGAGGAAGGTGGTTTCGGTGCAGTGGTTGCTGCCAAATCTGGATTGAGAGATGTCCAGGATTCTGTTGGTTTTTATGATGTGTGCTAGCTGGGTGTTGCCGGCCTAATCAATGACTTTGGCAGCAAAAGGAAGCAGTGAGATGGGCCTGTAGTTTTTGAGGTACGTCCGGTCTGCGGAGGGCTTCTTTAGGAGGGGGTTGACATTGGTGCGCTTCCAGTTGTCGGAGAGTGTGGCGTTCTCGAGGGAGCAGTTGATAGTGCTTGTACAAGAAAGGGGGGCATGAGATGATTTTGTATGGCAGGCCAATTTGGACTCACCCTTTGGACTCTAGTGATAATGCCAACAATCTATCCCATGCACACTTGCATAGATGTTAATGTGGTCAAGAGCATTTTGAAGCCTTTACATCAATTCCCAAAAAATCAAGATGGTAGTAGAAACGAAAGCCTGGGTCAATGACTTGAAGGGGTTTGACAATAGGCCAAATGTGATTGCATAATCTCATGCTGATGCTGATGCTGCTACTGCGGACAGAAGCCACCATGCCTTTGCACTCAGGCCATGCAATATTTGGCATCTGGTGTTCAGTTCAGGGTACCTTAAAAAAGGCAGTGGAGTTTTGAAAGAAATAGAAAGATGCAGCACCAAGGAAATTACAAAGAAGTAAGATTTCAGTTATGAGTATAAACTAAATCAACTGGGGCAGTAAGCCACAGAGAAAAGGAAACTGTGGGCCTCATTTATGAGGTTTTGCCATAGGGCAGTGCCGCAGGCCTTCCTGCTGCACTGCCCTACGGCAAACAAAAAAAGGGCAGGAATGCGCCATATCTCTCAGATATGGTGCATTCCTGTCCTTTTCCCCTGCGTCAGCGCACAATGGGCTGCCCTGCACCAACGTAGGCACCCTTGCACCTGTACATGGTTCTGAGATTCGCTATTTGAAAGGTAACACCCTTTCCAAATAGCGAGTCGCAAAACCTATTTAGCAAGTCACAAAAAAATTGCGACTCACTAACTAGGCTTTGTACATGGCCCATGATATTTTTGCGTGCGCAAACGGGTTTGCAAACCCGTTTGCGTATACAAAAACGGGTCGTACATCTAGCCCGTATTTTCTGAATGAGCATGTGATGCAGCTTTGGACCCTAAAAGTCGAGGAACCACAAACTCTGAATGTATAATCAGCTGTGTGGCCTCTCACTTTAACAGCAAGCCTATCAAACATATCCCTATGCAGCGAAATGTGAAAAGTAAAGAAACGCTATTGAGGAAATGTGACCAAATAGAATAGATGAAAATTTGCATTAAACATATATTTGGTTTTATTATGGCTGTATAAAGTTTATGCTGCAGGATGCAGAGACTATCCATTTTTCTGAAAATATTTTGTGACAGAACTTTAGAGATGTCCATTTTAAACAAGCATTTGCAGTGCAATTTGTCTCGCAATTGCGAGAGTTATAGCTTTTGGTGTTGTAAATGACAATGCCTTTTACCTATGTGTTTTGGTTTGGAGTGTAGAGGCTGTATGTGGCGTGGAGTGGAATTATATGGGTTGTATTGGAATTGTGTGGTGTGGAATGGATTTGTGCAGCGGCATTATGCAGCATGGTGAATAGATAGGGGTGAGAACAGCCCAGAATAGATAGAAAGATTGAAAGAGGGATATGTAGTTTGTGCAAGAAGTGGTAAATGGAATGAACTCTAGACAGAGGAGCAGAGAATGTGTGAGAAAGAGAGAAAGAAGGAGAGAGCAGGCAACATACGCATAAAGAGGAAGGACCTTTGTATGAAGAAGACAATCCAAGAAGGGGAGGAGAGATTGGGATTGAGGGACGGAAACTTTGAAAAGGCACAGGAAAGAAACTGTGCTTAGTATGTGCGAACATGCAGTATAGAGTGCAGACTGGAAGTGTGTGGGACGACAGGGGTCAGTGAAATTGAGATGAAAGGGGGTGAGCCAGTAGACTTTTTAGTTTTTAAATGAATCTGTTTCAGGTAACATACATTAGCAAGCATGTGTTAACCCTATTTCTAGAACTTGCCACGAAGAGGGTCAGCAGTAGAAGTTCTGCTCTGTTTTCTAATACTGCTGCGCTTTTATTTGATGCCGCACCTAACACTACTGCAGCTCTAAGTTTTTGGTATCACGCAAACAAATGTGAATTCTCCGCCTTTAAAAAAAATCAAACAAGGCAAAGAAAGGCAGCAGCTGCACCATTAGATGTAAAGGTTGATTAGCATCACTTGCAAAGTAACGTAGCTCTGAAAAATAACTCTTTATAGAGTGAACCGAGAAGCCATCTTAGTGAGGTCTCTTCCCCTTAGAGCATGCCCAGTGGCACAAAGAGCTAAGCATAACAGCCATCAAGATAGTGCCTCTCTGAGATCGCTCACTGTATACCCATGCAGACCTTGTTCAGGCGTGAACCTGCAGTTCCATTATACCAGACCTGCCAACTTTAACAACAAGTTCAATTTACTGCTAATTGAAAAGGTGCTGCACTGATTCATGTAAGGGCTGCCTAGTGCAGACAAAGTTACTGTCTGAATCAGACTGTCAATAGGCATCATGTGGTCCCTGAGAGCGTGTGAGGCCAGGCAGTGATATTAGTGTAAAAAAAAAAAAAAAAAAAACAGAACATGGCCGGGCTCACTCATTCTCCCAGGACCCTGACTCAATGTACCAAAGCTTTATCAGAGGGATAGTTCCTCAAGAAGACCTGTGTGCTTTCATTTTCCTTTTTTTTGACCAATGAGAGGGACAAGGAGGGCTGTTTCACGGGGTCCAGCGTACGTGCCCGAATACAGTAGATCAAAAGAGAGTACGCAGCTCCCCAGTAGGAACAAAGGGGATGAACCAATGCGCGTTTGACGCACAAAGGAGGGGAATCCTCCTTGTCTGAACTAGAGTCCTCACACACCCAGCAAGCTAGGTATCATGCTTCATCATATGGACTCGCTCCTCGTCGGGTCGGTGGTGCAATACCCGACGGGCACCCATAAAGGGGCTCTTTAGCGGAGATCTTCTGTCCCTGCCTTATGGTGCCGTGGGTGTGAGGGCCCCGGGGGGGGGGAAGTAGATGTGAATGGGTGATTTAAAAAAGGTTGGGTAGTCCACAGAGTAAGTTTAATAGAGTGGTAACCCAGCTTGTTAAAAAACAAAAGAGAGGCTGCTCTCTGGCTCAAAGGTCCAGGGGAGAAATGCTCTACTCTACTTTAATGGTCAACATGTTTCACGCAGTGTGTTCAGAATGATACAGTGCATTTCATCAGGACCAAAAACTATCTACACAAAGTGGTTTGGAGGAAGAGTTCCTATCTCCCACTAAACTAGTGTGTGAGAACGCGATCCCGCCAAATCTAGTGGAACCTAACTAGATGGAAGTGCTTGCTTCAGCGGTCTTTCCGGCAAATGGCACCTCCAATTCGGGTGCCCTGTCCTTATTAGGACGAACACCGGTCATCTACCCCTGCGCTGAAGCTGGAAAGCCGGAAAGCCTAGATTAGTGGGAGGTCAGAACTCTTCCTCCAAACCCCTTTGTGTAGATAGTTCTGGGTCCTGATGAAATGCACTGTATCACTCTGAACACACTGCGTGAAACATGTATTTTGTGCAAATGGTGAGCACATCACCTAATACTCTGGGCACTAACTTGCCCGGCACCAAAAGCAATCAGATTTTGCACCAGGAACGTCCAGAAAACAGCGCCTACATTGCGTTATGTGCAGTAACATCACGACTGGGATTCACACTTGTGCAGTGAATCAGCTTAAAACCCCGCCCATTGCAAATTGTGCTTGTTGAGAATTGTTTGTGTTATTTAGAAGATGTGTGTAAGTTTGTGTAGTGTATGGAAGTAGTGTGCCCGGGTTACCAGCGGGTGGTTTTCACAACACAGTGAATGTTGGTAAGTTGCAGCAGATTTGGCTTGTTTACCTAACCAAGCGTGTCTGTTGTTTCCCAAAATGTGTCCTTGGTGTGACGCCCCTGGCTACTTTTCACAGCACACTGGGGTGCAGCAACGCACCTATTATGAACCACTGAGAAGCGTTAATTTTAATTAAACAAAAAAAACAGAAGCGATCTTGGAGAGGTCCTGGGGGCGGGCACGCAGTTTTGTGGGAGGGGTAAGGGTGTCGGCATGCTTAAAGCTAAAGCAACTAATAAAAAAAATTCTGATGAACCATAAAGCGAGGCGGCCGGCCGTGGAGCAGGGAGGGAGTGTCTTTCAAAGCTAAAGCATGGCATCCTTGATCGGGTGCCACGCTGAGCCACGAAAACACGTGGACTCTGGTGGACTAAAGCGGAGAGCCTGTTGTGCCTGCAACAGCAGCCAGAAGAAATTGATTAATAAAGTAGTGCTAACAAACAGTAAATAAATCATACTGAGTACAACACATGTAACACAGGCAGTCCTCATGGGAGGTTACAACAGGAGAAAAGGATGTACTAAGGAGGGACTACTAAACAAATTAATAAATGAAACAAAACGATTTCCAAAAGACTGTCAAAAGAGCCAGTAAAATACATGGGCGGGAAAATGGGCAGAGTTTAAAGCCCACATTCAGAATACAACATGCCTCGTAGAGACAGCGCAAGCGATGCCTAGGCGAGACCTAAAAATGCATGTGAAATCAATTATTTAGTGCTGAGGTAAGTTTGGAGAATTAGCATTACATTTATGTTCAGTCCCACTGAAAATATGTGGCCAGGGATGACCATATTATGCTGCGTAATACGGTCCATTTTATTATAGTATTACTTAATTATTTTGTCATTTGTTTTTTATACTTGATAGTACTGTCTAGGCATAGGTTGCACCTCATTAGTGCACGTTTCACACCCAAGTATAGCAATAAACAACTAAAAGGTGACCAGTCAACCTATGTGAAGGGCCTTCAACTGCACAGCAACACACGTTGCAGCCTTTGTAGAATCTTTCATCCGTATGAGCTGTAATTGTTTTTTTATAAATCTACAATTATGCAGCAGAAGATCGAAAATATGACAAATGCAGCAAGTCCATAATTATATGGCAAACACCATTATTTTGATTATGGAATGAGACCACGGTCCTGACCGTTGTGCACAGAGTTGTTCTTCCCCGAGAAGGGGGAGCCCTGGATTACTGTCATTAATACTTACACTGCCTGGCCAGACAGTGTTTTTCCTCTTGCTGCACACTACAATCCGTTACAATCCTTCACCATTTGAACAATTTGCTGTGCGAGCTCCCTCCACATTTGAGTAAACACCAAAGCCGCAAAGTTGTATAATTTCAGTGGCCCTACTCAAACCTCGGATTGTGCAATGTATTGTACCAAGATATCAGAATATGAAATGCTCACTTTTTTCACCCTGCCCTACTGTTGAGAATAAATTTAGCCCAGCACAATATCTTACTTGAGATAGCATAGTTATTTACTTTCCGAAAGCACCTGGCAGAGAACAGACAGACAAATATGCTCTAGTACAGGACAAGTTACTCTGACGCAAATGTGACGTATATCACATCTACTGTATTACAAGTGCATTATATCCAGTGGAAGTGCAATATGGCAGGCTGGCTATCCGTCACTTTTGGAACGGAGTAACCCATTCGCTGAACTCTAAATCAGGCATTACTTCTTAGGTAATGGGCAGGCATTGATGAGTCCCTTGTGGCTGCTCATTGAATACGAAATGCACTGTCACTATCTAACAGTAAATTACTGTGCGTATTGTACACAGACTAAAACTACATAAACACTCTGAGAACCCCACACAGAAACAGCCATAATTGAGATGCAGGAGGCCTCTCACAGCCATGGTCCCTGGTTCCCCTGCACCTGCAGCATCACAGGCATCCCAAAAATAGGGAAAATCGCCTAATGTCAGTATTTTTCCCCATGTCGTTACATACTTAAAACACTAGTTATGAAAACAATGCATTTTATTATGTGTTTTAAAGGATATTTAATGATCACTGACTGATAGTAAAAGTAAGTAAACTGAAAAAACATCATAACGTTCGGCCATCAAAATGGATGAAGCACTTAACCAGTGCGTTCATTATGGCCTCTTTTGCGGTGACTGGGAGAGCCAGTGGCATAACACAGGCCCCCGCAGCTCCCGCCGTGTGGGGACGCCCCCGTGCTGCTGGGTGCCCCCTCAACACAGTACTCTGCAAAGCCAGGTCTACCCTGGACCAGAAACAAGCATCCTAAACAATGATGGATTCAACCCGGATCTAATAGTGGTTGGGGTAAGTGTCTGGAAAGTTTCAGCGCTCCATCCAGCATCTCTTTGAGTTTGCTTTGTTTGCCCTAAGTTGGCAGGTTATGCCCAGACATGGGTCCCTTGCTCACTTTGCCACTGGATTCAAGCTATCCTGGCTGATGAGGGGATTATCCCAAAACCGGTCCCAGGATGCTTGTTTCCGGTCCAGGAAAGACCTTACTTAGCAGTTCGGTCTGGACTGTTCCCATGAGGCACAGGTTCAAGACTGATTTGAATATAGCTGGGTCTGAACTGGGGTGGCGAAGTGAGCTAAAGAACGAGGATGGATTGAACCCAGATCTAATAGTGACTGGGGTGAGTGTCTGAAAAGTTTCAACATTCTGTCCATCCTTTCTTTTTGTTTCCTATGGCAAAATATTACCTGACAGCGATATTCTGTCTTAAATATCATTTGTGAAAATATTGCCCCATTGGGGTTAAAAATGGAAAAACGACACCCTATGGACGCTATTTTTGTGCACGGTACATGGGACTATATTTTCATCTGGCGATATTTTAGATAATATTATTCTGATATGCAACATGGGTTAGTAATGATCCAATCAACTATGGGGAGTTTTCTGTCTCATCATTTGCAGTAACATGCTAGGCCACTTGAGTCTTATTCCTGTTGTCTAAGAAGTAATTTGAAATTCCAAGGGAGAAAACAACCATATAATTGATACATACCCATTTATAATTCTATATGTTGTGGCCCGGAGTTGACACTTGCATGGAATAATCATTGAAAGTCAGTATTATCAATTTGTCAGCTATGATCCTATTGGAAGAGCCAAGTTTATCCCAGGCAACCTGCAGCGAAGAGGGGTATGGAATGCTTCATGTTCTAAATGAGGAACACATCTGTGCATCTGATGTTGGGCAACACGTTTGTCAATGTTATTTTGATGTAGAATAATGCAGTTTTCTGTGTGATGTTTTTGGTTGAGATAATCACTAAGTAGAAGTTCTGCTCGGTGCTTGGAGACATGCTAAAAATAAGCACTGTCAAAGCCAGAACGTCTCGTGCTTGGGACTTACTTGCTTTGCCTATGGTGTTGGCCACGTTGCACAGAATCCCCAGTGCTGTGCAGCATGGCAAAAAATTAGACAAAAAAGTACATTTGTAGGCACACGCCAAGCTTGTGTGTGCCAACAAAAGGACACAAGTTATTTTTCTATTTGTTTATTTGTTGGAGTGATCCGATCTGAGCTGAATACGGTGCTGTACTCTAGTCATTGTTTTACACTGAGAAAAGTTGGAACTTCCAAAGCATTTTTTGATAATTACTACTTGAATGCAGAAAATGCTTCTGAAATACACCACTACTCAAAACCATATCAGACACAAATGACAAAAGAAATCTAGGGGCCTCATTTATTAGGCTGTGCGTCACTTTTTTACTCCGCCAGTGCGTCACATTTTGTGGCGCACCAGTGGCGTAAAAAATGTGCCCTATTGCGCCATATTTACAAAGTGACGCATCTAGGTAGATGCGTCACTTTGTAAAACCCTGCGCCACATTATACCTGTGCCAGGTATAATGTATGCAAGGGGGGCGTATTGACGCAAGGAAGGGTCGTAGAAGTGACGCAGTGAAATCTATGAGCTTTCATTGCGTCACTTTTAGGACGCTGTTGCGTCAAAATCTTGCGCCTGCCTCACAGCAGGCGTAAGACTGACGCAGGCCCTTTCACATGGGGCTTGCCCCATGTGAAAGGACGCATTGCTGGAGTTGCGTCACTTTTGTGACACACTCCAGCAATGCGTCACTTTTGCGCTTACAGATACGTCAGAAATACTGACGTATCTGTAACTCTTTGCGACATGATGCGTCATACATTACGCATCAGGAATGTTGCAAGGTGTGCGCACTGAGAAGTGACGCATCGCTGCTTTCAAGCAGCGATGCGTCATTTCTCATAAATGAGGCCCCAGGAGTTTAACAAATTTTAACCTCGATGCCTCCGAAATAAACACCAAGGCCATACTTAAAATAAATAGGGACAACATTGAAAGCAATACAAAGATCCCTTCAGTAATTAATATTAAAGCAGATAGGATCACCTTAAACTGAAAATCAAAGTCTTATTCTCTACCAAGCTTTATTTCATCAACTCCCATGTTAATGTAGGATTCAGCTTCCAACTTATACTTAGACCCTCACTACCCATCCCATGTTATATTGTGGACTCACATCTATCCCTTATCTTTTATACTTTCCTCCAGTGCTTAATTTGAACCTGTGGTTTCCGGCGCTCAGCACCAGCACTTAATTGTCAACCCCAGCACTTATGACAGTGTGCCACATGGTAGCACTGTTTGCCTAATTCAGAAATGAGCACAACAGTAGTTTGTTCATTCAATATACTTTAAAAATTACTCCTACCCGCCGCCCAAGCCATTCTTATGGTTTTGGGGGCTTAGAATAGTCTGAATCGTCACACTTGTAGGAGTCTGATTCTTAGTACTTGTCCTGGTACTGTCATTGGCAGCGCTGGCAGTGGCAATGGGTGGTGCAAGCTGCAGTGGCCTTCTGACGAGGGCCCTGGCACTTAGTTTTTTACAAATTGAACACAGCTCTCCTCACAATCACCCCATAAGAACCGTATGTCATCATTAGTCCATCACCTCCCACTTTCCCTTTAAGCCCGCACCACCCACCCTATGTTTATGACCATGGATAACTTCCAACCTGTTTTTAGTGCCTCAGGTCGCATCCTCTCTTGAACATCTGGCTTGCCATCATCTCTTTGGGAATTACCACTTTTATACTCTTTACTGCCCGCCTTTCATTCTAACATCAGGACTTTTCCTCAGCAGCTGTAGCCCCTCATCCTATCTTTCTGATCTCACCTCCCATCTTATCTTTAGTGCCTCACATGCTGTCATATCTTAAGGACCCATCACATCATATTTTTGCACCTTTCCTCCCATCTTACTGTTAAGACCCCCGCTTTTACCGAGTTGCCTCTCATTTGGTCGTTCGAACCACCAACTCCCCTCTTACCAAGACATCTCACATATCATCTTATTGCTTAAACGTTCAACTTTTGTTGTATCTCTAAGACCTCAGCTGCCACACTATGAGTCGAGATCAGATCACATCTTACATTCATTCATTCGTCTATCTTATCAAGTTTACCTTCAATCGCCTGAGACTTCTACGTCCAGCTCGCCCAGGAGCCCGGGAGGTCTCAGAGATAAGGGGCCAGATATAGGAAGCCTAATTCCGGTCGGTAACAGCCGAAATTACCGATTTTCGGCCGTTACCGACCAGAATTAGACTTTTCAGATGTAGGTGGCCAAATTGTAGAATTTGGTAATTTATCGAATCGGTAACTTAAGGAATTGGTAAATTGCTGAATTCTTAACATACTGATTCTGTAAATTACTGAATCCTTAATGTAGAGAGCACTCATGTGAGTGCTTTTTACATTTAAGGATTCGTTATTTACCATCAACTATTAGTTGGTGGTAAATTCCGAATACCTTTCAAAAAGCAATTTTTAGCTTTTTATTCAGTGCCATGTGGGTATGTCTGCCACATGTGAACCCATGCACTATACAGGGGTGCAACAGGGTGTCAATGTGACACCCTGCCACCCTTGTAGGTCTACCCCTTTTACCGAATTGGTAATTCTCATTCATTCCTATGGGCCTCCAGGCCCATAGGAATGAATGGGGAAGACCGAATCGGTATTTACCGAATTTTACTGATTCGGTAAAATTTCCCGAATCATTAGCTACATATCATTTACCGATTCTAAAATACTGAATCAGTAAAATTCGGTATTTTAGAATCGGTAAATAATATTTACCTACATCTGGCCCAAGATATTTGTGAGCGCAAGTTACCTACGGATTTCTGTTGAGGATAAATATGTTTTTACTTGGGTAAATCCTCGCCCACAAATGGCAAACTTGGAAGTTCACAGATCTGATCAAGAGGCAAAAGGAGGAATACCTCCCCGGGCCAATAAAGCCACCACAGCCTTCTATGCAAGCAGAAGCATGAATTACTACACCATCAAAATAAAATACACAAGACAGGGGCTTGAGATTGACCATTTTTGGCCATTAACAGCTTTTCAGAGGCAGGGGCCTAGTGGAACAAGACTGTACTTGGCCGGTGCTCTTGGGGAGGGGCATTAGTAAAAGAGGCAAGACATATGCATGCCTATAACCAATAAAACACCAGAATGACTAAATAACAATGGGGCTTGCAAATAACAAGAAAGGATGTTAAAAAAAAAAATCCCAATTTCCACACCAACCAGTCCAACTCATGCAAAATGTCCAGATGACGTGAAATTCAAAGACAAGTGTGCAAGATATTCTCTGGTAATACACGTTCACATAGACACTTACAAAATGTTCTTGTTGAAAGGTCGCCGGTTTCCAAATGTGTATCAGTGTTCAAAACACAGAATAGGGCTTTGGGGGGTGCGGCCGACCAGCGGGAGGCCTGTCACCGCCGGGGGTTTTGGGGCCGGGGGAGGGGGGGGTAGAGCCAGCACCATATGTGGGCTGGTTTTGGGCTAGTTGGTAGCCTTAGGCTGGGGTGGGCTAGTTTTGGGCTGATTTTGGGCTGGGCCACCTTAAAACGGGACATTTTGCGTTATAGGCCACCATTTTGGTGGCTGGTGAAACAGCAGCCGGGAGGGGGGGTGGCGGAGGTAATTATTTTCCCACCCTCCCTCCCTGTGTTTTCTAGCAGTTGATGGGGGGGTTTCAAGTTGTGGGTCCTGGGGGGCAGGGGGAGGGGTGATTGCCTTTCTTCAGGGTGTAGTAGGGATTTTCTGTGGTGTGCGGTGGTTTTTGGAAGGAGTTTTCTTGGGGGCCGGTGCATCGGGTTTTGTTCGATGGTTGTGGGGTTGGTCGCGTCGCTGGAGCAGGTGTGGGGTGATTTTCTGCCTTTGGGCGGTTCTTCCTAATATATGGGGGAAGTGTAGGAGATCTGTTGTTGGATTATCGGGGGGTAGGTCAAGCATAATAAAGGATTTAGCCAGGTGGAGAGGCAAATTGACATTTCTGCTAATTGTTTACTGTTTGTGGATTGGGGTAACCAGTTAGGGGAGGGGGTGGGGGGTTTGTCAGGAAATTCCATATTTAGGGAGGTCTAGTTTTGTACGGCGCAGGCTAAGGGTTTTCATTGTGTAAGGTGCACCTGCTTCCAATAAAGCGGCCTTTATCACACCTAATTTTGAGTCTCGGGTCGGTGCGGTTTTCCTCCCCCCCTCTCCCCCGTTGGACCCCAAAGTCATATGCTGAAGAGAACACCCAGGGAAACAATGAACAAACTGTCAAAATCTTCAAAAAACACGCAGCATATTAAGACATGTAACGCCACAGCAGTGCAAAAAGAAACACTGCAGCACAGCTTTCCAGTTAGTGCTTAATTTGAGCAGGTGATATGCGGATACACTACTTTTTGGACACTGTAATCATCCTCAAATGAGGGGGTCATCTCGGATCTGGAAGCTATTATTGAGCAGAATCTGGGCCGGCCTTCGTGAAACGTGCTGCCTCTGCCCCAGTGTAGTTTGCCGACAATGGGACAAAATCAACACAGTCCGTACTTCTCCTGGTTTGCGTTTAGAGCAGCAGCCTGCAGTGGCTGAAGGACACCTTCTGTTTTTGGTTCCAGACTGGCACAACACAAATGCCTCACTGTAAGGGCCTTCAGTACTCCTTCTGTTCGAGTTTCATTTAACACCATGTCTCGGCTGCCATCAAAGACATTCACTGTCACTTCATAAGTTCTTGTATTGTAATGTCATTGCATTTACATAGCGCTTACTACCCCATACGAGGCATCGAAGCGCTTTTTCGGCGAGTAGGGGCGCTACTCCGGAACCCATAAAATAAACTATGACTGGAGACAGTTTTTCAGCTTTTCAAGCTTTGTACGTAAGAGATATGCTTGCACTTCAAGAAGGAATTGACGCAATGCAAAATGATGGGGCTCCTCCTGCAGAATATGATGAGGGGCGGGTGAGTCTCACATGTTTCACAGATATTTATTAGCCTCAGGCTGAAAGGGGGCCCCTCAAGTATTGGAGGGCCCCCTGAGGGGGTTGTGGGCCCCCATGCACCGCAGGGGGCCTGTGTTACGCCTCTGCAATAAGGTCAGATATATGTCTCTATAAGTACTTACATTAATAAGTATTAATAAAGCACTTACTGAAAGGTATTTATTATTACCCATAGGAAGCCAGTTTAGCAAACTTAAAATAAGAAAAGACTGTAGAAAACGTAAGCTTCTAAACTTATGTCCAGCAGTTTTCATGCAGCTCCTTGATGTTGGTTCCTAGCTCACTTAGCTAAATGACATTGATTAGACAAAGACTAGAGCAGCAAAAGAAGTAACCTACTGAGTTGTCAATATACAATACCTAAAATTGTGACATGCATGTCACAAGTTGTGCTTTGCAGAGGGCACATTAACTTCTCCAATTGATTTAAATACCAGATTCATTTTACGATTTTAAACCCTGGAAATTGCTGGGCACAAAAAGATCTTTGCTGCAGGTGCCTTAGCCCCCAGAGACATTAAGTAAGCCTGAACAAATTTACTATAACAGTTGTCCTTTGTTGCCAATGTGTTTGGGATATTTTTAAAAAGCATAACTGTATACATTGACTGTCATGTTATCTCCTGACTTTGGCCCTCGTGACTCCATCCTGTTTTGCAGCACTCCACATGACCTCCAATGTATGTGATCTTAGAATATTTTTTTAATTTCCAGAACTGATCTTGACTTAATTTTTCATCATCATACGTTAACCCAGAGAAAGAATGAAAAAGAGAGGCGAAGAAAACAGTGACAAAGGGAGAAAGCAGGGGTGAAAATTAACCTGAACAGGTTTTTGAAGGTGGGGAAAGAAAGAGGTATGAAGAGGAATGAGGCACAACTTTCCTTGGCAAATAGCAACAGTGGAATTTGACAGCGCCTTTGGAGTGGCGTAGATTGGGAGGCATGGGGGCGGTCCGCTCCGGGCGGCAAAGTGTTTTGGGGTGGCGGCCTCCCCTCGCTATCACCTGCCATCTTGGGGTGACAACAGGCAGCAACCCGCTCCTCAATGCGTTTGCCCGAGGGTTGCAAACTGGGAATATTCGCCAGCACCCCCCTGCTCTTTACTGCGGCTGTCGCAGGGCGGCAAATCCAGGGATCGCCAACGGCGACCAGAGGGCTAGCTACATCAATGCGCCTCGGCAGACTCCTAAGAAAACTTTGGTCCTCTGCACTTAAAAAAACCTACAAGTTAAGCACTATATATTAGCAACAAATAGCAATATTTATTGCTCAATGCCCTTAGCAAATTTGTTTTTATCGCTGCCTATCGCTGGATATTTTAGCTGAGAAAACATGCTATTAGCAATGTTTTTCTCCATTGGGCTGAAATATACAGTGATAGTGGCGAAATGCGAGAATATCGCTGGAAATCCAGCGATACTCTCGCATTAACGCCAATGGGGGCTTAATCTGATAACCCACCTCCCATTGACTATACAGGTGTCAAGTTTTTAGCAGGCGTTAGATTATAGCGATAATCGCGCTTCGCGTGATTTTTTTTATCGCTTTGCCTGCTTTGCTAATAGGTGATAGCTGTGTTAATGACTGTTTTCAGTCGCTAACAGTTTGGGTACGCCCACTTTGCATGTCATTAGTGATAAATATCGCTGACATGCAAAGCAGGCCCCAAACCTGTAGCTATCGCCTAAAAGCTGTCGCTAACTGCTGTTAGCGACAGCTTGCTAATGGGGCGATAAAATTATCGCTGATTTAGCGGGAAAAAGTCCAGCTAAAGCAGCGATATTGCCCTTGCTAATATGCCCCTGGATTCATTGCAATATGATGGCTCTATCGCTAAGAGTTTAGGAAAGTGAAAACATATTGTTAGCCATGCAGATCCAGTATCTCAGAGGTGCTGGAACAATTTTTAGAATGAGGGTGCTACCATTAATGTTATATCACTGAAGTCATAGGGATTGTGAAAAGTCCACGCATCATACAAAAAAACATAAGTGTAGCAAATGTACCATGCCCATTCATAGGAGAGCGGTAAGGGTGTGGTATGTAGCTGGTGGTGCATTTGGAGCACTGGTGAGGTAGTGCACTATCATTTATAGACAGCATATTTTCTGTTGAAATGGCCACTGAATTTGCATAGACATGCAGTTTTACTGGTAAAATTATGTGGTGCAAAAAAAGTTGTGTGGTAAACGGGTAGCAGTGAATATTTAGCACTTGTGCATCACCAAGTAGTGTCTTCATTTCTTTTGACCCTAATAAAATCTTTGGGTCATCTCACTTCAGAATGACAAATTAAAGTGCTTAATTTGTGCTTTTCTAATTGCTGATATAATTTGAAATATGTGTATAGTTAATTAGCCGATACTTAAATGTTGAGTGTTAAACAATCTGACATTCTATCTCCTTTCCTTTCTCTTCCTACACCTAAGCTGCTTAGTCACCTAGATCACTTTAACAAAATCCTCTCACCTTGCTGTCACAGAAATAAACGTACACTCAAGTTTCCAAATAAGCACCCACTTCTCAGAAGACAGCCTGATATTTGATCTTTGTGTTTGAATGCGCAGCAAATGTGACAGGAGACACACGACATGTATGAGTAGCGCTTCGACGCCTTGTCGGGGATAGTAAGCGCTATATAAATACAATTACAATGGACTTATTCATTGCTCATTCCCAATAATGACAATAGACTTCTTCATTACTCATTCCCCTTCTGAACACTTGATCACTTCTGGGGGTGCTACAACTCCCCCTCTCCCCTCCCCCTTCCCCCGCAGCGGTACTTCCAGCGCCTCAGCTGAAGCGACAGTTACAGACAGAAATGCGAGCCGCAAAAAAGAGTTCTCCAACCAACCCCCACGTCAGACTTACTTTGACGAAGACCACGCTGGACGCTTTAAACCGTCACGGGAGACCATTTTACGACCCATCCTCAGGAAGTTTCCCAGTCGGTGTCACAGTTATGGAAAGTCGCGCGCGGGGCAGGAAGTCTCTTCCGCCGCAGCTGCTGTAATGCTGAGACGCTGGCTTTTGGGAAGAACGGCTGTAGCAAAGACCGCACATGATCGTCTGCTGATCTGAAACTGGTTTTGTGCAGCCATGAAATTAGCACACACCGTCTAGCCCCGGGGTGGTGGTGCCTCCCCGTCCAGAGGCACGTGCTTCATATACCATTGCAGGCTTCCCAAGGCTCGCGCCTAGCCTGAAGCTGTGTTTTCATTTTTTCTCAAGGATCTCTCTGTATCTGGCCACTGGGATACCTTAGCCTTTCTGAGTTATCGCCATCTTGTGGTGACTTTTATTTGGATTATTGATCTGTACAAAACGAGACAAATTGCAAATTGCTGAGATTTATACCTAGGGCGACTGGAACTAAGTGGGAGGGGAGGACAAAATTATGAGGTATGGAGAACCAAATTGCGCTGCAAGAAATGACTAATTATGCAGCATAATGTGGCACATTTTGTGATAGGGATACTTCATTATTTTATCATGTTGCTGTGGTCTGGCTTGAGAGGTTCGGAGTCGCTGGGCAACTAAATGAGCTTCACCAGAGCGGTCCTTTGGTTCCACCCTCATGTTGGGAGACAGAAGTACATGTTTTGATTGGGTAGAAGTTGTGTGCTTGCCCTGAAGCAGCAGTGATCATTTTGTTTATTTAGTCAGCTGCCTATGCTTGACTTGAATGGTGCCTTTTGCTGTGGCCTGGGACTCTTTGTCCCAGAATTATTGGGGAGGAGGGACTGATCTTGATTTCCCATCGCGCTTTATAGTGCTCAACTCCCTGTCGCGGTGCAGGACGTTCATGGAGCTGTGGTGGTGCCGTTTGTTGTGGACAGGAACTCATTGTCCTCGAATTATTGAGCCTGAGGAGGAGGGACTGACCCTGATTTCTGTTGTACATCTTCACCTGTTTCAGCGTAGCCTTTATCCTCTGTAAAGCCCTTCCTCTATTTTCCCTTCTTCCCTTCCCCTTCTAGAATACCTGCGAGTATTCTAGTACATTGAGACTGTGATTCCATGTATGTCAGTTGCCGGTCTTTTCCCATCGTGCTTTATAGTGGCCAACCATCTTCTTCATCGCCGTGCTGGTGCTGCTTGTTGTGGCCGGGAGGCTATTTTTCTCAGAATTCCTGAGGAGGAGGGGCTGATCCTGATTCCCCCGCACCACGCACATTATAGCACCCAACCACCTCCTGTAGTGCGGGACGCGTGTGGGCTGCACCCGGGCCAAGGGCTGGCCTGTCAGCGCCAGCGTCAACACTACCTTCAATAGAGTAGGTCGCTTAAGTAGAATAGATTACTTCCTATTTTGCTTGCTTAATCTCCACATTGGCCCTTCGCGGCGGGATGCCTGGCTTTCACCTTGTGGATACCCTTCCAGGGTTATCTCACAGGGGAATACCAGGACGGGTTCCCTAAGCAAGCGCGGAGATGCCCCAGGGTAAGTCCTGCGCTATATAAGTTTCATACACACACACACATTTATTTAATGTTAGACTCTGGTCATTCATACAGGATATGGAAATTTTGGAAAGGAAGGATAGTGAGCACAATGCACTGTCATTAACAATGAAGGGCAGCGTAGCCCTAAAACCCCCCCGAGCTTAGCCGGTCTGGATTTGAGGGAGGTTTCGCACTCTAACAATGGAAAATCTATCTGGTGGATCTGTATTGTTAGGAACTACAATGTGCTAGAGGGAGTTACTACTTTGATCAAGGAGGTAGTAGAGAAATTGACTGATTATGCCCCCGAAACTAGAACAATGGTATTACAGGAAGAGCATGACTTGCTCTACACTTGGCTTAGAGAATCAATAGCTACCAGGAAAAGAGTAGTGAAAAAAAACTTATAAAGGAGGCTTGGTATGATAAATCATGTAGGGAAGCTAAAAGCAAGCTCCTTAAACCAGTTAAGGCAAACTGTAGAGACTCACTTTTGAATTGTAGGTCACTCTATAGGAGGGAACTGATGAAGGCAAAAAAAGAATGGGAGAGCTCTCTTTGAAAACAACAGAATGCCACCCTGTCATCCAAAGTTACCAAAGCTATTTAGAAAACTATTGCAGTGTGTATCAGGGGACCAAAAAAGAACGTAGAATTCTGTGTACAGCCCCAGCACCGGGTCACCCACTTTAGCAACCTTTATATGGGTGGCAATGGTCTTGCCCAGGATGGCTTTTATTGGCCCTTGAGATATGTTTTTACTAGGTGTATTGATTCCACCAACCTGGAATTAGGGCTTGGTGAAACCGTTACATCTATTAACTCCTACCTGGCTGCTAGGGCCCCAGGGCCCGATAAGGTCCCCAACGAGTTTTACTTGGCCAATGTGGAGATTTGTAGATTGTTTCTTAACCTCTTGTCCAACGTCATCTTGCTAGGTCTGGTGGCCCCATCCTCCTGGAAAATAGCAGAGATAATTCCAATTTGTATAAAAGGGCAACTATAGGCTCTCTATCCTGATTGATGGTGTACAAAAAGTCTTTTGCAAACAAGGGCTTGCCCATCTGCAAGTGTGGATAAAGGACCAAGGTGTGTTATCTGAATATCAGGTGGGCTTTATAAGTAAAGATTGCACTGTTGACTAGGTCTTTCATTTAACCCGCATTTATTGGATATCCTTGGTAATCAGCAAGGGCAAACTTTACGCTGCCTTTGTTAAATTACAAGCTGCCTTTTACCTGGTCCCCAAAGCCATGTTCTGAAAGGTCCTTGAAGAAATGGGTATCCCTCTAACCTCTTGAGCATACTGGTCCGGCTCCACGCAGAAAACTACACTCAAGTGAGGTGGGGCGAGCATGGGCAATTGACAGAGCCCTTCCGCATCAAACATGGGGTCATACAGGGCAGTGTGCTGGCTCCCATGCTCTTCTCCATGTATATTAATAGGGTGGTGAGGTTGCTGAACAAGGATGGGTGTGATTAACCAAAGGAAAGTGGACAGCAGGCCTCAGCCCTTCTTTTCACGGACAATACTCTCATACTCTAAAAATGCCCCCAGGCCTCTAACAATCTTTACATCAGTTCAATGTGTATTGTGCAGAGGGGGGTTTGGAACTGAATAGTTTTCGAAAGTAAATACATAGGGGCATATTTACAATGAAAGTGACTCAGTGCGTGCTGCAAGCCATTTGGCTGTGTCGCACTGAGTCACTTTCAAAGCACAGAGATGCAGCATATTTACAACAAAATGATGCATTCCTTGCTTTCCCCTGTACTGGCGCACAAACTGCTGCCCTGCGCCAGCATAGGCACCCTTGCAACATGGTGCAAGGATGCCTGTGCCATGGGGAGATTGTTTTTGTGCAGGAAGGGACACCTTCCTACACCAAAACAATCAATTGACGTGATTTCCTCTTTACATGAGTGCTGTAGACTACAGCACACATGGAAAAAGGAAAAGAACGAGAAGAAATGGAGCATTTCTCCTCATTGCGCCTTGCTATGCCACCCCTGGGGTGGCATAGTATTCTGACGCATTTCCAGGTTTACAGTTTCTTGTAAATCTGTAAATGCATCATCATACATGGGTGTTGCATGGGAACATCCACCGCAACACCCATGTGACACCCCTTACACGCAAAGTGCTTCGTAAGAAAGAGCAATATTTACAAGCACACTTAAAGCCAGGCAGGGTGGCTTTACGTGTCCTTCTAAATATCGGGCAGAAGGTTGTGCTGTTGGTGCGTCATGCAGCTTGACGTACCCGTGGCTCAAGGGTCTGGTAAATAAGCCCTAATGTATTTTGACAAGTGTTTTCATAGGCAAATGACAGTGGGTACAAATGTAATTGATTAGCCCCCCCCCATTCTCGATTATCTTGGTGTGAGGCTCATGCCAAATCTCAATTGGGGCCTGCAAATTCAGAAATCAAAATTATTTTTAATCCATCACACTGCTTGTATAATCAAAATCCTTAGACGTACAATATCTAGGAGTGCCACACCAGCCCAAGTAATCTACAATACTAAGGGGGTCATTGCGATGGTGGACAGACTTCAGTCCTGTTCGCCATCGTTTCGAGACCAGCCATCTTTGAGGTAGCCTCCCCACAATCCGATTTACGATGCAACCGCCACCACTGCGGTCGCATCATCTATACGTTGCATTGTGGCGGGGATGTGGTCAGCAGCACCTGCTGCAATGCAAACAAGCATTAGGAATGCATTAGGGATCGGGTTTGTTTGAGTTAGAGATAATGGCATTGTAAATGGCTATGTGTTTTAGGCATGTGTTTTGGAGTGGAAACATGTGGTGAGTGTTGGAGATTTGTGTGTTGGATTGGAATGTTATCAATGGTGGCATGCTGCACTTTAACGCAATATCTTTAAAAGGTAAAGTGCAGCATAGTGCGATAGGTACAATATTAATTGGTGGATGCGTTATCAATTGGTGTGTGCATTGATGTGTGTTGGATGTGTGTGCCTGTAGGAATTGTGCAGTGATGGCTGTTGGTGTGTGTGTTTGGTGGAAGCGTGTAGTGGTGGCTTGAGGTGTGTATGACTGGTGGTAGCGTACAGTAAGAGCTGTTAGTGAGTGTGGCTGTCAAGCGTACAGAGCTGGATGGTAATGCATGTGGTTGGTGAAAGGGTGCACTGACAGCTGTTGATGATTGTGCCAATTGAAAGAGTGGCTGGTGCACTGTCAGCTGTTGGTGTGTGTGTGTTTAGTGAAAGTTGCACTGACATTGTTTGTTGTGTGCGTGAGTGTTTAGCGGCACTGATGCATGGTCGTGTTTGTTTTTGGTGAAAGCGTACATTGATGGTTGTTGGTGTTTGTGCCTGGTGAAAGCATTCATTGACGGCTGGGGATGTGTTGTTGTGTGTGTTGCTTTCTGTCTAGTGGTGAGTGTGTGGTGGTGAGTCTGTGGGGGTGAGCCTGGGGGATGAGTGTGTGGTGGTGAGTGTGTTGTGGTGAGTGGTGACGAGTGTGTGGTGTTGAGAGGGTGAGGTGTGTGGTTTGTGTGTGTGTTATGTGTGTGTGGTGTATGTGTGGTGTGTGTATGGTGTGTGTGTGTGTGGTATGTGTGTGTGGTGTATGTGGTGTTTTCTGCACACTCACACACTGCCCCTACACATTCACACACTGTTCACCCGCACACTCCCAATGTCACCCTGCATAGTCACACACTGTTTATCCTGCACACTCATTCTGCACACTAACACAATGTGCACCCTGCACCCTTACACACTGTCTCTGCAGTCACTCTGCACTCACTGTCACTTTACACTCACTCTGCACTCAGTCACTCTGAATCTGCACTCTGAATCTGCACCCTGCACTCTGAACTCTGCACTCACAATCTGCACTCTGAATCTGCACTCTGCACTCACAAATGCACTCTTCACTCACACTCTGCACTCTGAATCTGCACTCTGCACTCACAAATGCACTCTTCACTCACACTCTGCACTCTGAATCTGCACTCACACTCTGCACTCTGAATCTGCACTCTGCACTCACACTCTGCACTCTGAATCTGCACTCTGAACTCACTAACAGCACTCACAATCTGCACTCTGCGCTACGAATCTGCACTCTGAATCTGCACTCTGAATCTGCACTCGGCATTCTCAATCTGCACTCTGCACTCTCAATCTGCACTCTGCACTCTCAATCTGCACTCTGCACTCTCAATCTGCACTCACAATCTGCACTCTGCACTCACAATCTGCACTCTGCACTCACAATCTGCACTCTGCACTACCAATCTGCACTCTGCACTCTGAATCTGCACTCTGCACTCTGAATCTGCACTCTGCACTCTGAATCTGCACTCTGAATCTGCACTCTGCCAAATTTTCTTTTACCTGTGTTTTGGTCTACCGTCCCCCTGCTAATATGCCTTTTTTTTGGTGATCTTATCTCCCAGTTGGCCATTAACTCCGCCAGGATCCTGATCATAGGCGATTTTAATTATTGGCCACTAGACCCCCATGAAACTGCCTTATCAACCGAATTTACAAACTTACTTCTTGGTCTTAATTTTTCCCAACATATCTTCACTGCTACCCATAACAAGGGTCACATCCTCGATCAGCTTTGGACAACTAATTTGGATATCTCTCCCCCCCTTGTTTACCCTTGCACTTGGTCAGACCATTTCTTTATCTCTTTTTCGTTGCAACTGATGTTACCCACTCGCCCCCCATTAATATCTAATTTTTCAGCACGTAATTGGAAACGCGCTGATATCTCTCTTTTTCACTCAACCCTAGCCACCACTCTCCCCAACGACCACTCTGACCTAAACCTTCAAACCACTATAGTGGATCAATGGCTGTCTCAAACCAGCGATGTGGTTGCCCCGGTGAAAACCATTAAAACTAAACGCCCACACGACACTCAGCGCTGGTTCACTGAACAACTCAAGGCAGATGAGCTATCCCTTAGACAAGCTGAGCGCCGCTGGAGGTGAAACTACGACCCTTCACTTAAAATCATCTTTACTGACCTACTAAAATCTTATAAAAAATCAATCATCTCGGCTAAATCCTCTTACTATTCTCAAAAAATCCTCTGTTCTGCATCTAAAACTAAGGAGATCTTTTCTATTGTTGCTGAACTCTCCCTCCAGGACCGTGTGACGGCTCAGCCCCAACCCTCGCAGGCTTTGTGTGACTCTCTCAATACATTCTTTATTGACAAGATTTCCACCATCAAAAATAATATCCCCCCCTTCCCTTTCCCATGTCAGTGCCCTTCCTCCCCCGAATCCTTGTAGCTTGCACAAATTTCCCCCCATTTCCTTAGATGTATTTTTTTCTCTTTTACAGACAGTCAGTTCTGGCTCTCCCCTTGATTGCTGCCCCCCTCAAATTTTAAGAGACGCCTTCATGGCTTGTCCAGGCCCTCCCCTCGACCTGCTCAATCTTTCCCTCGCTACAGGCTCTGTCCCCGATGCTTTCAAGAAAGCTGTAGTAGTACCTATCCTAAAAAAACTGGATCTGACCCCACTGTTTTGGGGAACTTTCGACCCATCTCTCTTCTCCCCTACTTGGGCAAGGTACTGGAGACTTATGTCACCCGCTGCCTCAGCGCCTTCATTGAGAGATCCCATTTTCTCGATGATCAGCAGGCTGGCTTCAGACCGGGCCATTCCACGGAGGCAGTGGTGGTAGCGGTCATGGACGTATTGAGACAGGGGGCGGATAAGAACTTGGCCCAGGCCCTGGTGTTGTTAGATCTCTCAGCCGCTTTCGACACGGTCGATCACGACATCCTGATCGACCGTGTCAGAAATGCGGGCGTCCAGGGCCCTGCCCTGTCATGGATTGGGTCTTTTCTTCAACATCGTTCCCAATCGGTCCAGCTGTCCTCTTTTTTTGCCCCCCATATCTCACTTTCCTGTGGTGTTCCCCAGGGTTCTGCTTTGTCCCCTCTTTTATTTAATTTGTATATGCAGCCTCTTCTTGTCTCTCTTCGTCACTCCCCTGTTACTGTTTTTAATTATGCAGACGATCTGCAACTAATCTTTCCCATTGATTCTTCCCCTTTTTCTTGCTTTAACTTTCAAACTATAATGCTTACCATCTATGAGTGGATGAACTTCAGCCAGCTGAAGCTCAACCCTAGTAAGACCGAGCTGGTACTGATTGATGGGCCCTCGAACCCTTGGAGCCCCAACTTTTGGCCTTCGGCCATTGGTCTCGCCCCTTGTCCCGTTAACACTGTGAAAAGTCTTGGTGTCATCATCTCCCGCGACCTTTCAATGAGGCCCCAAATCAATGCGGTCACCTCGGCCTGCTTTTATCATCTCCGTAGAATTGGGAAAATCCGAAGGTACCTATCCCCGGAGGCTCTCATTCTAGTCATTATGGCCCTGGTCACCTCACGTATCGATTATGCCAACTGTCTGTACGTGGGGATCCCTGCATACCACCTTCACCAACTCCAACTGGTACAAAACCAGGCTGCCAGACTAGTCTTCCAACAGCCAAAATACCAACACGTTACACCTTTGTTGGAAAGACTTCACTGGCTCCCGGCAGCGTACCGTTGTATTTTTAAAATGGGTTGTAGTGTCTTTAAATCTCTGTCCACTCCTGTTCCTGCCTTTATCTCTCTCAGTCTCTATCCCCATGTTCCGTCACGCTCCCTCAGGTCATCTGCCCAAAACCTTCTGATCACCCCCAGGTTTAAACGAAAGAAACACGGTGGTGCCTGTTTTTCCTTTCTTGCCCCTTCTACTTGAAACTCCCTTCCCCTCCCCATTCGCCTTGCTCCGGACTACATCACTTTTCGCAAACTTTTGAAAACCCACCTATTCCGTCTTGCTTACGTCTAGCCTCCTTCACCCCAGCCCTTTCCCCCACATGATCTGTCTATGAGCGCCATGAAACCAATTGGTGAGCGTGCGCGGTAACAAGCATCTTTAACATAACATAACACTCTGAATCTGCCCTCTGCACTCACAATCTGCACAATGCGCTCTGAATCTGCACTCTGCACTCTGAATCTGCACAATGCACTCTGAATCTGCACTCTGCACTCTGAATCTGCACAATGCACTCTGAATCTGCACTCTGAATCTGCACTCTGCACTCTGAAACTGTACTCTGAATCTGCACTCTGCACTCTGAATCTGCACTCTGCACTCTCAATCTGCACTCTGCACTCACAATCTGCACTCTGCACTACGCACTCTCAATCTGCACTCTGCACTACCAATCTGCACTCTGCACTCACAATCTGCACTCTGCACTCTGAATCTGCACTCTGCACTCTGAATCTGCACTCTGCACTCTGAATCTGCACTCTGAATCTGCACTCTTCACTCTGAATCTGCACTCTGAATCTGCACTCTGCACTCTGAATCTGCACTCTGCACTCTCAATCTGCACTCTGCACTCTCAATCTGCACTCCGCACTCACAATCTGCACTCCGCACTCTGAACTCTGCACTCTGAACTCTGCACTCACATTCTCCGGATGATGCCATCATTGATATCATCAAGGATGTCACTTGATATGTCATTAGTGATGTCATTAAGGATGTCATTGACGGAGGGGGGGGGGTTGGGGGCATCTTTTCACTAGGTGCAAGATGGCCACCACCTAGTGAGGCTCTGCTGGCTGGATGGATCATCCACCATACATCAAACTAATTCCTATACACTGTTATGATGTATTTGGTATCTACAGTGCAGTATTGCTCGTGAATATATAAGGACCATGGGCACCAGTGGCCCACATATACGGTCGTCTCCAATCGAGGAGTGCAATGGGTCTATTAAGTACGCCTCTTCACAATAATGGTCATTGATGTGTGAGCATATCTATGTATATCAAAGCATGCTTTTAATATGAATTCCAGCGGTGGGGGCTGAAAGGACGAGCAGGCTGGGAGAGGCAATGTCAGAGGCTTCTGTGAGCTCCCAGCCTGTCGTTTCCAGTGGTGAGGGCTGCAGTGAGGAGCAGGCGGGGAGAGGCGATGTCAAAGGCCTCTGCGAGCCGGCATCTGGCTTCAATTACCACAGGCCCACAAGCTTTGGCAGGGAGCCAGCATGCGCGCACACACGGCTGAAAAAACAAGAAATGGATTCTTGCATCAGGCCAAACTCACTGCAGAATGGTGAACGCGCCCCAACCATCTGGATTCCATTACCGCGGCACCCTGACAGCTCGTAATTGAAATTTATTGACTCCCTTGCGCATAACCACACAGAAAATGCAGGAAGTGCCGAACATAAAATATATATGGCCTATTGCGTCAAGGCTACTACAAACACGGCACCGCGAGGACCAATTACCATGCAGATGGCAAAAATAACTACTGAAAATCTCGCGCACTGAGGAATTTTTGCTACACTATTCTGAGCCCCTTAACAATACGGCTCGGAGCTCCGCCCCACTGCTGACGCAGTGGTGACGTAGGCAGTGCATATGCTCTCTGTGTAAATTGTTATTGTGATTGGTTCTCCCTGATTGGCATATTTGTTTTAACAGTAGGTACCAAATAAAGTGCACTGAGTGTGCCAGGGTTGGTAAATCAAAAGCTACTAGTGGGCTTGCAGCACTGATTGTGCCACCCACATGAGTGTCCATGAAAAGAGGTCACAGGCCTGCCACGCAGTGCTTGTGCACATTTTGTTAAATGCCATGTCAACCTGGCAAATGCACCCACTTGCCAGGCCTTAACCTTCCCTTTTCTTACACATAGGACACCCCTATGATGAGGCCCAAGGTCCCCCCTGGGCAGGGTGCAGTGTATGTGAAAGATGGGACATGTACTGGTGTGTGTAACGTGTCCTGATAGTGAAATACTGCCAATTTCGTTTTTCAATATTGAAAGGTTATCTTGCCCATAGGACAGAATGGGGAATGCTTTGTAACATTTTATAAGCATTTCTTCCAATAGGGATAAGATAGAAAAATTGAGTTTAATACCCCTGAACTCAGAATTTAATAACACATCTTTCTGTGTGCCTCTGCCTGTTTGTGGATGCACTGTCTGGCTTTAGAGTGACAGGGGCTGGGGTAGCTCCAGGAGTCTGGATGAGTCAGCACTAGGCTGAATAGGCCTGATCAGCATTTAGAGTGGTGGGAGTAGCCGCCCCTGTACCTGAATAGGGCTTTGCCTGCCTTCCACAATGCTGGCTCCACCCCCCTGTGGTGTGTCTGGGACCAAGGCCCACACTAACAAAGGAAGTTTTAGTGCACTGACAGCGTGCCCCCAGAACTGTTTTGAACTGGGCTCAGAACCCCTTGCACAAAGAGAACAAAGACATTTTGGGGTATAAGTACCAGACTTAAACCCCCTGAACTTTAGATCATTCCTGGACTCAAGAGGAACCTTTGCCAAGGAGAAGAGCCGGAGAAACTAGGAGAAGTACTGCCTCTGCTGTGTATCTGGGGTTGGCTTGCCGTTCCTGTTCTGCCAAGGAAAGGAGAAGGACTTTGCAGTGTGCTGTGTCCCCTGCTTGAAGAAAATCTCCAAGGGCCTGAAGTGAGCTGGTCTCCTGTTCAGAAGTTTAATTTTAACACCCAGATATTTATTTTTTAACATTTATTTCTAGTTTTGTAATGCTTAAAAACTATTACATAAAAAAATTAATGTTATATTGTGTAAAAAAATATTATTTAAAAAAAATGTAGTATTTTTAAAATAGAATAGCAATTTTTATAAACAAAGGACAGTAGTTTTATTAAAATATTATTTAATTTAATATATTTGATAATTGAAAGTTTAAAAAAATTAATTCGATAAAATAGGGTATATTTTAAGAGTAACATTTTAAAATAGAGTTATTTGACTTATAACAATTGAAAACATTTATAATACAGTTTGAAATAAAAGAAAATAAATAGTACTCATAAAATAATTTATATTTATTAATCTTTCATTTCAAAATATATAAAAATAAGACTATTCTTTATCAAACATACCCGTATATTTGTAAAATAATTTGAAAGATGTACATTAACATTTTCAAAACATTTTTTTAACATTTTTCCCATGGTTTCCAATTGTTTTCAATAGGTGAAATTGTCCCTTTTTTGTTTTTACTTTTTCAGATGACGTACGCGGTTGAGCGTATGTTTCTACAGATGGTGGAGCGTTGCGGTCAAGATTAGATGCAAGGAAGAGCTGCGGTCAGGTAAGTGAAACTTTATTTATTTTTTAGACATTGTAGCAGGCATACTTTATTGTAAGGATAGTGGAGGGAGGTAGTTAGTTAGATGTAGATATTTAGGAGTGTGTTTTTATGTTTTTTACAGCACTTTAATTCCAATGTAGAAAGCAGTTGTACACTCACGTCGTTCTTTTTTTTACACTGTTGGTTTAAAAATAAAAATCAATTCTGTGGAGCAAAGAATATCTATTTCTTTTAAACCAAAGTGTAAAAGAAGAAAAATATATTTTTCAATGTTTTTTGGTGTGTCGCGTCCTTTTTTAAAAGACAAGTGTATTCATGGATCTTCAACCACGCAGATTTTTGGACTACGCCAAAGGATTGTTCCCCATAACAAAAATTAAAGACATTTTAGATTATTTTTGCATATTTTTTTTTTGCTAAACAAATGATTTTGAATCAGTTCAACATTTGGGTTTTAATTTCTAACACAACGTGGAAAGAAAATCGATGGAAAGAGGATTGCAACACTGGATTTGCTGTTGCGTTTTTTGCCAATCATTTATGATTTTCCTTTTTTTTTTGGAGGCTTTTTTTTAGGTAACACACATTAATTTGCAGCATTTGTTTTGCAAATATAAATGGCTATGCCAATCTGTGAATTTTTGTATAGTTATACACGTGGTTTGAATCGAATTGTGGGTTATGGTTATACACTTTGGACATTTGGTGAGCTCCAGACTATTGCTGGACATTGGATAATGTAATGACAGGCAAGTAAGACAGAATAAGTGTTAGTGATCGTTAGAAATGATGTATATGTGCAATATTGTCTATGTAGTCTGAAAAACACACAAGGTGATGGACGGAATGTTGCACATTGGCAAAACATTCACCCCCAGTCACATATCTGGGTTTAATCCATCATTATTTTGCTCATCACTCCACCCCAGTTCAGACATGGCCATATGCAAATCAGTCTTGACCCTGTGCCTCATGGGAACAGTCCAGCCCGAACTTCCTGGCCATATTTTCCCTGGACCAGAATCAAGCATCCTAGGACCAGTTTCTGGCTATCAGCCGTCATCAGCCAGGTATAGCTTGACTCCAGTGGCGTAGTGAGCACGGGACCCATGTCTAGACATACCCTTCCCACATAGGGCGAACAGCAAAATACACAAGGTGATGGACGGAATGTTGCACATTGGCGAAACATTCACCCCCAGTCACAGATCTGGGTTTAATCCATCATTATTTTGCTCACCACGCCACCCCAGTTCAGATATGGCCATATGCAAATCCGCCTTGAGCCTGTGCTTCATGGGAACAGTCCAGCCCGAACTGCCAAGCAATGTCTTCCCTGGACCGGAATCAAGCATCCTAGGACCGGTTTCTGGCTATCAGCCGTAATCAGCCAGGATAGCTTGACTCCAGTGGAGTAGTGAGCACAGGAACCATGTCTGGGCATACCCTTCCCACATAGGGCGAACAGCAAAACACACAAGGTGATGGACGGAATGTTGCACATTGGCAGAACATTCACCCCCAGTCATAGATCTTGGTTTAATCCATCGTTATTTTGCTCACTACGACACCCCAGTTCAGTCATGGCCATATGCAAATCAGTCTTGACCATGTGCGTCATGGGAACAATCGAGCCCGAATTGCCAAGTTATTTCTTCCCTGGACCGAAATCAAGCATCCTAGGACCGGTTTTCTGGCTATCAGCTGTCATCAGCCAGGATAGCTTGCCTCCAGTAGCGTAGTGAGCACGGGACCCACGTCTGGGCATAACCTTCCCACATAGGGGGAACAGCAAAACACACAAGGTGATGGACGGAATGTTGCACATTGGCAAAACATTCACCCCCAGTCACAGATCTGGGTTTAATCCATCGGTATTTTGCTCACCACGCCACCCCAGTTCAGACAAGGCCATATGCAAATCAGTCTTGACCCTGTGCTTCATGGAAACAGTCCAGCCCGAACTGCCAAGCCATGTCTTCCCTTGACCAAAATCAAGCATCCTAGGACCGGTTTCTGGATATCAGCCGTCATCAGCCAGGATAGCTTGACTCCAGTGGAGTAGTGAGCACAGGACCCACATCTGGGCATACCCTGCGCACATAGGGCGAATAGCAAAACACACAAGGTGATGGACGGAATGTTGCACATTGGCAGAACATTCACCCCCAGTCACAGATCTGGGTTTAATCCATCGTTATTTTGCTCACCAACCCATCCCCGTTCAGACATGGCCATATGCAAATCAGTCTTGACACTGTGCCACTTGGGAACAGTCCAGCCCGAACTGCCAAGCCATGTCTTCATTGGACCGGAATCAAGCATCCTAGGATCGGTTTCTGGCTATCAGCCGTCATCAGCCAAGATAGCTTGACTCCAGTGCCATAGTCAGCACGGGACCCACGTCTGAAGCCATCATCAATGAATACTGTTAAATTTGTCCCAATAATCTCTCTGACATTTCTTTTGTTCTTTTTGTAATTCGTGGGTTCAGACTACCAGTCAATGATTACGCTATTCTCATTTCTTGGAAACTTTGCTCCTTCTTCAAAATCTCCAAAATATGATAAAAGTTATGATGTGGTTTTTCAATCGATTTATTGAAGAAGTTTTGCCATCCCTCCATGGCATTATTTGTCTTTGCTCCTCCCTCTAAGCAAGTCTTGTAACAGTTTCACCACTTGACAGGAAACCTCGGATTCCTTCTGCTACCTGACCTGCTTAGATGGCCAATCCAAGTGTCTTCGAAGTAATTTAGTAGGGTGTTAAATTTAAATAGTCTGATTCAGTAATTGATGTGTAGTATTCATCCACACAGTCAGGAAGAACAAAGCACAATGCTGTTAGTTTCTTTAATTCAAAGTGCAGTTAACTGTCTGATATCTAATGCTCAACTGAGGATGGTTTGTGAGTTTTTCTCCAATATGCCTGTGAAAATTGACAAAAACATCCTTGAATTTGGGTTTCCGGGTAGGTTTTAGTAATGTTGTTAATCATTTACAATTCAAAGTCAATTATCACTTTTGTAGGACTTTTGTTTTGTGTTTTAGATTTTACCTCTGTTAAAAGTTCAGTGTATTTTGAGGATTGCTTATCAGGGAGTAAACTGTACACTAAGGGAACTAAAGTGTTATTAATGTAGGCATGAATAGTGTATATTTGGGTGAATGGATGGGGTGTGGATATAAACATCTCATCCATCATCCAAATATCACTACTCTCCAATTTCAAAAGGTTACGGGGTGTGCTAAAGATTATTATTCTTTTTGGAGGGTTTTTGTTGTTATGCTATAGAAAAGTTTCATTAGTAACAGTGACAGTTAATTCCGGAGGAATGTTAATATCAGCAAATGTTTGGGGTGTTACACGTTGGGGGTTACTCGCCTGTTTTTTCCTTTGAATAATTCTTCTTAAGTTAGGGAGTGTGGGCATAGAACTAGCTACATGCATAGGAATGTTTTGGGATACCTCCCTCAAATCTGAGCCACAGGGTTCATTGAAGGTGCATACAAGGTCTTTCATTTGATTAATGTTTTCTCTAACCTCTATCAACATTGCAGAGGCAGAGAGGTTATGCTCTGTGGTCCTTTCAACAGAATCTCCAAGAGTAACCGCTCTGTCTGTGAAATGGGATGAGTAATATTGCACACACCTCCAATGACTCCTGGACTCAGTTAGTCTCTCCAGTTAGTCTCTCCTTACAATAAAGATAGCCACCATATTTTAGGAGACAATTTCCTCTTTGTGACATATATAGCTGGCTTGTCTTCTTGATTTAATAATGTTGTTTTCTGTAAAAGAAGATTGAAACAGAGTTTTGTCTTATTACTTTTTAAATTAATTATTAACCTGCAAAGAAAATGTTATTATTTTTACATTTGTTTGTTGACATTTCTGAAATCATGTTTTAAATTCAATTGATGATGATTTGTGCTTATCAAGTTTTGCATTGTTTTTTTATTGCAACCTGCAAAAAAACGAGTTAATATTTTATAAGGTTGGCTATTGAGTGCATTAAGAACATGCAGATTTTTGTGCCTTGATTTTGAGTTTTCAAGGTTGGATTGTCTACTATGGCTTGGAGTTCGTTCCTTGGAAAAAAGAAATATGCATTTTAAATTTTAAATGTACTTTGTCTCACCTTACTGAACTTGCTTGGTTTGCTTGATTGTTCTTTTGCTGGATTTGATTTTTTTCGTCAAATGATTTGCTGTTTTATTCCTTTTTCTTCTTTGTGATGTTTGTATAGGTATGTTATGTTATGTTATGTTATGTTATGTTATGTTATGTTATTAAAATTTGTAGAGCGCACGTATACCCGTAGGTGTCTTGGCGCTATGGACGGGCAAGGATGTCTGCACTGTCGGCTAGTTTTGGAATAGCCAAGTTTTCAAGCCTTTCCGAAAGCCAATGAGAGAGGAGGAATTTCTGAGCTCAAGAGGAAGTGTGTTCCAGAGTTTGGAGGTAAAAAAGTGAAAACTACGCCCGCCCCATTGCACGGTGCGGGTTATTGGTACATGAAGTAGTTTAGAGCCTGAGGACCGCAGATTCCTGGTCGGTTCATACCAGGAGAACAGGTTTTGGAAAAAGGTTGGTCCTTTGTTGTTAAGGGCCTTAAAGGCTATAGAAAGAGCCTTGGATTTAATCCGTTGCTCCACCGGAAGCCAGTGTAACTTGCGGATTTCAGCAGTGACTGAGTGAGTTCTGGGGATATTGACAAGCAATCTGGCAGCCGAATTTTGCACACTTTGAAGTTTTTTAAGACATTGTTTTTGGGCATTGCCTAGTAATACGTTGCAATAGTCCAATTTGGACTGGATCAAAGCTGTGACAACGGTTTTTCTGGCGTCTACTGGAATGTAGGGAAGAATTTTTCTAATCTTTTTTACGAGGAAGTGGCTTGCTGAAACAATAGCGTTTGTGTGATGGATTAGGGTAAGCTTAGGATCAAGCCACACCCCTAAGTTCTTAACTTTTTCCGCCGGTCTAGGGGGTTCACCCATCTCCCCTGGCCACCACAGGGTACCCCAGGCTGGTTGGACATTGCCGAATGTTAGGATCTCTGTTTTTGAGGAGTTCAACTTGAGGCAGTGGGTGTTCATCCAGCAATTGACCGTGCACATACACTTTGTGCAGCGGGAGATGATTCTTTTTTATGTATTGTTATGGCAATCTGTGTATCGTCAGCACATGATGTGAGGCAGAACCCAAAGTTCTGAATTATTGGGGCCAGCTCTGAGACATACACGTTAAAAAGAGATGGGCTCAGGGATGAGCCCTGAGGCACTCCACAAGGGAGGGTGTAAGTGTCTGAGCGGTAGGCATCCAGCTCAACCGTGAGTCTTCTGTCTTTGAGGAAAGAGGATAGCAGAGCCAGTGCTGTGCCCCCGATCCCTATTCTCTCGAGCCACTCATGCAAGAGAGAATGGTCAACCGTATCAAATGCGGCTGGCAGATCGAGGAGTATGAGCATGGCTGTGCCGCCCCGATCCCTCGCCATCCTGATCTCTTCTGTAGCTTTAATTAGTGCTGTCTCAGTGCTGTGCTCTCGGTGAAAGCCGAACTGAGATGGATCCAACAGGTTATTATCGTTCATGAATTGGGTCAATTGGGAATCCATCATTTTATCAATTATTTTGGCTGGTAGAGGAAGCCTGGCAATAGGGCGGTAGTTGGTAGGGTCTGTGGGCTCCAGTGAGGGTTTCTTGAGTAATGGGAAAATGGAGGTATCTTTCCAGGTTGAGGGGAAACAGCCAGTAATAAACATGGAGTTGAAGATGTCTGTGAGACCTGGACTAACCACATCACCGATTTCTTTAAGAATTATCGGTGGGCAGGGATCAAAGGGGGATCCAGAGTTGGAATCTTGGATGTATCTGGCCACGGTCTCAACAGAGACGGGAGAAAAAGCAAGCAGAGTGTTGGTGGTACGCTCACTGCAAGAGGAGTCTGTTGATGTTAGGGGGGTAGAGTTCTGAAAGTTGTTGAAAATATCCCATACTTTGGATTTAAAGGTTGTTGCAATGTTATTGCAAAGCTCTTGATCGCATTTAATTGCTGGACCTTTTATCAAAGTGAGTATGTTCACCACTCGGAAAAGTTCCTTAGAGGAGTTTTTTTCTTCCTTGATTTGTTTGGTATAGAAGTCCTTTTTGTTAGCTATTAGATGATTTTTATAATGTGATAGTGCTGTTTTGTAAGCAGATTTCAGGATGGGACAGTAATTTGTGTGCCAGCGTCTTTCTAATTGCCGGCAGCGCTGTTTTTCCAGCCGAAGATCATCAGAAGACCAGGGGGCTGAGTGGGTTTGTCTATTACCTGAAACTTTCTTGATAGGAACGGTGATGTTAAAAGCGTCATTAAGCCATTTGGAGTATACTGGGGCTGAAACTTCGGGGTGCCCGAGGAATGAGGGGCAGGATTTTTCTAGCAGGGAGCGAAGAGATTGCTTGTCCATGAGGTCCCATTTTCTTTTGGTAATAATAGCGGACTTCGGTGCCTTGGACGATCCCAAGGGAGTAAGAGGAAATAAAAATGTAATCAGTGAGTGGTCGGACCACATTAATGCCAGCGTTTCCATAGGCGCGTGGTTGTTAATAGAGGAAAAGGAGCCATCCAAAGATTGGCCAGCCTCATGAGTGGGGGTGTGAATTTTTTGGAAGAGCCCTACTGCTTCCAGGGTTTCTAGTAATGCTTCTGTCTCCCTGTTGGCTGTATCCTCGAGATAGAGGTTAAAATCTCCGAGGATGGTGAATTCATCATTTTGTAGACTGGATTCTAAAAGGCTGTCGATGTTAGAGATAAAATGGCTCCTGAAACCGATATAGGAGAATACCTTTGAAGGTTTGTTTAGTGTTAAGTTCTATAATGAAGAGCATGGACTCATAAAGAGATGTAGAAGTCGGGTAAAACCTGACTGCGAAATGGTCCCTTAGTATGATTGCCACTCCCCCCCCCGCGTTTGAGAGGCCTGTCGACCCTTATTGCCTGGTAACCTGCCGGAGCTGCAGTAACAAGGTCGGGGTCAGATGCAGCATCGGCCCATTTCTCGGTCAGGCATAATACATCCAAGTCGTGATCGGTGATGAGTTGGTATATTTCATATTTATGTTTGGCTAATGATCTCACATTGACTAGGCCACCCTTTAAAGTGGAACTCGTCCCCGGTGAGATATGAGGTATAAAAAGTAAAGTTAATTTTAAGAGAGATTTTGTTAAAAACATTCTCACGTTTGCTTCAGTTTGACAAGTTTAATTTGGAATTCAAAAACAGATTGTTTTATATTTGGCTTCCTGCTTGGTTAGAAGACATCTTTTGCTTACAACATAAGGTTTTGGAACTATTATACCTGTAATAGGCCTTCTGTTTGTTTAACCTCTGTTTGTATGATGGTTTGCTGTCCAGTTGATGGTTTTCTACGCAATGCTTTTTGCAGTTATTTTAATTTACCTGTGGAAAAAAAATTATATGGTCTTTATGTGTTTTTTAACAATGAAAACACGTCTTTGAGCAACTGACCAGCACCCTCCCTGAGGCTTACACCCTGCAGAGTTAGAATAGTATTTTTGCCCCTCACCACAGACCAGCACCTTCCGTGAGGCAAGCATCCAGTGGAGTTAAAATAGTATTCCCTCCCACCACTGACCAGCACCTTCCCTGAGGCAAGCACCTTGTGGAGTTAGAATAGTATTTTTGCCCCCAAACACTGACCAGCAATTTCCTGAGGCATGCACGCTGTGGAGTTAGAATAGTATTTTGCCCCCCCACCACTGACCGGCACCTACCCTGAGGCAAGCACCCTGTGGAGTTAGAATAGTATTTATGCCTCCCACCACTGACTAGCACCTTCCCTGAGTCAAGTACCCTTTGGAGTTAGAATAGTATTTTTGCCCACCTCCACTGACCAGCACCTTCCCCGAGGCAAGCACCCTGTGGAGTTAGAATAGTATTTATGCCTCCCACCACTGACCAGCACCTTCCCTGAGTCAAGTACCCTGCGGAGTTAGAATAGTTTTTTTGCCCACCTCCACTGACCAGCACCTTCCCTGAGGCAAGCACCCTGTGGAGTTCGAATAGTATTTTTGCCCCCCACGCTGAACAGCACCTTCCCTGAGGCATGCACCCTGTGGAGTTAGAACAGTATTTTTGCCCCCATTACTGACCAGAACCTTTCCTGATGCATGCACCCTGTAGAGTTAGAATAGTATTTTTGCTCCCCACCCCTTACCAGCACCTTCCTTGAGGCATGCACCCTACAGAGTTAGAATAGTATTTATGCCCCCCACCACTGACCACCAACTTTCCTGAGGCATGCACCCTGCGGAGTTAGAATAGTATTTTTGCCCCCTACCACTGACCAGCTGCCTCTCCATGTTTGCATAATTTTGATCCGAATTTTCAAGTATTTTAATTGTTTAAAAAAATACTATATTAAAATTGTTTATGGAAATTACAAATATTAAAATTGACCTATGCTTTTTTTTCTTTTAATTTACAATTTTTTTATTTATTATATACACTTACTTTAGTTTGTTAAGGGAGAAAATATTGCTGGATGTTTTCCATAAAATATTAAAATCATGATTTTATTTTATGCTTGTCAATTATTTGTTTTCTTACTAAATGTGCTTCATGTTTGACATACACTTACTTTAGTCAACAGTGGCAGTTTTCTTCTCCAATTCATGATGCATGTGGTTGTCAGGAAAGTCTGAGCACCACTGAGGACAAAATGGTGGTCGGCTTAATTTATACGTTGGGAAAGGGGTTAACGAAAATGTCATAGAAAATATGTTTCCTAAACAATTTTTTCTCGTGATTTAGAACCTGATTGAATGTATATTTTTAATGTTGTGTGTGAAGGTTTGGTTTTTACGTTACGTCTGAGAATGGCAACCATTTTGGGTTGATGATGGCTTGGCTGATGTAGTGGAAATAGTTGTAGAACACCCCTTTTCTCTTGCTTTGCATGCTGTGTATGCCTTGTATGTAGATGCTGCATTTAAAAAAGACTGTAGTGGTTTGACATTTTTTTTGGTCTATCTACATTAATGTGTAACATTTTTTTTGACATAACTGACAACAAAAAGTATATATATAAAGTATTAAACAGTTATTAAAATTAATACACACGTGTTAAAATGAATACCCGGGTATTAATACACTCCGCCACCCAAAACCCTATTCTCTTGCATCCCGTCCCAGAGGGTGGGTGAAAAAAGAAAAACATTAATAATATTGTAAATTACTATCCATTAGGCATTGTAAAGGCATGCGTTGTGTTAGTATGCGTTGCAGTGGTACTCTCAAAGTATCCCTATCTACATGCGTTGTAAAAACATGCACTGTAATGGTAGTTGTGTTGTAAAAATTGTGTTGTTAAACTACGAGTGACAGACACATGTAACATTTACATGCTGAAATGCCCATGCGGGCTAGTGTATGTGGGAAAGACGGAGCAAAAAATCAGGGTATGTCTGAACGAAGTAATATACTCTTGAAAAATCCATAGTCTACAGTCACTACACACTTTCATTCGTTTCACCACAACGTCAGCCAACTGCGATTTTGGATCCTTGAACAAGTCCCTATTAGACCGGGACGTGACAATTTGCAATTTCTTCTACGAAGGGAAATTTATTGGATCAATTTCTTAGACTTGGTGAATCCTAAAGGATTGAATGAATGGATGGATTTCAGCTGTTTTCTACAAATTGACCGAAAAATGCACTTGATTTTGTTGATTGCCGATATTTTTGATATTTTTGATATATTTTTGATAAAGTAATGATTGTATTGTTATTTTCTGTCCATGCCGTCATATTCTTGTGAACCTTACAAAGTCATGTCTCTGCACTTAGACTCTAATTTTATTCCCAGTCGACCATTTAAATTCCCTTATGACTTTCTCCATTAACATGTATGTACTGTTTACCTTGTTATTTAGACCTACACGATAATTTTGTTTTTTATTGTATTTTTTACCTGTTATATTTTCACAAATTTCGTTGTGATCATTCGAGTTCTCATAATCCATATAAGTTCTGGGAGACATTGCCACACACATATCTGAGGTCTGTTTCTCATTTTAATCACCTTGGTAGTTTGTAGTTTTTTGTTTCGAGCAGTTAAACCTTTACTTCCGGGTTACACAATATTTTACGTTCACGTGACACCCGCCTTTCATACACCTCGAAATGTAGGAAAGCCCGTCTACGTTCGCACCACGCTTCCACTCACATGAAACATGGGTGAGCCCTAGTCGCTTTAACATTGAAATATACATATTGCAGCGTCTGCAGTACGATTTTTACACAGAACCACATGTTCAGTTTATCTTCCTAGAGCATAAGATTTCGCCGACCCAAGTACTGTTGGAATTACGGCGTCATAGGAAGTTGGCATGCTCTTTCCGTATATATGAGTAATCTTTATCACTGTTTGTCTGGACTTGATCTTCGGTACCTTTCCAATCTACTTTGTTTCCTTCAATCTGGATAACTCCAGGGGATTTGCACTATCTTCTATCTCTTATCTTTGCCTAATCACGTTTATTGTTTACACTTTATGTGTTCACTTCATGCCGTTATTTCACTGTTTTTATTGAATTGCATACTCACGGTCACTGATCATACTTGTTCACGCATACTTACCATTTCTTCAGCAACATGCAGTCACAATGGATTGCGTTCTTCCTTCCTTGATAAACTTTTTTTAATAAACTTCATTTATTTTTTTAATAGTTCTTTTTATTAAAGAAAGCATAAGCAAAAATCACATTACAGAGTGTTAGTCAAAGCCGCCAAGCATACATCATGGGGTCACAGGATAAACAAAACTTACAACTGTAAAGGAACTTCACGGGGAGGGGGTCATCAAGAGCAGCATTCAGGGGTGGTGTACACATTTCTCCTCTGTAACTATTCCAGGGCCCCCAAACCAATGACCACTTTCGAGGGCGTTCCCTCGCAAGGTATGCCGTTTTCTCCCTAAACATACACCAATCTAAATTGTTTTCCCACACTTCCAGAGTGGGAGGTTGCTCCGCTCCCCACAATTGGGCTATATTTTGTTTGGCAATCATGAAACCCAGAGTAGCCCTTGCGTCTGTGAGGTATTTAAGTTAGTAGGCTCCCAGATGTTAAGTAAGCACCTCCTCGCCTCCGGTGACAGGGAGACCCCCAGGACTTTACGTATAGTGTCATGTATGTTGTGCCAATATGTGGTGATGTGTTCACACTCCCAGATGATATGCATAAAGGTACCTACGAGACCACATTGTCGTTTGCATAACCCCATATCTGAGAGTCCCATATGTACCAGTCGGGGTCCCGTGAGGTAGATCCTATGCAGAACTTTAAGTTGAACTAGTCTCAGGCGAGCTGGGATTGCGACTTCTCTTGGAGAGGACACTGCTGTTTGCCAATCCTCTTCATCTAGTTCTATCCCGTCCTGCATCCATTTGTCTCTTAGCGCCTTAAGGGGGTCAGATCTGTGGTTGATCAGTTTTTTATAAATCAAGGAGATTGTTTTGTCAGGAAGGTGTCCGTCTAGTATCCTATCTTCCAGAGGGCAGGCCTCTGGGGGCTCCATCTCCCCGGGTAGTGCTGAGAGAAGGAAGTGACGAACCTGCCCATAACGGAAGTATTCGGAATTTGCTAGTTCATGCTCCACCTGCATTTGAATAAACTTTATTGAATCACGTTCACTCTCACTTTTCAATAACTTTCTTAAGCTCAGTGGATATTTTTGGCATGCAGACTGTTCGATAATTGTTATTGACATGACTTGGACATAAACACTCACCTTCTCTTGGTTCACACACGTTATTAACCATTATCATGTTAGTTTTTAAAGTTTTTTGGCATGTTTGCCACACATTGTACTGAACTCGTGTTTCTTCTAAATTTCAGAACTAAGCCCCTGACGAAGAGCTATTGCCCAAAATGCATTGGGCACATGTATACATGCAAATGAATATTCATGCTTTTGAGGGAGAATCGCCATTACGATTGAAATAACGATTGACACAACCAAGGAAATTTGGACAACTCAATAAAGCGAATTGAGAAGAACCCATGAAATTGTGAATTATTTATTTACATTGCTTTGAGTGCGTTGTAAACGCCACTTGCGACGTGAGGACTGCGCTTTCTTTGATTTTGTCTCATCCTCATACTCGAGAGGATCAACTAATCTGCACCAGTCAACTGTATAATTTGATGCAAAGTTTAAACCTTGGAGTGAGTTTATCTATATCATTGCTGTCCCATGCATTTATTTGGGAGTTTCCAAATCCCAAACATCCACCCACGAAGCTAAACGCCTGGAAATTTAGATCTTCTGAGCTTACAGGTCATGTTTTAGGAATTTGTATCATGAAGATCCACAGGCAGACACTCACATTGCTTTCTGACCTGGCTGTCAGTTATGGGGCTGGAAATTTAGCAGGCCGGTAATCTTGTACAGGATTGCAGATTGCTGCAGGGTAATACTTACTTTTCCCAGAGCTGGCTAAAAAGAACGCGAGAATTCCTTATCTGAGAAACAAACCCAGTGGGAGATGGAGTTAGGTTAGAGTGAAAGGTTAGGGGTTAGAATGACGAGGCACCTTGGTTTTCTCCAGACAGTCCCGGTTTTACAAGGTCTGTTCCAGAGTCCTGACACTTTTCGGCTGGAAGAAAAACATGTCCCCGTGTTGTGAGAGCGTACATATTATTCACAGTATGGTGCAGACTCACGTTTTCACTAGGCCTTGTTACACCAGGAACAGAAGTTAATTTTTTCTAAAGAGTCGCCTGCTGTGCCCCTCCCCTCACTCATGCAGCATGGCAGAACTCGTACCCTACTGCTAATTACTTCACGTATTACATTACTCATGAAATCATCGATATACAAAATTACAACACACCATCACATGAGTTCTCAAGTTAAGTAATTTAAACAATAATATCGCATGCATAAATAAAATGGACAGTTACCGATCTCGACTACCCATCTATTCTGAAAAGTCTGGCACAGAAGCATCGTCGCACACAGCGCCTGGCACTTGCTTTAACATTCTCTCAAGGGGCAAAGTCTGAATTTGCAACGCCTGTGTTTAAATTTGTTACTGTCAGGTCATGCAAATTCCTGCAGCAGGTGAATTAACACACTGGGTTAACTTTCTAGCTTCTCGGAGGTGGGTTGGTACAGACATGCTCTGAACATTGTGCTCTGTTTGCCGCTCTCACTTTAGACCTTGGCTGTTTAGACACTTTACCGTGTGAACACTTCCTCAGCAAATAAAAGGATGGCAGGGAATGGCCTTTTCAGTTACCTTGTTTCTAAAACGCGTGTGAAAGGGCAAGGCAGCTGGTTCTCAGCCGTGCCCTTTCTTAGTTTCTCTATTGAAATCACAATCGAAAAGTTTTATTTTTCATCCCAGGACCCAGAATAAAGACACACGAGAGAGACGGCGGTGGAATCTTGCTCTTATTGCCACCCACAGGGCCACGCCCACTAAGGCCCATGTCATGGCGAAGAGCTCTAGAGAGTGAAAGAACTACGGGCCATAATATCAAGAAAGGGCGATACATTATCGCTGCTTTTATCGGCAGGTTAACACCAGAACCTGGGCTTCTATGGGAACTTACAAGGGCATATTATCAAGCCCATTATCGCCGCTTTAGCCGCAGTTTCATGCCGTTAAAAGCGGCGATAATGTATCGCCCTTTCTTGATAATATGGCCCTACATGTCCTCCTCTACTAAAGTTTGCTGCGGACAAACTAGAGTTTTCTCGATGAAAACACTGGCTGTGCTTTCTGATTTCGACAGTGAAAAGCTGTGCCCGACCTAAAAATACCCCAGAAAGTCAAAGCTTAATATAAAATTGCACTAGTTGCAAGCAGGTAATAGTGATAATAGTGCTACATTGAAACTCCATTCATTTTTTTCCGCAGTGAATTCTCTGCATGCCAGAGAGCTTTTTCACTAATAATAGACTGAGCACGACTGGACTTAAAACGCCATCTTTTCAAGGTTGCAAAATGTCTTCCAGCCCCTGCTGCCGCATATCTAGAGCGCTTGAGAGAAGCGACACCAGTTCTCCCACCATTTCATCTGAACCATTACGGAAACTTTTATGATCACAAGGCTTGGGTATACTGAAGCACCATCTGTATAGACCTCGGAGAGTCAGACTCTCAAGTGCCCAAAAACAAGGCGGCCAGACCAGATACAGCAGTGAGGAGGAGGACCCTCAACCGACCAGAGGTGCTAGAACAAGTTTCAGAGGGGAGGTGCTGTCACCAGTTTTACATCACTGGAAACATAGGGGCTGTGAAAAATCCAAGTGTGCTGAGCTCCCCACCCTGGGGTAAGCGTCCCGTATGTGCACTACTCTGGTCCCTGATTCCGAAAGTAATCCTATTGGTCAAAAGTTTCACAAAGAAATTAACCACTTTGTAAATCCATCACTAGTTCTTCAAGTTTAATTCATTTCAATGGCAAATTAATTTTGTTTGTGTATACCTTTGAAGCGAATTAGGCCATATGTGGATGTCAGCACAAATCAAATCTGTTTTGAAAAAATAAAAAATGTATACAGTTGAAACATTTCATATATTTCCAATTGTATAGACAAGAAAACTCTTGATTCAAAGCTTTAAATATGCCCATGCACTTCAGGCTCGGCCCTTCTTCAGTGGTTATGTAATCCTGTGGATTGTCAAAAATGATGGAAAGGAAAATGAAAACTTCAAGCGCAGGTCACAGGTTAATGAGTGGACCCATAGGTGTATACACTGCATGCTTAGGATCCCTCATGAGGAAACATCATGTTAAATGCTATCATATGATATAGTGCATGTTAACTATTGTATTGTATTGTATTGTAATTGCATTTATATAGCGCTTACTACCCCTGACGAGGCGTCAAAGCGCTTTTTCGGAGAGTAGCACACTTCTCCGGGACCCATAGATGATTAGTGTTGAATTAGTATAGTGAAACATGCAAGTACATTTTAAGTGGTGGATAGGTTAGTCAGTTATTTGGATTTGGAATGACAGCAGAAGGATAGAGGAGGACAAAGGTTTGTATTTATATAGCGCTTGTTGACGCACGTTATTCAGGAAGCCTACAAAGGATTAGTGGTAAATTATTATGGTGAAATATGACGTAATTTCAGTGGTGGATATTAGTCAGTTACTTCGAGTGAGAAGGACAGCGGAGGGATGAAAGGGGAAAAAAGATTTGCATTCATATAGCACTTGTTACCCCTGATGGGTGTTGAAGCGCTTTTCTGGCGAGTAGCACGCCACTCCGGAACCCATAAAGGATTGAAAAGGATAGTGGAGGGATAAGGGATAAAAGAGTGAAAGATTTTTTTATAGGTCTTAGCAATAGGAGGAGGCTTTTGGATGAGTAAAAAGGAGTTTTGGAGGGGAGGACTCAGAGGAAAGAGTTTAGAAATGTTTGTTTGAGGGGATCCGTGTAGTAAAAGAGGTGTCAGATGATGCAAGGAGGGGTAGAGTAGGAGAGAGTCAAAAAGGGTTATTTTGGCAAACATATTAGTGGTATGGGGTTTGGGATAAATGAGAGAGTGGATGTAGAGGATATATTGATAGGTGTATAGGATGAGAGATAGGGTAGTGCATTGGAAGGAGTAGTAGAAGAAGTTTGAGATGAGTCAGAGGGTTGGGCTAGAAGATATATTGAGCGAAGTATAGGCTGAGAAATAGGGTAGTGCATTGGGAATGCTATCACTCTACAACTTTTTAAAACTATGTATAAAAAATTCGTATGAAAAGCGAAATAGGCTCAGTTTCTCCATTTTTCAAGTTTCACAAAATAACAGCAAAAAATCCATGCAAACATCTGGCAAATTTTTCAACTGTGTTTATTACAGATTAAAATGTCATCATCGAGATTAGAAATATTTTTACTGGCTCCAGTGGAGTTAGTGGAGTTTTTACATATTGCATATTATATTTATATACATAGCAACACATAAGAGAAAGCCACTATTCACCAATAAACCTTTCCAAGAAGCAAACTTATTCAACCGGAATTCTTTTCATAGACGTTCATTAGATGTTCAAAACTCATAGGCCACTAACTAGACTGAATAATAACCTTCTGTAACTGATTAACAACGTTTTCCACGTGGAATAATGACATACTTTAGATCATCATTCAAAAAATGGGTCAGCATTGCTGCTTTATCCCTGCTCCTCTTGATGACAGGAGGACATGCTGCCTAAACTAAGACCATGCCATTTACCATGTCCACAATTTCTCACTACATGCGTGGCCCAACTTGCCCGGAACTAGTGGCTTGCTTGAAACCAGTACGAATTAGTTGGAACTGATTCAATATAGTGAAGACCTATTGAATCTGATTTCAACTATAAGGGACCAGTTGAAACTGGCCAAAACCAGTAGGGACCCCCTATCAAGCTGTAAGTGGAAACACTGGGTACAATGTGTGAGAACCAACTGATGAAACTAGAAAGGAATAAGTTGTCGGATCCAATCAGTAAATATTGAAACTGTTTAAAATCATAGGAAGTATTTGTAGCTCGTGCAAAGTAATAATAATTACTAGTAAGTAAGTAAGTAATAAGCTTTATTTTGATATAAAAACATATCATAAAAGCAGTACATCATAGCATAAAAACAATTTAGCAGTAATCAAAAAACAAAGCAACTTACAATTCATTATTTTTAAAAAACATCTCATCGTTTACACGAGAAAAGCTTTAAATAGATAAAAATAGAAGGGAACACTTTATTGGATCGTTAGTTGTTTCGCAGTTCTTATGCGCCAAGCCCAACCTAGGAATTTTGCCAAACAAATGGCAAAAAAGGGTCTAGCATCTGAAAGCAGTATTCTTATAGCTTCCAAATGTGAGCGAGTTCCCAGGCTCCTACAGAGAGGCTTCAACCACCTCCGTCTAGGGGCCACATAGGCTCTACACTCAAACAGCAAGTGGGCAACAGATTCAACTTTTAGCTCACAGAATGGGCAATAGGGTACAGTTTGCAGGGGTGGTTTCCAGGTAGAGGTAAACTGGCATAAAGGTAATACCCCGACCCTAAATTTAAAATACAATGCTCTGTCGTGTGAACTATGGATCAGATCCAAATAGGGTTCCCTATAGGGGATGTCTTTAACCATCAAGAAATTGGCAACAGATTTGGGATGATTTGTTTTGCCTACTCTCTCATTGTCCACCCATGACCAATAGGCCTTCTTCAGTACTTGTTTTGGAGGTGCTGTTTTATTTTCCCACGCAGCTCCTAGACCCAGCATGTACAGAAGCCTCTTGACCTCCCTAAGCCAGGTGACCTTATGCCAACCTGGTAGGGCCAATAAATCTTTTAGGGCATCTGCATAGCTGTGGAGTTCGGGGACATTACAAATTCTGGACCATAGTAAAAGAGGGCGTAGTTTAGCTTGCTCACAGATCGGTCGAGTACCTGCGTCGAGCAAAAGGGGGATTGTGGGAGTGCTATGGGGTAGCCTCATCAGATCTTTATGAAAAATTATTTTCTAAGTGGGCCAAAGTGTCCACTCTCTGAGTGCCCCAAAATTCTTCGCCATACAGTGCTGCACTCACAACCCTACCCCTGTAAATATCAAGAAGTGCCCCAATAGGTTTTATAGAGGAAGCACGCTGTTCTTTGAGCAAAGCACCAACAACCCTCTTATGGGTTAGAAACACTCTTTGGTGATGTGCCTTCCAACTCATACTATCACTAAGACGTATGCCCAGATAGTCAAATTCTTTGACTCTTTCTAATGTGACAGAGTCTAGAGCGGGGGGTTTAACAGATTTCTTGGGGGGGTTGAGGACAAGAAATTTGGTTTTACCTATGTTTATGGCCAGTCCCTTGGTGTCACAGAAGGCCTTGAAGCTGGAGAGTAATGACTGTATACCCGCAGGTGATTTCGAAATCAGAAGGGTGTCGTCCGAAACAGGAGCGTCGGGATTTTCCTTCCAGCCAGGGATGGTGCATCTGCAGGATGTTGGAGGAGGTGCTCCACCACTCCGTTGACGTAAAGCGAGAACAGAGTGGGGGCAAGCACACACCCCTGGCGGACGCCCCTGTCTACTGGGATATGCAATGTTTTTTCTCCCTGGGCACCCCATCTGATTTGGGCAAAATTACTGTCATGAAATTTTATGAGCAAGGCCAGCAGGTAGGGAGGTAGACCTAACCCATCGAGGACCTTCCACAATAATGCTCGTGGGACCAGGTCGAAGGCTGTTCTTAAGTCTATAAAGACTAGGTATAAACTGCCCCCTCCTAGCACCACTACTTTCCAATAAAGCATTAAAAGGCGGAATGTCTGCTCGACGGTGCCTGTCCCCGTTCTAAAACCCGCTTGAAAATCAAACAGAATCTGATTTTCATCCACCCACTGCAGTATCCTGCCCAATACCACTTTCCCCGCTACTTTTTGCGTCGAATCCAGCAGACTGATGGGGCGGTAATTAGCTGGGTCTTCCCTGCAGCCTTTCTTAAAAATGGGGACAACTTCAGCGCCCCTCCATGAGTCAGGGAAAGACCCCCCGACATAACCTCATTAAGAAGTGCAGCAATTAATCTGCTCCAGAATGGGGGATTATTCTTTATTAAATCACCCGGGATCCCATCAGGACCTGCCGCTTTGTTAGGAACAATACACCTAATTGCCTTCTCTACTTCCAAGCTAGTGAATAAGCCATCAATCGGTGGGAAATCTGTGGGGCTGGGCAGTGGGACCAGATCTGATTGTGGTGGCCCTGTAGGAGCCGAATACAGTTTCGAAAAATGGGCAAACCAAGCATCGCCAGGGATATTGCAAGTCAATTGTTGGTCAATGGGCTTTTCTCTAGATCTTAGCAAGTCCCAGAACCCCTTGGCATCTTTCCTTGTGCTCGCCTCCGTTAGTTCTCGCCAAAAGTTGAAATCGTGTGCCTGCTTGGCCTCAGTCACGAATTTTCTATAAAGTTTCCTTGCAGACCTGATGTTGGCTTGATCTTTTTTTTTTCACTGCAGCAACAAGATCACCCTTTGCAGTTCGACATTTGGAAGTAAACCACTTTTCTCTTGCTCTTGGAGCTCCTTTGGAAGCGGTTCTGGAGCTGGGTTTGGGAATGATAAACAGCCCACTTAGTGCCGTTATAGTCTCTGTAAATAACGATAAGACCATCTTACTGGTGGGATTTGTGGTGTCAAGCCGAGGTTCTACCTCTGATATGATGATTCCGGCTTGTGTCATCCTTGCCTCATCTGCTGAGACTCTAGCCCATTTCAGACGCCTGCCACAGTTTGAGGGAAGAATCTCATGTGTAGCTTTCCATGTGTGATCAGGAGTTTCTTGATTCCCAGTTTGCCAAGGGACAAAGATAGTTAAGGCAAGAGGGTTGTGGTCGCTATCACAGGTCTCTATAACCTCCATGTCGTGATGGTATGGCCAGAGGTTATAGTTGAGCATGATGTAGTCAATTCTGGATGAGTGACCCGTCCTATTGTATGTATGGGCACCCATGGAATCCGATTTGGAACGACCATTCGTTGGTCTCAGATTGTGCTCCATACAAAGAGCGTTTATATCGATCGCGCTTTGTGTGCATTTAGGAATCGGTTCAAGGTTCAAGATAGGGATACCCCTCCTATTGTCCTCATCATAGGTATCCAGAGTGTCTTCTTTAGCTAAAGGCTCAAAACAGCAATTAAAACCGCCTGCTAGGAGGACAAGGGAATCAGCGTCACAGGCAGCCAAGTTGTTGCTTAAGCCTATTGGATTTAAAGATGATGCTCCGCTCCTGTTGCCCCTTAGGTAGAGATTGAATAGTTCTAATTTCCTTCCCCCTTTGTAGTGTAGTGATATCCATTGAAGGTCAGATGATTGAGTGGTCCTTTGGGATACACTAAGACCTAATGCTATGCTGATCCATATGAAAAGACCGCCGGACGGGCGTCCTTTAGATCCTTGGTGGTGGACAGCCGGGACAAAGAAGGTCGAGAAACCCACTCTATGTCTCGGTTCCTGGCACCAGGTTTCCTGTAGAAGACAAATGTCATAAGGTGCCAGGAAATCATTCCATTCCGGGATATCAAAGTTGCGTGCAAGACCAGCCACATTCCAGCTTAGGATCTTCAGAAAAGGTTCACCAGATGTAAAGTTTTTAGGTGAATGGATAGGTAAGGGAGGGTTTATCACAGCCGGTGTAGATGGTCTTGGAAGAATCTCAGTCTGAAGGAAAGCTGAGGTTGCGGCTCTATCAAGCGGGTTAATCTCCACTAGTTCACTTTGGACAGGAGGAGGGGGGATCAAGCAGGGTAGATCTGTCCTCATTTCCACTCTATTACAGTCTAGAGTAATTGTTTTAGTCGGCCCCATGTCACGAGGCAAGCTGTTCAGAAGCCCGCTTGGCTAATTAGAAGGCCGTGAGTTAGATTTCCAATGTTGTCTACATCCTGAAGTGTCGTTGCTTTTTCCAGTTGTGGGCAGACGGGGAACATAGAGAGTCAATCAACCTCCTCTAGGCCACCAAATCTGTTGTAGGTTGAGAGGCCATTCCAATGTAGGAGAGTATTCTTTTGCCTCATAGGATGGATATTCCATGGGTGGTGCTGTACCAATGACCAGTTATCAGCTTGAGTGTGGACTTGCCGTGGAGGGTAAAAGTAGGATAGCGGCCTTGGTATGACTGAGGATTCTTCGCTGGTTGGCCAGGAACAGATATGGTGTGCCGTGTGTGGGTCCTCGAAAGTCACAACTACACAGTCCCCTGGCTTAGATTTCTTTGTTGGACCCACCCAGGGTGTTCTGCGGACCATCAGTACTCGACTTCTTCTACCATTGGGAATCGGCCTATTAACGTTGAGCCAATGCATAATCTTATTTTTCAATGACCAGTGGTTTTCGTATTGGTCAATGTCGATCACAGGAACGCCTGTCAACACAACCACGTAGTCATTGGCCTCTGGTGGAAGATCTATGTAGCCCCCTCTAAAATTATCTTTAGGACGAGGGCCCTGGGTTTCAACAGGATGAGGTCTCGGAGGTACTCCCGGATTTGAGTTTGCTATTTGAAGCTTGGAGTTCCGTATAGGAACCTGGGGTTTGGAGGCCTGAGGTTTAGCGGTAGTGGAAACTTGGTCCACGGCCACCGTCCTCGGTTTAGGGACAGGCCTTGCGGCAACTGGAGCTGGAAGCGGGTGCTGCTCGGCTTGTAATAATTACTAGTAAGAATCAATTGTAGGTGGTGAAAAATATAAGAAACAACATGAATCTGGTTGAAACCACTAACAAGCAGTTGTAACTGTAGTATGCTGATAGAAAATGTCGTACATCAGTTGAAATGGACCAATGCAAGAAAGAACCCTTATAACTATCAAACCAAACTAGTAGCAATCATCGATGGTCAAAATCAGTAAGGACTAGAAGAAATTGGTTGAAACCAGTAATAAATAAAAAAGAATAAGTCTGAATTGTTTGTGGTCAATGGGTGCCGGAAATGCCTGCTCAAAACCAGTGAGATCCTGTATCTGTATTAAACCAGTAATTGGCAGATGCTTATAACCAATACAAGAGAATAAGATCCAGTTGAACTGATGAAAACGAGTACAAAGAAGTTAAATTGGTTGAATCCACTAAAATACAAATGTAACTGTCTGAAAGCAATAAAATGAAGTTGTAACTGATTGAAAACAATAAGACCCAGTTTGAACTAATTTAAGCTAGTTACTACTAATAAGCCCTACCTGAGACTGGCTGAAACCACTAAGAGCATGCCAGCTATATTCAGTACCAACATGAAAATTTGTAAAACTCAACAAGATGATAATTGTTTGAACCAACTAAATCTGGATTCCTAATCGCACAGCGCTTGTGGCTGTAAGCCTGCTGTCCCTGTCTACAGTACCCACCATGTGTAACACTATCATGCCCTATGCACGCTACCACTGCTGGTGTTATAGTTACTTCTTAATGTTAGTGTCATGCTAATATGGGGTTTTTTATCTCACTGTATCACATCATTTTAATTGTTTAATTGTTTAATGCTTAAGGATTATAATTTTCCTGCAGTCTAGATGTGAAAATTGTTTCTCGGCATTGCACTGGCAATATAAACATGTTCGGACAGCCTGATGAGCCAAATCAGGGCCACTGGATTACTGTGGCAAAAGAGGACCAAATTATGTGGCTGACATGACTAAATTATGCAACATGAAAATACAAATTATGTGGCGTAATGTGGCACATTCCGTGATAGTATACATTCACTATTTTGTCATTTTTACACGTTAACTCTGCCTAGACAAATAATTCAACTCATTAGCACGTGTTTAACAATGAAATATAGCAATAACCATCTGAAAGGTGACCTTGAAACTGACCTTTTGCTTCGGTCAACATGTGCCGCCACATCTTCAGTGAGTTTTGATCCGTCCGAGCTAGAATCAAATTTCTTTTGCTTAAATCTGCAAATTAGGCAGCAGATGGTAGATTATGTGGCACATGGGGTAAATCCATAATTGCATGAAAAACACAGTAGCCACGGAATTCCATAATGACTCTCGCCATAATGCTTCATTATCATATGTGTGTCTCACCCGTCTTCTACATTTAGTTTATGATGAAGGAAGGTAAGTCGTTTTCACTCATATGATCCAAATATGGTTCCTTTTCGGGCATTCAAGACCACAGTTGCACTAGGTAAGTGTATATAAAATGAGTTGCTTTTCCTAAGAGGACCTTTGCTTGACTTTACATTGTTTGTCTACTAGTGCTGTTTATATGGATCAAGTTTTGCCTGTTGTATTTTGGGGTCAAATGGAATTTAAAAGAATTTACTTTTTGCGCTGATTTTATGACATCTTCAGCCTACTGTACTAAAAGACCGGTCGCAAAAATGATTTACAAATTGCTCACCTATATTTTGTGACCAGTATTCAATATATAACTGGTAGTATTACTATATTTACTTTGAAATAAATTAGCTCAGGTTGTGTGCTGTACAAAAACCTCTTGACTTTGATTTAGAACTCTACAATGTTGCTCCATTTGTAATAAAAATGTAGGTCACGTTAAACGTGCACAGGTCAACTGACTTGCCTCTTAATACATTAATGACAAAGTCATCAGGGTGGGAATCAATTTTTCTAGATTCCTGTTTAACATCTATCACTTTCAATAAATGTGCCTCAATGAAGTGATGTACTCTTTTGTACTAAGGAAAAATGCTCCAGCATGTTACCAAATACATCTTTTTTTTATTTTCAAGAGACTTGGTCATAATTTTACATAATGTTTGCTACACGATTTACATGCCAAACATTTTCAGGGCTAAGCTCATGCACCGGCTATTAGAGCTAAGTCAAACCTTCTGCTCAACTTCGTCTGTGGCTCGGCTCTCCTGGTCTGCACAGTAATTCCCAATTCATTGGGATTTACCTTGAAATTATGGGTTGGTACCACACAGTGCTGATTATTACTGGTGCAGAGTCTGCACCCTGCCAGTACTGTGCAACGTGTAATAGAGGTCATGGTGACCCACTGTAATTGCCTTGGCATAGATGAACAGGGATGAAAGGCCCATTTATCACTTCCCTCAAAATCTACAAAACCGTATTTGCATGCTGTGCCACATTAAAGCTTGTGTTGTTAATGCTACCAGCATGTCTAGATTAAATTATGCCAATGCTTGCTATATTGGAGTTCCTGGGTCAGCTATTTATATGCTTTAAGGATTTCTGAATATGGCATTGTGACTTTTCATGAATTTCATGAAATACCATAGGGTCTCCGAGACTCTCCATAAGCTGCACTGGTTGCCAGTTTCTAGAAAGATCGATTATAAGGCACTCACATTTTGCCACAGAGTCGATTATGAAAAAGGACCTCTGCTGCTTATGTGTTTGCTTCCAAATCCAAGCGATCCCTTCACTTAGGATCATCCACCCTGCTATTAGTCCCCCGATTTAGAGAGACTAAGGGTGTGATTATGATGGTGGTGAAGTGAGGGCATAGAGAGGAATGTTCCTTCTCTTGTTAGATCCTCTAATTCGAATGCACTTATCTTGGACTGCAGAAAATACAGAACCATTCAATGTTTAGAAAGGCTTTTAAATTTCACCTGTTTATTGATTATCTTCATATCTTTTGTGATATTTAGTTAGTTTAGCATTAGGGCAATTTATAGGTGACTACTCAAGTCATATCTTGCATGTATATGTTTTCGATATGTATAGTGGGTGCCCTCAAGTACTAAACACAGGGCCAGTAGCAATTTTAAAAGGGCCCAGAGGGGAAAATATTCCCCATATGATATTTTGCGTAATACCATCACCACCGCCCTGCACCAAATTCGAACGAAACTCGACCCATTTATGCATAAATATAGTTGCAAGTCAGGCTCTTTTTTACCCATCATGAGAACCTCCAAAAGCGTGTGTAGATCGTACGTTACTGCCTGGAGGGTTTTGTCCCAGTTCGGTCCTTCATCTAGCCACTGCACAACAGAAGTTGTGACTCCACATAGTACAACAAGAAGGCCAAGGCTTCCATCCCACTAAGGGAGCTTATGCATGTCAAGTATGACATTACTCTGTCCGCCAGCCCAGATCACATCCCTCAGCAGTTCATCCAACTGCACGGATGTGGAGGGTGGACTGGCACATCATATTCCGAAACACGTAGAGGCATCACAGAAAGAAGACCATCTTTGATACCGAGATCCACCCCATCATGGTTAGTGCAAGCATGTCGGTTAATGCTGCCGAATATCCCATGTGAGCGTGTGGTATATACTGGAGACATGCTCCGCGCACTCCAACCGAGAACAATCTTAGCCTGTCACCATACGCATACCGAAGGTAAACCTTTCTACTACTGTACGCGCTGCGCTCCATCCCCTATTGCATCTACCAAACCCGGACTTAAAATTGGACTTCTTAACTGTCGCTCCCTCCCTAAACATGCAATTGAAACAAATTTGCTAATTCTAGACCATGACTTTGATTTGCTCTTCCTCACGGAAACGTGGCTATCAGACAGCACCGACTCGGACATTGTCACAGCCCTGCCTTCAGGGTACCTCTGTCAAACCCTACACAGACCCAAAGGGAGGGGAGGGGGGTAGCCATAATTTTCAAGGAGCATCTTACTTGTAGAATTTCTGACGCTCAAATCGAGGACTGCGAAAGCTGCCAATTTTCCATCCAATCCTCCCCAGCTCACTCCCTGTCGGGGTTACTGATCTACCGCCCTCCGGGCCCCCTGGGAAAATTCCTTAACGCCCTCATTGAATCAGTCGCTCAACTAGCATCTTCTGTCGGCAATTTCCTCATTCTAGGCGATCTAAACCTACATTTTAAAGACCCTACAGATCGGATAGCCGCTGACCTCCTCCAAGACCTGTCGTCACTCAATATCCGACTGGTAAACAATGAACCCACTCATGAGAAGGGACACTTATTGGATCCCGTCCTCACTAATGCGACAGCCATCACCACTAAGCATCCCCTGATCCTCCCCTGGACGGATCACTTTCTTGTCCCAATCTCCTGGGAAACACCCCCCACCAACCCTCAAACCTCTAAAATTCAGACCACTGACAGACGGTGGCATAAACTTGCACCTGGGGAATGGGCCGCCGCTTTGGCAGAGTCCACTCCTGAGCTCTCCAGCGACCCTGCTATTGCTGATAAGCAGGTCAATGAATGGATAACCTCCTCTCTTGATGCACTCATCCCTAAAACCTCCTCCCTCAAACACCCCAAAAGAGTAGCCTCGGCTCCATGGTACACACCAGAGCTTAAAGCCCTGCGCCAAGAGTGCAAGAGAACGGAACGATCCTGGAGGAAAGTCAAATCAGAAATAAATAAAGAGATCTATTCTGCCTCTCTCCTAAATTACAAAACCACCATCCGTAAAACCAAAATCGCGTTCTTTCAGGAGAGAATAGAGAAAGCAGTATGCTCCAGCAAGGAATCCTATGCTATCCTTAAAGACCTTCTGAAAACCCCAGCACCCGGACCTAAACATCCCACTGACCCTATAGCCGACCAGACCAAATGCCAACAATTGGCGGATTTCTTTCACGGGAAAATCCAAAAAATTCTCGAGTCTATTCCCCCGCGACTCTGGGCGAGGAACACGATCCCTTGCAACCTTCAACACCCTGCCGTCTTTCTTCTTGGGGCCAAGTTACGACTGAAGAAGTGGAAAACACGTTAACATCTATAAAAAGCGGCTCCCCTAAGGATCCAGCCCCACTCCGAATTCTTAAAAAGGTAGCCCCCACGATCATCCCCCCCGTAACTCACCTGATTAACACCTCACTCCAACAGGGAGTTGTTCCCCTAAGCTGGAAGGCGGCGGTCGTGAAAGCTCTGTTCAAAAAACCTTCCCTCGACCCCGAAAACCTGGCAAACTATAGGCCCATCTCCCTACTCCCAGGATTCAGCAAGATTGCTGAAAAACTGGTCAATAAAAAACTTTCCCAGTTCCTGGAAGTCAATAACATACTAAAAAGCTCCCAGACGGGCTTTCGTCCAGGGCAGGGCACAGACATCGCCCTCCTAGCAGCAGTTGAGGAGGCCAGAACGCTTCTGGACGGAGGAGGATCAGTGGCAGTGATCCTCCTCTACCTAAGCGCGGCCTTCGATACCGTGGACCACCGACTTCTTATTAAAAGACTCAAGGGAGCCGGTGTAGAGGGCTCCGCCTTAGCCTGGCTTACATCTTTCCTGGCTCAACGGACCTATCAAATCTGGGAGAACAACGCCCGCTCCTCCGAAATTCCCCTCCAATGTGGCGTGCCTCAGGGCTCCTCCCTGAGCCCCACATTATTTAATATCTATATGTCCACATTGGAGGAGGTCATTATCCCATTCGGAGTGAGTGTCGTCAGTTATGCTGACGACACACAATTGGTCGTGTCATTGTCCCACCCCAAACAACAACCAGCAGACCTATCCAATTGCCTTGTGCAGGTCCATCACTGGATGAACACCTCTGCCCTAAAACTAAATGGGTCAAAAACGGAGGTTCTGCTCCTCGGCCCAAAAGGACTCACACTGTCCCCGAACATCTGGCCAGCCTGTCTGGGCCCCCTTCCCGAACCCAGAGAGGAAGTAAAGAGTCTGGGAGTGTGGCTTGACACCGACCTCTCGTTCACTGTGCAGGCAAAGAAAGTGGCCGGGACCTGCTTTGGACTTCTGAAATCATTGAGGAAAGTCCTGCCACTCCTGCCGACCGACTCCTAAAAGTTGCTAATTAAAGGCCTAATAATCTCGAGGCTTGATTATAGCAACGTGATATACCTGGGCGCCCCAGAGGCGACTCTGAATAAACTTCAGAGAATTCAGAATACCGCGGCCCGGATCCTCACAAATACCCCTGCCAGAGCATCGGCCAAACCGGCCCTAAAACTCTTCCACTGGCTCTCCATAAGCGAGCGGGTCAAATTCAAGGCCCTGTGTCTGACCCACAAACTACGACAAAATCAAGGTCCCCCTGTTCTCAAGAAATTTATCACACCTTACAAATCCTCAAGACCCCTCCGTTCTGACACAGAAAACCTCATTGTTGCCCCCAAATTCAAGAGAGCCCGATCTGGAGGAAGGCGTTTCTCAGTCCAGACTGCACGACTTTGGAACACACTTCCCCGAGTCCTGCGCCTCGAACCTCAATACCTCCGCTTTAGGAAACAGATCAAAACCCACCTCTTTCCACAGTGATTCACTCTTGGCCCTTATCTTGCTCTTCCGTTCCGCCCTCCCCGTCCTTTTTCCCTTCTCTCCCTCCCTTGTCCCACTGTACTTAGGAGATAGGATTTTTTTAGCGCTGGGATACCTCCGGGTGACTACGCGCTCTATAAAAATAAATAATAATAATAATAATAATAATAATAATAATAATAATAATCTTCCAGAACTCAACAGACTATGCCAGCCACCACCCCATCTTTCCCATGTTACCCGTATAGTAACAACATTGATTCTTAAGTGGATTTGACACTTTATGTGCTGCAAGCTTCAGAACAGATTTAGAAGTAGGGGTTTTGTTATTATAACATACACTATGAAGAGGTATCATTTCTAGTGAAGTTACCTCTTTGGAAGACATTGCCCATCAGCCACACATTCTATGTGTTCTGGAGCTTGAAGGATACTTGCACCCTAGAATACCATTTGTTGCAAAGTATTTTTTCAAGTCAGCTAGCTTTCTTGCCTTCGCGTTCAGCCTGGAGGATGTAGCTCCTTCATCTCATGTGTTACCTGCTCAACAAGTGGTGCCAATGAAAACTATTTTATTTTCATGTAGAACAGAACAGTTTACAAGCAGAGTAATTAACAGGTAATATTGCCCTCTGATTGGCACTTACTTATTTAATCTCAGGAAGATACATTAGGAATCAGACCTGAGACCGGCCAGTCACAAATCACAAAATCAGGTATGATAACCCACCAAGCCTATTAATCTGAGATGCGTACATGTGTGTGGCCTCAAATAAGCATATGTTTTGAAGTCCTGATGAGCGGATTAAAAGTGAACCTTTGGTCAGCAGTCAGACAAGAGAGTTTTTCGGAAGATGAACTTAAAAATATTTCATGAGCTCACAGAAAGAATTTTCAGAGAATTTTCAAAATGGCCATTGTCTCATAATAACTTGGCGAAACCAGGTTCTTCAATGTTTTCCACCTAAATCTGTAGATGATTCTTTCTAGTTGTCAAATAACTCATTGCCCTCTGTAAAGATCTTTGTTAGTTACCTATAAACATTGTCACATCCACTAAAACATGCTTATTTCTATCCATTCAGGTTTGATCAGTACATTTAAAATGCAAGATTCATCACTGTATTTTCTTGTACATGATCCAAGAATGCTTGTTTCCGGTTCAGGAAAGACCTGGCTTGGCAGTCCGTGCTGGACTGTTCACATGAGGCACAGGGTCAAGACTGATTTGCATATAGCTGGGTCTGAACTGAGGTGGCGAAGTGAGCTAAAGAATGATGATGGATTCAACCAAATCTATGACTGGGGGTGAGTGTCTGAAAAGTTTCAGAGCTCTGTCCATCATCTCCTTGTGTTTGCTTTGTTCACCCTAAATTGGCATGGTATGCCCAGACATGGGTCACCTGCTCACTTTGCCACTGGATTCAAGCTAGCCTGGCTGATGAGGAATGTTAACCTGAAACCGGTCCCAGGATGCTTTTTCTGGTTCAGGAAAGACCTGGTTTGGCAGTTTGGGCTGGACTACTCGCATGAGGCACAGGGTAAAGACTGATTTGCATATAGCTGTGTCTGAACTGGGGTTGTGAAGTGAGCTAAAGAATGATGATGGACTCAACCTAGATCTGTGACTGGGGGTGAGTGTCTGAAAAGTTTCAGTGCTTCATCCATCATCTCCTTGTGTTTATTTTGATCGCTCTAAGTTAGAAGGGTATACCCAGACATGGGTCCCTTGCTCACTTTACCACTGGATTCAAGCTAGCCTGGCTGATGAGGGGTGTTACCCGGAAACCGGTCCCAGAATTCTTGTTTCCGGTTCAGGGAAGACCTGGTTTGACAGTTCGGGACAGGATCATTTCCTTGTGTTTGCATGATCTAAGGATTACCACACCCCATTGTTTGAAGTGTTAGCCCCACCTCCAATAATTGACATGTTAGCCCCCAAAGTACGGGTCTATTTACACCCCTGATTGTGGTGCACCGGTGTTAGACCTGGCACCATTAGCGTGGGTCTCCCTTCCATTTTTACTGTTGCCTCATGTATTTTTGCTGGTGTTGTTTGCTTTGGGCATTGTGCCACTGCTATCCAGTGCCACAGTGCAAGTGCTCCCTATTGTAAAAAGATGTATGGATTAGTGATTCCATGTTTGGCTATTTTGGTTTACTTGTCAGAGCCTAGTCTAGTGCACTGAGTGTGCCAGGGTGTTTAATCCAAATGCTGCTGGTGGGCCTGCAACACTGGTTGTGCCCCCCACAGAAGCAGCCTTGTAAAATGTGTCTAAGGTCTGCCATTGCAGAGCCTGCGTGCAGTTTGGTACTGTCATGCTGACTGGGCAAGTGTACCCACTTGCCTGTCCCTAAACCTTCCCTTTTCTTCATAACAGTCACCCCTGTGGTGGCCCAAGGGCAGGGTGCATTGTAAGTATAAGGTAGGACAAGCCCTGATGTGTGTGGCATGTCCTAATAGTGAATTACAGCCATTTTAGTTTTTCACTATTGCAAGGCTACCTGTTCTCCATAGGCCAGAATGGGCTGTTAGAGTTATTATGTTTTATAATCCTAACTGTCTCAGAGAAAATGGTAGAAATTCGAATTTAGTATGCCTGAACTCAGAATAATAAAATACATCTTTTAGTGAAGTTTATTTTAATATTCTGTGTTTGAAAATACCACTTTTAGAAAGTAGGTATTTGCTTGTCTAATCATTCAAACCTGCCTCTGCTAGGTTGTGTATTCCTATGTCTGGTTTTGTGAGTGACAGGGCTGGGGAATTCCAGGAGACAGACTGAGTCACCCAGTGGTGAATAGAGAGATCTGCATCTAGATGGGAGGGAGGAGTTGCACCTGAACCTTGAATAGGGCTGTGCCTGCCTTTCACAATTCTGGCTCCACCCCCTGGGGAGCGGCTGATGTCTCTGCCCTGCACACTGAAAGAAGAGATGGAGTCATGTAAACAAAGTGCTCCAGGACTGTACTTGCCTTCCACTATGCTGGCTCCACCTCCTGTGGGGTTTCTGATGTTTCTGCCTTGCACTATGAAAGGAAAGGAAAAGTCTGGTAAACAGAGTGCTTCAGAACTGGTTTGGACTGGGCAAAGGCCCCTCTCCCGTCAGAGAACAAAGGATTTTAGGGTATAAGTATTGGGACCCTGATCCCATGAAATAGGATCACTTTGGACTACAAGAAGAAACCTTTACTGAGGAGAGGAACCTGAAGAAACCGAGGAGAGACTATTCCCAAGCTGAAGTGCTGCTTGGGGGATTGGCCTGCAGTGGTTGCCTTACTGCCAAAGGAAGGAGAAAGGAACTTTGTGTACTTTGCTTTCAACTTGTGAAGGATCTCCTAGGGCTTGAAAAAGAGCTTGCCTCCTTCTGAAGTCTCAGGGACAACAGACTTCACCCCCAGCTCCCCAGAGTTCTTTGGACGTGCCTGCTGCTGTTTTGGGCCTTCTGAGGAACTGCGTGTCGCAAGGAGCTGGAAGCGCGATTCAACGAGAAGAAGTGAGTCACCGTCGCTGTTCTTGCCATCGCAACTCCGAAGGAGGGTGTCGCCGCTGGAACTGTCGCACTGCACCGCATCGGAGAGAAGCGTGCCGCAATGAAGAGGAAGCGTGTCGCCGTCGCTGTTGCCGCCGTCGCAACTCCGAAGAAGGAGGGTGTCGCCGCTGTAGTTGTCGCACTGCACCACATCAGGAGAAGAATCTCACAAAGAGGTCGGAGCGTTTTGCCGTCGCTGTGCCTGCCATTGCAACTCCGAAGCAGGAGGTGACGCCGCTGGAACTGTAGCATTGCACCGCATCGATTAAGAGCACCTCGCATCCCCGAGAAGCGCGCCGCTGTCGGAGCTGCTGCCATCTCATCTTGGATGTCGCTGCTGTAGTTGTCGCATTGAGTGAAAGCTTCACGCATCGTGGAGAAGAGCGTCGCTGCTTGAGCTGCTGTCGTCACATCGTAAGGGTGTCGCCGCTGCAGTCCACGCATCGAACCGAGAGCTTCGCGCATCCCCGAGAAGCGTCCAGCATCTGGAAGATCTTCACATCTGTATTTCTTTGCACCTGACTTTGCCGCATTTCCCATCGCTGCGACATTGCTTGTCGTGGAAGCGCAACGCAACTTAAGGTACATTGACGCAGTGTCCCATCTAAGAACTGAACTGAACTAGGCTTAAATCTACCATCTTAAAGCAATCATAGTGTGTATTTTTGTCGTTTATGGTCTTGTGGTAACTCTATATAAAGTCTACTTATTTTTTATATAAAACCTGTGTGGTGTCCATTTGTAGTGTTGTCACTGGGTTACTGTATGTGGTCACAACGCCTCTGAAATAAGCCTTGACTGCTCGCGCCATGCAGCCTAGAGGGTGAGCAGGGATTATTTTAGGAGTGTAATCCCCTTGTCCTGACTATAGGAGAGGTCTTTCTGCACCGTGATTTACTGGATGTGGAAACATTTGATACGATTACTCCAGCCAAAAAAAATCACATGAGGCTTTGGCAGTAGCAACCAAGTCTCATGCTGCTTTTTTTCTAACAGCGCAAAGCATACACTGCGTCCTCCTTCTCAAAACAAATTCCACCTCTCTTCATTAATCCCCCACCACCGTCCTGTCCCATGCACCAGTACATGCATATATTTACCACCTGATCAGAGTAGGTGGTAAATGGGGAACATCCTTTTCAACGCAACTTTTACGACGCATGCCTTTACATCGCAAGTTTTACAACGCATGTCATTACAACGCATTGCGCTGGGGGCCGCTCTAGGATAGGGAATAGATTTAATTTACTATCCAACACCTTCCCTACTATCCACGGGGACTGGAGTTGGAATTGTAAATTAAACTATTCACTATCCAGCACCCCTCAACACTATGCGTTGTAACAGCATGCATTGTAAAACTTGCGATGTAAAGGCATGCGTAGTAAAAGCATGCGTTGTAATGTCAAACAACCGTGGTAAATGTATGTGGAGAAGTTGCACTGGAAAAGGGGATTTCTTGCAGTTTTAAATTGGGAAAAATCACCCCACGCTGTAATTCCACATTCCACAGGAGGTTACTCGCAATTGTATGGAAATTGGGCAATTTTACTGCACGGAAACTGTAAATCATATACGATTATATAATTGTACTGTGCTGTGAAATCGGTCCAATCCCATGCAACTCATAATTACAGACATTATAGGGGGTTTCTTATGAGGCCCGGGAAGCCAGCTGCCTAAAAGAAAATGGTCCCTTTCTACTCTTACCACTACTCTCATACCAGGGCCATATTTAAAGAGCAGGATTAAAGAGTCCAAGATGGCACAGTGCGGCCCTGAGGGGAGGGTGCAATTACAAGGAGTGCCTGAGGTTGCTCGCCCATTCTATATTCTTAGCTTCAGGGTATGAATTCATAGACGTTGGGACTAACGTAAGTAAACCAAAAAGCGGACCCCACTCAAATGCATCTACATTAACTGATTAATCCATCAAGTTCAAGTAAAACCCCCAGCAATCATTACTTCAATTGTAGGATTACTTGCAAGCACATCTGGTAACACCTTTAAAAAAAAAGCACAAAACAACTCTCTGCCCCTATTATGAATAGAGAGGTAAATGCTAATTATCAAAAAACAGAGAATCCCCTTATCCTTCAAGCTCTTGAATACTTAAATCGCTTGTAAGAAAGAACTTCTCTGTGACCTGTGGGTCACTTTAACCCTCATGTGAAGCTGAGACCAAAATAGAAAGCCCACCAACTAGCCTTCCAAATTGGCTAGTTTTCTCAGAAAAACGCATGATATTCGATATATTTTAAATGAGCGAAGGGAACCAACAGCAAAGAATCTTGAATGTAACAAATATGCACTTTTTTCCCTAAAAGGCACAATACTATATTACCATTGGCCAAACTATTCACCAAAACGCCGGGGGGAGCAAGAGGGATATCTCGGACCCTGTGACCCCCCTGATGACATCACAGGGAGTGATGTCACATGAACTTTGACACTGATGATCTCACAGGAAATGACCTTTGACTCCGATGACATCACGTAAGTGACATCCAAGACATCAAAATTGAGCACAATTTGCCACAAGAGCAGCCACCAAATAGGGGGCGCAGTCCGCATTTGCTTGCTGTAATAATCACGTCTCAGATAGAGCCACAAATATGCAGGCCTTGCCCTGAAGGCCTGATTTCAATATCAAATATTACTCACGCCTAAAATGCCAAGATACAGCACTCAGGCACATCCCCTAATGCACATACCTAATCAGGTAAAACGGCAGACCCATCAGATTCCTTGGCACTGCCTCAAATATCAAAACAAGAGAACAAAACAGGGTCTTGACTCCTGACCAGCAAGGCTGCGTCAAATATAAACTAAACTAACAACTGTGCTTGTCTAACAACTGAGACAAGCACAATACAATTTGGTCTGATCAATTATTGTTGTTTTCAACATTACAAATGATATTATATACTGCATTATATGATTTAATGAAATGTTTATATTGACATAGACCTATACCTCAGAGGTATTTTGTTTTGTTATAGGGATATGAATGGTATGTTTGTGGTGTGAAAGCTTCAGTGTGGATGTACTGTATGGTGGTTCATGATTTATATTGAAATATTTGTATCTATTTGTATATTCTGTATATAGTTGTGATATGCACAAGAAATGTTGTTTGAAAAAATAAGAAACCTTCTTGAAAAAATATTGAAATAAATTAGTAACAAATGTTATGGCAGACTGATATGCTTTATTCATACCAGATCTTTGGCGATTAGCACCCAAGTTAGTCCAGTATTGGCAATCTTGTTGTTAGTTTAGTTCAAATATCAAAACAGCCTCAAAAGCTCAGTCGCCGCACCATACCCCGAACCAGGCCCAAGGCACACGCATCATTTAGAGAAGCACTGGCCCTGGTACCCTTGTACCCAAATAGTAATGTCCAGACACATCACCAAAACATACAGGTAAAATGCCAGATGTGCCCAGGGGCAGTGGTAAATGTTGAGTCACAGCACCCAGTGCCCAGGCACAAAACCAAACATCAAGACACAACCAGTATACGCTTGGATAATGTTTCACATTCCCAGCCACAGTCATCATATGCCCAAGGCAACTAATGCCAGCACATGCAGAGGCATAGCCTCATTAGGCACAGTCACAATATCAAATGGTAATTTTCCAATTATGCCTTCCCTTGCAGGGGTGGCATCTTCGAATGTATGCCCAGCTTCCCCATCTACAACTGGAGCCTCATACAACCCTTCCACTCTTTCCTCTCATGCCTCCTACTTACAAAACAAATTAAGAAATTAGAGCCATCATGAAATAAAAAAAGCATTTTTGGAATTTCTTTATGTTTCACTAGTGTGAAGGGTGCAGAGGTAAGAAGGGGTTTGGGAATATAAATCATGTTGGAGTGGAGTGGCTCACTGGTTAGAGGCGGCAGACCCGGAAGCAGAGAACGGCCCGGGACCAGGGTTCAATTCCCGACGCGGCAGGGTCGTGAACCAGGGTCAGCGGACTCGATAATTCTCGCCTCAGTGCCTACTCTAACCGGGGATCACACTCGGCAACTCTGGGCATTAGCTTGCCTCATCTCTACAACGGCCTCCCACATTCGCCGGGGATGCCTGGTTTCACCTTGGAGATACCCAGTAGGGACCATCTCATAGGGATAGCCAGGACGGGTTCCCCCGCGGTCTACAGCGCCACGACGCCTCAGGGCAGCAGTGCGCTTTACAAGACCACATACATTACATTACATTACATTACATGTTTGAAATGACCAGGTTATTAATATAATTAAATAAAAGGAAGACATTTGAGGAGAAGGTTATCTATTTGAAGAAACACAGCTAGTGTTCTCAGATTTCCCGGCCCATGCATGAGTTGCCATCCATTTCAAGTTTTGTGATTTGCTTCCTGAGTCTTCTAGCTCTGGTTATCCTATTACAAAATAGGGACTAAAAGTACAAGTCTCCACACAAAATCTTGGAGTCGAAACCTGTTTATGCATGAACCTGGGAAACCCGGAGGCTAATGGACTCCTCCCATAACCCTGAACCGTTTCCCAAGCTCTGTCTGTGATCCATTTTCCTAAACATTTCTGTTCTCTTCAAAAACAAGGGAGCTTTGACAGAAGAAGAGGAAAGTGTGGTAAATAAAGTATTTTCCATAAAGATCTTCTGGATCCCATCACATAACAGTCAATTAGGGGGAACTTATAGATCCTTTTCTCCCTATGCTGGAACTATGTATGTGTTGGGGTGCAACTCTGCTGGACATTTAAATAGATACCTTGTCACCAACAGTATGGGTGAGAAGGCGGCCAGAAGAGGACTGGTGGTGGCTAAAAGGTGATGGGCGTATTCCACATAGCATAAGAGAAGACTGTACATTTGAACACCAACATCCTTCAATTTTGGACGTCGTTACATTGTGGAACCATATTATATACTGCTTACTTGCATGAATATATCCTTTACCCGTTATAATGTTCATTGCTCTGAGGCAGTATGCTTTTGTTTTACATGTTCCTGTTGAAACTGTACTCGTATGCAGTATGAACATGAAAAGTGCTCTTATAGCTGGTCATGTTTGCACTACATAAACCTGCAAAAAAAATCAACAACAAAAACTGATGATTAATTATGCCCTATTAAGCTGGCACATGGCCCTAGGTTCTCTTGGGGGACTCACATTCCCCATCATATCTGGTGAGACAGAGCTCCCCCTGATCTTTTGGATTTGAGAGGATGGTCATGGTGTTCTCTGGCTGTTCTTCTCCTTAGATTAGCATACCAGAGATGGTGGTGCTTCCACTTCAGTAGATAGGTACAACATGGAGTCCTGACAGGTGCTGTTGTTTTATATATTTATTATGTTTCACTTATGTCATGTGTTGTATGCATATCCTACTTGTGGCTTGTTCTAGTCATCACCTCTCCTGCTGGTTGGGCGGATTTTAGTCTGTTGTTGGATCATGTTCTGGGCCAGAGGGTGGATCATGTTCTGGGGCAGAGGATGGATCATGTTGTGGGCCAGAGATATTAATTTTGTTGTTCTTCACTGCAGTCAGTATATTTCTCGTTCTTACAACACTTGCAAGATTTACTTAGTATCTGAAGCCAGTGTTGCCACATGGGTCGTAGATGTTGCCTCACTCATGACCTTCTCATGAGTAACCCTGGGCAAAGCACTACCCTACGCTCGCGTAGTTTGCGATGTTTGCGCTACTTCGCACAACGCGAAGTGCACATAGAAAAGTGGAAACATGCGTAGCATAGTGCAGCGGTCATTTTTTGCTTGCTCGTAGTCCTCAAAGTCAAGTTGGCGACCGCGAGCAAGCAAAATGAGATCCCGGCTAGACTTTTTCCCCATTCGCGATCAGCAACATCAAGTTGCCGATCGCGAGCGTGGAAAATAAACCTCCCGGCGAGATTCTCAACGCGCGAAGGTCAGGTTTCTCATTGCGAGTGGTCGCGTATGCTCACGACCGCTCGCGATGAGAAACTACCAGTCCGCGTTGAGAAAGCTGCTGCTCGAGTAAAAATCTACTCGAGTGGCAGAAAACTACAGCTCGCACTGTGCAAGATGCCGTTTTCAAAGATTGCACAGTGCCGGATGCTTGTCCGCACTGTGCAATCATTGAAAGCGACATCTTACACATTGCGAACAGGGTACTACGCGCTTCACGTGGTGCTGCGTGTAGCTCACGTAGTGCGAAGAACACTTTGCGTAGCTTCGCGTAGCGCTACTACACAAACTACGCCCAGCCCTACTCATGAGGCATGCTGGTTGGAGTCTTGGTATTATTCTCAGAAGGTAATGCGGAAGAGCAATCCAATATAATACTCTGAGTAACTGTGGTCATTACCCTAGGTCCTACTTTTCCTTGTCAGAGTCCTTATTTTCTTTGCACTACTGCAATCTGTCATTAGGACCATTGCAATTCTTCTTGAGCAGTAAAAACCGAACTTTCAGATACATGTATGCTTCGGGCAAAGGGAGAGGCTAAAATGTTACATTTAAAGTGCTAGCACAGTTGCCTGTTCCTCAACTATATGTCTCTCCTACATATTGGGATAAGGAAAGGTGTCATGATGATGCCTGGAAACTCGTACTTTATTTTTACTTTTGATGCTGCTGTCTTAGTATATTTTTTACTGAAGGATTATTGTCTTAACGTGTACGAATTCGACCTTTGTTTTATTAACTGAACTTTTTTCAACATTGTAAAGGTTTTAAATAGCCATGTACAATAAAGCATTACCTTACCTGATGCCTGGAAACGAATCTGAGGATTAAGTTGGCCTTATATGAAACAATCCAACTCAAATTCTCAACCTCTACACCTTCCAAGTACAATACAGTTTTGGCAAAGATTGTCTCTAGAACTGCTGATTATTGACCTTGTGCAATTTTTTTATGCAAACACAATCTTTTATAATTATCAATTATTTGTTTTTTCTTACCCTTGCGCTTTTTGATTAATTTGTGTATGGGGAAGTCTGTAGAATATTTCACACAGCCCAAAGCCCAATAAACTGAACACGTATCATTTAATTTTTATACCCGACGGCATAACTTAAATACAATTTTTTACACAAACGACTGCCCAAAACATTGCCATGTATATAGTGCGACTTCAGTATGCAAGGGCATTGGCTCCATACAGTTTTCCCTCAGACAACCGCCCATATGTCGTTCCATTATGCGTGTAATAGTTTTGAAAACAAAATGTATTATGTGCGGAAAAAAATATGCAGTTTTTGCTTACCACTCTTAAGTATCTTCTGATATGCAAATTTGCAGTGGCAGTAAATGACGGTCTTCGCTCTGCCATCGTGAACACTTATGAATATTTTGCATCTACCCCAACCCATTCCTAAACCTGTACTTCATAATATGGAAGCCTATACGGATCATTTAATGAATTTCGAGATGCAAACGTTTTAGGAGTGCCTCATGCTTTGCAATCACTGCAGCTCAGTTACTACTGATTTCGGGAGAGAAAGAGCTCTCTACCCCCAGCCTACATTTGTAGCTTGACAGGTGACTTTTCAAAGTGAGCACAGAAGGCCTTTACTCCTCGTCCACCTTCACCTACTCTCCCTGAGTACTGAGGGCATCTAACATTTAGAGCCCCCCTAGCAGCTCACAAGCAGCAAAGCAGCTCAGCTAGCCAAGTGCCTTCCACAGAGATTAGTGCTGTGTGTCAAAGAAATGATCAAGGAAAACATGGGGGGGGTATCACTGTATCGCAGTCAAAATATTGACTTACAGAAATATAGAATCCACAATACGAACTATCATTATATTGCCAACGTACGTGGATGTGGAGGTAGGAGCAGTCACTCTATACCTCCTCATATGTACTAACCTTGATGATGTATTGTGCATGCCATATATTTTTATATATGTCTGAGCCTAAACTGAGGTGGTATAGTGTGCAAAGCAGCTATGGACTGGGATGCAACCCAGAGTAATTACCATGGGCTGACATTTTTATTTTAAGTATTCCATCCATCACTTTTTTGTATACTTCAGTGTGGTACCCTATGTGAGACTGGTATGCCCGGACGTGGGTCCTGTGCACACTGTGCCACAGGAACCAACCTATACTCGACTGATGAGCCCTCATAAATGCAAAACCGGTCTTGGGTTGCTTGTCTTCCTGCTCAGGGAAGACCTGACCTGGCAGGTCGGGCTGGACTGTTCCCATTAGAGCAGGGTCAAGCCTGATTTGGATATGGCTGGGTCTAAACTGAGGTGGCATGGTGTGCAAAATAACAACTGAACTGAGATGTACCCTGAGTAATTACTAGTGGCTGAGATTAATTCAAGCATTCCATCCATCACTATTTTTTATATTTCATATTTTTGTTGACTGAAATTTCTGAAAACTATTTAGTGACATGCAACTGAAAATACATTGAACATCCACTGCAAATCTATAAGCCGCGGCCCGTCCATAGTGGCTGAGGGGCCATGTCATCTCACCTTTTGTCCATCAAGAAGACGGTCTGTTAGGCTAGCAAAGGTCTGCCTGACAGACACTCATTTTTTCAGGTCAGACTGCCAGGAGCTAAAGGTGCAGGCTCCTGGCTGTCTGAGCTGAACTTTGCTGGACTAAGGATGTCACAGCTCCCGTGGGCATGACCCCCTCACCTCAGCAAAGACCCTCAATGCCCTCCCCCTCGTGACGTGGGGGAGTGTCATTGATTGGCTTGGAGCTGGGCGTTTCAGATTTAAGCCCGGGGATGAGTGTCAATCAGTGACACTGTGTCACAGAGTGGGGCGGGGTCAGAAACTGTCACTGACCCCAACCCACTCTGTGACGAGTAGGATCTGCTGCCAATGAGAGAAGGCAGCCATCTCAACCCTGCTAGGACATCCGATGCACAGCTGCAGGTAAGTGTGATTTTCTTTATTAAGGTTTGGTGCTTGCGTGCATGTATATATGAATATTTGGTAGTGAGTGTTGTGAATGGGTGTGTGTGTGTGTGTGTGTGTGAATGCATTTGTGTGAGTGAGTATGTATGAGTGCTTGTAATGTAAATACGGTGCTCATGTAAAGCGCTCCAATACCTTCAGGTCGAGTTCGGGCTATATAAAATATGCAAAAATGAAAAAAAAAAAGAATAATAAATCCATTAGAAGGAACATTTGGGGACAATATGCACTTCTTTCTTGCAATCAATCACTAGCCTACTGCGCTTACTTAAACATCCCATAGCCAAAAAAATCCAAGCACCTTGTTCCGGCAGCTGAACTTAAACCATATGTCAAAGCCTTCTTCCAATCTGCCTTGGGAAATCTTGCATATTCCTCAATTCCTCCTAATTTAAAACATATTTCACCATTGGTATTTTCCATCACGTCTTGTCATGCCCTCACATCTCTATTGCACATAGTAAACATAAACAGACTTTACCCCGCCCCTAAAGATTGCAGTGGAACATTCCTTTCTCACAGGCCTCTAGGGCCCAGATAAAAGGAAGCCTTTTATCTCAATCTGGATTTTCCTGGTCCAAACCAACACCGAGGCACAGCACAGCAAACAACAACTGTGGGCATGCAGATGAATGACATGGCACATTTAGAAAAAGAGACGAATTATTCATCAGGAGGCAATGCTATTTAAAGACCCTCTGCTATGTTTTTGTTTCACGCATGTCTGGCTTCCCTCAAGCAAATTAGTAACAGAAAAAAAGATGAATTGCTCACATGGACCCAGAATAAATGACCCTGTTTGCAGTGACGTGGAGTGCTCGGGAGAAAAAGTGTGGGAATGTCCTGCTGGTAAAATGTCTGCAAATCTGATTTGCTGCTCTATGAGTTTTGTCCAGCTGCTCTATGAGGTCTGTCCAGCTATTCTGGTCAGAAGATCATAGAGGGTGACAGCCCATTAAGATCCCGCCTCCTGATTGTGTCCCATGATGGGGAGTGAATCATCAGACAGGAACAGTTTGTTTGCCTTATGGCTTAAGCGACAAAATGGATGTTCCCTTTCCTTGTAGTCCTTTGTGGGTATGGTGGGAAAAACAGTTCACAAGTACGTGAATGAGTCAACCACTCATCCACGTACTCACAAGTCGAGTGAGTACGTGGATGAGTGGTTGTATGTCAGAATATCGAAGCCAGATATATCTTGATATAAAAACACTGGGATAGGAATACAGAAAAACAAAATACTGTGAAGATAAGTACATACAGCTAAGTACAGATATACTATTCTCAGTTCTACATCCACGTACCTTGGCAATAAATATATATGTAAGAAATACATTTGTGCAATTCAGTACAGTAAGGCTATCCTTACTTATGCACACTTATCTTCGCAATATTTTAATACTCTAGAATTTGGCTACAATATTTTTGTGTCATGATATTTCGGCCACAATATTCTGGTGATATTTTGAGTGGGTGGGTGTTTGTGTGAATGTATTGGTGAGTGGTTGAGTGAGAGGATGGTGAGTGAGGGCATGTCGCATGAGTGAGTAAGCATGAGGGGTATCATAAGAGTATATATACTTATTCACAGGGTCACCTCTAGGTCAGAAGTTATGCTATAATCCTTCTCAAGGGGGTGGTAGACAAATTAAGTCTCAGTGTGGCTCCTCAGCTACCTAACTGACTGCAGAATTCTGAACAACTCAGAGACAGAATTTGGTAGTTGGGAAGAGGATTTTGGAGGATTCTGAGGAGCAAATTGGAGACATTAAATTGAAATCCATTAACGAGATTTAATTGCTATTAACAACAAGCATTGGCATTGCCATTAGATCTCGCCTTTGGGACCTTATAAGTGGTTAGCCATGCAACACTTGATGTTGTTGCACCAAGGATATTGTGCTGGATAACTAAACACTTATAAGGTCACAAAGGCGCTTGACAGATCACCTTGAAACTTTTCAGGAAGGAGCTGAGGTGGATAAGACTTTTTTTGTGCAAAGTTTCATGAAGATTCGTCAAACGCGTAAAGTTGATAGGAAAACAAAAAACATGTTTTCCTATGGAAACGCAGACCCAACAATATATATATATTACTTTTCTGTCATTTACTAATTCTTCTGATTGTACACATTTAAGCTAAAACCTCTAATCCAGGACAATTATTTGGTTTGTCAGTTACCACGCAATATCTTCTTTTATCAAAAGCACACCTGTAATTGTAGATTTTGGTCCATCTTTTAGCAACAGATTTATGCTTAACTGATATTTACATCATTGACCTTTGACCTAAAAGTACCATCCCTCACCTGTCCCAGACAGGGCCTATCTGTGTTTTGATGGGTTTATGTCTGAGGACATTATTGATATAAACTGTTGTGGGTTTCCCATCATTTATTTATCAGATGTTGTATTCCTATAGAATGGAGGGAAGAAGTAGAAAAACTGAGGTTCTGCCTGGGAAGCATGTCAGCATGAGAGAGAAATGCCTGGGACGAGGAAGAACTCAACCACAATAATGGAATTACTGGGAGGTAAAACCAGAACCATTAGCTCAGTCTTAGGCCTCTGAGCCCAAACATGATTCGAGCGCCTACCACTAAGCGCTATAGTTCCTCTGCTGTTGGTACAAAGTTTATGCAGACAAGTAGGGCAGATCGTGCACATAGGCGGTGCAGAGTGCGCAGCAGAAAGTGCAGAGACAGCAATAAGGCTGTACTGAAAGTGCAAACAGGCAGTACAGCATGGACAGTTAAGTAGTGTACGAACATTGTACTGGGCCAGGGTCACAGGAATCAGACCCAGGGTTTGTGAAGGGAGAACATTCGATCGATCTAGTCAAAAGAGCCAGCAAAGGCCACTGTAAACTGCCCTGCACATACCAACTTCTGAACCGTGTGAATTTTGGCAACAAATGTTTAACTTGCAATGTCAATGCCAATACTGTATTTATAAATAGTACGGCCAGCCCGAAGGAGCGGGGTGTGTGTGTGTGTGGAGGGGGCCGTTGATCGGCCGCAGATGCCCCCTGCTCTTCGGCGTCAGACGCCTCCAATGATGGGATTGGGGCGAGGTGTGAGCAGACACCCATTAACCTCGCAGTGTCTCAAGGAAGCGGGCTCAGCCCTGGCGCTGCACTTTGCACCCTGGCAAAGTAGGAGGAACGGTTCAGCAATGGGGTGGAAAGGTAAGGGCGGGGCTGGTGGGTAGGATGTGAGGGACTGGGCCTGCCGCCAGTGATCGGTTCTGTGAAGAAGCTTCGGAACTGGGGCAGAAAAGGTACAGAAGGGGGCCTGGAGCGGCGGGGGTCTCTGTGTGAGGGAAGGGTAAGAGACTGGGCCTGGGCAACAAGCGATGAAGTGAGGACGGAGGGAGGAATGTTTCAGGAGTACAGGGACTCTGAAGCCGCGGGGGCTTGTGTGAGGGAGGGAGTGAGGGATCAGACCTTGACCGTGAGAGACTGGTGAGGAAGGGGCAAGTTTCGGGAATGGAGGGGAGAGGAGGTCAGAGTCGTTCCTCTCTTACCACCTCTCTCTCACTCCATTCCTGTACTCTGGTGATTGGCGCCTCAGTGTGAGGGCTTGGGCTCTGGGGTGGTATGCGACCCAGTGAAGGCACGGAGTTCCCTAGAGTAAGGAGGACCTTGGGAAGGAAAGGGGGGAGCTGCAGGGATGGCGGAGAGGGGAAATGGAGCCCTGTAGGCGAGGGTTCCTCAGTGAGAGAGAGGATGTGGGAGACAGGAGAGAAGAACGGCCAAGAGGAGTTTAGAGCTCTGTGTGAGGAAGAAGAGGGTCCCAAAGAGCACTGAACGGCTTCTAGGCTCTTTGACAAGCAACATCCTTAACCCTAAGGGTGATGCTTTCTCGGGAGCCGAGTGAGGATATTAGCGGGTTTCAGGCAGAGGTTGTCAGCAGTAGTTAGCAAGAAGGAAGGAACATGGGATGTGCTGCCCTCAGTTAACAACAAGCACGGGAGTGGTGCGTGCTTGCGGGCACGCGCAGTCTTCACTTTTCAAGCACTGCACTTGTGCTTGTGGCGCACCGCTGCTCGCTCCTGCAAGGTGGATGCCACCACAAGCACAAGTGCAGTACTTGAAAAGTGAAGACCGATTGCTAAAGGCCCTCCTAGGCTGTGCATGCGCGCTGCCTAGGCGAGATCTAAAAACAAGCCAAATAAGAGAAGCACAGTTGTACATTGCAATTAAAATAAAGTTGAAATTACACAACCCTTCGTACATCCCTAAAACGTAAGGACGCAAACTAAAAGAGTGAGTTAGAGTGTTGCTGGTGAATTTCCATCTGACAGATTGACATTCTCTACCATACTTGCGGAGGAAGTTTTTCACGTTCTAGGTTCTCTGCCATAGAAACAGAGGATTTGCACGCTAGTGTCGCCATCTGTCATTTGAGTACCATCTTTTGGGATGGTTGCAGGAAGTGTTGAGGAATTTTGCCAGAAATTCCACAAATTTTCATATTGCATAGTGGAATTTCAGCCACCAATGAGAGTACAAGAATGTTAAATCCAAAGTGGGGATATATTGTTGCGACCAATATATGTTGTCCCTCTAACATGCTGTGGTTGTGCTCCACTATGTGAGGGACACAATAGTTACATTTTCAAGAAAATATGCAGATCTTTCCTGGGTGGTCTTTCATGAGCCTAACTCCAGCAGGAATAGTGAAATACCTCAACACTGTGGATGGTGCCTGGAACTTCCAGCATTTTCAGATAAGTCAATAAAGTACCAAGGGGGAGCAGATTGTGGGGACAGCGGGGGTCCTGTAAATGTGATGTTCGCAGTTGAACCAATGGTTTGGTGTGATTGTTGGTGGTGTAGACACTTTTTGGCAGATCCTCCATTATAACTCGCTACGCTTATGAATAATGCTGCTATGGGGTAATTAAAAGTTGGTTTGTAACTGACAATCTTCTGTTTTATGACTTGGGTACATAATCAGTAAGCTTTCCTTTGCCTTGTGAACAGAATGGTAGAGGTAGATCACCTTTAAAATCCGCCTCAAGTGTTATCACTTCATCCAGAGTTCGAAGTTCTTAACTTTTCTTCCAATACTCAATCAGACCCTAGAAGGGTCTTGAACATTTATTGGTAGTACCGAGTAATCAAGACATTACTGAAAGCTATTGTTTTGGGGATCCAGATGATGGGCAGTCTACAGGATGTGAAACACCCATTCCCTGTGAGTCAGTTGATGATTCCTCGCTACAGCCAGCAGAGCAAGTACGAATGTGAAACAGCGTTTGTGTCAAAAGTTACAGAAAGTAGAATGTAACAAGCATTTACAAAGACACAGTCTGGCTTTTCGAATGTGCAAACTGACAGTAAATGCAGCCATGCTGGTCATGGCCATGGTCATTGCCCTGAATACAAAGTGAGACATACCTTTGGGTGTTGAAGTGGGGGTTCTCCTTCACTGTCGTACCAAGTCCTGGCTTTGACCAGGATATCCTTTTCCTAGGGAACCGTTGAGTGTTTTTTTACACTTGTGTGTCTTTTCTGCAGCACTGAGTCTTTCCCTTTTGTATTTTAGGCTCTATTCTGCTCATTGCTGGGCGACTGTCTGCTCTATTTTTTCTCTTGATCTGCCTTTGATGCCTGGCCTTGGCTGGTACCTGGCTCGGGATAGTGTGCTCTTGTTCCCTGCTTTGGAAGTGGCATGGTGCCCGGTGTAGGTTTCATCGTCAGCTCCTGAGGGTACTTCCTGCTGGGTTCGTTTGGAGTGTCTCACCCTCCTTTACTGGATCGTGTTCTTCTCTTTTACCATTTCTTTTGCTGTACCGTGGGTTCTTTTGTTTGCAGGGGTTATAGTGTTTCTGCTTTGCTAAAGAGTCTTCATGCTGCTGCATCTTGTGACTCTGCTTCTCTACATTGCTGCCTGTTGCTTTCTTGATAAGTGCCTGCCCATGGCTTCGTTAGCTCCCCTGTTGTCTTCTGTAGGTTGCTATGGTCATATTGACACAATTGCTTTGCTTTAGTGATGCGATTTTTTTGCCATATGTCATCGATTTTTTTCATTTACACACATGATGAGATTAGCTGATTTGCTCAGAATCACAGGGGTGTTGTGCTGAGATATAACAAGCATTGACAAAGCCAAATAGCATTGCCTTTGAGACTACTGGCTTTGTCATTGTTTTTTGTTCATGCTGTACAACATGGGCATTGCTGACTTTAGCAATGATGTGTAGCCATGCTGAATAGCAGCATGGCTGGTGTGCAGCCTGGCTAAAGATAATAATACTGAAAAGGTCTATGATGCATCTAGTGCTAATGCATTTTAAAAAAGCGTATTAGACCTGGTTGCATCACAGTGCTTTTTAAAACTAGCTTATACCACACTGCAAAGAATCTGTGCTGCTGTACAGCTTGGCTGCAAAACATTGCCAAACAGAACTGTTCTCATAGGTGAGACCTATTGGATTTGACAATGCATGTTACTTGTTACACTGTCTAAGCAACTATTTCACCCACTTAGTACCTGTTTGCAAACCAAATGCAGAAATAAGGAACTAAAAGATGACTAGTAAACTTTCCTGAAGGTAATTCCACTGCATGGGCGCACGTCTCCCCATTTTTAGTAACGTTGGATCCATTTGAGCTAGAAACTTTTTCTGTTACGGTATGCAGATTATGCAGCAAAACATGATTTATGGGGCAAATGCGACAAATCCATAAATAATCAGGAAAAATTTGCAGCTGCAGAATCACGTATTTTCAGTGGCCTTGGATATACTCGAAGGATCTAACCTGTAATGGTTCTTCCAAAGGTTGAAGAGCCAGTCCCAACCTAAAGCTTAAGGCCGATAAACTTAAACCCATCAGGATATAAACCTGAAGTTATAAAGACAAAAAAAATTCTAAATCCTTCAGAGAAAAGCACTCTCTGCTAGAACATATCATAACTCCAATTTTAAGTGTGAACATCCAGAAATCTGCATCAAAAAAAGAAACATCTCAACCGAACTCCCATTATAGAAACTCTTACCTTCACTCAACAAGTTAGGTAGGTTTTATGATAACATTTTTACCTAACACTCTATCCAAATCCTCAGCTTTCTTACATCAAGGCCTTCGCCTTTACACTGCTAGAGTTTCTATACATTCCTGTGCATTTTATGACATAATTATAAGGCATATGGGCAGTGAAAGTGTAAATGTATTGTTTTCTGTTTCCCAATTACGCCTACCATCTTCCTCCAGAATTGCATCCTCACACTGAGCCAACGGACTTATATCCCCTGACTGCAGTGGCCATCACAGGTAAGCGCGGGGTTTCGGTGGGGCTGGGCGGGGTGGGAGGGGGGAAGTCAGCAGAAGATGGAATAGGTATAATTAAATCAATAAATAATATCTGTTCCGTCATCTGCTGACTTCCCCTGCTGCGCCCACCGTGCTTACTTGTGCCAGCCGCCGCTGTCCCCTTGTCTTTATTAGTTACAGACCCAAACCTTAAACCTTATAGCTATAATGCATTCAACTACTGGGAGGGCTAGACAGAGTCATATGTTTGCTCTGACATGAGATCAGTTGCTTACCGATAAATGTAAGAAATACAAAAGGACTACAATAAAACTGAGGTGTTGAGATGTCTGAGATAGTTCATTAGCAGATACTTAGCTCACTCCTACAGTCTGTAATAAACACTCTTGAAAAAGATCTGTGTGGGAAATGGGGCTGCTTCTGCCAGTCCAACAGTTTCACATTCAGATCGCTGCTGCTTTTGCCTTATTACCTACACTTCTGTGAAAGCATATTTAAGACCAAAAAGTGTGTCCTCTCACAATACAAACAAAACACACCATGAAGACCTTCAACACCCTTTACAGGACGATGTCTGGTCCTATAGCTGCTTACAAACTAAATTGAATTCTCCCAACCACAGGCACAAACTCGCATTTGATTTTTTTACAGCACAATGACGCCCTGTCTTTTGGCCAGGATTGACCCTACTCACTCATCGACCTGCTCCAAACGCAACATGATGGATGCTGTCTTTATGCACCTTGCCTAGATGTATCCCCATTTAGGCCTTTATTGGGAGGACATTTTTTTTAAATCTCACAGATGAACTAACTTTGGCACCTGACCCTCTGTTGGCCCTACTTGGCTAAGAACATGATGTCCCAAAAGGAGTGCGTTGATTTGCAGTGATTGCTCTTCCCCTTGCAAAGCGTGAGATTGTGATATGCTGGGGAGGTGGGAGATGCCCTACCATCACACAGTGGCTCAAAAGCCTATCTTTTTGTGATACTTTTAAAGAATCATGGTCAGAGCTTTTAAAGGTTCCAGCACCAGACGTCACTACTTAGTTGGCCTGTTCAATAGATTCTCTAACCTCAGTGCAACCGGTTTGAGATGTGACCCATATACATCTCACTTTGGTAGAAAAAGATCCACCGTTACCAAATTCTAGACGGACCCTGCACTCGAGAAATGTGTATTTTATGTATGTGGCTAATGTAGTACAGTTTGTATAAACCACTGAAACACGTATCACAAATAGAAAGACTTCCCAGACAAAATACTATTAAATGGTTATATATCTTGGTTGTAGTTGTATCAAATCCTTTATTGTAACTCAATTATCCTCCTTTTTCATTTAAAAACACCACATTTTTGCTTTGACGCCAACGCGTTTCATCCCTCTTGGGGCTTTTTCATTGCTTGTTATGGTACTGTTTCTTATGTTGGTGATAAGTATGGCTCCAAGCCAACCTTAGCAGCAACGTGGATGAATGAGGTGTATTTATTTCATTATTGTGGTCCTGAAAATATGATGATATCAATCTTATTCTCTCTAGAATGAAGAAGTAATAAAAACAATTCCCGTTATTCGTAAGGATTCTGTAATCTGGGTTCGTAGTCCAGATGTTAGTTTCACTTAAAGCTGCAAATGCTCACTGCTTGTAAATACTCTTCTTAGTGGGTGGATTGTCCCCAATGGTGAGTTCGCCTAGTCCTCACGAATATTCCAGTCTCTAAGTTAAGTTCAAGTAATGTCACATTCTCTGTACCGGAACAATCCACACAGTAGGTCTGCAATGTAAGGAGAACCTTTAAAAGCTCTGATCCTGATTCTTTATGAGTATAACTTTTTGTGATACCACTAGCGAACTGTATGTACAGTTGCAACCACATGGGTCCTGCCCGCGAGATCTGGTGGCCTTTACGCACCTAGTTACAGCACACTGACCAGACATCTCAAAACTGCTCGAAGAGCCAGGTCTTGAGGTGCTTCCTGAAGCTGAGATGGTCCTAGGTCAGTCGTAGGTGAGTGGGGAGGGAGTTCCAGGTCTTCGCTGCCAGGTAGGAGAAAGATCTTCCTAAGGACGTGGTTCTGCGAATACGTGGGATGATGGCGAGGGCGAGGCTGGTGGAGCGCAGCTGGCGGGTGGGGGTGTAGAATGAGAGTCGGCTGTTGAGGTAGTTGGGGCCCATGTTGTGGAGCGCTTTGTGTGCGTGGGTGAGCAGTCTGAACGTGATCTTTTTGTTGACTGGGAGCCAGTGGAGGTTTCTCAGGTGGGTGGTTATGTGGCTGTGGCGAGGGATGTAGAGGATGAGTCGTGCGGCGGTGTTTTGTATGCGCTGGAGCCTAGTCTGGAGTTAGGCGGTAGTTCCTGCGTATAGGGCGTTTCCGTAGTCCAGTCGGCTGATGATGAGGGCCTTGGTGACTGTTCTTCTGGTTTCTGTGGGGATCCACCGAAAGATCTTTCGAAGCATTCTCAGGGTGTTGAAGCATGAGGATGAGACGGCGTTGACTTGTTTGGTCATCGTGAGGGAGGAGTCCAGGATAAAACCCAGGTTGCGTGCGTGGTCCGTGGGTGTCGGAACTTCACAGCTTTCCTATCCATATCCTTGCACCGCCTTTAGCTTGAACTCTCTGCGCAGCACACTTGCACTTACCGTCCTTCAGGTGCACTTTCGGGCACTTTCCTTTTCTCTTTCTCTAGCGGTACTAGTTGACATGTTGGTGAAGGCATGTGGATAGGTTGGCCATTCCATTTATTCCCCACATTTTGAGCAGTGTGGATTTATCTATCTTTCACACGTCATGCTACTTTCTCCACCTCTTGTACATAGTCCTTGGTGTCGTCTGGCTTTGACAGCTTTGTACCATTTAAAGTAACATGAAATGCAACAATATGATGTTGTCTTATTGTTTCATTTTTTGTTTCATTTAGTGGCCCCGGAAGAAGGAACAGTTGGTCCCGAAATGCATTGGGCTGCACATGCTTGACCTGCATTTCTACAACACGTTTATGTTGGATTTGTAAATTATGGAAATAGTATACAAAGTAGCAATCTGTATGATATGTGACTACAGGAATCATTGTAATATGCGTTGATTATCGCATGTAAAAAAGCTTTTTTTCAACAAAGATGTAATTTGTTTGAAACCAATTTTGGTATGAGTATTTAATGGGGAAAATTTCTGGTTTTTCATTTGAAAACAATTGCTAAAAAGTGACATACGTTTGTATAAATATATTCGGTTTCAAGCAAACTTTGTGCTTGAGTTCTTTTTATATGCAGTTGACTGCCAAGGAACTCAGACATCAGACTCAAAACAACACGCTCCACAGTAGCTGTCATTTGTGCTGTTGCACTGTGTGTTGTTGAACTGATTGAAGTGTGTACTTGCTATAACGTCTGCACTGTTAAAACTTTTTACAACATTCTTAGCTGTGCATGAATGTGCGGTTCTAGAATGTGCACTGTTCTAATTTGCCATGTTTCTTCTCTCCTATGTGTCAACGTAATACTTAACATCACCCCCACATGCATATAACAGGGCTCAGGTTTGGAGCCTAGTCAGCTATCACTAGGATGCAAACTTCATCTTATCCAACACACAACAGACAAGCACACTCCAAACGTACACTGGAGACAGTCCTTCACACACATCCCATCTCCCTTAACCACATATCGTTGGATGCCCAATAGGTCTTTCTAACCAAAACCTTCCACTACACACTATCATTACAATCACACCCATATTTGGCCTTTTGCGTGCAAGCAATATAGTTGATAAAGTGCAAATACAGTCATATTATAGCTGGGGGGAGCAATGTCTGCTACCTGGACTAGTTTTCTACAGTCAAATCAACCTCCAAAGGTAATCCGTGACTGCTCAGCACACTACCCCTCAAAGCTTAAAACAGGACGTCCATGGCATTTCAGTGAGCTCGCAGTAGTATCTGTTTTCTGTATTTTCAGGGACAGAGGCTGTACTTGTTATCGTGATTGCCTGTCTGATCCTAAGTTTTGTAGGCCCTGGAGAGCTGCCATGACAGGGTCTTAGATAAGGACTATACTGTGGTCTATTTTAGGAAAGTTCTGAAAATCCATCACTTCTGCTAACCTCAGTTTTCTGTTGGTCTTTTTGTGAAAATGCTGATACATACGTAACACAACATAACTAACATAACGTAGCATGACATAACATAAAATTACATAATATAACATTACATAACAAAATATAACATTACAACATAATCAACATAAGATAACATAACATAGCATTGCATAAAACATAACATGGCATAGCATACGATATCTTAAGATAACATAGCATAACATAACATAGCATAATGTGACATAACATAACACAACATGACATATGATAACAAAACATTCATGTTAAAACAGAGTGGATATATAAACATGGCAAAATGCTATTGTAAGAGTGATTTTTAGGTCGAAGCCTACGAGACATCACAGCTGTCTGGTTTGCTAACGACATCTTGGGGACATTCGAAAAGCTTCCCTGGGACTGCATTCCGCCCACTGCTTACCATTAGCTTTGTGGATAATAACCCACATTTGCTTCCTTTCCATTTGTTGGCTCTATTTGTTTTAGGCTATTCAGATCGAGTTTGTCCCTCGCCGTGCACAAACACTAGTTAGTGTATTCGTTTACCAGTGTTCGATTTCTATAAACAGCCCTTTAAATCTTGTTCTTACCTTGCTTGTCACATTTGTTGTGCATTCAAAGAAAGAGGTCAGATGTCAGGCTCTCTCATGCTCTTCTCTGTACCACTCAACTGTACACACCTGCACTCTGCCGATCCATTGTTTGCCACTCTAATCTACACTGTACAATTGCACTCTATGCCACTGCACTTTACACCACTTTATGCCATTACTTTAGGCCACTATACCCTTCACCACTCACCTCTATGCCACCTTACTCCACTCTGCTCCACTCCACTCTATCCTGCACCACCCCACTCTAGGCCATGTCATTCTACTCTGCTCCACTCCACTCTATACCACTTCACTTTCCCCTGTAACAATCTACATCATTGCACTCTACACCACTCTGGGCCACTCAACTCTATGCAACTGCACTCTGTGCCACTGCACTCTATGTCACTGCACTCTATGTCACTGCACTCTACGTTACTGGACTCTACTCTGCAACACTGCACATTGAAGCACTCCACTCTATGACACTGCACTCAACGTCCCTCCACTCTACACAACTATGCTCTAAAGTGCACCACTCTATGCCACTGCACTCTATGCCACTCTACTCTATGCCACTCTATGCTGCACCACTACACTCTAAGCTACTGTATTCTACACCACTGCACTCTATGCCACTCTACTCTGCACCACTGCATTTTTCTTTGCCACTGTGCTCTACTATGCAACACTCTAATTTACACCACTGCATTCTATGACTTTGCATTGTACTCTGCTGAATTCTATGCCACTGCACTCTACATCACTGTGCTCTGCAACACTCTACGCCAATGAGCTCTAGACCCGTCCACTCTACTCTACACCACCCCACTCCACTGTTACCCATATGCCATTGCATTCTGCTCCACTCTGCACCACTCTACTCTACCCCACTCCCATCTAAGCCTCTCTACTCTATGCCACTGGACTCTAAGCCACTGCATTCAACACCACTGCACTCTACTCTGTACCACTCAACTCTGCGCTACTCTATTCCATGCCACTGCACTCTACACCAAAGCACTCTACACCACTCTACACCATTGCACTCAACAGCATTCTACTCTGCAATACTGCACTCTGCGCCTCTGAACTCTATGCTACTCTACTCTGCCCTACTGCATTATTTGCCACTGCACTAGATGCGACTCTAATCTGCATCACTCCATTTTACGCCACTTCACTGTGCAGTACTCCACTCTATGCAACTACACTGTACGGCACTATACTCTGCATCACTGCACTCTACGCTACTGAATTCTACACCACTCTACTCTGTACTACTGCATTCTTTGCCACTGTACTTTACACCACTCAACTTTGCATCGATGAACGCTACGCCCCTTCACTCTGCAGTACTCCACTCTATTCCACGGCGCTGTACGCAACTGCACTCTCCTGCACTATACTCTACTCTGCAACCCTGTATGCTATTCTACTCTCCACCACTCTACGCCACTCCACTCTATGTCACTCTATTCTACACCATTGCTCTCTACGTCACTACACACTACTATTCAACATTCTAATCTATGCCACTGCCTTCTACGATGCTGCATTGTACACCCCTGAAATTTATGCTGCTGCACTCTGTTACTGCACTTTACTCCACTTTATTCTGAAACACCCTACGCCAATGCACTTTACACCAATTCACTTTACTCCACTTCATTTTACTCCACTCCACACTGTGTGACTCTACTTTATACCATTCCAAACTACGACACTCCACTCCTGCTACATCACTAACTTTTAGCCATGCTGAACAGCAGCTACATTGGTGTCAAACATGGCTACAACACATTGTAAAACCAATAGCTCTTGCATAGGTGAGACCTTTTGGCTTTGCCAATGCATGTTTTATGTGAGGAAATATTATTTTCCGGCTGGTCTGAATTTCTGCTAAAAGACAATGGCTAAATGGATTGTTTATATATATCTCGGAGGAATCTGTAAGGGCAGAGTCTGGAAATGGTTGCGCGGTGATGTGTGGCTTGTGTAAGTCCTCAGAGAATCCCTTTCCATCAGTCATCGCGGAAACAGAAGGAACTGACTCAAAAGAGCCTTGCCGCTTAAGGAAATGCATGCATTGCCCGTCACCACTGCTATAAAACCGTAGCACGCTCCGTCGCAGGGAGTTTTTCCATGATGCCCTCATAATCAGGAAACCGCCTTTCCTGTCTGGGCCATTAAGGACAGTTATAGCACAGCATCAGAGCATCGGATTCAAAGCCATGTCTGCTTTTAACAGCCAAAGACTGCGAGGGAGACACCCTTCTTTTGATGGAAAAGGCATGTGCTTGGGAGTGTAAGATGAGGGCTATGACCCTGTTGTACATTTTGTGCACAAATCTATGACGGCATCTGAAATAATTTTTTATTCAGGGGCGTGGGAGATGTCTGGCTACTGTAATGCCCAGAATAGTTCCTATACTGTACCCTTGTTTCCGGACCTCCATATAAACCAGAGGTCTGTAGTTTTGTCTTGACTGGCCCCTGGATTTCCATAAGGAAGGGTCGAGCTGATGCTTCAGGCCAGCACCAGACTGTGGCTCCAAATCAAAGGAAAAGGACAGCAAGTGGCATTTTTAAATTAGGTATTGGGGGAGCGCTCCAAGGACAAAATGTTATTTTACCTGAAGAGCTGATAATCCCGCAAACCGTTCCTGTCTCGTTTGCAATTCTGCAATGGATGGCACCCTCAGGCTGGTTTCAACCAGACTGATGACATGACCATTACTTGATGTTGTCAAGTCTGCTGGCATGTAGCTGGTATTATATTATTCTTAAAAGAGAACCCTAGCGTGATACTTGTGAATGATGGAGGAGGACCCTTCCTGTCATTAAAGTGAGCCAGGGGACAATGTTCAACTTCTCTTGTTGGTTTCAGCCTACTCTCTTATGTCTGTAACTACTGTAATATTTTATCATCATTTCAAAATACCATTTTCGCCTGCTTCTTTTCTCGCTTCTCAAGTCTAATAGTCTCTGCGCCTGAGCATTTTGAATTTAAAGCTGGTACATCTGAAGCTCCATTGTAACTTTGCGACAGGAACCTTATGCAATGTGGTAGACGCTGCTTCCACTTATACTATGACAAAAGTAGTGTGGAAATATTGTATCGGGGTGCAGTTGTAAACCTGGAGTCCTTCTCAGGGAGGGTCCACTATTATTTTGAAAATTAAACAATATTAGCAGATTAATAAAGTTTATATACACATAGGAGCACAATGTAATTTGTCTATAAATGTGAAGGAATGAGAAACTGAATACTAAAAATAAAGTTAGAATCAGGGGCGGTGCCTCCCTTAGGACGTTGGGGCATTGTCCCACTCATATTTTGCCCCCGTGGTCCCCCCCAATTAAATGTGAGTAAGCTACTATACATTCCAAAGTATTTTGCATTCTACATTCGTCAGTCAGCCTTCAGCCGCGGGCCGGTTGCAGTTTCGAGCGCCCGGAGCTAAGGAGGGTTCTGTGCCTAACATGCGGGCCTCAGGAGGTGGAGCTTAATAATATTGACATCGTAATACTCGTCTTCAGTAGCCAGCGCACCTGGGACCAAGTGCACATGTCAGGTTGGACTGCTGCCTTTCTACGGCCAGGCCAGCATGCACACTAGAGGCCTCTTTCAGAGTCTGTCCACCTGCTCATTAGTGAGCCGGGGGAGAGGTGGGGGGTGAGGGAGGGGGAAGGGGGGGAGGGGGGTGTCAAAACCTCAGCCCCTGGTCTCAGTAATGAGCGGTGAGTTTGCCTGCCCGAGCCAATCCTGGCACTGCTCTCTTAATATGTAATAGCAGGAGAAGCGTCTGGGTTACTAGGGGCCTCCGGTGCAGTGTGTGTACATGAGGCAGTATGAGGGTGGGAGGAGGCTGTCTTGCTCTCTCTAAACAACTAATAGGAGATGGTCAGTCAGTTCTTAAGGAACAGAAAAATGCTGAATGCTACTGGGATGTAGGGACCCAATTCAAATAGTTTGCCCACCACCTGGCTAGAATAAAGAGTCCATCGGCCCACCCTTGTTGGCGGAGATTCGTCATCTGGAGCTCAAGGAGAACTAAATCTAGGACCACAGTTCTGAGCCACCTTGCCCTGCTGGGTACCTGTTCTCATGCTCCTAAAGGCTCTTGCCAAGGTGGATGTATCAAACCATGTGAACTCAAGTAAAGTGCAGTGCTCAAGTGTGTGAAGAGTTAAAAATGGCTATTTGGACAAAAAATATGTTTATTAGAGATTGTCCAAATGTCATGTTTAAAATAACCTGATAGTATGAGAAATATTCACTATCTCCTGGCTATGGCTAATGCGGTCGACATGTTTCAGCCGTATTGGTCACCTGACCCGGCTTTCTTCAGGACCTAGATGTTAAGTAATGTAGGCTACTGCAGGAAAAACACACAACTAGTGCTTGAAATAAACTGTGTAAACTACAAATAAAAGGATATTAAGATGTTCCCTTGCTATTCCTGAGTCGTCCCAATCGCTTAGTGTCCCAAAGAGGAGTAAGTTGGGTCAGAACTCCTTGCCCGCCCATTTTTGCCTGCGCTGCATGCCATATTTTGACAGTGTGCTGTGTGGGCCCTATTAACGCAGGGGTATGCCCCTTATTGTAAAGTGCAGAGAGTACATTTCCGGGTCCCAATAGAAACCTATCCGCACTGTATGCGGGGTCTGACAGCGGGGCATGTATCCACTGGTTGATCACCTTTAATTGCGCCGCCCAGTAATACAATTGTATATTCGGGAGTGCTATCCCACCATCGTACCACCCACAAGCCAACTTATTCTGTGCTATACATGCCAGTTTGTTACCCCATAACAGGTTAGATACTTGGGCCGCTATCTTTTTGAAATAGCCTGGAGGTACAGGGAACGGTGTGTTTTCTAGTGCATACACGAAGCGGGGAAGCGCTATAATTTAAAAGAGTGCTCATTTTCCTAACAGCGTCAGCGGTAGCGACTCCCAGTGTGTTGCATCTCTCCTCAGACACTCCAACGGGGGCACTAAATTTCTGGAGAACAAGTCATTTGGGTTGGTTGTAACCTATATACCTAGATACTTAAATGTGTTGTCCGCGACCCGGAGTGGACAGTCTGCAGGGAGCTGTGGCGGGGGGCCATGCAAGACAAATAAGATAGATTTGGAACAGTTTATGGTGTATCCAGATGCCCTTTCGAACAGCTCCCAGATATTGAGAAGAATCAGTATGGAGCGCCTGGGGGATGCCAGATATAGCAAAACATCATCCGAGTATAGGGAGATGCGGTATTCCCACCCATCTGTCCACCTGAGACCCCGTATCATTGGCTCCTATCTGATCCATGCTGCCAGCGGTTCTAGCACCAGGGCAAAGAGTAGTGGTGACATGGGACAGCCCTGGCGCGTTCCTCTTGCAAGTGGAAAATCATTTGAGATGTGCCCATTGGCTGTAACGTGTGCTACTGGTTTAGTATACAGAAGACAAATCCACGGGCAGAATTTGGGGCCAAATCCCAAGTAATGAAGTACCGCGAATAGGAAGGGCCACTCCTCCCTATCAAGCGCCATTTGCTCGTCCAAGGAGAGTACGACCGCCGGCTCTTGAAGATATGGAATTCTGGACAGCACTCCATGTAGGCGTCTCAGGTTCAGTGCCGTGTTTCTGCCCGGCATAAACCCAGACTGATCCAGATGTATCAGGGTCTTGAGATGCGGTGTTAGTCTATTCGCCATTAATTTTGCGAGGATTTTGGCTTTTGCATTGATCAGTGAGATAGGGAGATACAAGGTACACTCTGCAGCAGGCTTTCCCTGTTTAGGTATCGCTACTATGGTAGCTAATCTTTGATCAAGCGGTAGTTTACTGCCCTTCAGGCTGTCGGAGTACATGCGTAGTAAGTGTGGGGCAATAGACCCCGTCGTCTTTTTATATAGCTCAATAGGCACATCGTTAGGTACCACCGCTTTGCCAGATTGCAACGATCTGATCGCCCCTTGTAGTTCTTCCACCGTGAGGTCCGCCTTGAGCGTGGAAGTCTCCTCCGAGGTGAGCCTAGGCATCGCTATATCTTTAATATAAGACAACGCATCCTCCATTGTCATTGTGGAGGACGATGTATATACTCCTCGGAAGTGCTGTGCTAGTGTGCGCACTATTACTAGTGGGTCCGTCGTCGTCTGCCCTTCCTTGGTCTGAATCCGTGCTATCCCCGTATTACTTTGCTCCCTCGTATCACGCAAAGCCAGGAGCCTACCTGCCTTGTCCCCGGCTTCATATATTTTATGTTTAGTGGCAGTAAGCCTTGACTTGGTCGCCTCTCTAAGGTAGTCTCTGTACTGCTGCTGCCCAATGCTCAGCGTCTGGGAAGTATCTGATGTGGGGTTAGTAGAATGGTGTGACTCAGCCTCCTGCAACTTTAACTCAATCTTGTGTAATGCCTGCTGCTTCTCCATCTTGTGCCCTGCTATGGAAACTTTGTAAGCCTCCCATAGGGTAGTCGGTGAGCTGACTGACCCAGCATTTTCTTCAAAGTAGTGTTTCGTCGCCGTGACCATCGCTTTTTTGATGTCAGGGACCTGTAAAAAGCCAGGGTAAATGGGGTAAATGCGCCTCAGAGTCTTGTGGTGATATGAGTAAGTCAATAGTGCTGGGGAGTGGTCCGAGATGCCCTTAGGTTTGATTTCTATACCATCAATGTTCCTAATACTATCCGCCAATGCCAGGAAGTAGTCTATTCTAGAGAGGCAGTTATGTACACCTGAGTGGAAAGTGTGGTGCCGTGTCGTGGGGTGGGGTGGTGCCATCGCCACACGTCAATTAGCCCAAGCGCCTCCAGAAAACCTTGAAAATAAGAGGCACATTTCTCATTTACATTGACGTTGGGGGTGTTACACCTACCAGCCACACCAGGAACCAATAATGATTTGTTAATAGTAAAACTATTCTCCAAGATTATACTCGACTCATCCAAATTAAAAGGACGTGCCTCACCAGTTTTTACCGATTGTTCGATTGGGCTTGATACTAATTAATCAAAAACAAAATTTGTTCTACCCAAACCCCTTTTGTTATTTAGCTCGTCAACATTAGGATCTGACACTGTAACCACGTCACTCATATTAAGGATCGAGCAGGAGGAAATATCAATTACTGATCAAGAAGCTTTTACGCTCTCATCTGATCTTTTACAGGACTCCACCTGTCTGGTACTCGGTGAATCATCCACCACAATTGACTCTGTAGGATATACCATGGCGCTGCTCTTCCTGCTTTGCTCCACTCCTGTTGCCTGCTGCAGCTAGTTGCTGGACCAAACGTGGTTGAAAACCTGGACTTGACTTCCTCTGAACCTGGATTGACGGCACCATGAGAAGGTCAGTAACTGACTGGATTAGGAATAGTAATTTTTACCCCTCTGAGATCCAACACTTTCCCTTCTGTAGAACTCACTGGAGTTGGAATAATACATTTAATTATTCTACTATCCAACTCTTTCCGTACTGTTGCACTTATTGTATTGGAAATATTAGTTTACATTCTTTTTAATAGTTTAATGTTTTCATTTATTATAGAATATGTTTTATTTTAAGTTATTGATATATATATATATGTATTTTTTTTTTTAAATAATTTTAAAGTTTAAAAATTCAATAAAGATAATAGTTAATAAATATTTTTTAAGTAAATATATGTATATGCCTAAATTATTTTGTTTGTGTGGTTATATTTTTTAATCAAGTTTATTTGTTATACTTAGTTAAAATGTATATTACATATCATTTTTTTAAATAATATTATTGATTAATAAATATTATTTTATTATATATATATATTTAAATAAATATATTTTACATCAATATTATATACATCAATATTTTTTACCTCTATGTTTTTGAGTCATACCTGTTAAAGTATGGGAGTCGATCATTTTGCAGTCTATATTTTTTACTCGATATTTAGAACATTGATGTTTGTCACATCGATATTCTATCAGTGAATTGTATGACACAGAATAGCATAACTGAAAGGGCTAGTGAACACAGACTATGAAACATTACGGGTATTTAAGATTACACGCAGAATTATGTGTGTTAATCACATTGCTTTTTGGTAAACTACAACTAATCCAGCACTGAAAGACATAAAACCAAGCCTCCCTCTTAGATCAATCGACCCCCTCTGAAAAGCAGGGCGTGTTGAAATTGCTTAAGTTTTCCAGAACAAATGGAGATAAACTAGGGCTGTCCCAGCAACGCCTGGATGCCTGGTCACCCTATCCTGGTAACAGCAATTATCCATTGAAAATATTGCCCTATCTTCACAAGAGAGAAATATTAAAAGCTATCATTAAAAAGTAGTAGGAAATGTTTGTTTTCCTTAATGTAAAATAAAGCAATATGAATAGAAGTATGACATTATAGCGCAAGCCAAATATTACTTACTCTTGTTAATTACATTACAATCTACCATCAAAAATATCTGCCTGTGCCCTAACCCTCTACCTTTCTCCTGACATACATGCACAGCTAGGCTATGTAAACAAAGACTAAAACCCAGAACTGGAATTATGGGGCAGATTTATCTATGTTTGCTACAATGCAGGCAGTGGCGGCTGGCATCTACGGGGGCCAGGGACACGCATGTAAAATAACATAAAAAAAATAAAATAAAATGTAACCCAGATCAGTTTACTGGGGGGTGAGTATTTGATTTGCTCAAACGCTCCATCCATCATCCCCTTTTGTATCGCTTTGTTCGCCCTAAGTTGGCAGGGTATGCTCAGACGTGAGTCTCTTGCTCACTTGGCCACTGGATTCAAGATAGCCTGGCTGATGAGGATTATGAATCCGAAACCGGTCCCAGGATGCTTGTTTCCGGTCCAGGGAAGACAGGGCTTGGCAGTTCGGGATGGACTGTTCCCATGAGGCACAGGGTCAGACTGATTTGCATATGGCCATGTCTGAACTGGGGTGGCTGAGTGAGCTAATGAATGGTGATGGATTAAGCCCAGATCAGTTGACTGGGGGTGAGTATTTGATTTGCTCAAACGCTCCGTCCATCATCCCCTTTTGTATCGCTTTGTTAGCCCTAAATTGGCAGGGTATGCTCAGACGTGAGTCCCTTGCTCACTTGGCCACTGGATTCAAGATAGCCTGGCTAATGAGGATTATGAATCCGAAACCGGTCCCAGGATGCTTGTTTCCGGTCCAGGGAAGACATGGCTAAGCAGTTCAGGATGGACTGTTCCCATGAGGCACAGGGTCAGACTGATTTGCAAATGGCCATGTCTGAACTGGGGTGGCTGAGTGAGCTAAAGAATGGTGATGGATTAAACCCAGATCAGTTGACTGGGGGTGAGTGTTTGATTTGCTCAAACGCTCCGTCCATCATCCCCTTTTGTATCGCTTTGTTCACCCTAAGTTGGCAGGATATGCTCAGACGTGAGTCTCTTGCTCACTTAGCCACTGGATTCAAGATAGCCTGGCTGATGAGGATTATAAATCCGAAACCGGTACCAGGATTCTTGTTTCCGGTCCAGGGAAGACATGGCTTGGCAGTTCGGGATGGACTGTTCCCATGAGGCACAGGGTCAGACTGATTTGCATATGGCCATGTCTGAACTGGGGTGGCTGAGTGAGCTAAAGAATGGTGATGGATTAAACCTAGATCAGTTGACTGGGGGTGAGTGTTTGATTTGCTCAGACGCTCCGTCCATCATCCCCTTTTGTATCGATTTGTTCGCCCTAAGTTGGCAGGGTATGCTCAGACGTGAGTCCCTTGCTCACTTGGCAACTGGATTCAAGATAGCCAGGCTGATGAGGATTATGAATCCGAAATCGGTCCCAGGATGCTTGTTTCCGGTCCAGGGAAGACATGGCTTGGCAGTTCGCGATTGACTGTTCCAATGAGGCACAGGGTCAGACTGATTTGCATATGGCCATGTCTGAACTGGGGTGGCTGAGTGAGCTAAAGAATGGTGATGGATTAAACCCAGATCAGTTGACTGGTGGTGAGTGTTTGATTTGCTCAAACGCTCCGTCCATCATCCCCTTTTGTATCGCTTTGTTCGCCCTAATTTGGCAGGGTATACTCAGACGTGAGTCCCTTGCTCACTTGGCCACTGGATTCAAGATAGCCTTGCTGATGAGGATTATGAATCCGAGACTGGCCCCAGGATGCTTGTTTCCGGTCCAGGGAAGACATGGCTTGGCAGTTTGAGATGGACTGTTCCCATGAGGCACAGGGTCAGACTGATTTGCATATAGCCATGTCTGAACTGGGGTGGCTGAGTGAGCTAAAGAATGGTGATGGATTAAACCCAGATCAGTTGACTGGGGGTGAGTGTTTGATTTGCTCAAACGCTCCGTCCATCATCCCCTTTTGTTTCGCTTTGTTCGCCCTAAATTGGCAGGGTATGCTCAGACGTGAGTCCTTTGCTCACTTGGCCACTGGATTCAAGATAGCCTGGCTGATGAGGCTTATGAATCCGAAACCGGTCCCAGGATGCTTGTTTCCGGTCGAGCGAAGACATGGCTTAACAGTTCGGGATGGACTGTTCCCATGAGGCACAGGGTCAGACTGATTTGCAAATGGCCATGTCTGAACTGGGGTGGCTGAGTGAGCTAAAGAATGGTGATGGATTAAACCCAGATCAGTTGACTGGGGGTGAGTGTTTGATTTGCTCAAACGCTCCGTCCATCATCCCCTTTTGTATCGCTTTGAGATTATTATTGGCAGCTTCTGCTGCTTTTGTTATGGCTTTCCTGGCTCTGGTCCTTTAAATTGCTGCTACTCCTGCTTTTAAACTTAAGGTTTTGTGGCTTTAGATTGCCGTTGCCCCCCGCGCATGCTTGCTGTTGGCGGTGGAGGGGGCGGTCCCAATACGATCGAAATGCAGCCTCTGACCGGAGCCGATACCGGCAGCCCCACAGCACACGGTTTCTGAGCTTTTTACCTCTCCAAGACCAGTGGTGCAAGGGTATTTTAACTGACAGTTTTAGCAGGCAGTGCCCGGGGCTGGCTGGACTTCTTCAAGAGATTAGCAGCAAATTTTGTTTAAAAATAAATAAATAAATAAATAAATAAATTTGCATTAAGTAGAACAGGTGAGGTGCAGCAAGCTAGCTGGCTGATTCGGTGGGTGGCAGGAAGGAGGAGTGGGAGGGGACGGCAGTGATAGTGGTGAGCGGCAGGCAATGTGCAGGCTAATCGCGTTTTGCTGTGAAGTCTACGGGCGTCAGATTCTGCCTGCTGCCGCCACACACAGTTCCACATGCACTCACCCGGGCTCCGCGACACCTCTCCTTCCACGCAGCCTTGATTCCCGGGCTCCCAAGCTGGTGTTTTTCAGTGGTTTTTGGCCGCGATTCGGCCGCGATTTCGGCCGCGATTTTCGGCCGCAGCGCGCTGCTCTTCCTGCTTTGCTCCGCTCCTGTTGCCTGCTGCAGCTGGTTGCTGGACCAAACGTGGTCGAAAACCTGGACTGGACTTCCTCTGAACCTGGATTGACGGCACCACGAGAAGGTCAGTCAATGACTGGATTGGTAATAGTCATTTTTACCCCTCTGCTATCCAACACTTTCCCTTCTGTAGAACTCACTGGAGTTGGAATTATACATTTAATTATTCTGCTATCCAACTCTTTCAGTACTGTTGCACTTATTGAATTGGAAATGTTAGTTTACATTCTTTTTAATAGTTTAATGTTTTCATTTATTATAGAATATGTTTTATTTTAAATTATTGAGATATATATATATAAATATATATATATATATATTATTTTTATATAATTTTAAAGTTTAAAAATGAAATAAAGATAATAGTTAATAAATAATTTTTAAGTAAATATATGTATATGCTTAAATTATTTTGTTTGTGTGGTTATATTTTTTAATCAAGTGTATTTGTTATACTTAGTTAAAATGTTTCTTCCATTTCATTTATTTAAAAAAATATATTATTGTTTAATATATATTATCTTATTATATATATATATATATATATATATTTAAATCAATATTTTTTTACAGCAATATTATTTACATCAATATTTTTTACCTCTATGTTTTTGAGTCATACCTGTTAACGTATGGGAGTCGATCATTTTTCAGTCTATATTTTTTACTCGATATGTAGAACATTGATGTTTGTCACATCGATATTCTATCAGTGAATTGTGTGACACAGAATAGCATAACTGAAAGGGCTCTTGAACACAGACTATGAAACATTACGGGTATTTAAGATTACACGCAGAATTATGTGTGTTAATCACATTGCTTTTTGGTAAACTACAACTAATCCAGCACTGAAAGACATAAAAACAAGCCTCCCTCTTAGATCAATCGACCCCCTCTGAAAAGCAGGGCGTGTTGAAATTGCTTAAGTTTTCCAGAACAAATGGAGATAAACTAGGGCTGTCCCAGCAACGCCTGGATGCCTGGTCACCCTATCCTGGTAACAGCAATTATCCATTGAAAATATTGCCTTATCTTCACAAGAGAGAAATATTAAAAGCTATCATTAAAAAGTAGTAGGAAATGTTTGTTTTCCTTACTGTAAAATAAAGCAATATGAATAGAAGTATGACATTATAGCGCAAGCCAAATATTACTTACTCTTGTTAATTACATTACAATCTACCATCAAAAATATCTGCCTGTGCCCTAATCCTCTACCTTTCTCCTGACATACATGCACAGCTAGGCTATGTAAACAAAGACTAAAACCCAGAACTGGAATTATGGGGCAGATTTATCTATGTTTGCTACAATGCAGGCAGTGGCGGCTGGCATCTACGGGGGTTCAGGGACACGCATGTAAAATAACATAAAAAAAATAAAATAAAATGTAACGAACCAGGTGACGCCCTCGCTGGAGACCTCTTATTTCTCCAACATAAGAAATGGGTGCTGGAACTCCTTTGGCCAATCCTGGCGCTGCTCTCATAAGCATCAGAGCAGCACTTGGATTGGTGGGTGTTCTCTCACTCTGCTTTCTAGAGTGCTCTGGAGGCTTTGGATTGCTCTAATTCAGCTTCCTTAAAATAGCTGGATTATAGATGTTTAAAGTGCACATGTGTGACTGGCCGTTGCAAGATGGCCGGCCAAAAAGACATGCGCACTTTAAAGAGTGCAATACCTGCCCACACTCCTTCCTGCTGCTGTCACTCAGCAGAGAACCCGCCTCTGTCCTGACGCGGGGGCTAAAAAATAAAATAGTAATTAATTACCATTTTAGTTTTAATCTCTGCGGCTTCGGGGGAATTTTTAAGTGGGGTGACATTCCTCCCCTCTACTGGAGAAGCTACCCTGAATGTAGGGAAGCAAAAACTGCTGCACTGTGTTGCATGAAAGGGAGACAGCATTGCGGAGGCACATCTATTACGATATTCTGCTGGTGCTCTCTACTCAAGTGCTGGTGCATTATTAGACTGCCTTGTACAGTAGTACACCGTACACCATAGTACAAAGCTGTGTGCGTGATGTCTAGCATTGCTTTTGCACTTACACAGTACCGTTCCAGTAAAAAATATTATGCTCATACATACTTTAAAACTTTTACCATTTTGACATGTGACTCTGAAAACAGGTTGGCACAGTTCTTGATTCAGAATTACCTCAATATTTGGTATTAGCTACCTGTATATGTAAATATCAGGTGGCAGCAGGATCGCAGCACAATCGTCAGAACGCCATCCTTTCAAGCGAAGCGAGACACGGACGCTCCCGCTCCCGCTCCTGCTCCTGCTACCATCATCGCCGAGGGGGGGCCAAGGGGGCTGCAGGGGAGTGAAACGGAGAAAGGATAAAGGGTTCACCGCGCCCGTTTTTTCGGATCTGCCTGCAGCTCCATTCACGGCGGACAGCCCGACTGCCTAACCTGCTGCAAACAGTGAGTGAGGGAGGAGTGGCTGCGGCGGCGGCGTGCAGGCGTGGGTAGGTGCGAGCGCTGCCTGAGCTGGGCCAAGGGCCGAGGGCTGAGCGCTGTGACAACAGCACCCCACTGCCACCTCCACCTCCACTGCAAGCCTGCTCCTCTGTAAGCCACAAGACTGGAAAGGAACAAGACTCCGAGGTCCGAGGAGCTCAAGTTTCTGTGGAGCGCAGAGCAGAGCGTGTGGCCAGATTGTCGCTGAGGGCAGAGCGGAGTGGAGCAGTTACGGCACGGTACAGGGCTGAGCAGTGTGGTGATCTCAGCCACCAACGGGAGTTAGCAGCAGCAAACCGACAAACCGGCTATAGCACAGTAGTTCAAACCTTGCACGGACCAGCCCGTGAAGCTACTGACTGCGCGAGTAGCACTAGACCATCCCGGGAGGGACCGGATATACACCAGGGCTAAACCGGTGAGTGGTGTGTGGGCGTATTGGTGTGGGGTGTGCAGGGGGGGGGCGCAAAACGACTAGTGTTTTGCCACTGAGACAGCAAAATCAAAAAATCACGGTCAGTGTGCACTCTAAGCCTCCCCAGCTCCCCACTTTCCACCTTCCACCGTCTGTTGATCGGTTGCAACCTAGGGCCAACAGCCTAATATGAGATCTGGCAAGATTCGAGGGGGCCAAATGAATAAAGGAGGGCCAAATAAGCGAAAACAAAGGACTAAGCCATCTAAGGGGGAGATTGAGGCTCAGACAGATGTGTCCACAGCTATAGAGAATACCCCCCTACCAGAAACAATTGACCTAACGGTCTCAAGTGAGTTAACGGAGCAAATACAGGTCCAAATTGCCACGACCAAACAAACAAGAAAAACGACGAATAAAGAAGGGGGGAATAAAATGAACATAACTTTGATCCAGCCTAAAATCTATACAAAATTCTGTTTTCTAAAGAATCCAGGGGACGTTTTATTTTCAAAGATTAATAAAGTATCAGGCCTTCAACCGCCTCTTGAACCATTCCAATCCAGCTTAAACCACCATCCCAGAGATAAGCGGCCCCGATTGGACGACAGCTACAGTAATAGCATCGGCAACAGCAGAGGAGACAAAAGTATATCATCTATAACACCACCCCAAAAAACTTCAACACCTCAGCGCAATAATATCAAAATGGGGCAAAAATTCGAGATGGCAGGTACCCCGGCATGACGGAAAACGACCATAGACGCCAATTTAATACAAATACATCATCCAAAGGACGCCATGGAAATGCTGCCATTAAAATTGGAGAAGAAGATCTCTAACATCAACAGTAACATCGAGAATGTCAGCATGAGCAAAGCGGGAACTGCAACCCCACCAGCACGGTCATTAGAGATGGAACCTTCATTAGTAGTCCTTGATACATCAAACAACGAACCCACACTAGCACCCAAGGCGTCAGAAGGGACCCGGAATACAGTGGCGTCACTAGGGGGGTGCGGGGGGTGCGGACCGCACCGGGTGACACCTTCACATGGGGTGACACCAATCAGCGCACCTGCTTACAAGCAAATTTTCCAGCCCCCGCGCTGTGCTCCTCTGACGCACCCACGACGCACGCGCGCACGCACGCACGCAAGCGCGCCACTGAGTCAGGGAGACAGGGGAGTGCTGCTGGGTGATTTATAGAACCCCTACTAGAGGGGCACAGCCACAACCACAGCGGAGTCTAAATAAAAAGGTTAGTGGGGCGATAGATGGTGTGATTTTCAAAGTTCAGGGCTCGGGTTAAAGGCAGGAAAACTTTAAAAGGAAAGGGCAAGGGGTTAGGCTTTTTGACGTTTCCAAGAAGGCTTCCGAAACTTGCCTTGAGGAGATCATGATGATGTAAACGCTAACCACGGGTGCAGCAACCCCCCTTCCACCTGCGTCCTGGGCATTGGTTCCTGTTGGCATTACTGGGAGGCTGGCACAGAGGAGGGCGGCTGCGTGCTTTTGCACGCATTAATTTGCAGTCACAGCAGAAACGGTAACATTGTTTAAAGGGAAGGTGTGCACGCAGCACTCGCAATCCGAATTATGTTTAGCAAACACTAATATCTTGTCCCTAAAGTGGCGTGCACCCCACGAGTTTACTTACTATTGGAAAAACTGGATTATTGAAGACTTTCACTGCAGAGACAGCATTACATCTCTTGAACTCGAGCGGAGTGGCAAATATGTCATCGAGTCTGGACTACGTCTACTTCATGTTGTATTTACATTTCACGATTCGAGAGGGGTTGATTTGTCTGTTCACTGCAATGAGTGATTTATGTTTTATCTTGGCAGCGTTATGTTTCATATAACCACCTACTCTCTGTGATAATAATTTGGTCATGTAAATTACTTCTTTTATTTTTTCATTTAGATTCCTTATTCGATTTGGCAATGTATCACAGTTGGGGATTTGGGCATCTATTTGCAATTACTATACTAGTGCATGATGGGGATGTTAGTTTTTGAAAACACAGCACAGAGCATGCAGGAGGCCACGGGGTTTCAATTAAGGACTCATTTAGAAAACGTGTGTAAGGGGGTTTTAAGAACGGTTTAGGAGGGAGGGCAAAAGCTGGTGTTCACGTTGTTCATGTTTACGTTGCACACGAATGAGGACACATAGCTGAAGCCACCGGTTACGGTAACAAGGTAAAAGAAGTACTGTTTATTGGTATAAATGAGAGAACAGCAAGGGGTATGGGGAGAGCATTTTATCGGCATTTCAGTCTTTGTTTCTTGTTAATGAACACACGGAAGGGAGAGTCTACAGAGCAACGGTTCTTATTTAACACTGTTTGATTTCAGGCAGGCTGTAATGGAAGGGGTTGTGAGGCAGTAGTTTATGGTAATTTAGTTTTATTTATGTAACACGAGGGTTGACTGAAGGGAATTCAGTAGCAGGTGGCACACTGGTTATATTTAAATCATTTAATGAACAGTAATACATGGTTTGCATTTTTGGGTATTTGTTTACGTGGTCCTTTTTAATTTATTTCAGTACCCCTGATGAAGAACTAATGAAGAGTTCGAAATGCATTGGGTTTAATTTTGGCTTGTTCGAAGGAATGTTGAAAGCACATGTCTATGGTTAAGCTTGGGCAACATATGACATTTGAAAATGCGAATTAAAACATTCTTGTTTCATCTGGCTGTCTCTGGAGTGATTAAATAATTGTTGAAACATATGGATTATTGGATCATTGGACTACTATGGATTACTTGGGTCAAAATGTGAAAGTATGGTTTGATTACAAGGAGTGTTTCCTCATTTCAGCAGTGCAGCAGCTGGGGACGCAAATGTCGCCCTCTACTTATATCATTATGAAAGCTGTGTGGGGACGAGCACAGCGCTGTTTTGCACGCATTAATTTGCAGTCACAGCAGAAACTGTAACATTGTTTGAAGGGATGGTGTGCACTCGCAATCCCAGTTCTGATTACTGGGAGGCTGGCACAGAGGAGGGCGGCTGCGTGCCCCCTATGCATGGAGGAAGCAGTGAGCACGAGTGCTGCAAAATGAGGAGTTGCATTCTACAGTCTTTAAGCGGCAATACCTAAGAATTACTTATAGATGTTATACATATAGCATAATGTAAACAAAAAGCATGACTAACGAATATTTTTTGTCACTTACCCTTGTAGTGCTTCTGACTTTCTCTTGAATTTAAGGAGCCAGGAGTATTCCTAGCTCACGTGTGAAATTCAGAAGTATGGCCTGAGTACTACATAAGTAAGTCACAATGACTCATAGCACACTGTTTGTGAGTAGGGCGTACACAGGGTTGCAGAAGCACGCATTTTCACTAGTGGTCAGAAAGGAAATATTAAAAGAATAAGAAAAGACATAGGTGATATATTTCTATCTATACATGAACGTATATATATCTTTAGCTGCCATTGTGCAAATATGGTTCAGCAGCATCTTCAACTTAAAGCCCATTTTTCGATTTGCCAATACCGTTTTGACACCATTGATACATGTGAACAAAATTTCGAAATCTATTAGCAGAGTCAACTAAGGTCCAGGGTGCCAAATTTCGTTCAGTTTCTTTCAGAGGGTAGAAAAGATTATGGGCCTGGAGGGGCCAAAAATGTATTTATAAAAATGTAAACCACACTCGAAAAGGTTCTTTTTAAATCCACTATGACAAAATAAATATAAGAGCTTGCTGCTAATAAGCGTACAAGCATTTCCCACAGTCAGTAGGTGCAGGGCCTTGCTGCAGACCACGGCCTAAGAGCAATCACTGCTTTGACCGAAGGGTGACCGCCCATTCTGGGATGGACACAGAGTCTGGCCGCAGGCTAATGCCTGTGAAAACCCCTGCTGAGGGCTGGGCACAGGGTTTCCGGCTAACACACTTAGCACACAGACAAAGGTCATGGCAGTGGAAGTGGACCCCATTGAGGCTAGACTTCCGTTGACACTGTGTCTTTTTTTCTTTTTAGCTTTGTGTTATCTGCATGGTGGCATTATAAGTTATGGCATGCATTATGTGCGTTACTAAGTATTACTAGCAAATATCAGTGGTTAATGCATTTTCAGAATCATTACGTTTTTAACAGGGCTTTATTAAATACACTTAGGAATATATATACACTGAAAATTCAAAGAAACAATTAAAATCTTGTGTTAAAAAGATCAACCATCTATACATATTCACATAACAAATAAATGAGAGGATGCAGTATCTTGTGGTATCACTTTAAATTACAATCATAGTTTAGTTCCTTTGTTTATGTGTTGGGTAGGTGGGACTTCTTGCCCTACATGTGCCAGTTGTGTCTGGTACCTCTGTGGTACACCTCTGCCCTACATGTGCAGGTCTTCTGGCCTTGTCCACAGTTCAAAAGCTGAATATATGTATATATCTCTCCACAGTGTGAAAATATGCCTGATTTCAAAAAGAAAATAAATATATTTTTATTCTCCACAAAACAGTATTTTTGGCAATAACGGTTACCCCTCTACTGGCTAAAAAAGAAATTGTGCTCCCAGCCACCCAAATAGTAGAAAACAACCTAATTAAATTGTCTCTGGGGCCCTGAATGGATAAATCCTTTACCAATTGTAACTAGATCTCCAGGCTAACTTCTGTCCCACAGTCCACTCCTCCCTCCCAATATACAATCCGTCATACTTCCCGTTCTCCATCACTGTATTATGTTTTTGTGGCGGATTTATTCCTGCTTGTTCATGGGACTTAAGTAGTTATAATCATAATCACTCTCAGGTACTGAGTACACCCATTTTTCATTTTGAGACCTATTGGTTTTGTCAATGCTTGTTCGGTTAAGGTGTCTGCATTACATTTAATATACAACTACATTTAGGTTAAAGACCACATTTTAGCTATAGAATATTTTGTTCTTTTTAGTTACCTGCCTGGACCCCCTTCCCACACTCGCTGATCTTCCCCATCATACTCACAATCACAGTTCCCATACTTTTTTATGCACCTTTCAGATATGAGTGGTCTTGCGTGGCAGGATGTAGAAGCTACACTGGATGTAGAAACAACGCCCATTAGCAAAAATCCTTAGTGGAGGGACCAGAAATAAATTCTTGGTTGCAGGGAGGATTGTATATTGCTTTCTGTTATTTGCCAACTGTGTCTACTGGCGGACTCGGAGCAGGGGAGGTCCATGTGGTAAGTCGTGAGGGGGTGACACCATGAGTTACCTGCACCGGGTGACACCAACCCTAGTGACGCCACTGCCGGAATATAGATGTAAGCCAGAAGAATTGCTCTCCAGAGGTGATCGAAATCTCTTCTTATCTAAGGAAAGAGGAGTGGGAGGAACTCATGGCGGCCTACCCAAAAGACCTGAGCACAAGTAGGACGGCCAGTGAGACATCAAAAAGCGGATTGGCCCACCTGCAGACAAATATAGCAGGAATGGTGGGGCCAGAAATAGCACAACCCTTCAAAATGCCTCCCGTGCCCCAGGAAGCGGGGCTCAAAGAGTGTCATGGAAACCAGGATGCAACTCCAGCTCAGGCCAGGCAAGAAAGCGCATGGCCCAGTCTCCTTAATACAGTACAACCTCTGGTGGACGCAGCACACTACCAATCAGAGAAAATGGACGCCCAATTAACATTGTTAGACACGCTGGCAGTATTTGTAGTTGCAATAGATGGGAAGCTGGGCACGTTAAATTCGCTTCTTCAGAGTAAACTTAACCAACTTGAGGATACCAAAAGGAGAAATGGCAATGAGTGCGAATGTGGCCCAATCATTGACAAACTGGCCACCCTGCCAACACTAATGTCAGACTTATGCGGACATCTCAAACGATCTGCCGAACATAGCCAGAAGATCAGCAGCGACATACTGGGTTGCCCAAAATTAAATGGACCCGGCAAAGTGCCTACTGCACAAACAGGGGCGGCAGAGGTTGACGCCACCCTCAGCAAGGACACTGTTGCCAAACGGCATGATAAAACATCGAAGACCGGTGGCCATGATCACTCAAGGACGGAAGAGAAAACCCAGGACACAGGGGAGAACATGATGGAGCCAATAACGCCTCTATCAGCAGGTGTCGAAGACGATGCAGACACAAACCATAAATTAAATGCCAAACAGAGGAGAGCAAAAAAACGCAAAGGGAGAAAACATAAGCTCTGCTCTAAACGTGAAGGCTTTAGGCAACTTTTTGGGCAAACTAAGACCGCAGAACAAAGCACGAGTAACTTGGTGGAAGAAATATCCCCAAATCGTGAATACGATGAAACAGGCGGCACATCTGAAGACATTGCCCAACCAGCAAATAAAAGCTCAGTGAAAATAGAAGCTGATTCACTAAGTAATCAAGCTGCGGTGCCCCAACATTCTGGGTCCATCACTTCATTGGCCGACCCTGGGTCACGGAACCAGCTAACGCACAATATCGAGCCTTGCACAAAACCCATGGGAAGCCCAAAAGCTTTCACAAGCCCAAGGGGAGAAAAAACAGGAAGACAAGATCTAGGACTCACTGAAAACCAAATATCAGCTATCACTAAAGAAACGGTGTCAACTTATTTACAAGTGGACCAGCCAATGTCAACAATCGCCCCTGTAGCCCTGACTTTAAAAATGCAGCTTCCACGCTGTGAAATCTCTGATCCAACTGAACGTGCAAGGGATCAAAGCTCAGCATGGGAGCACAATCGAGAGGGCTTTCGGGCATCCGTAAATACAATAAGCAATACGAAGCGGACAGCAACACTAAATACGGACAACGTATTTGGGGTATGTCACTGTTACAACGCAACTTTTACGTCGGAATGCTGTTACAACGCAGCTTTTACAACGCTGGTTCCATTACATCGGATGCCATTACAACGCAGGATATTACATAGCAGATGCTATTACAACGCATACCATTACATCGTAAGTATTGGTAAGTATATAATTTTTTTTAATTTTTTTTTATATTATATAATTAATTTAATCATTATTAATTTTAAATAAATTAATTTATTTATGTTGTTTAATATTATAAATTAAATATATTAATTTAAGTAATTTTTTTAATAAGTATGAGTATAGGAGTATATGTTTTGGGGTACTGAGGTATATGTTTTGGGGTGTTTGGGTATTTTTAGGTTTTAGGGCAGGGTTTGGGTTTTGGGGTACAGGGGTATTTTTAGGTTTTAGGGCTGGGTTTGGGTTTTGGGGTACAGGTTTTTTTTAAGTTTAGGGCAGGGTTTGGGTTTTGGGGTACAGGGGTGTTAGGTTTTAGGGCAGGGTTTGGGTTTTGGGGTACAGTGGTGTTTTTAGGTTTTAGGGCAGGGTTTGGGTTTTGGGGTACAGGGGTGTTTTTAGGTTTTAAGGCAGGGTTTGGGTTTTGGGGTATAGGGGTGTTTTTAGGTTTTAGGGCAGGGTTTGGGTTTTGGGGTACAGGGGTGTTTTTTGGTTTTAGGGCAGGGTTTGGGTTTTGGGGTACAGGGGTGTTTTTAGGTTTTAGGGCAGGGTTTGGGTTTTGGGGTACAGGGGTGTTTTTAGGTTTTAGGGCAGGGTTTGGGTTTTGGGGTACAGGGTTTTTTTTAGGTTTTAGGGCAGGGTTTGGGTTTTGGGGTACAGGGGTGTTTTTAGGTTTTAGGGCTGGGTTTGGGTTTTGGGGTACAGGGTGTTTTTAGGTTTTAGGGCAGGGTTTGGGTTTTGGGGTATAGGGGTGTTTTTAGGTTTTAGGGCAGGGTTTGGGTTTTGGGGTACAGGGGTATTTTAGGGTTCAGGGGTAGGGGTAGGTTTGTGTTTAGGGCTAATTAAATTATATTTACCATTTTTAAATTAATTAAAATATATTTATTAAATTAAATTAATTATATTACATTAATTACATTTTTTAATTAAATTAATTAAATTAAATAAATTATTTTAATTAATTTAATTGAATTACATTTTAAAAAATATTTAAATTAAATTAATTTCATTATATTAATTAAATAAAATTAATTACAATTTTTATTAAAATTAAATAAAATAAATAGATTTTATTTTATTAAATTAAATTAATTACTATTTTAAAATGTATTTTAATTAAATTAATTAAATTAAATTAATAAAATTAACTTAATTACATTTTTAAAAAAAAGGTATACTTACCTATACTTACGATGTAATGCCATGCGTTGTAATAGCATCTGCTATGTAATGCCATGCGTTGTAATGGCATCCGATGGAATGGATCCTGCGTTGTAAAAATTCCGATGTAACGGAATGCGTTGTAAAAAACCGCGTTGTACTGACACCAATCCGTATTTGGAGGTGCTACCAACCAAGGGGAAGTTTCGGAAGCCATATGGTTCACCCCTGATTTTACCTCCAAAGGAAGTCATGATATCCTTAACAGAGGCAACATCTTGCGATTATTGGCCCATATCCCTTTACTGGCATTTGTGGCAAGCTCTGACCTGAAGTCTATTGAATTTATAGCTGCGGAAGGCACAGGAAAAGAAGCGACGAAGGCAATTTGGGCTTCGGTAGACCTGGCACAGAAGATCCTTATGGAATCCGAGACTTTTAAAAACTGGGGCATCACGTTGAAGCCCTTTACAAAGCCACGATACCCGGACGTACTGTGCTCAGAGAGAAGCCTGAACCTGAGGGAGTACGCAGAAGGCAGTAAAATCTCGGTTCTAAGGGGTGCTGTTGGGCCAAGCCGCACTGACAGGGAAGGGTTCATTGGATTCACTCACGGGGAACGACATGGAAGACAAGCCCCTAATGGGTGGCAGGAACAAAGACGGTTCGTGAGAACCATAACAAACAGTAATTGACAAGTGCAGCGGACAACAACGGAGCACCTACAAGATCAATTGCGTTTATGTTCCTGGAATATAAATGGGCAAGCATCCAAAATGCGTGACTCGGACTTCATAGCTTATATTCGATCCTTTGATCTAATTGCGCTACAAGAAACCTGGCTTGCCGAGCCCCCGCACCTTCAGGGGTACCTACGCTTTTTCTCCGGCGCAAATCGCTTAGCCAGGTACGGTCACTTAAGAGGAGGTTTGGTAATCTATGTAGCTACAACTAGCTTTGCGATGGCTAAAGAAATCGGGCCCTCGGCGACAGCTGCACTTGCAGTTAACCTGTCTCTGACAACAGGACAAGGCAAAACAATTAATAACTGCATCCTGGTCAATGCTTATATTCACCCCAAAGGAAAGAAAAAAGCAGCGGAGGAGTTATATGCATACATAGAAGAATGCATCATGGGGGAAAAAACAGCGAACTTAGTACTCACTGGGGATTTCAACCTCAATCTTATGGGAACAACACAAGAGGAGGGTATCATGACACAAAATACATTCTGGGCCCTGCCACAACAAGGCAAGCCACGAACAGCCAATCAATCAAAACTGGGAAAGAAGGTACTCGAAGCACTAGAAAACTTCAACATCAGGGCATTAAATGGCAGGTTTGCAGGGGATAACCCGCCAGCCTCAACTTTTCACTCAAGAATAGCGAATAGTACGCTAGATTATACATTCATGTCACTTTCACTCTTCCAATTTACAATATCTTATCGGATAGGGAACCAGACAGATAGTGATCATTGTCCTCAGGAAATCACTATGGACCTTGCAAAACCAATTTACGAGTATTCGACGGCTCCTAAAGAGTCCATCTACACCGTAGATTTTAAAAAGATCAAGTATTCGGCCGCAATGGGTGAATTTTTGATTGGCCTGGCAAAGCAACATTACATGGAGCGCACAGGCCCCAATGAAGTAGCGAAATGGGTGCAGTTTACTACTACCCTGGGACAATATGCAACAAAGCCAAAAGGGCGCACAAGGACGAACAAGCTGGGCACCCTTCCCCAAGCATATAGAGGGAAAATAAAAGAAATGAAACACTTAATCTCTAAGTTAACTAGAGCAGTACAGCAGGATCAAAATAACAAAGGGAAGCTGCATCAACTCTCTAAATTAAAAGCTTCATTAAAAAAACTAAAGTGGGAAGCAAACAGAACTATAGAGGAACAACTCTGGGCAACACTTCATGAGGACATAAAAAAGAATGACGGTGCAAGTTTTTGGAAAACAATAAATTCATTAACGCACCCTGCAAAAATTGAGATTACATCAAAGATCACAGAGGCAACTTGGGCAGTATATCTCAAAAATCCCTTTAACCGTGATCTGGCGGCCAATCAGAATATGAGCAAACCTTTCCCTGTACGAGCCCATGACGTTGGTAATAGGTTACAAAGGTGCCCAATTGACCAGGACACGGCAGGGGACGCAGATCATATATTATTGGAACCCATAATAAAGCGGCAAATAAAGAAAGGAAGAAGGGAAGGCGCGCCGGGTCCAAACGGGATTCCGCCCGTCCTCTTCAAACAAGATATGGACTATTGGGCAGTGGCACTTGAACCCCTTTTTCGGGAGATCAGGCACACTAACATCTTACCAGACACTTGGAAGGGTTCCATCATTGCCCCCATATATAAAGCAGGGGATAGAGGCCTTCCTCAAAATTACCGGCTAGTTGCCTTAATCGATAATGATGCGAAGTATTGTGCAGGTCTAATACTGGAAGAACTAAAGGCATGGGCCATGAGGAAGTCTCTTATACCTGTTAATCAAACAGACTTCGTTAAAGCAGTGGGGACAACAACAAACATACTGACTATGGGTATGCTTATAGATAAGGCAGAGATGAAAAAAATGCCCCTGCACCTCTACTATATTGACTATAAGGCGGCATTCGACAACATTAACCGCAATCTACTATGGACAAAACTCAATGATTGGGGTATCCCAAAAGGGTTGTTGGAGCTGTTAATTAATTTACATACAGACACTTGGATTCAGATTAAGGTGGGGGACGGCTCAATGCTGTCAAGGCGGATACAAACAAACAACGGCCTTAAACAGGGCTGCGTGTTGGCCCCCACACTGTTCAACCTGTTCCTGGCGGACTTGGTGCCCCTATTAAACAACTGCAACTCACACTCGCAAAAATTAGGAGGCCTAAATCTACCATGCCTTTTATATGCAGACGACCTGGTGCTAATAAGCCATACAAGAGTAGGGCTCCAAAATCTCTTAAATACGACCTAGAGATATTCCGAGTTAAATGATTTAACAGTGAACCTCGAGAAAACACAAACAATGACAATCAGCAAGAACAAAAACAAGAAAGTCTTCTCGTGGTTCTGGAATAACACCCGCATTAAAGACACGTCGTCGTACAAATATCTAGGTGTGAAAATTGACTGTGGTGGCCAATTCAGCGAACAAAGGGCCAGCATAAGAGGCAAAGGCCTCGCTCTGGCAATCTCTTTAAAAACACTAAACAACAACCTCTCCGGCCCTTCTTTGACCCCTTTACTGAATGTGATACGTGCCAAACTGCTACCAACGCTGACTTATGGGAGTGAGGCCCACCGAGGCAGAGATGCCGTAACACTTGACAGTACAATCGTGTCGGCATATAGAATCATCTTCAGCCTACCAAAGCGAACCTCCCCAGCACAGATCAGATTGGAGTTTGGTATTCGGTCACAGTTTTTGGCACGACAGGGGGCATATATCTGCTCATGGGACAAAGTAAGGAAAACAACTGAAGGAACGTTGAACGAATATTTATGGAAAGAGCTAGAGCAGACCCAAAACTCACCAGCAGCAAAATATCTGGAAAAGAGCATAGTGAACACCGGGCTGGCAGAACTCTGGGCGTCCCCTGCAGATCACAAATCACTAAATAAATTGGTGAAGAAATCGATCAAGCTTCAGTCATGGGTCGAGGATAAAGCCACCTTATCAAAAAGATCTCATGCATGGATGGTATTAAACACATACCTGACACAAGCCCCCCAGCCTTATCTCGGTCTAGGCTATACGAAAAAAACCAAACTGTCCTTTTTAAGATACAGACTGGGCCTGCTACCATGCATCCTACACCTCCCTCACTGGCTGAGATCGAAAGCAGGAATACTATGCAGGCTATGTGGCATTGGGGCTGAAGACATGATGCATCTGCTATGCTCGTGTAAAGAACTGCAAGAAGAAAGGAAGCTCCTGCTGAAACGCCATTTTATTCTACAGGGTGTACGCACACGAAGGAGTGCAGTGCTAACCTGCTTCTCAGCACAGGACCCTCAGCTGAGCTGCAGCTTCGTGAAATTTTTAAAAGCAGTGGAAAAAAAACCTACCAAAAACTGACCCATGAACAATCTACAAACAGGACATATGATTTAATTTACATTGATGAATCATCTATGTTGTAAACTTTAATGAATTTTACGGGAAATACGAATAGACTAACAGGCCTACAAAGTGGATGAGAAGTACAGAACGGCCTATTGTGGGCGGCAGGCAAAATATATATTTTTTATGTTGAATAGCTTATGCATATCGCACTATAGTATAGAATTGATCTTAAACGCGTGTTTTTTTTATGAGCATTTTAACTTTCTTATTGTGTACTGTATTGCATTGGTTTTAATTAACTGCGCAATAAACTATAAAAATGAAATGAGGTGGCCACTTTGTATGTGTGAACCTGCAAGTTCAATGGTTTCCCTGGCTACCCATGGTTGGACGCTCAGCATTCAAGGCACTCTACATCACACCAAGGGCACCTAGCTAAGACAAGGGCTGCTCCTTCATTATTCTTAATGTAATTTTCAGAAGGGAACCTTCCGCTTTAGACCAGCAGATCAGCTTACCACACTGGAGCTGCCATGTGGCCTTGTGACATGTGTGACACTTTCAGCCATCCCTGGCTTTTCAACCAACAGCATTATGCATACTAGGGACCTTATTTACCAGGCCCTTGTGGCACTTTTGTGCTGCTGGAGCATCACTTTTTTGACCCTCTGGTGGCGTAATGTACAGCAGCATTTTTACAAGGCCACGCAAAGCCCCTTTACGTGGCTTTTCATGGCCTTGTAAATATGTGCTTCTTTCATGCAGAACACTGCGTTAAAGGTACATTCCATGGATGTTGTTGTGAGTGTTGCTATGCAACTTCCAGGGAATCTGAAGCATTCCCAGATTTATGGGGAATCGTATACCTGGGGATGCGTCTGATTCCTATGCCTCCCCAAGGAAGGCATAGAATTGGCGCTACAAGGAGAAATACTTTTATTTCTCCTTGTTTTTTCCTCTTTCCATGCGTTCATAGAAAGAATAAAATGCCACCAATTATTGTTTTTGTGTAGGAAGGTCTCCCTTCCTGCACAAAAACAATCATCCGGCACAGTAATCACCCTTGCAACATGATGCAAGGGTGCCTGTGCTGGCGCACGGGTGCTGTTTGTGCACCAGAGCATGGGAGAAGGACAGGAATGCGCCATATCTTGTAGATATGGTGCATTCCTGCCCTTTTTTGATGCATGGCAGCACAGCACGAAGGCTTGCTGCGCTGCCGTGAGTCAAAAGCTTGTAAATGAGGCCCTAGGATTTTTTAAACAAAATGGGGTGATGGATGTAGCAGGATGCTTGTTTCCAGTCCAGGAAAGACATAACTTGGCAGTTCGGGCTTGACTGTTTCCATGAGGCACAGGGTCAGACTGATTTGCATATGGCCATGTCTGAACTGGGGTGGTGGAGTGAGCTAAGGAATGATGATGGATTAAACCCAGATCAGTTGACTGGGGGTGAGTGTTTGATTTGCTCAAACGCTCCGTCCATCATCCCCTTTGGTATCGCTTTGTTCGCACTAAGTTGGCAGGGTATGCCCAGACGTGGGTCCCTTCCTCACTTTGCCACTGGATTCAAGATAGCCTGGCTGATGAGGGTTATGAACCTGAAACCGGTCCCAGGATGCTTGTTTCCGGTCTAGGGAAGACATGGCTTGGCAGATCGGACTGGACTGTTTCCATGAGGCACAGGGTCAGACTGATTTGCAAATGGCCATGTCTAACTGAAGTGAGCTAAAGAATGATGATGGATTAAACCCAGATCAGTTGACTGGGGGTGAGTCTTTGATTTGCTCAAACGCTCCATTCATTATCCCCTTTGGTATCACTTTGTTTGCCCTAAGTTGGCAGGGTATGCCCAGACTTGGGTCCCTTGCTCACTTTGCCACCGGATTCAAGATAGCCTGGCTGATGAGGGTTATGAACCCGAAACAAGTCCCAGGATGCTTGTTTCCGGTCCAGGGAAGACATGGCTTGGCAGTTCTGGATGGACTGTTTCTATGAGGCACAGGGTCAGACTGATTTGCATATGGCCATGTCTGAACTGGGGTGGTGGAGTGAGCTAAAGAATGATGATGGATTAAACCCAGATCAGTTGACTGGGGGTGAGTGTTTGATTTGCTCAAACGCTCCATTCATCATCCCCTTTGGTATCGCTTTGTTTGCCCTAAGTTGGCAGGGTATGCCCAAACGTGGGTCCCTTGCTCACTTTACCACTGGATTCAAGATAGCCTGGCTGATGAGGGTTATGAACCCGAAACCGGTCCCATGATGCTTGTTTCCGGTCCAGGGAAGACATGGCTTGGCAGTTCGGGCTGGACTGTTTCCATGAGGCACAGGGTCAGACTGATTTGCATATGGCCATGTCTGAACTGGGGTGGTGGAGTGAGCTAAGGAATGATGATGGATTAAACCCAGATCAGTTGAGTGGGGGTGAGTGTTCGATTTGCTCAAACGCTCCGTCCATCGTCCCCTTTGGTATCGCTAGGATTTTTGAAGTCATAGTTTTATGTTCAAAATGAAACCACAAGTTCCAGAATGCAGTTTCTTGTTGAATGTGTCATACATGGCATGTGTTCACTTGCCAGCTATGAAAACTGGCTATCAATAAAGCGCAGCATTATGCATACATGCTGAATCTCTGAGGGGTTAAAACAGCAGATATCTTTCAGTTTAGTTTTCTGCCTTAGTTAAGTTTTACTTCTTTACATCATATTACAACACTGTTCTTGTTATAAAGCACTTGAGTCCCTCCCTCAGAGTCGTTTATCATTCAACAGACGAAAAAGTAATCCCTGCAGTTGTCATTCAGACCAGTGCTTGACTTTGAGAGCGGCGCTGCTCTTCCTTAAAGGGGCAGAAAATGGCCGAGTGGCAAAAGTGCAGCCAGATCTGCCTTCTGTATTGTCAAAGCGCCTGCGTCACGTTCACTGATTCACAGACTAGGATTAATCACAACCTGGCCAGAAGTCTAACAGACTTGCCAAGCCATTAAGGTCCTCATTACGAGCGTCCCAGCGGAATGATGAGATGTATTTGTGGTGTTTCTGTGGATATGTTTATTGTGGCAGGGAGTCGAGCTCAATGTGTGAAATTCTGGAGGAAATGAGGAATTACGGGGGAGTGGGATTCCTAATTAATGATAAGCAGTAATTCCTCATTTATAAAGGAACAATCAGGGTCCACCTTCTAAGGGCCTGTATTTTCACCACCTCCAATGTTACGGATACCCTTGGGCCGTTTTACATACAGGGCGCACGCACTTGGCCTGTTTGCACCATGGCTCACCTAAAACAGGTGCGCCATGTGCAAACAGGGAAAGTGCGCCTTTCTATTTTTAATGCACTACCCTTAGGGCAGCTAAGAAGTTGTGCTGCCCTGAGGGCAGCACATTCAAGTGAAACTATGGAACTGCTTTGAAGCAGCTGCTCCATGTTTCACAGTGGAGACGGCAACCCGCCTGCACTTTTAAGAGGGGAGAGTGATCCCTTTGAAGGTGGGTGCGGTGAGTGACTGCACCCGCCTGCAAAGGGATGTCTGGGCGGGGCATGGGAACCTCTTGACCCCTTCCAGACGGCTACTATCAGGGGGAGTACTGGCAATGCGCCACCTGTTTGTCTCACACTGTCAGTGAGTCTTCTGACAGCTTCTTTACCTCTGCGCCTGCATCCATATACTGTGCTGGTGCAGAGATAAAGAGATTCCCTCCTTTGCATGGGGCCATCCCCCATATAAATGAGGGAACACCTTCTTGAGATAGCACTACCACTACATGTGCACCCGCGTTATCAGTATTACAGAAGGGGGCGCACAAGTGTCTGTAGCCCCTTCTGTAGTATCAAAGTGCCCCGGAGGTGCACAAAGTGGGCACAAACACCTGCTGTGCCCTGGAGCACTTCTATAATATGGCCCTGTTATCTGTTACTTTGGGTGTGGGGAAAATCCAAGCCATTTTCCGCACCACTCGTAAAAAGGGCCTAATGAGGTAGACACGAAGATTGTGATACAAAAAAAAAGGAAGCCCAACGATCCCATAACCATGAGAAGTTCATCTAGTCCAGGTTTTTTCCCCTTTGCATTCTGGTACTTGCAGTCCTGATTTTATCATGGTATATGAAGGTCTTCATCCCAAGATGGCATAAGCAAATACTTTGACTAGGTGTCCTACTCATGCATGGACTTGGAACACTTAAAAGCTCCTAAAGAACTTAGCGAGCATCCAGGCATCTCATTTTTTAGGTCTCGGCCTGACGTAAGCAGGACATGCGCTGCTCTCGTCATAAGAGGCTTCTTGGAATCGATACGATTCCAGAAGTCGGATCCCAGCTCCGCCTTCAGTTTTCATTTGTGCGCGTTGTTTGGCGTCACAAATTATGCCAAAGACAGTGCAATGATTGCGTCGAAGGCATGTCACTCGCTGCTTGTTGCCACCCTGTCTCTTTTTATCCACGCTCAGCAGGATTAGATCTCCTACTGGCGGCGGGACACAGTGTCTCCTAATAAGCCGCTTTGCACTTTTTTGTTATCATTCGCCTTTGGCAAAGGCAGCAGCATGTTTATTTTTGCATCGCGCTTTCACTTATAGTGAAAGCGCAATGCAATTATAAACAAGTGGCTGCCTTTGCCAAAGCCAAGAGCTTGTTTTTTTCTGTTACTGTTCCATGCTCACTGCAGACGTCACCTTTTCCCTTGTTTTTAGGAGCGTGGGTGCTGATCTCATTACTTTGTGATTGCGGTGGGTTAAAACTACAGCTCTGCGATTTAAAGAGCTGTTACTGTTTTGTTTAGGCGTGCGTGTTTCCGGGGTGCAAAGTAGCTCCGGCTATTCTATTTTTTTTAAATTAATATTTGATTATTAAATGCCACGATACCTTGTTGCTTGGAGTATGGTCTAATCGTGCAGGCTGCAGTCACTGCTCTAAATTCTTTTATGGGGCGGAAAGTACCCACAAATTTGTGCTCAGAGTGCACTCTGGCCTCTCTGCACAGATAGTTATTTTCCTCTGTAATTCGTAGTGAAAATGAAGGGGTGGGTAGACTGTATCATAACTCTTTTGTCGTCCAGCCCACTAGGAAGCTGGGGATCTTTAGGAGCGAGTAACCTGTAAGTTCGCTTGAAGGGAGTGTATGCCGTAGCCTTCGTCATATGTCAGGACGAGGCAGTTTAATGATGGACTCTCCCATCAGTTTTATATATTTGGATAGGGTACTGTCTCTGACAAAATCTGCCCACAAACGTGATTAGTACTGTACCTCAGCATCATTTTCAGATTCGAAACAATAGTTAGTAATTGTTCTATCAACAATATGAACACATTACAAACTTTTAAACATATTTTCTGGAGCCTTTTTTGCTGTTTACTGTGAATAGCTCTAATGGAGACACGATTTTCTTTCTGAACACACGTTTTAATTTCTGTTCATTTATCCTTTGGTAACTTTGATATATTTGGGCGCGGATAGATGACAGTTTTTGTGCACCAAGTGTGGGTGTTAGAAGTCGGAGCTGTTTTAACTGTTCTTAATAATCACTTAAGTGCTAGTGCTTTAATCAAAATAGTAAAATCAATCACTGTGATCAGTGAGTGAGGCAGCATTGTTTGTAGGAGAATTGTATTTGAAGAAGTCAAATCTGTTCGTTGCCTATTCATCATTGCTCTGTAACGAGTGATTCGATGTTTTTATGCTATTTTCTCATTTGTTCGAGTTTCCCCTGTGTAACAAGTGAAAATCGATAGCTTCACAGAGCATATTCAGTTTACGATTATTTGCACCTAGCAGTGAGAAGGATACGAGGGGCGAAGCCTTGCATTGGTTTCCTTTCCAAATAGTGACCCCCATATTGGTCTGTCGAGAGCGCAACTTGGGCGCATTTGGTCGTGACATTCGACGGAACTAATATCTACCTGTGCACATTACCTCTAGGTAAAGAAAGATGTCCATGCAATCGTGCTTGCCGATCTACCCTAACCATACTCGGTCTGTATGTTGACATTTAAAAAAATGCTTTGGCGTGCTCATTGCTGCCAAGATGTTGGTCATTTGTTTTCACGTGATACTGTACTGGATTAAAGTACATTTGTTCAACATAACTTCATAGTTCGTATGTTTTAAGTACACCTTTATTAGCTGCTGAAGTTTTAGTAACATTATGTTGTTCTAACCCTACTTTGGTCTGTCGAAGTATGTGTGGATACCCAGCGTGATCTAAATTAAACCTAAATTGTTGTCATGTAATAGGATGTCCTATATTTGAAGTTTTTCTTCTTTTGTCCTCTATATCGTTGGTGTTGTCGAGGGACCAGGAGCATTCAGCCCAGTAGCTCGTTTCTATTTGAATCACATGGGATCAGACATTCAAAAGAAGGTTGTTTCTGTACCAAGCTACAGGACTCCATGGAAAGCTGGCTTGAAACAAGCATTACAAATGCTATAGGTCTCACCTTTTATTAAGTTACAGCTATTTGCTTTGCTAAAGAATACTATTAGCAAAGCAAATGGCTTTAGCTTCATCAAATGCTTGTTTACATACTGGGTGCAAGATGGTGGGACAGTCCTGGCTTTATATCTCACATTGTGGTCTTTTCAGGTATCGCTTTTATTAATAAAATCATATCTTGCTTTTATATTGCTTTTCATAGGGTACTTCTTCCATTTCTAAGAGTTGTAAATAACTTCTTCTGGATGCAGACTGGTCATATGCAGATCCTAGTGTGAGGATTAATGAGAGTACAGTTCCCTGAGCCATCAAACTGGCTTTTATAAAAACATGCAGGACTACTGGTTTTTGAAAGGAAAGTGTCCACTTTCAACTTGAGTGCTTTATAAAGCTTTTTCTGCAAGATCAGGGCAGTGCTGAAGCGGTGGCCCAAAGAGGAGGCAGTAAACACCATGTGTATGATACGTCTACTTCTACTGTTCACAGTACAAAGTGACAGCCTCATGCCCGAAGTCAAATCAGCGGACGAGGTGAGTCACTCATGCTCACATGGAACTTCTGTCCTTCTCTTTCTTGCTGTCAGTCAGTGCTTAATTTGTGCAGGTGGGTAGCAGGTGTGGACCCCAGCACTCAATTGTGTGGATCAGGATGGACAAGTAAGAGAGAGAAAAGCAGAAAAGGGCAAAAGAAGTACAGAGGGAAAAAAGAAACATTTTGACAAAGGTATAAAGCAGGGAGGACAATGAATCCGCAGCAAGGCGGTATCGAGGTGAGATGTGCATGGTGGTAGAAGGAAGAGGTAAGAGCCGCAATCAAGAAAAGGCAGCTTTGGTATTCGGCAACACTGGCTTTCACCAGCGTGGAGGGCGCGTTCCCAAGAAAAAATGTGAGCCCCTGCACTTTATTTATTTTTTTTCTTTACAAATTAAGAACTGTGTGTGATCAAATCAGACGGGTGTCAATATGGATAGTAATGATTAAACCTCATTAGGCCACAATCTCTTGTTGAATTCTTAGTCACAATTTGATTTCCTTGGGATATCTGAGGCTTTATCCACATTTCACAGTAGCTGAGAATAAGAGAGAAGAAGCTTTAAAAAATACAAACCATATGTAACCTTGTACCGTTTCATGTCTTAACCTTATCCTAGCATGCATATCATAAATGCAGCAGAACATACCATATCGTGCCATACCATACCATACCATAACATAGCTTAAAAAAACATAACATCAGGGGTGGACCTAGACAAGGACCAGCAACTTGCACCCTAGGCGACCACGCAAGGCACGTTTACCCTAGGGCCATTTTATGAACAAACTTCACTGTAAGGCATATCCCAACATAGCATAATGTAACGTAATACACCTCATAACATTACATCAGAGGTGAGTCAGTCCTTAATTTGAGCCGGTGGTGGCTGGTGGGGCACCTGCACTTCTTTTTGGGGACAGACCCTTATTTTTCTGCAAGAGATGGAAATACAAACAAAGCAGAAACGACAGAAGAAGAGAAAGACGGTAAAACCGTCATGAAATGAAAAAACAGCAATCTGTTCGAGTGAGAGGGAGGGACAGGGAATGTCTGTTGTGGATTAAAGATGCATGAGGTGGATTCAAGACTATGCAGCCTTGGTGTTCCGTGCGCCCACATTTCATTGCACTGGCAGCGGGTTTCAGAGCAGAACTTTGGGCACCAGCACTCATTACCTCAGGGGTGGGCACACTCACCTGCAGCAACTTACACCCTAGACGAATAATGTAAACCGTGTTTACCCTAGTGCGATTTGATGAATTACTATTGCTGTGGAATGCATATCTTAACACAGTGCAATTTCATAACACAACAAACATAACATAACATACCATAACACAACATATCAGAGATGACACCTGACTAGCTCTTGTCAAACCATGAAGGCTATGTTTACCCTAGTCTAGTGTCATTTTATGAATTATCTTTACCATAGCAAGCATAACAGAGCATAACGTAACATAACATAACATCACAACAGAGATGGCCCTAGACTAGCTTCCAGCAACTAGCAGCTTAGTGCGAACCATGCAAGTATGTGTGCCCTAGTGTCATTTGTGAATTAACCTTACTGTAAGAGGCACATTACAATATTGCATAAGGGAACACAACATGACACAAGATAACATGACAGGAGGGTTTTTAGTAGTTACAACCAATACCTCTCTAGGCAAACTATACAAGCTCCCCCTACCATTTTTTTCCTTTTTATTTTTTGAAATTGTATTTTTATCCTCAATATGACACTCCGCTTAAGTGCTAAGTGACCACGTAGTTCAAGTCACGTACCAGTTTTACATAACCTAAAGTGTAAAGCACCATAAAAATGTAAAGGCATAGTGTTGAACAGCACAAGACCATAAGCGCACTAAAGCATTACACACGTCATTATTATACAAGACACGGTTCATGGCATGTTCCCTAGTGGGAGGAGGGTGGGGATTTGAGAGCAGTGATGTGCAGAGCGAATCACCCCAATAAACACGCAGACAAGACTTCTTAAAAACCGCCCAGCAACATACTTGGAACTTGCGGGGACATCTCAGAGACAAATCATCCTGTGCTTTCCGTTTCTGGGTCGATTTAGCATCGTTCTCACCGGGATCAATCAAAAATCCTCCACGCATACTGGCTTCAGCTGGCCATACCCTCTTCAGACCAGTTTAGAGGCGCCACCACAGGCGACAAGCCAGGGGCACTCGCAGAAGCGAAGAGATATTTCGGTTTCTTCTGACTTCAGTTCCCACACCAGCCCCGGCTCCGCACGCGCCTGCTGTCCATATCACAGAGGACTTGGCGCGGGAAGGCTGCCTCTGAGAAGCGGCCTCGATGCAAGGTCAGGGACTTCGGAAGTCTGACTCACAAACTCGCAAACTGAGAATTACTCCCAGTTCTCATCTGTTCTTCAGATCTGTCCCTTAAACTCCTGCAGGGCCCGGTGTGCCAGAATAAATCAAAGTTACTGCTTGTTCACAGTATGATAAAAAAAAAACATGCAATCAGGAAATAGTTCTGCTAATGTTTCAAAAATCGTGCAGTCAACTTTTCAGCCACATATAAATCCCAGCGGCCTCTCATCCTTTCTGAGGTCGATAAAATGAGTACCATTGAGTTGGGTAAAAATAAACATCTGTTATTCAGCGCCAAGATGCCCCTATGGGGGGCAGGGGGGTGAACGTGCGCTTTACAAATACACTTTATGTTATATTACATAATCTGCATACATTTTATTTAACTGAATGTATCAATTATGACACAAAATGTATGTAGATGCATTGTAGTCAAATTGCAAAACCAATAAAACAACTTAATTCATGTAAACATCCTTTAATTGTGTATTACTTCCTCCTCACCGTACTAAGAACTTGAGCGCTTCCTATGCGAACAGCAGAATTTTCGCAGCCAAAGTAAAATTAAAAAAGCATTGGTAAATGCATTAGGTTCCGCCTCTGTGATTGAAAATAAGCAGTTTTTTTGTTGTAAGTTGTAGCTGGGTGAATAGGTATGCAATATAAGTTGCTGAAACTTAAATACAGTTTGACGGTGTTTACTGCATCTCCAGTTGTTTCTAAGTGTGACATTTTTATGTCCTGTGCATCCATGATTACCTCTTTAAAATATTTGATTGTAGAGGAGGGTGATGGTGTTGAATTAGACAGAAGAAGAATATTGGGAGAGTAGCATATTCTTCCCTAAACCTACACTTCACAGCACACATTCCCTACACAACCTGTCAGTTCTCCCTAAAGCCAGGCGGGCGAGGAATCTTCCTTGGACGCAAATTTGCTACACTCGTTCCTTATGTGACGCTTGAATTTTTCACAATCTTTATAACTTAATTGACGTAACGATCAGCCACGGCCCGTGCATGGAAGACCGGTAGGGCCGGATGTGGAGGGGGATTCAGCAGAGGACCACAAGGGAAAATTAAATAAATAATTCATATTCCCTCATGGTTGTCTGTCGAAATCCCCCCTCCTATCCGGCCCCACCGCTCTTACCTGCACGGGCCGCGGCTAGTAAAGCTGATGGTAGCAGCCCCACTCTGAAAACTGTTCCAGCACCCATAAATGGAACTGTATGTGAGTGAACTGGCCTTAGGAGGTGTGAATTCAATGGAGTGGTCTCTGCTACCATTATTTATAAGGCGCCCATATCTGTGGCAAGGTCCCGAAGCTCTACGATTTTTTAAGGTTTCTGGGCGCCCCTCCGGCTGTATAGTTGGAAGAGTGTTTGTAGAACGGCCTACATGGGCTAAGCTGGACAAAATGTGTGAGGTTGAACAACCTATTGGATGAATGGTATAGCGGGAAGCATTTTGGTGTTGTTCGCAAGTGGCCGTATGCTTCTCTTCTACTGTCCTGGTTTCCAATGTTTAACTGTGTGAAGAGAACATTGAAATAAAGAGCATTGCACTTTGCTTTCATTTGTGTTTTTTGAGTTAATCAGCTGAATTTACAGATGCCTCTTTGCCACTCATTTCACGAGCCTGCATTTTCCCTTTAATAGCCCTCGCGTGTATACGTCAAATTAAGCTTGAACAAGACTACAGTTATCAAAATACTCCCGCCTCCCACAGGGATGAGGCAGAAATAGCCACCTAGGTCTCTCGGAATGTGCGAGCCACCATGTCATGACACAGGCGTTCCCAGCGCACACCACTGCGATCTGAGGCTTCGCAGCGCATGTCAGAATAGGGCAAATGGTCGCCTCTGGCAAAGAATTCGTCCAACGCCTGGAACCTTCAAGGAGTATTGGGTGATATATTTATATAATTACTGATATTACTTGTCAAAAATGCACTATGTAGTCTAGTGCCTCAAAGTCCTCAAACGGCATAGTCAAGCACCTCTAAGCAGTTATAATATCAAAGGTAAGCTCCTTTGGTACTCAGACAGAGGAGCCTCAACATACTAACAACGGCAGTGAAGCGTACATGTGTTTGGGACAGTGAAGGAAGCTTTCAACACTTTGTAAGACAGACACAAGTGCACTCAGGAGAGTAAAGTTAAGCACTACTGGACACTCTGAAAGTAGGCCAGGCGGCTCACTGTACGCATAATAAGCAGGTAGACAACCATGCACAAGCAAACCAGTGTGCTTCGAATGGCTCAGAATGGCAAAACAAGCACCTTTTAATGCACAAAACTACTAACTGAAAAATCTCCAGGCTCTGATAATAGGAAGAGACACAGAATCTGCCATCATCGCCATATGGAATGACCTTATAACACAGTAGACCAGAACGGAGTTGATGAACTAGCAATTATGCTTTTAAAATGTCCTTGGTTGTAGGTTTTGGCTATGTTCACATGATTGGGCACCTGTATATATCTCTTTCCAACAAGAATCAGAGTAGCAAAACAATATTGCCCGTTACTTATTTATTATGTACTTCTTCTACGAAAAAGCACTTTAAGATTAAAAGATAGATCAATAAAAAGAGTTTGAGCTTGTTAAGGCTTCTTGTAGACTCGGGTGCCCTCTAGAGATAACCAATGTGTACGAAACAATGTGTGTCATAAAACTGCTTTAAGAGTAGTAGTTTTGTTTGAAAAGTGAAACAAAATATTTTAAAGGAAAGGATGAATCCTTATCTCCTTACTGAAATGTATTCAGTTATTTGAACAATGATGGAACTGACTAGTGGTGGGAGGGCAGTTTTTACCCCTCAGGTGCTGCTATGCTACCATTGCTGTTTGCAGACTAAATGATGCAGCAAGAAACTGCAAATTATGCGGCATAATGCAGCACATTTTGTATATCATTACTATATTATTTTGTCATTTTTAAACTTGGTAATAGTGTCTGGGCAATTGCTGCCCCTCATTATTACTAGTTTCACATCTGAATATAGCACTAAGCAACAGAAATGTGACCAGTCCAGCTTGGCAGAGAACCTCCCACTGCACAGCATCATGTGTCACTGCATTTTTAGTAACTTTTGAACCATTTGAGAGAGAAACAAGTTTTATTTGTTAAAACCTGCAGATTGTGTGCCAGGTGATAGATTATGTGGCAAATGCAGCAAATCGTTAATTATGCTAATATTGCCGTACAATCGCATAATTCCAGTGCCACTGGGTATAAGTGCGCTAAAGAATTGTGTACTTAAATTTACTTAAATGTAAACTGATTATGAAGCGCACATCTGATCATATTTTAAAGTAAGACAACCAGGCGGTTGTGGCATGTTAAAAGAGGTGATGGAGTAGCAGTATCTGGGTCTCCTCATCGACAACTGATTGCCTTGGGACTCAAAGCCATGGAGGAGTATGACGGCCATGACAGCAGCAATGGGCAGCATGGATAGATCAATCATGAAGTCTGGGATCTTATGTCAGGGCTTTCCGATCAAACATGGCTCCAGTACTGACCACTGTGGCTTCAGCTTAGCTGTCCTTGCCATATATCTGGAGGACACAATGAAATCATAATTAGTCTTTGAAAACATATGTCTACAGAAGTCACTCATCTGGAAGTGGACATACTTTTTAAATGGTTGGGCTCATTAATCAATTTTCATAAATATTTTAGGAGAAAGAAGGAGTCTATGCTTGAGGGTGGTCTTCGATGTGACTGCACTGAATGCAATAAGGATTAATTTACCACGTGACACATTTACTGAATAGCTAGGGCAATGTTCCTATTTAAAGAAATAATTCCCACCTTAAGAGGGTGCTTGGGATTAAGTTGCCTTTCATAGGTGTTTACTGAAGGTGTAAGGTATGCATGCATTCAATCAAGTGAGTTACATTGGAGAGCAGTAAAGTGTAAAGACTGTCACAAGAACATAGGGCCAGAATTATTTTGCGATCACAAACTCTGCAATTCACAAAATTACAGACTTTGCTACCTCGTAAATGTTTTTTTCTATTAATTAAACATATTTTGCAAGTTCCACAATATTCTGCTTCATAAAATGGGTTTTGTGATCCATTCCAAATTGCAACTAGCAGGTGGTGTGAAAGGAGTTCAGAGATGCTGACTGCACCCAAAATGTTATAGGTCAGCTATTTTCCTGACAGTAAAACTGGTGAAAATAACCTTGAAAGAGCAAGATATAGGCCTGTTTTACTGTTAAACACAGATTGTAGAAAAAGGCCTTGCTATTGACAAAGTTCCTGATTCTGACATTGGTGGGCAGAGCACAGGACATCCTGTTGGTGGTGACTTCTGTCCACCAAATTTAGCGATCACTGCCACTCAGCAGTGATCTCCATACATTCATAGGAACCACCATCATGGTGGGTCTGTTCATGGTACAAAACACTTGGGTGAATGGCCCTTGCTTGTTTTGAAAGTTGTTCACCAACTTTACAAAGTGTTTTTTTCGCCAAAAACAACCTCCCAAAGTGAGAGTGTGTTATTGAAAAACAAAGAACTAGTGACCTCCACACCCAGGAAGTTTTTCCCTGGGTGTGGCGGTCATTAGTTTGTATTTTCTGTGCCGCACTGCTGAGATTTTCCTGGCAGTGATGGACAGAAAAAGGACATCATACCGTCCACCGTAAATATGGCAGGCAGCGTAATGCTCTTTCTCTGACTGGTCCTACTCTGTGGGGTCATCAGAGAAATTTGATTAAGCCACATTAGTGCTGTCGACGGAAAGATGGCAGTCTTCCTGACCCTAAATAGAGTGTTGCCCATTGGTTTTCCAGACAAGGTATTCCGTCACGTTGGTAGGGATGCTTTCTGTCTACCAAGCTGTGAATCTAGCTATAGGTCCATAATGACTTCTCTGTGCACCCAGCGCGAGTGTGCTTCGTCCCATGTAGATCACTGGAGGACAATATGAGCACGTCTACACCTCTTGTGGCAGATGAGGGGTGACCTAGATGATAAGGTGGCTCTATTGCTAGATGCAGGAAAAGTTCTTGATCAGGTGGAACGAGGTTACCTGTTTAAGGCTCTTGAGAGGACAGACCTGGGATCAGAATGTATTAGCTCCGTGAGATATCTGTACACTAAATCCCCAGCTCAGAATATCGGTATCAGCTTCACTTCAGACACATTTCTGGTATGAAGGGGAGCCAGCGCTCCAGTGATCTCTCTTCTTTTCATCCGCACCCCGAAATCTGTAGGTGCCAAGATCTGCCAGTCTCTTAGTGTGGTGGGCAAAATATCCCCAGTGAGCCAGAGGAAACTCTTCATGTAAGTCCACAAAAGACCCTGGTGCTGGGTACATACCCTTTCAGATGGGCATCACAGCGCCTATGGTACTTGGGTATGCTGATCAAGTCCGGCCTCAAGGATATGGTGCCTTACAGCATATGACATCGAATACTCAAGACATTGGCAGATTTTGTGCGATAGTCAAGCGTACAGCTAGTCTTTTTGAGGTGGGACCGGGTAATAAAAAGGCCCTTTGTCCCAAGGTTCAGCTATGTTTTGCAATGCTGTCGCTGCAGATCCCAAATGCCAGTTGTCTCTATTATCAAAAAAATGAGCTAGCGCCACTTCAACTACATGTGACATCAATGTGCAGGGGCCTGCTCCTGTCGAACACAAGGTATTTTTTGGCCTATCATCAGACATTCTCTTCTTGTTTACTACTGACGTACAGTAGCAAACCTATGTGGGCATAGATTGAGAATCACTTGCTCTCCATGTCCAATGATCTGGATTTGGTATAGGGATCTCAACTTATGCCATCCTGCCTTATCTGCCATGGCTTGTATATGGCTCGATGCCCATAAACGTTTGAAGAATACCCCTCACTTACACTTGACTACAGCTTTATGGGACAAAGTAGGCCTATGGGTGGGTGGCTGTGAACTTGACCTGGTGATCCCGAGGGAAGAGTGGAATACGTTCCTTGGATGACACACTGTCCGAAGGTCAAATAGAAACTTTTGCTGTTCTCCTGGAAAGATTTGGGCTATATCTCTGAAAGATGAGGAGATAAAACTAATGATCTCACTCAGGGGCGTGTGAACCACCTGCTTTAGCACCTTCAACAAGGGTGGCGTTTGTATGGGCCTCTTGTCTGCAAAGTGGCAAATAAGAGATCATAATTAACTAAAAGGAAGAAAGAAATGTTGGTTACTAGAAAAGAGAGAAAAAGATGGATGAGTGATTCACTAGAAGGTAAAAGGATGGGTGGGTGAAAGGATGGGTTTTGAAAGAATGGACAGAGTAATGGGTAAAAGATGGATAGATGTGTGAAAGGATAGATGGATACGTGGGTGAAAGGATGGGAGGATGAGGAGGTGAGAAGAAGTGTAGAAGGGTGGATGAAAGGATGGCAGACTCAATGCAATTCTGAGATGGATGAATGCATGGTTAGAAGGAAAGGATGGCAGAGTAAATGGAAATCTGAGAGAATGGATGGGTGGGCCAAAGGATGGTGGATTAAATGCAAAACTGAGAAGATGGATGGATGGGTGAGTGGGTGAAAAGATGGCAGAGTAAATAGAAATCTGAGAGGAGCAATGGATGGCAAACTAAATTGAAATTGGGAAGGATGGATAGATGAATGGATGGACAAAAGGAACAATTGATGGTGAAAGGTTTTATTGATGGTTGGGTAAGTCAAATGATGGATGAATGGGTGGATGTATGTATGGATGGTTGCATGCATAGATGATGAATGTGTGAACGTATGGATAGACGGCTAGAATGGCCAATGGATGGATGGAATGATGAAAGATTGAATGATGGAAGAACGAATAAATGGATGACAGAATGGCGTTTATAAACAGGTGCATGATGGGTGAAAAGATGATGAATAGATGCTTGGATGGAAAGGACAAGCAAGCTCTTCTATGGAGGTTCGTGTTCACTTGCATTGCCAGGGTGCCATCAGAGCTTTGGTTTAAAGTTCTGGGTATTTTAATTTTCTGGCTGCTTTCTTGATCTCACTGCAGGTAATCCAGACTGGGCGCGTCTCATACTTGCTACACACTTCTTGCATTAGGATTTCTTCCCATCCTAACCCCTGCCGGTGGACGCAGTCCTTTACTCCAACATCATATACATGATGGACCAAAACATTTCCCGTTCTGGTCACCGCCAGTACATCGTTTTTTTTTGGGGGGGACAGTTTTGGTAAAGTGGGTCTCGTTTAGACCTCCTTTACTTGACAGACAAGGTCAATGCAGACAAGTCTATCATCGACAGCTTAACATTAATCACTTGAACCCTCCTGCCAAGTGGTTTTATCTACCCCACTCACTTAAAAAACCCTTCCACGTGCTGGCCCGCTTTTTGAGGTTTTGAGGGATGGTTTACTATATACCTATATAACATGAGGAGTCTGTGAGAAACAAAAAGACACCACCCCTCACTCACTGACACCATAAGACACATTTTCCTCACTCAGCATTCCCTCTTCCCTCACTTCTCATAGCTACCAAGTTAAGTTACCTTACACACAGGCCAGCGCCCCCCTTTACTGCAGCCTGGTAATGGTATTGTCCGGGGAATATAAAATGTCCACTGTTGCATCCAGCATCGTTTTGTTATTCTACAAAACTGCCTCGTAAACAAGTATGTAAAAAAAAGCCCTTTTAAGCATCCATTCGTCAGGACTGTGATTACAACAGTGCGCAGCCCACTGACTACTAATCCAGAAATTACGGAAATATGAAAACAGATGTTAATTGTGGCCATGCGTAGGTGTAAATGTGTACGTTTTATTCCCTAGCTTCAAATTAACAGAACAGTTTTCCGTTCAAAATCAGTTTTTCTCCAGATTGAGTTAATTAACTGAATGTTAAAACTTTATAAAAATGAGTACTGGCATTTCAAATTGTAGTAGAAAAAGTGTTCAGAAAGCGTATGTATTTTATTATTGTATTTCCAATTTGCGGCTACTGCTACTTTTGTCCTGTTTGAGGCAATTACAAAAAATGAGGTATGTTCTCGTTTCCCTAGAAACCTTACTGCAAACATTCCTAGACCAGAAAGTAGCAGTGTGTGTGTTCGATGAACCACTCCTAAAACCATACAGAATTTTCACCTACCCACATACATATTATCGTTCAACCCCGTTTTGACAAAATAAGACACCTTATATTTTAATTCTGCTAAATATACTTCGGTTTACCACAGCTTTTGGTGCATTTTGTAATTATAACACCACAGAATCACTGCAGTGAACATCAAGAGAGTCACTAGCCCACGGAGTAACAACACGTCATCATTCAAGTCTCTAGACTTAAACTTTTCAACAGGCAGCGATTGTAGGTACTCCGTAACTTGGGGTCCCCGCAAATTTCATAAAAGGCTGATAAACAATGAAAACGCAGGCTAGTTAAATATGCGCCCGCAAACACAAATAGTAAATATAAATCCCTCTGTGTGCGTGCACGTGGTTGTGCGCGTTGCATGCGTGTGTGTGCTTCTCTGCATTTTCATCATCTCTTATACAAAACAAGCATTGTAAATGCAATAGGTCTCGCATTTGTTGGAGTTGGAGCTGTTGGCATTGTAAATGGCAATGTCTTTTACTTGTGTAATAGGTCTTGTATTTGTTGGAGCTATTGGCATTGTAATTGGCAATGTCTTTTACTTGCGCAATAGGTCTTGTATTTGTTGGAGCTATTGGCATCGTAAATGGCAATGTCTTTTACTTGTGCAATAGGTCTTGTATTTGTTGGAGCTATTGGAATCGTAAATGGCAATGTCTTTTACTTGTGCAATAGGTCTTGTATTTGTTGGAGCTATTGGAATCGTAAATGGCAATGTCTTTTACTTGTGCAATAGGTCTTGTATTTGTTGGAGCTATTGGCATTGTAAATGGCAATGCCTTTTACTTGTGCAATATGTCTTGTATTTGTTGGAGCTATTGGCATTGTAATTGGCAATGTCTTTTACTTGTGCAATATGTCTTGTATTTGTTGGAGCTATTGGCATTGTAAATGGCAATGTTTTTTTATTTACTTATGTGTTTAGGCATACCGAATGGGTGGAAAAAAACTGTAAATTGGTTAAGAAAGTTGGTGAAGCACAGGTTGATGTGCACATTACATGGAAAGGGAAACTTACACAAGGGATGCACTATTCAGAAAATTCAATGGGATAGTATTCTTTTAGAGAAGTTTTCAAGTTCTGCTGTAGAGTGCAGAGAATGCTGATTCTGCAGGAACTCGTGAGAGCAGGACAACTGAATAAACCTGCACATCATTTCAGCTGAGAGAGCGGCCGTACAAATGGAATTTAAACATTCAATGAGAAAACAGGAAGCTGGATAGACACATATTAAAGAAATGACTTCCAATGCTGCGAACGGTAAGGTACAAAAAGAAATATGCTCTACAAATCAATTACAATAGTCTTTTACTCTTATAATGTCATTATTAAGCCAACTGACTATCCGGAAATTCAGTGAGAACGTTACAGTGGCAAAACTGTGACGGGAGTCAGATAAATGGGTGCAGTAGCAGTCGGTGGTGGGAGTGCTGCCGGGCGGTGACGGGGGGAGGGGCATGGTGGGGGTAGTAAACCACAGAATACGGCCAAATACAGGTAAGTAAACATATAAATACATAAAATGAATTTCGTTGTGCGCACTGCATCGCCAAATGCGATGCAGTGCCCGCAACAAAATTCGTTTTATTTATTCATATGTTTACTTACCTGTATTTGGCCATACTCCGTAGTTTACTACCCCCACCCTGCCCCTCCCCTGCCCCACTCCACCGCCCGGCAGCACTCCCAACACAGACCGCTACATAATGGGTGTACTCAGAGGAACTAGTTTTCACAGCATGAAATATAAAACACCAGGGAGAATCAATCATAGAGCTGGTGTAAGAGAGGAAGTCTTCAGGGACATGCAGGTAATGCAACAATTTTGCATAGCATGGTTACATTTGGAGGAGAAAGAGCAAGATGGTTGTATTACTAAAAGTTGAGCCAATCAAAACACAATCTTGAAAGACGTCAATAATTCAATTCCAAATTTGTTATTTCAAAAAACAGACCAGGGTAGTATTATAGGAGGGCTTAACAAGCCCATTGTTGTTTAATGAACATGAGTGCATGGCGCTGTATTAAGGCCACAATATCTACAGGCTGATGTCAGTTGTAAAGTCAAGGAGTTTGGAGGCACTGACTGTAAAGTGAGCCCACACACCAGAAATCACTACTGATACAAATATGAAACAGATCAAGCTTAACAGGAAAAGGCCAACACTGTGGAAGAAAAATAATAATTAAATGTTACGTTTGAAAGTGAGTTCTTTTTTGCACAGGCTTCAGGCGGGGCTGACATTCTGATACACACATGCTACACAGTTAACACACGCTTCTGAAATAAAAAATACAGGAAGATAAAACCTGCATACGAAACCAGTGACAGGCAGCATGAGTAAAGGGTGTCAACGAGGGAGGACCTGGTTTGGCCAGGTGTGTCAGCTGGAATGAATGTTGCTGCCTCGAGACCAGATGAGCTAGGTGTTCTAAATAAGATAACATTTCCTCCAACACTCAGTTACACATTTGAGTCATGGTATCAGAGGCGACCACATAGTCAACATAAATGACCATTACAAATCAACCAAGAGTTTGAGATACACAAATGTAAATATCATTCTGGTTAGAGAAGAACAGGTCACTAAAATACCTCATTACTTTCTAAAGCACTCCTTTTACCATGACCATGACCAGGGCTGCACTAGACTGCATGTAAGGTTTGCACCACAACAGTGCAGTCTTTAGGTTCAGACAGAAAATCACCTAAAGTAACGGAATAATGAGGTGTCTGAATATTTAGACTCAATCATATCACATCACATGGTGCACATGATTTGTCAGTTTGGATTGAGAGCATCCCACATGTTGAGCCGATATGTGCAAGATGTAAAGAGCACTTTTGCGTAGAAGAGGAGCTCTCCTTACTAATCTGATTCTATTATTTTAGCTTCTATACTCCTGTAAATTTAGCGTGCCACAGAGGCAGACATGCTGCTAGTCATGCGTTATTTAATACTCATCTTACTTCAATTATTGCTTCTTGACCTCTGTGCACTATGTCTGTAATGCTATTGCTTCTAATATTCTAATATTCTGATAGCTTCACTGCAGACAGCTACTACTCATATAATATACAATTAACAGTGTGGTATTTCTAAATAATCTAATATAAACATAATCTCCTTAACCCCTTCGCTGCGGCGGCTATTCCGCCGCAGCGCTAAGGGGGGGGGGGGGAGGGGGCGGTCGCGCGGCGGTCCCGTACTTGTGACGGAACCGCTCCGTCACGGCTCGCGGGTGAGCTGTGCTTGTGACGGAACGGTTCCGTCACAAACCCGCCCACCCATTAATTAGTCAGCGCAGGCGTGGAATTTGTGCCGCGCAGGCACGGCGAGCGGGCCGTGACGGAACCGTTCCGTCACAAGCACAGCTCACCCGTGGCTTGTGACGAAGCGGTTCCGTCACAAGCATGCAACGGGTTAAACATCATCATTTTAATCTGTTTTAATCACAGAAAACACATTCTTGAATGTTCAACACGTAGCAGAAATTCCATTTCATGCTTGAGACATTTTCGTGCTTGTGCCCAATGCATTTCGGGGCATTCTGGCTCTTCTTCAGCCCTTCTTCAGGTGATGCCTCTATGAACAATATAATATTTGTTCATGTAACATAAATTCATTGGGCAGTGAAGTGTATTCAAATTATCTGTCTTATGCTCTGAATGTACACATGCATTATGCCAAAGGTGTGCAAAACTTAAATGATGTGATTGTAAAAAGAAGAACCAAAGATAAAGATGACAGTAGTAAAAACCGACCTCTATGACTAGGAAGGAAACCATGGTCTACATCATATGCTCACTATCAACCAATGGAAGTCAATGCACCTTGTTTCTGAAAAAATGCACCTCAAGAGCATGAAAATGTACCTCTGTGTTTCGTGTCCTGTTTTTGTTCCTGAAATGAAAGGACAAGGGGAATCTCAGATGCCGCTTTACTAGACAAACCCAGACAACTACCACTGGATGCAGAACAAACCCCAACAGCCAAAAAATAACCTGATAGTTAACGTCTCATCAGTAGAGCTCACTTATAAGCAAACTAAAATTCTTATTAAAGGATTAGGGTATATTCCCACATATCAATCAAATCAGTGCACAACGCAGAACACATAGAAACAGCAAAAACGAGGAGAAATGAAAAATTTCTCCTTGTTGCGCCTGTTTAAGACCAGGTTTTCCCTGGTCTTAATTTTGCCACCACCCCATAATTACCCTGCCCTTGTAAATATGAGGCAGCATCAAAATCAATAGGTGTTGCAGTGGAACGTCCACAGCAACGCCCATTGCCCACCCCATTCACGCTAAGTATAGCGTGATAGGGGGCCACATTCACTAGGCGGTGTTAAGCCACGTTGTGAATAAGGCGGAGCCCCTATCGCCACCCTTACATCAGAAAAAGTGACATTGTGGTGGCGATAAGGGCTTGTAAATATGCCCCTGAGGGCAAAGCATGTTGTTAAGCTAAGAAGGCTATCAACACGCTCCGTCACTTTAGAAACACAGGGTGCCCCATATTTACAAGAATATGGTGCAGCCCTGAGTGTCTCCCTGCTCTGGCGCTAAATTTAGCTGCCTAGTGCCAATGTTGTCACCCTTGTACCATAGTGCAAGGGTGTTTACGTTGCAGGGAAATATTGTTTATTTGCATGAAGGTGTCCCTTCCTGCACATAAACAGTCTTTTAATGGCGTTTTGTAACTTCTATGAGTGCTGCTCATTGCAGCACACATAGAAGTTGCAAAAAGTTATTTTTAAATTATTGTTTATGTGCAGGACGGGACACCTTCCTGCACATAAACAATCATTGGCATTTTGTTGTTTCCATGTGTGCTGCACAATGCAGCACACATGGAAACAGATAAAACAAGAGGAAATTAAAGATTTCGCCTCGTTTCGCCAGGTAAGACCAGGTTTTCCCTGGAGCTGCCCCATATTTACGCCACCCTTGTAAATATGGGGCATCGTCAAAATAAGTTGGTGTTGAGGTGTAACGCCCACACCAACACCCATTGCCCTTCCCTTTCATGCTAAGTAGGATGCCTTATTTACAAGACGGCGTTAAGCCACGTTGAGTGGTTTAACGCTGATTTGTAAAGAAGGCGAAGCCCCGATCGCCACCACAACGTCCTGAAAAGTGACATGGTGGTAGCGATAGGGGCTTGTAAATATGCCCCTCAGTTCCTTAATGTGGAAAGATACCTGCCAAATTCTACATTTCTCCCCTATTATTGTGAAAGAAATTGAGTCGGTCAAGTCTACTCCATATTTATAATTTCCTTTTAACCGTGGGGGGTTTTCAGTTGCCGGTGAACTCTAATTCAGATCCTACATCTCACTAACTGTGAGGCTTATTTACAAGAACTTGCGCCGCTAGTTCGTCCCTTTTAATAAAGGAAAAAGTGATGTTTTGGGGGCGCAAGTGGCTTGTAAATAATCCCCGGTGTTTTTAGGTCTGGTCTTAGCCTTGACCTTCTGACTTTACTAGCGTGTATAACTTATATTTATTTAAATAGGCTTTCAGCTAGCTTTCACCATCACTGGTCTGTTGCTCTTCATTTACATTTTTCTTTCGCTCACTACAGCAAACAGAATGAGGCAATGGGTCAGTCAACTTCAAACATTGGCTCACTTTACTGTAAGTGACGTTGGTCTGCTGTTTCACGAGGAGCACATCCAAACAAAAAGTAGTTCTCTTCAGTGCCAGGGACTACGATGGCAATATGTTTTTTGAGACCCAAAATATATTTTAGTATTCACACAATGTTTCTTTTTTATATTTAGAAGGGTCCAGTAGTTCTCTAAGCAATATAGATTTACAACAATCATGACAAAATAAGGAAAGCGAAAAAGGCTGGCAGCCAACACCAGCCCTTTTGGCTTTGCCTGTGCTTGTTTGCCTTGGTAACGTTCCTGAACTGTTAGCAGCTCATGTTCATATGTTTGTGCATTTTCTATTTCAGGAATATTTTGTCCAGAAAGTGTTTTGTTTCTTAACTGCCTTGTAATATAGTCACACCACCAGTAGGAAGGGAATATTTCCTTTTGAGTGTGGCAGAGTGAGAGTTACCGAAGCAGTGCGCTTAAAAGCAGCTTCTAAAGAGCTATAAAAAGCTCATAAATATAGGTGGTCAAGATCAGAGGCTGCCAGACACTCAGAAAAAATATGTTCAATGTCAGGCTCAGAAGAATATTTCACAGCTGTGATCCTGGTACGGTAGCTCCCAGGGCTAGAACTGTCTCAAACAGCTGCAGGAAGGCGCTGAAAGACTCCCAAACAACATTTGATAAAATAAGAAAATTCAACAAAAAGGTTAATGTATTCCGGACTGACTGAAGTAATGTATCGTTAGAGAATGTCATAATACAGAAGGTTGCACGGGTTTCATAGAAAAATGATTTCATGAAATACCGTTACTGAGAAACCATTTCCCCAAAACTGTTTAATGGACATTTAAAGAAATAATGGCATTTACCATTCCATAGAAACATATTAACGGAATGTCTTTTTGTTTTGTTGAAATTGGCTTTTGCATGCTTATTTTTTTAGGTGTAAATCCAGTGGTTGCAGGAATTACTTTCAGAAACAGTTTTGTCGGAGGTATTTAATTCTGTGCTTTTAATTCAGCAGACATAATTTCAGATTTTTATCTTTTACATTGCCAAACGATTACTTACTTTTAATTCACTGACCCCTCGTGACCCCTAAAGATCAATTATCCCTGTCCCCTTACAATCCCTATACACCATCAATCCCTGCCCCTAAAACTGCTCACCCCAACTAAAGTACACCTATCCCTTAACCCTAAAAGCCCTTTCAACCTTGAACCTTCATCCATCACAGAAACCTAAAAAGCCCTAACTATAGCTAAACTAGCCCATCTCTAACCCTTAAACGACACCCATCCCTGACCCTTAAAGCTCTTTCTACCCCTACACTCCACCCATTCATGAATCGTAAAACCTCTTACTACCCGTAGACTCCATCCATCTCTAAACCCCCAAAAACCTCACTACCCTTAGACATCACCCGTCTATGACCACTAAAAAGCCTCACCACCCCTAAACTCTATCCAGCCCTGAACCCTAAATCCCCTCAGAACCCCTGCACTCCATCCATCCCTGAACCTTAAAAATACCCCACACCCCTAATCTCCACTCATACGTGAACGCTAAAAAACCCTTGCCACCCCGAAACTCTACCAATTCTTGATACATAAAAGAACCCTCACCACCCCTAAACCTCATACATTTCTGAACCCTAAAACCCCTTTCTATGCCTGAACTGCACCTGTTCCTGACCCCCAAAATACCCTAATGATCCCTAAACATTACTCATCCCTGAACCCAAAAGCCCCTGGCTAGTCCTAAACTCCAACTAAGTTTAATGTAATTTAGGACTTTTCCTTCAAATTATGTTTCCTTTCAAACGTTTCCTTTAAATTTCGATTTATTTGTATTTCCTTAAAATTGTCTTTCATTACAGTTGAGGTTACCTTCTCGTAGCCTTAAAGAAACAGACAACACACTTGGAGGAATACTGGGCCACAGATTTATGACATAGAGTGTGTTAAATTGCATATGAATGGTGGCATTAATCAGTGTTAACATCCTAAACTAAAGCGGATTATGGACAACAACTTAATAAGGCTCTGAGAGAAATGACGAAATCAAGTCCTGACTCATTCCCCCTTCGTCGAAGATCTCATTTTCAGGAATTTGTCCATCTGGGTCAGTACTGACCTTGTATCAAGTATGTCCGTGTTTACAGGTGGCTCCCTTTGCAGTTGTCCAATTGAGCTTTTGCCCCGCGCACCACTGTTATGACACTGTGAGCTCAAATATACCATCCTAGATAACTTCCAGTTCTTGCTGTGGTAAGAGCTACTTTCATGCAATTGGTTCACCTTGTATTTCTGCCAAGTTTTGCAGTTGGTTTCTCTATGAACAAGCCTTTCACTTCTAGGCCATTTGCCCTCCATTTTCCAATTGCAACCCACCATGCCAACAGTAGAGTGATGGACTTTACTGGGGCAAAGATGACACTGCAAAGAGAGTTAATTATTCTCTGTCACCAATTACAATCTTTCAGCACTTTTTATACTTTTCCATATTGTAACCTACACCTTGACATTTCTAATCAGCCTGAGATCTTTCCTGTTGCCAATTTGCCTTGAAATGATCTCTGACCATATTCTTCTTGATAGAAACATTTCCTTATTGATGTACATGATTAAAACCACATCTACACAAAAGACAACAAATTTAAATAGCAGGAACCACTAGCTAGCTCACCAGAAGCTAAGTAATAGTTAGTTTAGAAGGTACATGTTCTACAAAAAATATTGACAGAGCCAATAGGTCTCGCCCAGGGCACGAGTCGGGGTACCACGCGGGTGGACGGCATCCCCCCACTTATTTTCGAGGGTTTTTCAGGGTGGACGCCGTCCACCCTGCTCAATCAAAACCGCGTCCACCATTACTGATGATTTACGTTTGCCTCTAGGCTGCGCGTGTGTGCCCGAATGCAGACTTGCTTCCTACAGCGCCCAGACGCTCTGTGGGAGTGCGCTCTCCCCTCGAGAAGCAGAATACATAACAAAAGGGTATCGTCAAAACGTCCCTTTTCAAAGCGGGAGGCGCACCAGGAAGCCCAGTACAGCAATTAAATTACAAAGGGGCTGCTTACAGTTTTCCAAGAGGCCCTTAGCAGGCAGTGTGAAACTAATCCTATGTGAATGTGTTTCACACTGCAATGAGAGGGTGTGGACGTGTCATTACGCCCAGTGTTGCTGAAATTGGAACTGGGGGAGGATTGCGAGGCCGGCACTAGGGTAAGTATCGTTGTTCAAGTAAGTTTTTACTGTTGTTTGAGTTTTCCTTTAGTTTCAGCCATTGCCTGGGCAGAGGCGCTCCTGCTAGTGAAGTCACGTAAGTAACTAGTAGCTTGGCTCTACAGTGTACGAGCCGAGTGCACCGTCACGCAGGCTGCAAAATCTCCGTTTCAGACAAAATCTGCAGGCAGGGCTGCTCTGCCTCTTAACCCTGTCTGACGGAGTGTGTGGTTTATCTGCAAGATGATATAATCTGCATGTATTAAATCAATTTAATCTGCAGGTCGAGCAGCAGGGCTGCTCTGTGAGTCATCCTTCAGAGGCCTTGGGCACCAGTACAAACGAAACTGAAAGGGTTTCCGTCTTCAGACAAAACCATTACCACGACGGGTGGTGGGTGTTTTGCCAGGCAGGGCGCACAGTTTGTCTCTGTCTGCTCTCATCATGTGTGGGGAGTGGGGAGTGGTGGTGGGGGGAGGGGGAGTTTAACGACTCGCACAGTTGTTTGTCTGCCGGCAACAGGGTCTCTGAAAGAAAACGTGAAAGAATTAAGCAATTACTTGCCCGGCCCGGGCAGCATGATCATTTACAAGGGAGGATGAACTCGGAGGTCCCACCAGCACATCACAGATGACCAAGCAGGTTCGCTTTCGGTCCAGCCTGCCTCTACTCTCACAAGACAGACACATCTTGCTTGGGCCGGCTCAGGTGGTGAGGGTGGGTCGACTCCCACCACGTGACTAGAGAGAGAGGCCCTGATGTGTCAGATGACCACCAGCCCAGGTTCGTTTTCGGTTCTCAGCCTGCAGCCCGGCCTCTCACATTCTGTTGTTTGGCCTGGTGGTCGACTCCACCACGTGAGAGAGGCCCTGAACATGACTGACTCGGTCTCGGGACAGTCAGATCCCAAGAAGAGAGCCCGGACACACTCTGTGTGTCAAGTTGGTTAGCGCCCTCCCATTTTTGGCGATTTACAGGTGTTTTAAGACGATCTTATGGTTTCTTGGTGCTCAAATGGGTGCAATTTCTGACATTTATGTTTCCCTTGTCTTCATTGCTTGATTTTGCTTGTGGCAGTAGAGTGTCACTCATAGTCGTCAAATGTCACTCATAATTACACTGAAATTATGAAAATGTCACACATAGCAATCTGAAACCTTGGCAGCTATGATATTAAAGTTTAAAAAGCACCTTTCTGCCTCGTTCCTAGCCACAATAAAAATGTTACATAGCTTCGGTGATTAATGTTTTACTTGGAGTGAGATTGGAGTTTTGTCTGGTGAAAGTTTTGACTCATTGTTAATATGGGTTAATATGCCTGATGCAAAGGACATGTACCATACATCACAGACCTGTATTTATGAAGGTAGCTCAGTGGGTTACTGCTTTTGTTAGAGGTATTCTCTAGTTACTTGCAGTTTCTAAGTTAAAATCCTAAAATGGAACAGCTATCAACTGTAATCAAAGCGCTGCATGCAAACGGCAAGTTATATATTAGAGTGTTATACTTTTTTTCCCCAGTCTTCCATTTTTTTATTGTTGCAAAAAAGATTTGTTTGAGTAGAAAACAATTGTTATTATTACAGAGAACTCTCAAGTATGGTGTTACATTTTGAATCCTGGTAAAGGGTGGTTGTAAGGGAATCTGTGCCGGTAGTGGTCATTGGGGGGCGCTAACTGGGCACCACCAGTGCTAAAGCCGGCCCTGGAAACAGGTTCCAGTATTGATACTCAAATGAAGAGCTCCAATACTTTCCAGTCGATGTTGATCAAAAAACTGTAAAAACTACATTAAACATTCATCTTAAAGTATAGGCAAAAAGTTTTAAACCAATCCTCCTTTTTAGTTATCATCACAAAGAATACACCTTCAAATACATGACTTCAGGCTTTGCACTGTACAAAACCCCTGATTTGCCTTTTAGTTCACTAATAGCACTGTCTTTTGGGGGGAGGTGGTGGGGGAGCTGGAACGATTCTCAGGTCTTGTTTGATAAATACTTTGCACATAATCTGAAGTACTAACATGAGGTGCTTTCGATAGTTTACTATAGTCTAACATAATCTGTGCTGCATGATTGACACACCACATGTTTTCTATGCTTGGCTTGTGTATGAGTTCTTAAGAGCCAGAGCAGACCCTTGGCTCCGCTGTCCCTGGTAATTTGGTGTCTCGCCCACCTTTGCCATAGTCCGGGTCACTGGAATCATGCGTCAGGAGAAGACCAAATTATGCAGCAGGGTGGAATTATGAGGCAAGCAAAGGCAAGGTATGTAGTATAATGCTGCATATTTTATGATAGAGTTACTTTATTATTTTGAAATTTTGCACATGCTAACACTAACTGTATTGTATTGTATTGTTACTTGTATAGCGCATGGCTACCCGGAGGCATCCCAGCGCTGCGCGGGGCTAAGGGGAGGGGGCCTGAGCTTTTATATGAACAGCCAGGTCTTCAACTGTTTTCGGAAGTTCAAATGGTTTGGTTCGCTCCATAGATGCAGTGGGAGGGCATTCCATAGTCTGGAGGCATTGAGTGAGAAGAGGCTACCGCCACTTCTGGCCTTCTTGATCCTGGGAATCACCGCAATTGGGCAAATGTTTCATCTCATTAGTACCATTTACCACCTAAATACATCCATGTTTAAGCTACTTTAAGTGCATAGTTTATTCAGTCTGATAATATGGCAATGTGGGCTGTATTTGGATAATTAGCAAAATGGCAACTTGTCAATATCTGTAACTGAGGGATAAACATGCTGCCCAAAAATGCAGGTCATATAATAGAACGTAGAATATTCTGTAACCTTTACTACCGCTCCCTATGGAGGACAACCCACCCAACGTATAACTCTTTATTGTGTCGATGGGGAACTCTTTAACACAAGTGTATCCATTGGTGAAGTAGATGTGCTTTTGGCAAGACTGAATGCTGAGTGGGCTGTCATATTGTTACAGCCCACTTCGCAAACTTCTTTGTTTTTCAGAAACAAGCCCACAATTCAAGGGTTTGTTTCTGAAAAATAAAAATGTCTCCTACCCACAGGGAGATTTTCCCCTACAAGTGGTGGGCAGTGTTCATTTTTCCTGCCAGGCATGGCAGACACTGAGAGTGGTCTGCCTCAGCAAATCCGCCCCAAGTAGGCAGACCTTCAGAGGCACTGACTGGAGCGTCATTTCAGTGGAATGACCTCTGCCTATAACTGTACCCCAGTGGACAATGGTCACACTTGCAGAACCCAGAGGCTCTTCCTTCCAGTTACCCGTACCACCCTTTCTTCGGGACGTGGAATAACCAGACTTAACACGTGCTATTATAGGACACTCAGGATGTCGTGATGTCACTTCATGTCGTGATGTCACTTCCTGCCGTGATGTCACTTCCTTTCGTGATGTCACTTCCTGTCGTGATGTCACTTCCTTTGACCACGCCTACCTTGGAGAGTCCCCCCACTTCTTTTTTTAGGACTTGTGCCCTGGTCTCGCCTGTGACACAGAAGTACCACGCTATTGGCCTTCCTCATACTTGTCTGTTTTTTCCATTATTTCATGCCAAAACTATTGAAAGCTGGCCGCCCATGCATACGTACATCTTTCAATATTTTGTGTTATACTTTATCTCAAAACCAATTCTAAGATAACCATCGTACATGTGCATACCCACCAGCAATCTTGGACAGTTTTTTTATAGTGCATTGCCGGAAAAAAAGCAAAAGATAGCTGCGGTGTTCAAAGACATTTATATGCTTAGGTGGCCATCTATTTTGTTAGCTGTTTAGGTGGTCATCTTTTTCTGTTAGACTTCATGATCTATTTACTGTTTCAAGACGGTTTACAGCCTACTCATACATTAATTTAATAATAAATTATGCACTGGACCCCATGTACATAGATCTGAGCGAGTGGCCCGATAGCAGTGTAAAGCTGCAAGCCCTCAAAAGAAAATGAAAAAAGATGGGAGAGTACGGAATGGGTAAAGAGAGGGGTACAAGTGCACTGAACTAGTGGGGGGGAGGGTAGGAAGAGAGAGAATGGGGGCTCGGAGGGCAGAGAGAGAGAGAGAGGAGCAGTAAGCGGTGAAATAGTTCTTCATGCACTGGAAGGAAGGACTCACTAGGAGTCAGAAGATTACAGAAAAAGCTGATTGAATGAGGTGAGAGAGCCAACGTGGGCTGATCTAAGATGCAACTGACAATGTCTCAAGCCAATGGGTGGAAAAGGAAGAATACAAAAAGACAACGGTTGGAAGTGGACTGACCCAAAGGACACTCTATTGGCTACACCATTGGATACAATAGTTCTATTGACGGCAGACAGTTAAAGCTATCTGTGTGTGACCTAAAAAAAAAGAGCATTAAAAGGAATGATGCTGCTATCTGAATGGTGCACCAAGCATATGTTACAACTGTGACGAGGGAAAGTAATGCAGATCCCCAGATCCTAAGCAGGTCATTTCACAAATAAAATAGTGAATATCTAGGTTATTTCCCGGACTAACTTTTCCATGGCCGTTGCCACACATGACTCTCAGCAAGCTTCAAGTAATGTAGCATGTATAATTTTTAAAATGTTTCGATTCAGCGCAGTCCCTCTAGAGTGCGACATGTCATACATTAGAATGAGTACATTTTACCGTGATTGTGTGTAATAAACATAATTATATTGTGTATAAAAATAAATTAATAAAGTGAGATTGTAGAAGAAGAGAACATTAAAACATCTCCAGATGCTATGCAAATTTCTGTCCCCTGGAGTATTGGACTAACTGGGACAGATTATAAATGCAAAAGGCAAAGCCAACAAGCTGGTGTTGGTGCTGAAGGTTTTGACCAATAAGGGTGGGATTCTTACTGTGAGGCAGATTTAGGTCCAGCCTCGCCTCATGCGAATTTTGATTATTAATTTCCTTTTACTGAACTTATCATGTCTGGCCCATTCAGCCAGTCGTGGAGTTTCAAGCAGCAAAGCGTTGGATTATGGGATTTACAGTTGTGCTTTTATCTTTTGAAGACAGTATGAGATGAAAACATTCCGGCACGAAGAGTGCTGTTGGCTTAAAATCAACAAGCGTGGCAGCTCTGTATATGTGGGTGACAGTGGGTGGCTTAAATGAGCGGATGCCATCAATCTATAAATGTGGCTCTATCATGCTAATTTCATCAATACATGCAGCTACTTTAGTGTGAACCGTGGTGCTTATATTTTTTTAAAATAACTGTTTTTCTATGAGATCATTCCCTAACAAATTATCCCAGTTCTCAGACAATTTTTTTTAAAATTTAAATCATACTGTTGTTTTTCACATCACATATTTCTCCATTTATTGTGAAATGTATCCTCAGAGAGTAGTGTCTTTTATAGTAATCACTGTAGATTCGAGTGTTTGGGAGAAGAGTTGTGGGGTATACGAGTCATGAATAATGATGCTGCTCGATAATCACCCGACCCCTTCACCACTGAGTAATTTTTCAGCTTTTACAATAGCTATTTCCGCTGGTTGTAATTGTCTTCCTTCCTATCTGGTCGCCCTGCAGCCAATGACAGTTTCTTAAAGTTCATGCATTCTATAAGTCAGAGCCTTTTGAATGAATGAAACAAAAGAGACGGATGGGTGGAGTGGCTCAGTGCTCTTAGGTGTTACATTAAATCTTCCATCTTTTTTAGGGACTCGGATTCGAATCCCATCACAACCAAAACGTCTTTCTTTTGAGAACTTTAATCAACGTAGCAATTTTCTAAAGTTCTTTGATATTTCACTCCCTCTTGCACGGTACACAGACAAAATATCGATTTTTAAATATCGATATACAAAAATATCGAAGTTTAAATATCGATGGGACAAAATATCGAAGGTAAGTAATATCAACAGTCTTAATATTGATATTAGTATGATATCAGTAATATCGAAGTATTAAATATCGATGTCAATAATATCGAAATAAATAACTTCGATGTTACTAATATCAATTTTTAACGAAATTTAGTGTATATTATATTGTATTTATTATGTTTTATTATTTATTTTTAATGTTATTTAATTAAATATTGTCTTTTACTTCTGTAGCGGGTTGTGGGTTTATAGGGGAATAGGGTGGGAAGTAATTTAATTATGTTAAATTAATTATTAATTAGTAGGAATTATTAATTAATTAATTGAGAAATCATTTTTAATTAATTTTAATTAATTGATAAATATGTTCTGTAGCGGGTTATGGGTTTATAGGGGAATAGAGTGGGAAGTAATTTAATAATAATTAATTAATATGTTGGGTAAAGGAGTATTTTTAGGGTTCAGGGTCAGTTTTCAGTTTTTGGGTAAAGGGGTATTTTTAGGATTCAGAGTCAGTTTTCAGTTTTTGGGTACAGGGGTATTTTTAGGGTTCAGGGTCAGTTTTCAGTTCATGGGTAAAGGGGTATTTTTAGGGTTCAGGGTCAGTTTTCAGTTCATGGGTAAAGGGGTATTTTTAGGGTTCAGGGTCACTTTTCAGTTTTTGGGTAAAGGGGTATTTTTAGGGTTCAGGGTCAGTTTTCAGTTTTTGGGTAAAGGGGTATTTTTAGGGTTCAGGGACAGTTTTCAGTTTTTGGGTAAAGGGGTATTTTTAGGGTTCAGGGTCAGTTTTGGGTTTTTGGGGTACAGGGATATTTTTTGGGTTCAGGGTCAGTTTTGGGTTTTTGGGGTACAGGTGTACAGGGTAAAAACAAAAAAATATTACATTAAATCAATTAAATAACATTAAAAAAAATTACATTAAATTATTAAGTATTTTATTTATTTTAAATGTATATGTATTACTTTTAATTTTGTTTTATTATTTTTATTTAATGTTTGTAAAAATATATGTATTTTAAAATTATTTTTACATTATTATTAATACATTTAAAAAAACGATATTTTTAATTCCGATATTTTTGTACTACGAGATATTTTTGTACTTACCTTTATGAAGATAGGATTCCGATATTTTTGATGTCGATATTTTTGTTCCGATATTTCTGTAGTTCGATATTCTGTCTGTCGATATTATGTCAGACATTCCTCTTGCACGGTCTTCTAGACATTTCACATGGAGACTGCACCAAACAGCCTCTGATCGAAGATAATAAGGTTTCACTTCACCCTCCTACGAACTTTCAACACATTAATTACTCTATTTTTCTCATGTAAATACCTAGAAACTGTTATCGGACTAGTTGACCTATTCTGCTTTCGTTCTGGTTAAACTTGTAACCTAAAAATGGGCCTCATTAGGATGGCGGACGGACCTGCGTCCGTCCGCCACCCCTGAGGTGGAGGGACCATCTGCAGAGGCAGCGGCGGTCTCTCCAGTGTAATTGGGATGTGACCGCCACCCTGGCAGACACATCCTGTATCTTTAACCTTGCTTGAAGCAGCAGCAGCCACAAGGTTAAAAATGCATGTTTAACATTTACATGCGCAAAGCGGCAGGCACCGCGCAGTGCCTGCCGCTTTGTACCCCCATGTGCACCCCCCACCCCCTGACACCCTGGGGGCCCGCAACGGCCCCCAAACACCAAAGACCACATGCTTTTCCACAGAGGAAAAGCCGCCGTGGAAAAGCATGTGACGATGTGCATCCTAATTTGGCTGACTGTGTCTTGCAGACACCGCCACCAAATGGCCCTCCACACCCCACGGATCAGCGGCAGACGGACCTGCCGTCCACTGCTGGTCCCACCGCAATCCCACCGCCATCCTAATCTGGCGGTGGGTGTATTCTATGGCCGCGGCGGTGAATCGGCTATCTCCGGGCCGGCGGTGGCTTCCGCCGGCCCGGAGGATGCAGATTCACCGCCATCCTAATGAGGCCCCATATTTGTTAATTAATTTTTTTATGCACCATCCACGTTGTGCTTCAGTTCTGGGAGATCCGAATGACTGTGCAAAGTAAACATTTACATACATTTGAATAAATATCAAAAGGCCCTAGTCAACAAGTTTCAAAGCTGCATAGAGAGACCCAGGTGGACTTTAAATCCATCACCATATTTTCTTAGCCAGAACTCCCTGCTATCACTTCTTGAACTTTTGCTGTTCATCCCTTACGAGCCTCCCACCAGGCAAATAATTGAGGAAGGTGGGAGAAGGTGCAGATGATGAAGATGAACAGACATGGGCTTAGTCCACGTGTGAAGCACGCATGTCCATGCCTTTGTGTGCACATCGGAGGATGAAGTTACAGATAGTGGGGTATTTGAAAGATATCAAAAAAGGAGTGTGTTGGGCTGGAAAATAGAATTTGTGGAAATTCATAGATTAAGGATCCTGGCCTGAAGCTACTCACTGAAATTGGACAAAGCATCCACAAAGTTTCTGAACTGAGATCTGGTCTTTTCCTTTTTTTAAAAATATTTTTATTAAGAACTTTTTTTGGGAGCGTACACACAGCACAACAAAGGAGAATTGACATCCAGCGTTTAAGAAATTAGTCAAAAAGTTTTCACAACAAAACAAAAGAACCACACAAAAAAGAACCTAAGAATAAAGGAAATAAATAAAGAAAAGAAAAATGACTATATATCACATTTCACTTTACATTCGATAGATTGCATCAGACTAAGCAATAGCACCATTATGCTACATGTTATGCCACAGCCTAGGAATGGGAAACAGTAAAGAGTAAAAAGGGAGCGACAAATTTACATCTAAATTTAGCTTTCCCGGATACCATTTTTCCAACGCTGGATCGGCTCCCAAATTTTTTTTCCCAACCTCCTCGCTCTCCTACCCTTTCTCTCATATATACCATTCTCTAAATTATAAACTGCCAGCATTGTGGCCAGCCATTGTTGCATACCAGGAGGAATTGTATCCAGCCAAACCCTGGCTATAATCAATCTGAGAATTGCCATGGCAATAAACACAAATTCTTCATACTCATTGTCAGAATCCCCGCTAACCCCCATCAAAATCAAATGAGGATTTAGAATAGTCTTAATCCCTAAGGTCCCTACTAAGAAACCTTCAATCCCTTTCAGCAGCGACTGAAGTCGAGGGCAAGTGGCAACTATATGAATGCTGTCTGCTGCCAGTTCATTGCATCGGGGACAGTTAATCCCAGCAGTCCCTCCCCACTGAGCAATTCGCGCTGGGGTAAAATAAAGTGCATAGAGCGTTTTGTAGTGTTGAGATTGGAGAGGGGCGGAGCATAGCACTGAATACCCTAATTTCAAGGAGGCTTGAAAAAAGCTTACATCTGTTTCCAGCTTCGTAGCCCATTTGGCAGCTTGCTTCCCAAGATCATCTGGTTTAGTATCTATCAAGGCAGCATAAAAACTATGAATGGAACACTCCCCCCTCTCTCTATTGCTTCTAATATGTCGTTTTTTCCAAATCCAGCCGCCCGCCTATTTTGTTACTGAGGAAGCTCCTCACCTGAAGGTACTTGTAAAAACTCCTCCTGTTGATGTGGAACTTTGTCTCTAAAGATGAAAACTGCATAATCCCCCCATCCGGTCCCAACAAATCTCCTATCTTGACTATCCCCTTCCTAGCCCAGTCTGCCATAGTTGTATCCGCGAAAATAAAAAGGCGGCAGGGAACGATTCCTGTACAATCTAACATATCTGTTAAACTTCCCAAGACTAACTTTCTTTGCAAATGCTGACCATAGGCTGCCCTAATAGTTTTGAATTGCGTCCTCTTAAAATATGAGGAATCAGTACAACTCAGGAAGGCATTCACAGTACTTGCTCCCAAGGTATGTTCATAAATCCTAGTAGATAATGCCGTTATTTTGGGATCAGCGCCGCAGCCTCCAATTAGGCCCTGCGTAAACTGCAGCACTGCTGCCCAATAGTAAAGCCTAAAGTCAGGGGCCCCCCATCCCCCCTTCACCCTGGATAATGTCATGAACCTATACGCCCGCCTAGTCTTCCCATGCGCCCAGATAAATTTGTTCAAAATTGATTCTAGTTTGTTGAACCAATGCTCTTCAAAAGATAAGGGGATTGCCCTAAAAAAGTATAAAAACTTAGGGAGTATCAGCATTTTGATAATGTTTGTGCGGCCAACCAGGGACAACTGAAGATTATTCATCCTAACCAGATCCAGGCTTACTTTATTCATTAATGGTGTGAAATTGCGCTCCACAACCATGTCTAAATCTGCTGTAATCTCAACACCCAGGTATACTGCTGCGCTAACCACCCGTGGGTCATTGCACACAGCGTGAGAATTCTTCACAATTTGTGTCTTGTTACTGTTGAGCTTATATCCCGAAATTCTCCCAAACCTGTGTGCCTCGGATTCTATTTCTATTATTGCCAAGGAAGGATTAGGGGTATTATCGCGACATCGTCTGCGTATGCTAACACCTTAATTTACGTACCTGTTGTGGTTAAGGCTGGGATATTGGGGTTGCTGGACAATTTGCGCAAGAAGGGATCCAAATAGATTGCGAACAGAAGGGGAGATGAAGGACACCCTTGCTGTGTACCTCTTCTTATCTGTACTTCCGTAGTGAGCCCCCTATTAATCCTAATTTTGGCCGTAGGGGCTGTATATAGCGCTTGAACCGCTCTAATATAACCTTCCCAAAGCAAAAACATCTCATCACCTCCCATAGATAATCCCAGGAGACCCTATTGAACGCCTTCTCAGCATCCAGGAATAGAGCAGCAATAGGGTCTACCGGGATCTCGGTGGCATCGAACATGGTGATGACCTGCCTAGTATGTCCGGTGGTACCCTTCCCTGGAATAAATCCATGATTCTCTGAGCTAATCAAACCCTCTATTACCTCAGCCAATCTTTTAGCAAGAATTTTAGACAAAAGTTTAGCGTCTGAGTTCATTTGAGTGATAGGCCTGTATGACCCCGGAGCTATAGGTGGCTTGCCCTTTTTTAATAGCACAATAACTTCTGCACCTCCCAGGATGTTGGGATTGAAAGCCCTTGTTGTGCCTGAAGGAATGTATCTAACAAATCTGCCAACAGAGCTTCCTGGAACGTTTTATAAAACTCCAGTGAAATCTGGTCTGGGCCTGCGGCTTTTGCTGAGGGGAGTTCTGCCAACGACTCACACACTTCATCAAGGATAATAGGCAAATCAAGTCTTTCCCTCTCCTCCGCGGGGAGACCATCTGTAGTAACTTGGTTAAGGTAATCCTTGATGTCTACTTTCTACTCCCTGCTCTATATCATACAAGTCTGAATAAAACTCCCTGAAAACCTCCCTAACGCCCACAGGGTCAACAATCATACCTCCTTGCTTATCTTTTACACACTTAATATCCCCTGCAGCTATCTTCTGTCTTGTCCTGACCGCCAGAATATGGCCCACCCTCTCACTCATTTCAAACACTTCCTCTGTTTTAGCCAAATATCTGGTCTTTTCCAATAGATTAACAAAAGTGCTGATGCAATAATAATAATACTAAATAAAAAACAAACTGAGTGGGAGGGGTGGATGGAACAGAAGATGTGGCTAATGGGAAACAACCAGAGAGGACAGGAGCAATGTGAGTGTGTAAGCAACACACAAAGGAGAAAATAAGAAAATGTATGCACTCGCATGGAGTTCTCAAAAAGAGAAAGAAGCAGTCCCCTAAATGTATGAAGTGGAAGGATGCATAGGGGCCCATTAGGATGGGGGCGGATTGCCCCTGCCAGGCTGGCGGTAGCCACCGCCGGCCTTGGGGGTGGCAATCTACCCGCCATCCTAACCAGAATGACCCCCTGCCATATTAGCATGACTGGTGGGTCCGCGGCGGACGGAAAGACCGTCCACCACTTTTCCACCCTGGTCGCCTTGCGACCGGGGTGGAAAAGGTTTAATATGGTGGCGATGTCTATCAGACAATGCCAGCCATATTACAATGGGCGTCTGTCAATGCCTTTCCATGGCAGCAATGCTGCCACGGAAAGGCAGGCGGTCTTCACTTCGGGGGCTCCCTACGGGCCCCTAGAGTGAAGGCGAGGTGGGGGGTGCACATGGGGGGTACCTGTGGTCCCCCCAGCATTTGCATACCCAAAGTGGCAGGCACCGCGCGGTGCCGCTTTGTGTATGCAAATGCATACATGCATTTTTAGCATTGTGGCGGGCGGTGCTGAAAGCACCGCATGCCACAATGTTAAAAATGCAGGATGCGCCCACCAGTGGGGCTGGCACATCCGAATCCCCCCCACGAGACCCCCGCCCTTATGGCGGCCGGTCCCAAGTACCTTGAGGATGGCGGGTGGGCAAAGTCCGCCCGCCATCCTAATGGCCCCCATAGTAAGAAAGTTAACCGGTGGTAAGCAATGGGCTGTCATAAAGCCCACTATAAGCATTGGTATTGTCTACAATAAATCTTTGACATCCGGCAGGTAAAAAGCAATCTGTAGGTGAGACCTAAAAAGAACGTAATATAAACATTTGACATTACAATAACCATCCACAGATTAAAAACGTCAAAGATTTTCAGTCTTCAGCCATCATTAATTTAGAGAACCCACTTAAAATGTGCACATGATAACAATGAAGGCAATATTAAACTGCTGTGGCAGAGTCAGAAAGACCAAAGATACGAACAAAAGATTATAAATACTTTAGTTGGTCTTTATTTAAATAAAAAAATAAAAAACACTAACAGCGGCATAGTCCCAGCTGCCCGAAACAGCCGCTGCGCAGCACAGCTCCTTGCCCGGACCTCGCATTGCCTCTGCTGTGCAACGCAACCTCGACACAGGGTTCCGCATGTCTTCACAACCAGCATTAACCTCGTTCAGTCCACTTTGTGGGGTCCCTGTAGCTGACATGTGCTTCATCGTTGTCGGGCTGAAATTGTGACTTTGTTCCGGTCTAGAGGGACCAGATAGCCACAGTTGGTGCTTGGTGCTTTTTGGCGCTATTTTCAGTGGAATGTTTAAACTTGCATATCCCTCGTTCTACTGATTGGATTTTTGTTGTTTTGGTCATGATTTATTTATAAAAAAAGATGCTATTGGTTTCTGCCCACATTTTACCCACCTCTATTTGGAACACTACTTCAGGTCCTGTTAGAGTTATCAACCCTTTTGCAGGTGATATTTAACATTATAAGGCATTAACTAAAACATGCCAGTACCAATTCTGTCAGCTAGAAGCAGTGCCCATTTTTTTGTAGGCATGTGTTGTGCTACTCTAGCCACAAATTAGTCATGTATCACTCATACCATGGTATTTTCCAGGTATCAAACATGAAAGTGTAGTAAGGTGTAGCTTCAAGATGTTTAAGTACTAGCTCTATTCATGCTACACTACCATATACCTGCCTCCAATGTTAAGGATCAGGTTAATCATATAACATCTGAAACTGCTTTTCGAAGGTGTATGTAAGCATTACATTGTCAGAGTTCAAGTTTTTCTTTAATTACAATGTTTGGGAAGAGCTTTATGCCACTGTTGGCTGCACATTAGTGTCCAGTCTGAGAAAGAATGAGGCAAACTCGATAGACAGAAAAGGACCTGCCAGGGGACTTCCTTGCTGGTCAGTTGGGCTGATAATTCAAACTGTGAAATATTGTTGTGACACTAGGAACTGTGTTGATAATTTTGTAATCTTGGTGATGAGAAAAGTTCACCACTTCTCATATGTCTTGTTTGTCTGCAAGTGCTAAAGGCTAGTCTTATGCATCTGACTGGACTCTCCAGGTGGGAAGAGCCATGAAAGTTAGAATTGGAAAATTAACAATCCACAATAATCCTGTAGATGGTGTCAACGAGGTAAGTTGTATTGATTTGCAGAATCGCAAGAAATCAACATTGAGTTCTGGTGGCAGGAGTTCAAAAGAGTAGAGCCCATGACATGTAGTGTTTTTCTTCATAACCCATCAACCCTTTCTTACAAGGTCTACACTGGTTAGAGGGATATTTAGTGGCTGTGGTGGGCACTGTCTCAGCAGGTGGGGTCTTGAACACCTGCCAGCACTCCAATCTGGAATTCTATATCCTGTAGAACAGTGGTTCTTAACCTTTTGACTTCTGTGAACCCCCTCTTAATTATTTATAGAATCGAGGGACTCCCACTGAATAATTATTGGATTTAGGGGACTCCCACTAAGTCATTACTGGAAGCTGGGGATCCGGGTCTAAGCAAATTTGATGATTTGGAAAACAATAGTATACATAAAATATGAAATATTTTATTTAATTCTCAAATAAATATAAATAAATCACAGTTTCAATTTAATTGGGATTCAATTAAGGCAACCCATTGTCCATACGGTGCACAGACAGAATATCGAAGTAACAATATCGAAGTGCCAGAATATCAAGTTGTAAATATCGAAGTGGCACAATATTGACTGTGAGAATATCGGTGACCAAAATATCGACGTGAAGGTAAGAAATATTAGTTTTTTAAATATTGAAGTCACTAATATTGTTAGTAAAAATATTATTCTTAATAACATCAAGATTTATATTAGTGTTCTGTATTTTAGTATGTGTGTTAAAAAATATGCGTTGCAATATTTTTTGTATTTGTTAGCCTTTTTTTATTTTATGACATGTTTTGCAGTAATTCATTTTATGTTAAATATTTTCTGGTATTTTAGTTCTGGAGCAGGTTGTAGTTTATAGGGTAATAGGGTGGTAAGTAATTTAATTATAATAATGTAATTATTAATTTGTATGTATTAGTATTCATAATTAATGTATTATTAATTAATTATTAATGGTAAATTTTTATTAATTAATTAATTGATAATTATAGTAATTGATTTATTTATTTTAGGAGCAGGTTGTGGGTTTATAGGTGAATAGGATGGAAAGTGATGTCATTATAATAAATTAATTATTCGTTTTTATTAGTATTCATAATTAATTAATTATTAATTGCTTATTCATTTTGTTTAATTAATTAATTGATAAATATATTAATTTAATTTTTTTAATTAGCGGGTTGTGGGTATATAGGGGAATAGGGTGGAAAGTAATTTCATTCGAATAAAGTAATGAATATATTTAATTTATTAGTATTTATTTTATATTTCGATTTTATAGTGTTTGTGGTAATTTATTTATTAATAATTAATTATTAATCAGTTGTAAATTATAAATAATTGATAAATATTTTAATTGTGTCACATTTGTAGGGGTTTGTGTGTTTACAGAGTAATATGGTGTGAAGTAATTTATTTAAAAAATCATAAATACTTTTTAAAATTATAAATAATTTATTTTAAACATAGTTATTTGTTTGTAAAATGTTTTCACACTTTTATAAATTAATGTTTGTAGTTAATTTTCAATATTTTCTAATATTAAATAATTGTTCTATCTTTTGTAATTAGTTACATTTTGTATGGTTATAATGTTTGTGTTATTAACAATTTTTGTATTGTAGTTGCTATTTTGTTTCTATTTTTTATATATTTATTTTGGGGAAATTTTAACTTTAACACCTTCTATGCTCATGAAGAGCTGAGCTCGTCAGACGAGCTGAGCTTGCCCCCCTGCCCCGCAGCAGAGCGGGGGAATTACCCCCGCTGCGAAGGGGTGAACCCTCTGCTATCCAACACTTTCCCTAGTGTTGCACTCACTGGAGTGGGAATAGAAATTTGTACCACTTCGCTATCCAACACTTTCCCTAATGTTGCACTCACTTGATTGGGAATAGTAAATTTTACCCCTATGCTATCGAACACTTTCCCTACTGTCGCACACTCTGGAGAGGGAATAGTAATTTTATTCCCTCCGCTATCCAACATTTTCTCTACTGCTCAGTTAATGTAGTGTAAAATGTATTTTAAAAAGATTAAACATATTTTAATATTTTAATTTATTATAAATATATTTTATTTTTATTTTTATGTTATTGGTTTATGTCTATATATGTATTTATAATTTTTAATATGTTTTGAACAATTTAAAAATTATTAAAATATTTTATATTAACAATATTATTAAGTAAATTAATATATTATATTTTATATATATAATGTATGTTAATTTCTTTTTTTATTATACGTATTACTTATATTTGTAAACATTTTCTAATAATTCTATGTTTTTTTATTATATGTATTATTTCCTTTATTTTACATTATTTTTTAAACTTTTTTTTAAACAATATTTATACCAACGATATTTTTAACAACAATATTTTTTTTGTTGATATTCAATATTCTGGACAACGATATTTTTGCTTCGATATTTTTGTACCTCGATATTTTCGATGTCGATATTCTGTCAGTGATTCCATCCATACATATTCTGTTTAATGCACTTGCACTCGCCCACAAATCCATTTGAGGATACCAACTTAGGGGCAGATTAACAAGCCCCTCACATCACTTTTGCGCTGCCATTGCGTCAGGTTTTGTGACCCATTTACAATTTGATGCATCTAGGGAGATGTGTCACCTTGTAAAGACCTGCGGCACACTATACCTGCATCAGGTATAATGTATGCATGGTGGGTGTTCCCACTTAGGAAAGCCTCATAGAAGTTGGCTGTGAAATCTACAAGATTTCACTGCATCAATTCTAGGATACCACTGCGTCAAAACCTTAGCCTGCTTTGACCAGGCATAATGAGTGATGCAGCACAATAAGAATAAGCCTATCCATGCATTGCTGAAGTTGGGTCGTGCTTGCAACATGACTCCAGCAATGCATGACTTTGTGCATCAGAATGTCTGAAACATATGTCAATCCTTGTGCCATGGTGCGCCGTATTGTATATGCCTCTTACTTTTTACCCTCCAATTTCAAAATCATTCACATTTACAGAAATTTTTTACATTTTGAATTTTACATTTTGCTTCTTTATTTATGTGCACTTTATTATTATGTTAATATTATTTAATTTTCTAAGCACTTGCAGTCTCCCTAAGTAGGACTGACGGACCCTCAGGTGTCCCCAATGACAGGTCAAGAACCTCTGATGTAGAATGTGCATAACAGAATATAGGACAGAATACTGGGTACGAAAGCTTGATGGCATATTTGGCAAAACTTTCAGTTGGCTTTGGAAGAGTGCGTAAATGATGATCTTTCATGATATCACAAATACTCTGGTTTGGTATCTTATGGGTGTGCAGTAGGTAGAGGAGGATATGACAAGAGGGACCTTCCACACTTTAGTACAGGGACAGAAAACTTCAAACGCAGGTTTATCCCACCTGAGGATGCAGGTGGGAAATGGGACTGACAGACCTCCAAAGGACTCCGTCTAAGGAGTTAGATCCTTTGTTTGTGCAGAGACATCTCCAATGGTATGATGTGAAGGTACAGCAGAGTTTTGAAAGGGATATTAATTAAGCACATGCTAGGGATTCCACCATGAGTCCACACATAAACTACTGCTGTAGATAGGTGCAGAAAAACCAAATTAAAGATTTAGCAGATAATTTAGTCTAAAAATTCAGGTAGCCAGGGGGGAGAATTTGGGCAGAACGATATTTTCCTTACCTCATTAGTCTACATTAAGTGGGATGTATGGGGCATTTTTTGGCGCCAATACATCCATTGCTTCTAATATCAATAGGATAACGAAGGCTATTCAACAAAGAATGTTTGACTTCAAAGTCCATCCTTTGGCACTTAGTGACAAGACTGGCCAAGAAGGAGACAGAGTAATTGGTATCTTACTTGGTAAATCAATCAATAACTAACATTAGGGAATCGTTGCTGTATAACTTGTTAACATGTAGACTAGAAACTGATGCTCAATACCACCCCCTGTATGATATCTGGAAATAAAAAAAAGCATTGGAAGAGCCAATAGGCCTCCCTTTTGGCCCCATATGTGTTGCCAATGGTTTTTAGACATGCTGTACAGCAGCCACAATGCTGTGCAGCATGACTAAAGAAGAAAAAAAAGCCTTTGAGGTGATTTGCAGGCACATGCACCTACAAAATGACGCGGGCACTTTCTTTTTCCTTTTAGGCACAGATCTGAGTTGGATAAGTAACTAGAAAGAAAATAAAACATAAAAAAAGGTTTTTTTTGAGTGGAAGTTGGAGCAAAAACAACATGGGGAAGGTTGTGGAGAATGGCGAAACAACAGTGGGGTAGGAGTGAATGTAAAAGCAACATGGGAGGGGTGTGGAAGCAATAGTGGGAGGGGGTGAAAGAGATGTGAAGGCAACAGGGGTATTTATTTAGTTGTTTATTTTGACAGTGTTTGTATAGCGCAAACAAGACCCTTGCGGGTATCAGAGCGCTTTAGAGGGCACATGCAGGTGATTGACAGATATACAAAAATACATTGAATTATGCGAAGAAATTCCTGGTAAATGTTAGCGACTAGTACATATCAACAAGAGTATATTAGAAAGTTCAGGTGAGTCTGGACAGGAAAATCGCTTTCACTTCTTTTTTGAAGAAAGCAGCGGACAGATTCAGTCTTGTTTCTGTGGGCAAGGCATTCCAAATCCTGGGGGCCATTCCTAGGAAGGTACGATTGTACGTTTTTTTCTAGGAGGAATGTTGTGGTTTAGGTAGAAGGTTATCAGAACTCCCAGTGGTTCTGCTACCACCCGATAGTACTAGTTTCTCCGCAAGGTATCTCAGGGTTGTTTGGTGCAATGCCTTATGCGCCATACAGGAGATTTTCAAATGGATTCTGCCTCAAAAGGTAACCAGTTGAGGGCACGAAGGTCACGGGAAATGTCTCAGTTTCTTCTTCAGCCTGTGATGAGTATAGCGGCTGTATTGATTGAGGCTCTTAGCGGAGCGTTTGTTAATCTGGGAAGGCCACAGAGAGCAACACGCCCATATTCCACTCTGGGAAGCACTAGGGTTTGAACTGCCTGTTTAAAGTCATTCGCGGGTATGAATGGTTTAAGTTTTCTCAGGGTGTTCATCTGAAAATTGGCTCCTTTAGTTGCAGCGCTGATGTGTTTCTGCATGTTTAGTTTATTATCCAGAGTTATTCCTAGGGATTTCGCAGAATCAATGATGAGAGGTTGACCATCGAGTGCAGTTAGGTGCTGCATCCACTCGCGGATCATGACTGTTTATTTGGGGAGCGATAAGGAGGAATTCTGTTTTTAGTGTGTTAAGTTTTAAATGGTTGCTTGCCAACCAGATCTGTGTTTTTTGGAGCATTGAGTTAAGGGACTTGGGTCCAGATGTAGGTATACAAATACCGGTTGGTAACGGCCGAAAATACCACATTTCGGCCGTTACCGACCGTTATTTGGATATTGAGATGTAGGGGTCAAAAAAACTTCTGAATCTGTAAATTTCCAAAATCTGTAAATTTACCGAATCGGAAAATTTACTGATTCAGTAAAATTACTGAATCGGTAAATTTACAGATTCAGTAAATAAGAAATGGAAAAAATTACTTTTGAGATGTAGGTAACCTCTAAAATGCCGAATTTGCATGAAATTCGGTATTTAAGAGTCAGTATTTACCATGGATAGAAAGCAGGTGGTAACCAGGTGCAGGCTATAAAAAAGGGCCCAAAATGCAACAGTTTGATCAGAATGGCAGCATTCTACGTGATAGCGAGGCGGCTATGGCTACAGGCAGAAGGAGAGAGGGTCTGGAGAAGGGAGGAGCAGGTCTACAGGCAGAGGATCACTCTATTCCAACTAACTGAGGCAGAGATCCTACAAAGGTACAGGCTACACCCCCAAACCATCCTGGACTTGATCAGGGACCTGCACCCACTTCTGGAGCACCCAACCACAAGGGCGTACGCCATCCCACCCCATGTGCAGGTGCTGTGTAGCCTACACCTGCTTGCATCTGGGAGTTACCAGAGTGTGATTGCTGCGGTAGGTGGGGTGTCCCAGAGCTGCCTGTCCAGTTTCTTTAGGAAGTAACTAGAGGCTATGATGCAGAGAATGCATCATTAAATCAGCTTCCCTGAAACGCACGCAGAACTGCTCAGGACCAAGACAGACTTCTATCAAATAGCATATTTACCCAACATCATCGGCTGTATTGATGGCAGACACATCCCAATTTGCCCATCTACTGCCACAGAGTACATTTACAGGAACAGGAAGTTGACCCACACAATAAATGTACAGGTAATCTGTGATGCAAACTACATTATCACGGACATAGTGGCCAAGTTTCCAGGAAGTACCCACGACTCCTACATCTTCCAGAATAGTGGGATCTATACACGCCTGACAGCGGGGGAATTTGGCAAAGGATACCTGCTAGGTAAAACATTGTGTGACACTCTTTTGATACATATTGCTGATGTACACACAGCCTAATCGTGCATTGAGTGCTGGCAACAATTAGTAAAAGTTTAGAACTCGATCCCAGAGTTTTTTTAAAGTACTGCTGCTCATTTACTGTCATTTAAAGCTGTGGGGAGACGAACAGGGTTTTTTAAATTGAGTCTCATTATTGCTTACCGCAGATTTGCACAGTTTGTTTTCCGCTCCCCGGTCCACCACGGCTGCCGTGCCGATTGTGTGGAGGGACGCGGCTCCTCCCACTCATGTTATTTAATGGGCAGATACTCACAAGCGAGTGGCTTACACACAGCCTAATTGTGCATTGAATCCTGGCAACAATTGGTAAAAGTTTAAGACTCAATCCCAGAGTTTTTTAAAGTACTGCTGCTCACTTACTGTCATTTAAAGCTGTGGGGAGACGAACGGGGGTTTTTAAATTCAGTCTCATTATTTCTTACCACAGATTTGCACAGTTTGTCTTCCACTCCCCGGTCCACCACGCTGCCGTGCCGATTGTGTGGAGGGACGCGGCTCCTCCCACTCGTGTTATTTAAGGGGCAGATACTCACGAGCGAGTGGCTTACACACAGCCTAATCGTACATTGAATCCTGGCAACAATTGGTAAAAGTTTAGGACTCGATCCCAGAGTTTTTTAAAGTACTGCTGCTCACTTACTGTCATTTAAAGCTGTGGGGAGACAAATGTTTTTTTTTTAAATTCAGTCTCATTATTGCTTACCACAGATTTGCACAGTTTGTTTTCCGCTCCCCGGTCCACCACGGCTGCCGTGCCGATTGTGTGGAGGGACGCGGCTCCCCCCACTCTCTGCCACTATTTACTACCATGCTTTACCGGACACGCAGCGGATGCGCGCAGCGGGTGCGCCGAAGGAGCACCAAAGGTAAGCCCGTCTGTGCCCGTCCGCGCCCAACCGTGTCCAGTGGCCAAAATCCCTGGCCAAATTACCACCTGTAATCGGGAAGATATTTGCCTAATACATTCTACTTTACCATCGCTCTCACTGGAGGACTCGGTGATGGAATCACTGCATCGAGAGAACCTGCTAGTCAATGGTATCAACCTCTCACAAGGTGATGGGTCAAAACTAGGTTTAGAGAGCAAGGCTGGTATGGCCTGTGTTGAGACCAGGTCTAAATTACATTTTGCCCTTCTAAACACGCGTTCCCTTTGCAAAACACACTCTTGAGGTGTTCTCACTCCTACAAGATAAGAAACTCGATTTCTTGGCACTTACAGAAACCTGGATCAATGAGAGGTCAGGGCCTGACATTGTAGCCTCCCTGCCCGCTCAATTTAGCACTCTTACATACAATCGCCAGGAGAATAAAAGAGGGGAAGAGGTACCCTCTTTTTCCGCGATACTTACAGCACAGACACAATCATTGAGGAAAGCCTTGATGGCGCAGAAATTCTGGGGATTAGACTAGGAATTGTGTCTGCCTGTCTAGCCGTGATTATTGTTTATCTTCCCCCACGGCCGACCCCCCTTTTTAATCACCAGTTTTATAAATTCATGTTTAATATTTGCTCTAAATATCAGCAAATTTTGGTCCTTGGTGATTTTAACTATCACTGGGATCAAAACCAGAGAGACTTGTTGGCCAGTAATTGCGATGACCTTATGACTACAATGGGGCTACATCAGATTGTAAACCATCCCACTCGGAATAAAGGTCATATCTTGGATTTGATTTGGACCTCAAACCCATCAAATTCTATCCAGCTTGTTAACAGCCCTTGTAGCTGGTCTGATAATTTTTTGATTAACGCTACACTGGTTCTGGACAAACATTTGAAATATAGTCCAGCCCGGAGGAAAATGAATCACAAATGGCTAAAACTTGATAAATTCAAATATAAAGACGCTTTTGTAGAAGTTAAATCTAACAGAGCTCTGGTAGATTCTATACATTTACCAGATCTGTCTACCAACTTGGATTTAATGTACAAAGAATTGGTATCTGATATGTTGGTCGCTATTGATCATGCTGTGCCGTTAGTAAGGATTTGACTATCAGATAATAGTAAGGGAGCACCTTGGTATACCCCAGTATTGAGAACGGAAAAACAAGCTCTCCGTAAAGCTGAGCGTCTTTAGAAGCATCTTAAGGATCTTGCTTCCAAATCTGTATATGATGCTAAATTAGCACTTTATAAATTATCTGTGACGAAAACTAAATCTAGCTACTATGAAACTAAGATTAAGGATGCAATTGATATTCAAAAGGAATCCTTTAAAGTCCTCAGAGAACTAAGCTGTCCTAAAGCACCTATTCCAGACTTCGACCAGGCTGAGTGTGAGAAGATGCAAGAGTTTTTCCTGACCAAAGTCAGGGACATTATTCTTAATATAAACAACTCCTGCCTCACCTCCGATCCACCGCTAGAAGAGGAACTGCGCATGCCACAAAATAATCTCTTGCTGGACGTTTCCCCTCTTGAGTCTCACGGCCTATCTCGTATTGTATCTAAAATTAAATCTGGCTCGCTCGAAGATCCTTGCCCCCCAAAGTTTTTTAATCTATTATGCCTGTCTTGAAGGGGATGTACTATCTATATTAAATACATCATTATCCAGGGGGATAAATCCATCTAAACTTAAGGAAGCTCTAGTTACCCTCCTGCTTAAGAAGGCCGGAGCAGATGCGGTGACTGCGCTTATTCTCTCCCGGTTAGACTATGGGAACGCATTATACCTAGGACTACCTGAGGAACTCCTCAAAAAACTTCAGGCAGTCATGAATGATGCTGCAAGGTTAATTTACATGCTACCTAGAAGCGCTCACGTAACACCAATACTGAAGCAGCTGCATTGGCTCCCATTGAAACGACAAATTGATTTCAAGGTTTTATGTATTGAACATAAAGCACAGTATGGTATAGTCCCAGAATACATCAGGGACCGTCTTAAGGTCTATGCACCCAGTCGTTTGCTCTGTTCATCACAATCAAGCCTCTTAGTCTGCCCACGGTTTAAAGGAACTAGACTTGGTGGCCAAACCGTCTCCGTAGTTGCTCCCAAACTCTGGAATAAGCTACCTGAAACTCTCCGCAAAGAAGCCAGGCTCTTACCGTTTAGGAAGGGCTTGAAAACTGTGCTATTTAGAGAAGCCTATGGTTAGTTTTACCTGAGGCCTCTGCTTGGTTGCTTGGTGCCTGAATTTTTTTCCCTCCTGCTGTCACACTCTGCAGTGCATTGGTATTTTGAACTGTGTTAACATCTTAGCGCTTAGAGACCGTGGAAATACAAATACAAATGTGTATGTGTGCATGTGTGCATGTGAGTAATGTCTTTTTCATTTTCAAATAGGGGATAGTGCATATGCTGTCTGCTCCTTTATCCTGATACCCTACCTCAATCCTTCAACCCCCAGCCAGAGGCGATACAACAGGGCACACAAATCAACCAGAAACATTGTGGAGCGCACCTTCGGGCTGTTGAAAAGCAGGTTCTGCTGCCTCCACAAAAGTGGAGGGGCACGCCAGTGTACACCAATAACCTGCTGTAAGATGATTGCAACTTGTGCAATGTTGCACAACCTGGCGACTAAGAAGGGCACTGAGGTCGAATTGAGCGACTATGAGGACCATGATGATGACCATGTACTGCTTGAACCCAAGACAGCAGGAGTTGCTACACCAACAGATGGTGGCAGACACAGACGGGCAGAGATCACACACAACTACTTTTAAGTAAGTAAATATACACAGACAGGTGGAGTATGCACCCAACATAGTTTAATATTTGGCTCTACGCAGGTATTCAAAAGCACAAATGTGCAATGCAAATGTCATCCATGTAAAAATGGTAGTCCTGGGTCACTTCCCCATTAACTGAAAAATTCATTTCCGCCCACGCTTACCAGTGCCAGATGTAAGTGGCTGGATTTCTTCACTGTGCGTTTGGGCTGATGGCTCACCATGGTGCCTGCTGCTCCTCCGTGTCTCCACAACAAGGGGGCTTGTCATGCTGCTCCTACTGGTGCTTTCCTCATTTTTCTGGGACGTCCAGGGCAGCAGTTTGTGCTGTCTGTGCATTCATCATCAGCTCTACAGCACTGGTCAAACTTGCAATGCCCCTAGACACCTCATTGCTGTTGTGTGTGAGTCCCTCCTGCATGTTAATGCATTGTCTGCATAGCAGGGAAGTGGCTGTGGCCAGGCGGTTAATTGCTTTACTTTGCTGCTGCACACGCTGCCTCTCCTTGCGCCTTGCTAACATGTCCTGGTCCAGTTTGCTGCACAGAAGCTGCACTGATTGTGTCATATCCCGCTTCCCTGCAGCCATCTCCTTGTTAACATCGACCAGTTCTCTAATGCCCTTCCCTATATCTTCCACATTTGTGTTCAGGTTCCTCATCTGGCGTTGCACAGACAGGATGGCCTTCCCCTGCATCCTTTGGATTTTCACCATGCTACCCTCAAGCCCACGGAAGACACTGAGACCCTCCACATGAGCTGCTACAATGCTTTCTCTGTGCCTGCGGCATCTGCTACTCGTACGGACAACCTCTGCATTGGACTGCTGTGTTGCAAGGCTAACTTCTCCAGGCAAGGTTGGTGTTGGCATCCCCCTCCATGTCACCCGCTGATGACTCCATTTGGGCAAGTGGGGCAACTACATGCCTCCTGCTCTTTTGTGATGCAGGAGTTGTCAGAGGCAGTGATGCAGGCAGTTCATGTGAGGACAGTAGCAGAGGGGAACATGAACGTTCTGGGGACGCCTGCACATGTGGAGACATTTCTGGGTCTTGGGATGGTGGCTGTGTAGTTGGTGCACCTGTGTCCTCTGTGACATTCTCTGCACTTGGCCCTGGCTCCTGGCTGTCATCCCTCTCTGGTGTCGCACCTTCCTTCTCCCTGGTACGACTGTGAGAGGTCTCTCCTGTGGACATATAAGCATACATTAGCTTGGTACAACTGCCTCACAGCCACTACAATTAAATAATTTTCACTTGCACAATGTACATGTTGCCTGCGCTTCACTATGTCTGAAATGATTTGCCTAACTTGTTGCTTGCAGTGCTGTATGACATTTATAGTGCTACCTCTACTGGACTGTGGTTAACTTTGCCACATAGGGTAAAGGGAAGGTTGATGCAGTGAGGGTGATTGCTGTGCATGCGTATTACCTTTTCTGGTGGCAGCTCTGGCTGAGCTGTCTGCATCTCCCAGTCCACAGACGCTCTCTGGTTCAATGGTGGACCCCACCAGCTCCTCCAGGTCAGTCAGGAGGGGTGCATGGTTCTTCCTTCCTCCAGTTTTGTTTGCCTGTTTGTGGTGCTCAGAATTTTTTTTCTTTGTCAGGCTCCTGAGGTCATACCACCTCTTTTTCAGGTTGTCTATGGCCCTTGGAGTCACTCCTACAGCATTCACCTTTGCTTGAATGTCCAGCCAAATCTTACTTTTGGCAGATTCAGCCACAGCTTGCCAAACAATTTCTGGTGTTCCTTCACCACCTCCTCCACAAGGACCTGCAGCTCCATGTTGCTAAATGTTATTTTCCTCTTCCTCTCTGGCTGTTTCTTTTCACTGCTGCTTGCCATTTTCACAGTTTAAAGGTGCAAAACGTTTTCTGTGGCTTAGCTCCAACTGCCTCTACAAAAGCTTCTAATAACTTGCAGCTGCCTGTGTAGCCACTTCCTGGTAGGTAGGGGGAGGGTGGTAGCACCTGATTGGCTGCCTGATGATTCAGTTTCACTTTTTTTTGCTTTCCGATTCGGTAATTACCGAATCGGTATTTACCGAATCTGTATTTACTGAATCGGTATTTCCGATTCATTCCTATAGGCCTTGGCCCATAGGAATGAATGGGAAATACCAATTCGGTAATTCCGGAATCGTTATTTACTGAATCAGTATTTCCCATTCATTCCTATGGGGCTTGGCCCATAGGAATGAATGGGAAATACTGATTCGGTAAATACCGATTCGGTAATTACCAAATGGCAGATTCCGATTTTTTTCCGAATCGGTAAAAAATACTTAATTTTTACCTACATTTCATTTACCAATTCTAAAATAACGTATTGGTAAATTGGCCCATAGGAATGAATGGGAAATACCGATTCGGTAATTCCCGAAACCTTATTTACCGAATCAGTATTTCCCATTCATTCTTATGGGGCTTGGCCCATAGGAATGAATGGGAAATACCGATTAGGTAAATACCGATTCGGTAATTACCGAATGGCAGATTCCGATTTTTTTCCGAATCGGTAAAAAATACTGAATTTTTACCTACATTTCATTTACCAATTCTAAAATAACGAATCGGTAAAATTCGGTATTTTAGAATCGGTAAAATTGATTTTCCTACATCTGGCCCCTGATGTCTTCAAGCGAGTGGACCTTAATGTAGAGTTGTGTGTCGTCACCGTACATGTGATATTGGATGTTTGAGGAGTTGAGAAGCTCAGTGAGTAGTTCAATAAACAGATTGAAGAGTGTTGGGGAGAGGGAAGTTCTCTGGGGTACTCCCAAGGTGACTGGGGTGGGGTTAGATAAAGATTGGTTGATCTTGAATCTTTGCCTTCTGTCTTGGAGGAAGGAAGTGAACCAGTTTAACACTGTTTCAGATAAACCCATTCTATGTTTCAAGAGGTTTAGTAGGTTGCTGTGTTTGACTGTATCGAAGGCTGAGGATAAGTCAAGTAGGATTAACAAACAGGCTTTATTTTGATCCAGTACTTGTAGGACGTCATCTATGGTGTAGGTCATGGCTGATTCGGTACTATGCCCATATCGAAAGCCAGATTCAAGCTGAATAGAGTCTACTTTGGAGATCACTAGATCAAGGGTTGAGCCTTTATCATGGGTGGGACTATCACAAATTTGGGACAGGTTGAGGTCGGACAGGAAAACTTTGAGGCTGTGGACCTCTGGGTCATTTAGATCATTACAGTGGAGGTTGAAGTCCCCCAGGAAGATCTGAGTTATCTGTTGACCGACATTTGTGGCTAGAATATCCATTATGTGTTCGATGAAGGTTACCGGGAGGATGGTAGAAAGAGTGGAGTGAGCATATTGGTTTGTTATTGCTCGAGATGTTCAGGCAGAGGTATTCACATGAAGAGAATACCGGGGAGTTAGAGCCGTTCACAGAGAGGTTGTTCTTATGAATGCAGGCAATGCCACCCCCTAGCTTATCAGATCTATCAAGTCTTGTGATGTAATAGTTTGGGGGAACTAAAATGTCAAAGATGGGTGTGGATGATTCATTAAGCCAGGTTTCCGTCAGAATGATAAGGTCAGGTTTATTGATTATAATGAGGTCAGCTATATCGGCGCCATGACGTGATGCTGATCTACAGTTTAGTAGGATACATTTTAACTGGGCCTTGGTCAAAGTGGTGTTCTGGTCATGGGAGCTGGGTACTCTCTTGAGCTTATTTTCATTAATACCTCGGGCGTGTCTTGTACTTCTAGATGCATTGGGATGGATGGGTTGGATTAAGGACAGTTTCTGTGTGTCGTCTGTGTGTACTGGTTTAGAGGGAAGGGAAGGGAGTTCGTAGGAGTGATGCAGGGAAGTGAGCTCACTTGGAGATAGTGTTCTCTTTTACCTGGTTGGGCAGGATGAGACATTAGGTTAGGGTACTGTATTCCATTTGGGAAGTTGAGGCGGGTGGCTAGTGCATTGCTGATGCATAGGATTCGGTAGTGGGGAGGGTTGATGCCAGATCAGGTCATGAAGAGTTTGGATCTCCTCTTTTATTTGTTGAAGGGATAGTAGTATCTCATTGAGTCTGGGCTCAGGTGTAGGAGTTATCATGTTGATGGCCTGAACTGTGGTAAGGTGAGGAGGGGTTATTGCTAGTGTGGTGTCCCGGGGCATGACGTGAACTGGTTCGATGCATGGTGGTTTTTCAGTGTTGTAGTCCATAGGGAAGGGATGGCTGGCGAGTGGATGTGAAGGGGTATTTATGTGTACTTTAGGAGGATCTGATTAGTTGTGTGACATTCTTGAAGAGTGGTGGTAACTAGAAAGGGGGTAAGTGAAGAGGGTATGTGAGGGGTTATTGGAATGAGCTATGGTAGGAGGAACGGTGAGATTTGTAGTGCAGGGAAAGGGAGAAGCTGGACCAGCGGATTGATCTGGAGTAAGTGTAAAATGAAAGCAACAAAGGTGTTGGCGGAAAGCAATATGGAGGACGCAGGTGGGAGATGCAAGTGAACAAGCGCAAGAAGAAGTGGGTGGGGAGAAGCAGTCAGGCAACAGAGAGCAACAAGGAGTGCCGGGAGTGACACCTACATGAGGTGGATGGCTTGAAAAAAGTATACTCCATAAGAGGGGCAAACACAAAATTGATACGCCGGGACACAAATAAGAAACAAACAAACAAAACTGAAAAGCAAAGTCAGGCAGCGGTAATCAAAGGTGGGCTTCAACCCACTGTATGTTTTTGACAAGCCTTAAAATTCCCTTTTATTACATGTAAGTCTCCTCTACGGTAGGCCCAAGGTACCCCTATGGGCATGGCGCAGTGTATGTGAAAGGTAGGACATGCACTAGTGTGTGTGACATGTCCTGATAGTGAAATATAGTGTATTTAGTTTTCAACTATTGAAAGGCTATATGTCCCATAGGATAGAATGGGAGATACTTTCTAACAGCTTACAAGTATAACTTCCCATTGGGACAAGATGGAGAAATGGAGTTTAGTATGCCTGCACTCAGAATGTAAAAATACATCTTTTAGTAGAGATGATTTTTATATTGTGTGGTTGAAAATGCCACTTTTAGAAAGTAGACATTTTCCAGCTTAACCATCCTGTGTGCATTTGCTGGGTTATTGATTGACTGTCTGGCTTTGGAGTGACAGGGGCTGGGGGTGTGCATTCACTGTAGACAGCCACTGGGATCGGGGTTGAGGTGTGTCTTGCTTTTCCTGGATGAGCCAGGGCTGGGATCAATAGACCTGGACTGCATTTAGAGTGGCGGGGGAAATTTTCCGGCCTCAGTGCAGGTCACGGCGGTGTCGCTGACTGTGTGGGAGATTGTTTTTCTTGCTTCTCTAACGGTCCTTTCAGCTCCTAACAGCAGAAACAACATCCAGATTCACAAAATTGGAATAGGCACCTCCTGGCAGGTCAGAATTCCCAGTAATGGAGTTCAGGGGAGCGGGGTGAAGTCTTTGTGTCCTGAGAGTTCAGAACAGAAGGCCAGCACACACAAGCCATTTGAGATTCTTCTTCAAGCAGGTTTCTCAGCAAAATTCCAGTCTTTGTCCTTTCCTTGACAGAGGCAGCAACTGCAGGCCAACCCCACACAACATACAGCAAGGGGCAGTAGTCATCCACCCAGATCTCCAGCTCTCCTCTGGAGTCCCGAGGTAATCTAATTCTTTGGGGTTTAAGGTCCACTATTTTTTCCCATGTTGTCTTTGTTCTTCTCTGTGGCAAGAATCTCTGAGCCCAGTCTGAATCAGTTCTGTCCTCTCTAGTGCAGCATCACTAGACGAGGTAGAGACATCATTGTGCAGAGGAGACACTGCCTAATCAGGTGTAAGTGAAACTCCTCCCACCACTCTAAATGCAGACAAGGTCTATTTCGCTCAGCTCTAAGTCACCCAGGAAAGGCAGGACACACCTCAAACCACCTTGTGGCTGTCTGTAGTGAATGCACATACCCAGCTCCTGTCATTCCAAAACCAGACAGTCAATAAACCAGCAGAGGCACACAGAATAGTTAAATAAGAAAATATTTACTTTCTAAAAGTGGCACACAATTTAAAAACCATCTCCCTAAAAAGATGTGTTATTAAAGTCTGAATTCAGAAAGGCTAAACACAATTTTTCATCTTGTCCCAATGGAAAGTGTCCTCCTTACGCTATCGCAAACTGACCGCTAGATGGTGCCAGAGAGCTGAATCGTCAGTCATTCACCAGAATCGCCGGAGCACCACCGAAGCTAGCCTCGGTGTAGATGCAGGTCGTGTGTGCCGGAAAAAGCCGCGGACAAGCCGTGAACCCCAGTGAGCCCGGTCTTCAGGCTCTAAGCCTCGGAGGGCACTGGGCTTTGGTTATCGGCCACCGGCACCGGGAGAAGCCGCGAAAAACCGGGAGAAGCCGCGAAAAACCGGGAGAAGCCGCGAAAACCAAGAGAAGCCGGTGTTGACCGGAAGAGGAGGAGGAGAGCGGAAAACGGACTACGCTGCACTTAGGCAGAGCTGCTGAAGGTCGAAGGGACCAAATGCTGAATGAGTCAAGGGACACCTTGGGAAGCCGGAGAAAGCCGCGGCCGTTGCTGAGCTGAGCTGAGCTGTGAGTGAGCTGAGCTGTGAGGTAGAGAGAAGGCTGCAGTCCTTCTACACTCATTGGCAGGCACCAGCACCGGCACGCACCAGCGTCGGCTTCAGCCTTAGCGCGGAGGGATTTTCCGCACATCTCTGCATCTTCGGACCAAGCAGCTGCAGCGCCATCTGCCGTCCGTCCTCAGCGCACCGGCTCCAGCGTCGGGATCGGATCATCGGATTACCAACACATAGGAGGTGAGCGAGGCGAGGCTGTTGCAGGCTGCTGCAGAGGGCAGGACGAAGGACGTGAGCGTGGCTGCCGATAGAGGCAGCCGCCAAGTAAGAGCCGGGGGTCTGACCCAGGCAGATCTGACTAGGTCCGATCTTGCCCGAAGGTCCCCCCCAGCGCTCCGCTCACTACCAGCTGTTTCTAAGGGTTTGCTTCCAGCCCCTTTCAGCCCCCCCTCTAGCCACCCTCATAGCCCACTCACAGCCCTCTCACCGTTCCCCCACTGTACCTTCGGTACCCACTGTACCTCACTTCCCTGCCTGCTACCACAGGATCTCCAAATCGCCCTCTCTTCAAAAAAAGAAAGCGGAGGGGGCACAGGATGAGGTCAGGGAGGCAAAGGGACAACACGGACAACACGGGCCATATAGCACCCCAGAAACATACGAGAAAGCCCAGGCAGTTAAAAAAGAAGCAAAAGAAGGACCTGATGGACACGAGTGACGCAAGCTGGGAGAGCAGGGGGGACAGGGAAGAGAATAAAGGAGAGGAAGTACCCTCTCAGTTGTTTCCTCTGCTCCCCGGACTCGTCAGCCCTGGAGGCTCAGAGGTGCAAGGACACCGACATAGTCAAACTATTAGCAAACCGTCTGTACAACCAAAAATCTACACAAAATTCGCATTTATTAAAGATCCCAGTATGCTCCTCTACCTGAACAACAATGTTAATAAAACCAATCTACCAAGCCCACTCAACCCAATCAAACCACACAGGTTGACCCCCACCGAGCATGGGCCAGAAAGCGCAGTATCAGAGGCGAGTTATATCCAGAACTCAAAAAAAGGGGCCTCTCCGGGATCTCTAGAACCAATCCCGGGATTCCAGGAAAGTCAATCGGACCTAGGACTAGCACTAGAGAACAGAAGAAATCCAGAGAGGAGGAACCAAGAAGCCACCATAACGGAAGAAGCGCATATTAATCAAAAAAACGAAGACAAGGAGGGCCCAACGGTGGTCCCAATGGTGAACCCGACGAATTCGGAGACCCCGGGGGGGGGGACCGAATTGTAAACCACGAAGCAATAGGAACCGAGGAGCGTCACAACACAAGCCACACAACCCTCCAAAGTCCAGCAAGATCAAGAGATAACCATAACGGGAAGGAGGGTGAGAAATGCGATCCACCAGCATTCCAGTTGAATTCCCAGGAACCAAAGGGAATTTGCGAGGATAGTGGCGGTCCAGACACAACGGCAGACACAATGGCAGACCAAGCAAAAAAAGGGAAAGGACAAATAAAGCCCAAACAATAAAAGCACAAGTGGGACAAACAGAATCATCACCACCCAAGTACATGTGGAAACTGGCAACGGGGCCACAAGCGAACATAGCCCCTGGCGACAAGCATGGCCCAAGAACAGCAGACGTTGTCGACGTTGCTGACAAGGCCTGGCAAGTAAAGGATAAAACTACTCAGGAGCAACGGGACTATGATCACACCCTCCCCCCCAACATCACTGACCTGGAACAACTTGAAGAAATCAACCCAGAAAAAGCGGGGGGAGATCCAGCATCAAAACTCCCAGGCATAAAAACTTGGTCTCAACTAGACACGTCCTCACCGCATAGAACAGGACTCATAGTTCCCATGCCGCTTGACCTGAACACCTCGTACCTCACGCCGGAAGAGTGGGAAGACCTGGTAGCATCATATCCAGTGGAACCAGAGCAGGGAAAGCAAAGAAACGGCTCAAGCGATAGGCCGGAAAAAGAAAAATCTAAGAAGAATGCAGACATCTGGGCATCCCTCCTGCAGACAATGCAATCCTCAGTAAACGCCATCCAGTACCAATCCGACAAGATGGATCTGCAACTTTCTGTCCTCAACACTCTGGCCACATACATGGCAAACATTGACGGCAAGCTAGCAGACCTGAATGACCTGATAAAAAGGGCGCAAGCAGAGACACAGCTGATAGCATCTAACTGCCCTTGCATCACCATAGTGGACAAACTAGCAACACTACCAACAGCACTGGGAAACCTTCTATCTGATTTCAGGACAGTAGTTAAAAATAGCCATCCCCTCAAGCAACTTGAGGTTAAGCAATTATACACAACTACCGGGCAAGACGATCCACAAACAATACAGCAAGAGCCCCCAAAGACGCCTACCAACTCACACCCGACAATGGACAAAATAATTCAAATGAAGGCACTGATCACCAGTAGTCATCAAACTGATCGAGAGCAAAACTCTGCAGCATTCATACCAGACTTAGACAAAAGTAACCCAAATGGGGGAGCAATCTCCCACCAACCATCGCAAGGAAAAGTGGGAAGAAAACAGAAAAGGAAGGGAAGAAACCAAAGGAAATTGACAGGGTGCCTAGCCTGGGGCAAGGCCCGCAACAGTGATCAAACAGCAACCAACACCTCACAAGCAAGTGCAACAAGGGAGAGGGAAGAAATAAACACCATGACCACCAACAGTGAAAACACCGGCCCAGTGGATAAATCTGGATGCGGCCCTGCCCTACCCAGTGGTTCAACCACTTGCCCAGCACCCAAAACCCAGGAAGACATGTTGAGCACACTAAAAGGGGGAACAAATATAGGGCCCGCGGAGAACGACAAGGGGCATAACTCACAAATAACTTCAGATTCACCTGACAGAGATACACAAGAAAGAACAAAACAGAGTACGTCACATCTCACCAAAAATTGCCCTGAAAACCGGGAAGAAACGCAAATCCCAGGAAGCCCCAAGTTGATCATAACAACAAGGCTAAATCTCTCAGGCCGGAACTGTCGAGAAAGCACCGAAAAAATTGACCAACACAAAAAAACTGTACCAAAGATAACCCCCAGTCAAGGGGAAACCAAACCTGCTGACAAAGAAAACACTAAGTCAAGAGAGAGTGGGCCAGAAGGCTCAACAACGACCGTAATATTCCATCCTGAATACCACTCTAGAGGTTCAATGGACTTTTTAAACAGGGGAAACATCTTGCGGCTATTAAATACAGTATAGAGCCTCAAAACTATCACATCGGCAGACCTGGAATCCGTCGAATTTATTGAATCTCGGAGCCACCCCGGGGTAGAGTCGACAAAAACCATATGGACCACAGGAGAATTTCCGGAGAGAATATTAAAAGAAAAGGAAAGATTTGACTCTTGGGGGATAGAACTACAAACTCTCTTGCCCACAAGATACCCGGAGCCCCTCTTACATGAAAGTCTCCAAAAGAAGCCCAAGGAGACGACTCTTAAAAGAACTGTCTTAAGAGGAGCCCGAAGTAAAACGCCAGAGAGACAATCGCACTTGAGTCTGGAAGAAACAAGATCACTGACTAATGACAAGAGGGCTTCCCCCAACTGGAGCTGGCTCGCAAAGTCCCTAAATGCGAAAGAGACAAGCCAATGACAAACAAAACTAAAAAGAGTCAACAAACTTAACACCTTAAGTATATGTTCATGGAACATCAATGGCACCGGCGATAAGGTTTCAGACATTGACCTATGCAACCACCTGACAAAATTTGACATCATCGCCTTACAAGAAACTTGGACTGAATCACCTCCAATTCTGTCAGGGTATACACTGAACTTCCTATCGCCTACCCAGAGCTCGCTTTTCGGCCACAAGAAAGGAGGCCTTGCCACTTATAGTGCATTAACAGCGATACTAAAAGCAGAACAGCTAGACTACAACTTACCTGCCCCAAATGCAATGCTAGCTCTACGACTGTCACCTCGTGTGCAAAATCCAACTGAGGATATAATCTTCATAAACCTCTACCTGCACCCCAGGGAGAAAAAGAAGGGAGTGCGACAATTGAAGGAAGAACTTGTGAAACTGGTGAAGGCCGAGCACACGAATAACATCATTATCTCAGGGGATTTCAATCTAAATCTGCTGAGCGAAGCAGCCACGGGCACCAAATACGACGAGGACCCATTTGCCTGGGAACTCAATCGCCAAGACCGTTCCTCGGGGGGCAGAAGCACAAAAACCACAAGGACCCTGCTGGCTACATTAGAGGAGCTAGGACTTAGAGCACTTAACGGTAGATTTCCAGGGGATCAACCGCAGTCAGCAACTTTCCACAGTACCCAGGCAAGCTCCACCATTGACTTTACTTTTGTATCCCGTAGTCTATACCAAAGGGTTGTAGACTTTAGAATCGGTCTCACTGATTGCAGCGATCACCTGCCTCAGGAAACAGTAATGAATACATCAGCGACACTAAAGCCTCCCAGTTCAAATAACGTAGGCACAGACTTTACATCAAATGAAAGACGGGTACAATGCAAAGTCTCCAACCCAGAAAAACTATTAGAGCAAGCGATACGCACACTCAATGAAGCTCAACGCACCACGCATAACCCGATAACAAGCTGGGAAGCGTTTGTAAAACGGATGAGAGACTACACGCAGAGAAAAGACCCTGTAACACAAACAAGAAATATTTGCAACACGAAACAGAAAAGATGCAATTACTTCCGAAACAACAGAAGGCTAAAAATACTGAAGACAGCGATTAACCGGACTCTACGAAGAGTAAAAACAGATCCGTCCCTCCTCCAAGAGCTTAGACAGTTAAAAGGAGAGCGTAAGAAATTAATATGGCAGCAAAAAAGGGAAGAAGAAGAGGCATTTTGGGGAAAACTCCTACATGACGCCAAAACTAATCGCAGCGCTCAGTTCTGGCAAAAGATCAATGCTCAGACCAATGGGAAAAACCGAGGGATTGATTCTCAGGTGACAGAAGACGACTGGATAATTCACTTCAGCACTCACTTCAGTGAGACTAAAGAACGGGGGAAAGAAATAGGCACCGATAATGGAAAGATGGATGAACATCTGCTCCTACATCAAGAATACCTGAGAACGAATGAGGTTGTAATATTCACGACGGAACAAATAATTAAAAGGATCACAAAAGGTAGAAGAGATGGAGCCCCTGGCCCAAATGGAATACCACCAATAGTATTTAAGCAGGACCCAAAATACTGGGCAACTAACCTCAAACCAATGTTCGAAAAAATCTGGCAATCATCTACAATCCCACAATCATGGAGGGGGGCAATAATATCCCCAATCTACAAAAGAGGAGATAGAAAAGATCCAAAAAGTTACCGGTTAATAGCCCTTCTAGACAATGAGGCAAAGTACTACGCAGGCCTCCTACTTCAGGAACTAATTCTATGGGCAGAAGAAACCTCAACAATCCCGTTTAACCAAACCGGCTTTAGGAAAAACATGGGGACATCTACCAACATCCTAGCCTTGTCACTACTGATCGACTCAGCCCAAGAGGAAAACTATCCCTTGTACCTCTGCTTCATAGACTATAGTGCTGCATTCGACCGGGTAGACAGAAATCTGTTGTGGAAAAAACTGAAAAGAATGAACATCCCAGATGATCTACTGAACCAACTAATTCTCCTACACAGCGACACGTGGGTCCAGGTCAAACTAGGCCCTGGAGAGTACCTAACTAAGAAAATTCAAACCTACACAGGAGTAAAACAAGGCTGTGTGTTAGCGCCAACCCTATTTAACCTCTTTATGGCCGACCTTTGTACAAAACTTAACGCTAACAATTCGCACGCTCCAAAATTAGGGGGCAAACAGCTTTCCTGCCTATTCTACGCCGACGACCTGGTGCTGATCAGTCGGACCCAGATTGGGCTACAGCGGCTCCTCAACATCACTGCGGAATACTCTAAAGCTAATAAACTCTGCATCAACTACAGTAAAACAAAAATCATGCCCCTTAATTATCGCAAGCAAAAACTACCATTCAGATGGTACTTGGACTTGAACAAATTGGAAATCACAAATAAATATTGCTACCTGGGAGTGACAATAGACGAAATGGGTAGCTTCAAACCACAACTGGAGGAGATCAAGAGGAGAGGCCTAATGATAGCAGTATCACTTAGGAACCTCAAAAACAAAATCGTTGGCCCAAACCTTGCTCCGCTCCTACAAGTGATTCAAGCCAAGCTGATTCCATCAATCGCATATGGAAGTGAAGCAATGAGAGGGAGGGATACGGGAACCCTGAACAGAGTAGTCTCAAAAGCAATGCGGATCATGTTCAGTCTTCCGAAATACACTTCACCGGCGCAGATCCGCCTAGAATTTGGGTTGGCCAAAGAAGAACTTGCACGAAAGGGAACTTACCTTAAGACCTGGCACAAGATAAGCAGAGGAGAAGAAAATACCCTTAACGCTCTCCTCTGGAAAGATCTACAAAGCAAAAATGACTGTCCTGCAAGACATTTCCTGGAGGATGCCATCAATCATCTTGGGGCAAGGCAGCTATGGGACCTTCAAGGGAGCCCGTCAGGTTTCGAAAAAACTATTAATAAAATAGTCAAGGAAGAATCCCTCTTGCAAGACAAAGCCTCATTAGCCAAGAGAGCACATGGCTGGCTGACTGTGCAAACATACAACAAACTTACTCCTCAGGCGTACCTAGTGAACAGTTTCTCCAAAACAACAAAAGAATCCTTTTTAAAACTACGACTAGGAGTGTTACCAGCAGCGGGCCACATGGCCCCATGGCTGCGACCATCAAAACCAGCAAAATGCCGCCTGTGCGGAATGCATGAGGAAAATATCACACATCTCATAACCATCTGCAAAGAGCTGCAGCAAGACCGGAAGAACCTATTGAGACCCTTGTTTGTAAACAAAGGAATCAGGTCTTGCAGAGAAGCAGTCTTGAGCTGTTTTAGAGGAGACGACGTGCAAATGGCCTGCCGACTGGTAAAATACCTACGATTGGCAGACACCAGGCTTAAAATGACGAGAGCACAAGCGGACATTGACATCACCTATATAACATCATCCGCCTCCAGTCCTCAGACCGGGTAAGAGACCCATATTGACCAAGAACATTAAAGTACCTTCCCCATGAAGCACAAACACTCTGGGAGAAGCCGGTCAGAAGGGGAGCGGAGGATATAGAAAAACCCACTTGTCGAAAGCATGCGCTCGGACATACACACAATTTTTTATCTAAAACAGAAATTTACCTTTATTTATTGCTGGATGATCATTGTCCCACTTTTAATGGTATTAGACCGACCTTTTTAACTGTTTTCCTTTAACTGATCATTTTCTTTTATTACTAATAGCTATTTGTAATGGTTTTTATTAACTGTACAATAAAGCATTTACTTACTTACTTACTTAAAAAAAAAAAAAAAACTATGGAAAGTTATAATTGTAAGATGTTACAAAGTAACTCCCATGTTAGCCTATGGGGAAGATAGCCTTTCAATAGTGAAAAATAAAATAGGCAGTATTTCAATATCAGGACATGTAAAACACACCAGTACATGTCCTACCTTTTGCATACACTGCACCATGCCCATGGGGGACCTTGGGACTACCTGAGAGGTACCTTACATGTAAGAAAATGAAAGCTTAGGGCCTGGTAAGTGGGTGCACTTACCAGGTCGATGTGGCAGTTTAAAACTGCATGCAGACACTGCAGTGGCAGGTCTAAGATACCTTTTCATGGCTATTCATGCGGGTTGTACAATCGATGCTGCAGGCAAACTAGTGGCATTGGATTTACAGGCCCTGGCACACTCAGTACACTTTACTAGGGGCTTACCAGAAAATCACATATGAAAATCATGGATAACCAATCACAATAGCAATTTATACAGGGAGCACTTGCACTCTGACACTGATAGGCAGCGGCAAAGTGCCCAAAGCATTTAAGGCAGCAAAAACGAAATCCAGCGCAGCATCAAAAATAGAGGAGGTAGAGGGAAAAAGTCAGGAGAAAACACGCCAAAGATGCCAAATCTAACAGTTATTAGCAGGCCTGAGCGTAGTTCGCAGAGTTTTGCCTCACAAAGTTACAAAAAAACTCTGCGAAGTTCCGCGAGTGGCGAGGTGCAGTGCGAAGTGCAGTTTGTGCTGGTATTCCTGCCACTCAGGTAGAAACTGTAACCGAGCGGCAGCTTGTGCTGGTGAACTTATCGTTCGTGATCACAAACTTAACGTTCCCAATCGCGAGCAGGGAAAAACTCTGCTGCACATCGCGAAGCGGAGTTTTCTGCACTCAGCGAACTCTGAGTTCGAAATGCAGAAAACTCAGCAAAGTCCATGAACAGAGCGCAGTTCACTGCCCAGGCCTAGTTATTAGTTGTTTACTACTGTCTGGCTAGGGCAATGGCTGGTGCAGGCTGCAGTGGCCTCCTGACAAGCATCATGGCATTTATTTTTTCACAAATTAAGCACTGCTTTTAAGCCATTAAAGTGTTCTTTTTGTTTTGATATTGACAAGATAGAGCAATGGCACCCACACACACCCACAACACACACGCCAGTCCCCTACAGCTCTCACTCCTCCTCCTCTCTTTCTCCTCATCTCTCTTTCTTTGGCTTGCTTTTTCATAAGGTGAAATACAATGAATAGCTAAAATCAGCTGCACCATAACTAGGAAGCTCCTTTTAAGGATAGCCATACTATTATTATAGTTAGATCTTGTAATTGGTAAGTATAACAACAATACGAGTACTAAACTGAAGGCCCAGGACCTGCAAGTTATTTTCTGTATAAAATGCATACGAAATCTGTATGCATAGTTGTGTTATCGATTTAAAAAAATAATAAAATCAACTTCATATAACATAATTACTATTCCACATCTTGCAGACAATTCTGTTAATCTGTCAAGCAGTATTTCAAAATAACATAGAATAAAACTGAATCTTTACAAAAAATAATCATTTACAACTTGTATATTTATGGTGATTGAAGGTCACAATACATCTTGCAGCCCAAGCCTACATCATCAAACTAAGGGGTCTATTAGGATGGCAGGTGGATCACCACTGCCCTACAGGCAGTGGCGATCCGCCCGCCAAAACACCCCGCCGGATGGCCTTTTACCGCCGCCACAATAGCATAGCAGGGGGTACTGCGGCAGAAGAAAAGACCATCCGCCATTTTTCCGCCGGTAGGCAGTCCCCATGATTGCCTATCGGGCGGAAAAGACCTGCAATATGCAAGGCACCACCATCCATATTACGGTGGTAGCGGTGTAATGGCTTTCCACGGCAGAGACTCCGCCATGGAAAGGCATGTGGTGTTTCCTTTGGGTGCCGTGGCAGGCACCCAATCGGGTAGGGAGGTAGAGGGCTGTACTTGGGGGGTACTCATTGGCATGTACAAGGTGGCAGGCGCCGCGCGGTTCCTGTCACATTGTGCATGCCAATTCACAACATGCATATATTGCATTGTGGCGTGTGCTGCTTAAAGCACCGCCCGCCACAATGTAATATATGCGGGGTGCCACGGCCACTATGAACTATGACAGTGGCATCCTAATTGCCAATGCGGACTGCCGCACCTCTGGTGGCTGGTCCCAACACGGCTAGGGTGGTGGGCGGACTGTAGTACGCCCGCCAACCTAATGGGCCCCAAAGCAATATACTAGAATTTACTTTGTTGGTGCTTGTTAGAGATTTATGCCCACATGCATCAAACTCCCGTTTTGCGATTCCAAATTTGCGATTTTTACCGTATCGCAAATATGGAATCGTAAAACGGGATGCATTATTGAAAGTGGATAATATTTGCGATTCGGTAAAAATCGCAAATATTATGCGAATTCAAATGTGCGATTTCGCAATTCCCATTGATTCCTATGGGCCAAAAGGCCCATAGGAATCAATGGTAATTGCGAATTCGCAAAGTGGAATTCGCAAAATGTTGATGCATTCCATGGGTGCAGGGGGGGTCCAAAGGACCCCCCCCTGCAACCCTGAAATGTATTTTAAAATGGATGTTTCACACACACATGTCCTAAGGACATGTGTGTCTGTAACATGAAAGTGTTTAAAATGTTACTTTGAGCATTTTAAACATTTTTCGCAAATTACCACGAGGTTCAACCTCGTGGTAATTTGCACTTGCAATCTTCAAGGTCGCAATTTTTTAAAAGAATGATGCATTGCATTTAAGGAATCGCAAAATTGCGATTCCTTAAATGCAATCGCATTTTAGAAAATCGCAAAATTAGCGATTTTCTACTAAAACCAATGATGCATCTCAAAAAGCATTTTTGGAATCAAAAACGGCCGATTTTAAGGAATCGCACTGTTTGCGACTCCAAAAATGCTTGATGCATGTGGGCAAAAGAGCCTGGTAAAGAGAACTGTTTCTCTTCTACAATGGATGCCTTCTTTTAAATATAGACGAATAGATAAGGGTTAATCGTACTGTTATAGATACAAATAACAACACATTTTTGGCAAAGTGTGAATGTTTATAAGTAGGTATTAATGTGGTGCAAACCTGACTTAAAGCTACCAGATCCATTGCAGGATACACATATTTCACAAAAAGTGCTAAAAAAAAAATGTCACCCTTACGCTCAGATTTAAATACTGAGGACCTGATTCACTAAACTTTGATGCAATCAATCCAGCAAGGGAAGTTGCTGCGCTGTGTTGTGTCAAAGGGAGAGAGCAGAAATGTGCCATATCTGCTGGCAATTCTTTCTGCCTGGCGCCAATGCAGGCAAACTTGCATCAATAAACATGGGTGCCTACTTAGAGGTCTGAATAGTTTATGTACAAGAAAGCATGCCTTCATGCACAAAAACTGTTCGTATAAGCATACTCCTATTCCTATTTGTATGTCTGCTGCAGACTGAATCATACTTGCAAAGAGGAAGTAATTAGGAGAAATAACAATATTTATCCCTATTAAGCTAGCCTTGAGTACGAGCAACATTTTGGTACAGACCCATGTTTACTCTCTTTCATTAATATAGGTTGAGTCAAAGTACAGGGGTGGATGCACGGGAACGCTCATGCTCCACCCATGTAGTACTTCCCCATGCAAGGTAACGCTGCATTACATTTGGGATAAAATCTCACACAAAGCTGTGTAAATTTTCATTTGTATAGCTTGGTAAATCCCAACATGGATATTTCATCTGGACTTCTCCAAAAATGTGGTGCAATACATATGCAAAATCTTAGTAAATCTGGGCTCCAGTTCTCAGTTTAGTCCTCCCAGGACATGAGCAATAAGCATTGGCATAGCCAATAGGTCTCGTCTTTGGGACCTTATAAGTGTTTAGTTATTCAGCACAATATCCTTGGTGCAACATCATCAAGTGTTACATGGCTAAACACTTATAAGGTCCCAAAGGCGGAATGTATGACTTTACAACGCCTACATTTACAACACATGCCTTTATAACACAGTTTTTACATCGCAACATCCTTTACAATGCACTCCATTACATTGCATGACACTACATCACATTTTTGGAAACTACCTTTACAACGCATTCCATAACATCACAATATACCTTTACAACGCATACCATTACAACGCATACCATTACATTGCATTTAAGGTAAGTATTGGATAGTATAGAAGTAAAAAAATACTATTCTAACTCCAGGGGGTGCAACAGTAGGGTAAGTGTTGGATAGTGTAGGGGTACTATGCGTTGTAATGGAATGCATTGTAATGGTATGCGTTGTAATGCCTCTGTTGTAGTGGCATGCGTTGTAAAGGATGGTGTGATGTAATGACTGCATAGTAAGTGTCGTGCGATGTAATGGTTGCGTTGTAAACGATGTTTCCCCCAAAGACGAGACCTATTGGTTATGCCAATGCTTGTTTTTTATGGCGTTGTGTTTAGTGTCCGTGCTTAGAGAGTCCAGGCATACTTCATATTATAAAACACCAGAAATCTTTGTTTAACCCCTTAGCTGCTGCGGCTATTCCGCCGCAGTGCTAAGGGGGAGGGGGGGGGGGCCGCGCGGCGCTCCCGTGCTCATGACGGAACCGCTCCGTTACAAGCCTCGGGTGGGCTGTGCTTGTGACGGAACGGTTCCGTCACGGCCCCGCCCACCTAATAGAACCTTCAGAGCAGGCGTGGAATTCGCGCCGTGCAGGTGCGGCGAGAGGGCTGTGACGGAACCGTTCTGTCACCAGCACAGCCCACCCAAGGCTCGTGACGGAACGGTTCCGTCACTAGCACACAAGGGGTTAAAATGTTCAAACAAACAGTCTCTATGTTAGCTGAAAAAGTTTGTGCAAAGAAGACAATTTCGGTGTCGCATCACAAACCTATGAATTTCATTTCAGTTTGCGTTCTAGCTTTAAGCATGCAGGGTTTGCAAAAAACACACAGCCTTGTATATGTTGTATTTCAGTATTGTATGTCCACACACGCACACACTTATAGCATTGTTATCAATAATATATTGCACTTTAAAAATGTTAATGTAATCCACGCGCTGAATTGCCTGTCATTTAATACAGGCCGGAATGCGGCCAGCAATAGCTCAGTGGACTTCTCTGTATAGCAAGTGTGTCTCTCTATGGCTATTTAAGAAGGCCCTAGAGGTATATAAGCGTTTGACGTTCTACAGAACGAGTGTTTGCATGTAATCTAATTTCCACTTCTGTTATAACCGTGGTAAACTGTAGAATGTGTCGTAGGCCGAAATCAGTAAAGCAGATCGAGAAACTTCCGGCAATATTCTGGGAGTGTAACAAAAGCTAAAAGGGTGCTCAGTTCTTCTGCCCGATGGCACCTGGCATCCCTCTGGGGACACTACAGGGTTAATCCTGTGTGTAAACTGCTGGTCATAGGTTCCAATCTATTACGCACCTGCTCAGCTTTCCAATCTTACGCAATGGAAAAAAGAAAGTGAACTTAAGCGCCCACAGAAGAATTTGTATGGGTATTTAGGCGCTACTGATCTAATCAGAATAGTGGCGCAATACATTATATTTATAGTAGTTGTGAATTGCTTGCGCACAACCAATTATATTTCCAAAACAAATATATTTCTTATTGTCCTTGGAGAGGGTTTCCAATTTCAATGAGCGTTTTGTATCTTTCTTAGGTTGCTCCCAGGGGTGACGTTTCCGCCCAATCTTAACGTCTTGAAAAAGTATTTATGAGGGCTTCCAAATGTCTTGGTTGCAACCCCCTTTGGGGCCCTTCTTTGTGTAACCAATAAAGTTTTCAATACATTTCAAACAAAAATCTTGTTCTCTCATTCATGAATTTTATTCATTCATATGTATTCTTCAGTTGTTCTTTTTTGTATTTTAGCATTATCAATTTCCACTATACCACATGTCAAATGCGGAAATGGAAAAAGAATGACAAAATACTTAAAAAAACAACTGAAGAATACATATCAATGAATACAATTCATTAGTAAGAAAACAAGATTTTTGTTTGAAATTTATTGAAAACTTTATTAACGGGGGGTGCATGCCAAACCCAAATAGGCGGAACAAAGGGAACGGTTCGGGATGTACTGAACCAACAGATCCGCTAAGATCGGAGGGCCTTGTTGTGATAGAATTTTATGCACTACGCACAAGGACTTAAACTGAATCCTTTTGGCTATTGGTAACCAATGAAGTTAGATAAAGAATCAGATACTGAACAAAACAAAAAAGCAAGCACGGGCCGCGGCATTCTGGATTCTTTGAAGGAGTAAGATACAGGATTTATTGGCTCCTAAATAAAGGGAGTTGCCGTAATCCAACCTGGCTAAAATTGCAGCCTGTAAGATAGTTTGGCGGATTTTTGGTTCAAAATATCTGAGTAGGGGTTTTAACCCCCTCAAAAGACCAAAGCAGACCCCAGCAAGAACTTTAGATTGGGTATCGAAGGAAAGATCCCTATCAATCCAAAAGCCAAGTTTCTTAACCGCCTCTTTGGGCGGTGGGGCTGGTTTGAGTTTGTCTGGCCACCACTGTTCCAACCACAGCGCACTGTCTCTCCCTAACACAAGAATTTCAGATTTGGAAGTATTAAGCTGCAAACAGTTGGCTGACATCCAGTCTACAATTGCAGACAGGTCCTCCTTAAATTTAAGGAGCTTATTTTTGCGGTTTTTAGAAAAGGCAGTAACTTGCTGGGTGTCATTGGCATAAGAAACCAATGACATCCCTTTACGTCTTGCTACCAAAGCTAGGGGTTGAACATATATGTTAAACAATGAAGGGCTCAATACCAATAAGAAGCAAGCACATCAGTGTGACAATGAAGTCAGCAAATGGTAAGTAAGGGTGGGCTCTACACCCACTATTAGAAAACAAATGTTTTTAAGAGAAGTGCATGCACTGTCTACGTGAGACCTGTGAGACCTGTGTAGGCACATTTTTTCACCAGAAAGGGACACTATCAAATCCAATTGGCTGTAAAACCCTATTGCTTCACCAGTTTTATTTCAATCATGACTGATCTATGTTCATACAATTGTACTTAGGCCACCAAACAGCAATTCAGAATAAAATCTAAGAAGTGTGAAAATCCAGCACCTTGCAGATATCAGTTTTGTCATGGAAAAACCCAGCCAAAACCAAGTGTCCACAATGTTATAGATAAGTGTCATTTAATGTAATAATATACTCACAGTTACTGCCATAGCCCACATATGATTTACTCGGCTGGTAATATGCGGATTCACTTTTTCAAGTCATAGCAACAGGATTGAAGTTGAAAGAATGTAACAAAAATCTGTAGTCATTTATGTGTGTGGAGCAGTAAAAGTGTAATTGCCTCCTTTTCTGAAAGTCTTTTCTACAGGAGGTTGGCAGTATTGTTCTGGTGGCATCATATAACTAGTGAGGTAGTGGAAAACTGATGTCCACATCAGAATGTGGGATTTACAGGCTTCTATAAATCTGTTTGCAATAACCTTAGTGAAAAGGTCATCTTCAGAGGAAACCTACTGCACCAAAAGATTAAAGCTACTCTACACCAGAACAGTACATGCTTAGATTAGTCTCTAAACCTCCATGCCTTTCAAGCCATTCAAAGTAACTGGGCTAGCCCACACCAGCTGTAACCACTTTGCAGACCATGAAATTGCCAATTGTGCAGTAGGCTGAGCAGAGGTCATCCACAGTAGTCGACACCCCCTGCAGGTCTCTCCCATTTTCCTGTCACTGGACATTGATGCAGTACAGCCTGGTGTTCCACATCTTCAGTACACACAAGAAAATGCAGCTTTCTTCCAACCCTAGACATTTTGTGGTTCACATGGTCCCAGGGTCACTTATGACTGGCATCAGTGTTTGGTGGGCAAATCCAATTGCTTTATGATTTCTTTGGAGCTCTCTGGCAAACATTCAATAGCACAAAGGATTCTTCACTCAAAAAGCCTTACGTCTTTGAGAAATAAGTTAATGTTCCACTATTAGACCTAAGAATTAAGGAAATGACAAAGCTGACTGTTGAAGTATGAAGATTACTTGGATATGAAGTCCAGGTATGCTTTATTGTTCTTCTCATACATTCTTGACTTCACTTCAGTATCCAGTAAGGGTAACAATATCATATACTCTCAGCACAAGACTTACATTTAGATGTGGAAGCTCTGATAATTACCTATCTTGATTGAGCATGTCATTTCTCTTCGGCCTCCCCAAAAGCACACTAACCCCACTAAGAGATGTTCTACCTGCTGTTGTGAGACTTCACTTTTTTAATGTTGGTCATATCTGAACATATCACCCCTACTCTTGCTTACCTTAAATGGTTACCATTTGATGACGGACGTATTATGGGAAATGCTTGCATGGCCTATTAAGCATTACACACCTCAGAAAGTTCTTGAAAACTATGACCCAAAACAAAAATAACTCTTTGCATATCACATTGCAAGTAGAAATGTACCTTGCACAGGTCCTTCCTGGCCAATCATTTAAAAAAAGAGCAGCATTGGCTCTAACGGACCATACAGGAGATTTATATTGTTAATATGTATGCAACAGCACTCAGCCTTCCAATGGTCCTACTGCTCCGAAACTATAAGCCACAGTGAAAAACTATATACAAAAGGGAGTGCTTAGGAAGTTCAATGTTTTTGCTGAATGTTCACTTAATCACCTACTAATCCCGATTATTCAAACATATGAATTCTTCTTATAGATTCAATATAACGCAGGAGCCTTGATATAATATTCCCAAAGAGATTTTCTTTATTTTTCGCAACATCTAACTGCAGCCTATTCAACAGGTTTCATAGGTGGGAAGGCTTCGCGTGATGAGAAGTCTTCGTGTGAATGTGATGCAGCAGCTTTCTGCTTAACCTGGCAGGTCCCATTGGGGATACAGATATACAGCATTCCCCCTCCTCTGGTTTACACTTAACTAGGAAGAATCTTGATTGATACCAATATTCAACCCTCTCTTCTTCTGTGTGGCTTAAACTTGCCCTTAAGGAAACACTACGAAATCCTGAAACCCTGATGCAGTCCCTTGTTGGGACGAAATACGTTGGTTTGCTGCAGGTTGATGGTGTGAAGAATAAAGAAAATATTTTTGGGAATATCGTATCATGGCTCCTGCGTTAAATTGGATCTATAACAAGAATTCACATGTCTGAGAAATCTGGATTTATATGTGCTGAAGTGAACTTTCAGTAAAACATTGGATTTCCCAAGCACTTCCTTTTGAAAATTGTTTTTTTCTTCTAAGGCAATGCTCATTATGAAATATTCATATGTAAAAGGATGAAGGGAAAGGGCAATTGAGCATGCATGGTTAAAGCATATCTATAGTGTGGAATGTGTAGCAAGCATCAGTGTCCGGGTCTGGTGGCTCAGTGAACTAATGTGTTCACTGCAGGGGCCTGTGTTGGACCTCATGGTCACAGGTTCAAATCTTGGTGGGTCCACTCAGCCTTACACCTATCTGAGGTCGATAAAATGAGTACCATTGACTTGGGTAACATCTGTTGGTCAGCGCCAAGATGCCTCCAGGTGAATGTGCGCTTTACAAATGTGTGTTATGTTATTGTGTGAGGTGCTTTATAAAATGTTATACAATTTAAAACAGCGGAATAATTTGTCAAATAAACAAATCAGAAGAGAGGCTCAAAGTCTTCCTAGGGAGCCCACTGTCATTTCTGCTCAAGTTGCTGAATACTATTGCCGCCTTGTTTTGCGTCCACCTTATGCTTTTTTCTTCCACCTCCATCTCTCACTATCTCACTCTTGAGATTTCTTTTTCATACCTAATTTCTCCATTTGTTGCTGTTTTTCCTGCTTTTCTCTTCCTCCGTGTTACTTCATTTTCAGTCTTTCTGTTTCTTGCTCCTGGTCAATGCCTAATATTTTTAAATGAATCCTGCTCCCCAAAATGAGTGCCGGTGCCCACCATTTACAATCTCTGACACAAACTTAACAGTGAATAAGAGATGTAGGAGTATTGAGTCACATGTAAGGTGCCCGAATGCCACTCCCAATTATTTTTTTTTTTCAGTTTAATAAGGTTTTTATTTTGGTTAAGAAAAATAGTATAGCATAATATAACAGAATGACATATAACAGAACCAATATGAGATAATTATGAAAGATAAGTGGAGATGAAAAGAGGGTTCAGAAAAAATAGGAAATGGCAATTTTTAATCACAAATATGCAATCTTTTTTCTTAGATGTGCATTGAAGCCCTAAAGAACAGTTCAGTGTACACAATCAGACATGGCTGATTTTACTAAAGACAAAGGGCCTGATTTATAGTTTGTGGACGGATTACTCTATCAAAATTTGACAAATATCCTGACCACCTTCTTATAAGGGCTATATGATATAATGCACTTGTAATGAAGTGCATGGGATCTCCTTCACATTTGTGGTAAATAACCTATCTGCCAAACTCCAAACCAGGCTCATAGCCGGTGTTCCTAATAAAGAGGGAAAATTCTAAAAGCCACATTACCAAAAGAAAAAGTCATATAATATTCAATGGCGTAGTCACAAACGACATTTTGTAGTATGTTTAGTACTATTACAGCAGAACTACTCACATACTACAAAATACTATTTACAAACTTATCATTGAAGACCACTGTCTCTCCTATCTTTTCCAGAGGCGATCTTTGCCACAAATGCAGAGATCTCTGCACACAAATGAAAACATTTCAGTAGTTAAAATGTAAGGGAAAGGGGGCATTGGCTATAAAATTGGATATACTTACTACAAAATGGGAAGAGTTTACAAAGCGGTAATGAGGGGTTAAGAGACCCGCACAAAAAAAGAGTATATCTATTGCTATTCCCGAAATGCATATCTATTGTTACTACAGCAAAAAAGGTCTTAAACAGTAGAGAATATACTTCAGCTCAGTCCTGGAGTAAGTCCAGCACCACATAAGAGGAACCACTGGAACTCCAACACCCTTCTATAGAAAATAATGGAGGCAGAGACTTAAATACCACACCGTAGAATATAAAGGTAAAATTAATTAACTTATTTCAACTTTAAAATATATATATATATATATCAATTTCATTTAATGTTAAAAAGATGTATATATAATCTAAGAATAAGTAGTTTATAATTTTTTTAATACAATTTCATTTTGTTTTTATTAATTAATTGTTTTTACAATACACTTTTAAGGTGAAGTTGCAATATTGTTTTAATTTTCATATGGGGTTACAAAGATATAAGTAAAATGTAACATTAAAATACAGTAATTTTTAAAAGAAATGTTTAATAAACTTCTTTACTTTTCCCTATACTTTACCATAGGACATCACCGCCCTAATGTTAGAGACCGCCGCTTACTTGTGAAAAGTATTAGCAGTAACTTTACACTCATAAATTTGGTTCCACCCTTTGGTTTCAGTGGATTGGGACTGTGTAAGTCTACACTTTTGCATGTGGAAAAGGTGAAAAGACAAAGGGGCACATCATCAAGACAATTATCACCGCTTTAGTGGCCGTTTTCGGCCTGAAAGTGGCGATAATTGTATTGCACTATTAGCAAGGTCACGCTATCGTGTAAATCCTTGCTTATCGGCCTGTCCCTGAATGCCCAGCTTTGCATCTCTAATGAGATGCAAAGTGGGCGTTCCGTCCCAAAATAACAGGAGAAATGTCGCTAACCGACATTTCTCCTATTTACAAGCTGCACGCTAAAGAGCATAGCGATAAGAAAAGTAGCGATAGCCTTGGTTATCGCTACTTTCCTTACACCTGCTTTCAGGTTGACTTAGCCATAATATCCAATGGAAGGTGGATATCATGGCTAAGTCTGGCATGCCCTATCGTCAATCCCTGTGCGATTATCACTGGATTATCAGCGATAATCCTACAATTTTCAGCTATCTCTGGGATTTTTTTCGCTTTTGAGATAAACATTGCTGATAGTGCGCTATCTCAGTGATAAATTCCTGTGACAGCCAGCAATAATTATCCTCGCGCTAAGTGATAATTATCGCCGGACCTTGATGCTATGCCCCTCAGGTAGTAAAGTTACTTAAAAGTGTAAGAGTAAATAAACGTGAGAGTAAATCTACATGTGCAAATTTCCCTTTGTTATTACGACCTTAAGTGTTTTTGTGGGTTAGTAATCACGTTACTAAAGTAAAATGTGTTCTTATGAAGAAAAACACATTTGGGTGTTGGTCTAGTGGCTGAAATGCTTCTAGTCTATCATGGGGCAGCATTACACAGACTGTGCTGAGTTGTGGGTTTTTTTCAACGCAAAAGGGTGAAGGTGTGGTGTTTTGCCCCTTTTGTGCTCCGCTATGAATGGTGCTGAAGGTCTTAATAGGTACAGGTAATTTTTGCACGCATGTACATTCAAAAGTATTTTTTTCTTCAAATTATGACTTTCCACAGATTTAAATAGTCAACAAAATCACACTTCAGGAAACAATTTGCAATTTATAAGTCAAACATTGACTCTTACCTTGAATTAAACACCAAAAAAGTCATAATGCCACTCCTTTGCTTCTTAATACGTAAAAAGACTAGAAGTTTAGTGTGCAAGTACAAAATACATGTGCAAAAAGCAATAGTTTGCGCCCAAAAAAGCCCTAAATAGTATTGGAATGCGTAATATACCAGCAGCACAAACGACTCCATTAATAATAAATTGCATTTAGGGAAAACCCCTGTCCCTTAATTACTTAGCACTAGAAAATATATGTCGCAATGTGTTTTTTATGTAATCCAGTATGGGAGTTATTTTCCAGGTGCGACCCCTGGTTACCCCTAACCGGTGTCCATGTGATCCTGCCCGTGGGTTCTAATGCAATTCCACTAGATGACCAAGATTTGTGATCTTGCGCTATAGCCAATTTCCTTAAACCTCAAATCCATATTTGCTAAAAAAAACTGTAAATGCTCATATGAGTCGCTAATAATCTCTGGACATTTCCTCAAAGATTAATTTCAGTGTACAGTACATTTAACGATCATGTCACACATCCTTGGAATGGCATTGATTTCCTTACCTTCCCACCAGCAAGAAAAAAAGTTGAAGGTTCAGTTCTGAACCACGGATCTTCTCTGCCTGGGGGCGAGGGGACGTCTTCGCGCCGGCCGGTGGTCTCAGCTCTGAAACAAGAGTGACAGGACACAAGTCATCGCACTGTGCTTTCGGGCGACGGCCTTCCTCTGCCAAGCACAATGTCATCAGGCGAACTCTTTCCCACTTCAAGGCTTTCATTGTCTCAACGTGAACCGGTTGTGAGGAGACGCTTTGTGAATGAAAGATTTTTTTGTTTTTTTCTTGCATTCATTTGTTCCAGACAGAACGCTGGCCACGTGGCATGGTCATCAAAACACCATCAAAGACAGAATTTAATCGGATAGGAAACTACAAAATGGTGCCAGGGACACTGAAAATCCAAGGTAGTTGTTCACAAACGTTCTTCTGTGGGTTGTTGTGTCTCCCTCCTGACTTTAGATAAGACTAAGGGGCATATTTATCATTGTTGTTGCGTCGCCTTTGCATCACGCAGTGGGGCGCAAGGGCGACACAACAACAAAGTCAGATTTATCAAGCCACTCAAAGCCTCCTTGGGTGGCCCTGCAATGCTTGATAAACCTAGAGTAACGCAGTGCAGAGCAAATCGATGCGTTGCCCTGCTCTGCCCCAGGGAGGCGTTCCAGGGGCGGAGGATGGCTGTTCTCACGCATCCACCCATGGTTTTGTGTATTCCCGGACTTACCATTACTGGTAGACCTGGGAATGCATCAAAATGCTACGTCTCCCCTGGTGAGGTGTAACGAGGAGAAATATCTTTATTTCTCCTCGTTTTTTTTCCTCTTTCTATTTGTGCTGCATTTTTCAGCACACATTGAATGAGGAAAATGCCTCTGAGGTTTGTTTTTGGTGCAGAAGGTGACCCTTACTGCACAAAATAAATCCGGCCGGCAAGGCAGGCACACTTGCATCACGCGCAAGGGTGCCTGCGTAGTGCTAGGCAGTACATGGTACAGCAGCACAAGGAAAGGACAAAATGCACTGTCTAATGGTAAATAAGGCGCATTCCTGCCCTTTCCCTTTCATGCAGCGCAGCAAAGTGGCTGGCTGTGTAGCACTGCGTGAAAGCTTGATAAATCTGCCTGCAGTTTCTAGAAGAAGAGTACATTGATGAAAAAACCTTTGCGTATTTCACAATCTACTTTAAAATCAATAAAGAGCTCCAGTCATACCAGTGGCATAATGTGTGCTATTCAATTCGCCATAACATAAAAAAGTAGGTGTTCCCAAATTGTAATTTTTTAACCAATTTCATTTGGGGATTTACTTTCAAAGTTATGACTCCCCAAAATGGGGCTCTTATTCTATACTGAAAATTACCTGCCTAAACAGAACATCTCAAAAACTGAGTGATCTCTTGGTGCTTCAACAACAGGTATTATGTTATCACAATGGTCATAACCACCTTTTATTCAGTGGGATATTTTAATCTCCTTATTACTTGGCGTTCATTTTAAAAAAATTGTTTTCACATCAGGATGCATCTATAAAAAAATGACACTACTACCCGCTTGTTATAACATCTTAAATTTAGCAGTGATGTGGTAGTGGCAACCAAGTCTCCTATCTGCAGTCCACAGAAGAGAGGACACTGACCCTGGGAATGGCCAATGCGCCTGCTGAAGAAAGAAATGAACAAAGAGGATGTAGCACAGAAAAACACTCACTTCAGGTGTACCAGTGCAGCAGATGGGGGATTCACTCTAATTATATGAATTGATCTACCCCCAACTGGTTACATTATAAGTGTATGGCAAATAACCCTGGAGTTCCATGACTTTATAAAGGCAGTTGAACTTTGGCATTGCATGATCATGTGACTGGTCAATAACAACTGTTTTTACAAATGACCTGTTAAAATAATACTTTTGCCCAAAAATTGAATAAATAGTATTGGTATCCAGAAAAAGTGATGAATGGAGTGCTTGAATTAATCTCAGCCACTGGTAAATACTTGGGCTACAGCCCAATCCGTCATAATTTTGCACACCATGCTACCTCAGTTTGGACCCACCCATATGCACATCAGTCTTGACCTGGCTCCAATGGCAACAGTAAAGCCCAAACTGCCCAGCTAGGTCCTCCTTGAACTGGAACACAAGCAGCCCAGTACTCGTTTCGTCCTTGTTAAGGGCTCATCAGCTGAGTATAGCTTGGTTCCAGTGGCACAGTGTGTACAGGACCACACGTCTGGGCATACCAGTCTATGATGAAGTTTGATTTTCAATAAGTATATAGCAAAATTAACTTTTAGAAAGTTATATTTTCCCTGCTTTAATCCACTGTAGGCTAGTTTACATTAGCTTAACAGCAGATGACCAGAAAGTGCTTGACCTTAGAGAGGTGTGCAAACTTCTCCCAGGGCAAAAACAATGGCCTGGTTATGGGGACGTGGTTTCTTCCCCTACACTTAACAAGTAATATTAAGATGAGACCTGGGTAGAACAAATCTTTTTTCTCCCATCCGGGCTGGCTCCAAACCCAGTAGGAGGGAAGCTACCCCTAGAAACAGTTTTGAGTGACCACAGCATAGAGAGCTACTCATGTTTGTGGGCACATCTCTGGGTGGGCACACAAAGTTTGCATAGACACCATCTTGGATTTTAAGAGTAAGGAGCACTGTGGTGTTGTTTGCAGTGGGGCAATCAAGAATGGCTGAAACATGGGGTAGGGTTCCCCCTGGGAACTGTTACTCTAGGAAGGAGACAGGAGTTAGTGTCACCCATAATTATGTGATCCCATCAGCAGTCAGGTGACACTGGCAGAAAAATGACAACTTTCTAAAAGTGTCCTTTTCAAAATAGCATATAATCTGACTTCACAATTAAGTTGGATTTTAAATAACTATTAAAATGAGTACTTGAACCATTTTTCTAGCTGATTTCACCACGCTGAAATTAAGCACTGTAGGTTTTTATAGTGTAACCATTTTTTTCATATGGGAAATCCAGCTTTGCCACAGTGACAAATCACTTTGAAAGGCATGTAAAATATAAAATGTACGTGCCTTGCTTTTAAAATGCAATGCATCCTGCCCTAGGGGCATTTAGGGCCCACATTAGGGATGACATGCAAATATTAAAATGGAAGATTTAAGCCTGGCAAAAAAATGCTTTTTTTGGCACTTGTAAAACGGCACACAGAGACTGCTGGGGCAGGCTTTGAGACATGTTTTACAGTGCTATTTTAGTGGGTGGGACAATGAGTGCTGCAGCCCACTGGTAGCATTTAAATTACAGACCTGAAGTACAAGCAGTATCATATACTAGTAACTTATAAGTAAAGAAAATGTGCCAATTAGTTATATGCCAGTTTTACCAGGTTTAAAGGGAGAGCACAAGCACTTTATCACTGGTTATAAGAAGTAAAGAGCGCAGAGCCTATCACCAACAAAAAAAAGCTCAACAGAAGAAGACAAAAATCTGGAGTAATACCCATACTTTTCAACAAGTACTTTTAAATACTTTGCATATTTTCTCTTAGTAAAGGTTTTTTTCTCTATCCTATAGGTATCAGTGGTTGAGCTCTGGTTAAAATTATTGAAACCTTCACTTGGATCTAGCATCCACCCTAAATGATAATTTGCTTTCTTACTCATACTTTCTGTTGTTTTACATAATTTGCATCTCACCTTAAGCTTCTGAGCCTTTTGGTTTCATTGGCATTAGATGCTGTTTATGTATGAACTGGGCTCTTCACGTCGGTGGCATCCGAAGAGGTATAATTAACTGTATGATTTAGGATAACTCCTACATTTAAAAAGGTTCAGAATATGTTAAACTGTTTGAATTTAAGTAATTTAATTACTTGCTGTCTTAAACCGAAAGTGTTACTGAATCACTAGAATTGTTGTAAAATGTTAATATGTAATGAAGGGCAGCATTGTAATGAGATCTGTCTGCTACAGGATCTAGACGAGGGATACAGAGCTGCACCGCTGATTCCTATTTTTGTAATTCTAAGTTTAAAAGCCAGGCACATTCTAGTCGGACTTTGAGCAGAGTTTGGGGCAGTGCTTCCCACATATGTAGAACTACAAACCAATTTTTAGAACGGCAAACTTTCACAACCCACCTAGCTTTAATGGACACGAGGCATGCACATTTTGAATGTAATTGCACGCATGTCATTTACAGAGAGCACATTTTCCATTGAAATGACCATTACATTTTCACAGACATACAGTTTTACTGATAAAAAATATATTTCATACAAATGATGTGGGAAAATAAAGTTTCAGTGAATATTTATCATCTGTGCATCACAAAATAAAGCGCCTTGATTGTCCTGGTTCCTATTAATGTCTTTGTTCCAATCATACTTCAGAACTACACAAGAAGCTTCATTTTTGCTTTCCTAACTGCAGAATGTGTACATTAAAATTTGTCGGAAGACATAGACTGATATGTGACCTCTGTCTTTGAAGTGCAGCAAATGTAGCAAAATAAATACTGAATTTAGAGGCATCTTGATTTATAGATGGCAGACAAAGTGCATTCTCCCCCCGCCACACTGCATGCTTTACAAGGACCCAATCCCACATCAAACTCTGGAGTCGTACTTGATTTTCTGCAGTGTGCTTGTTTATTAAAAGTTAAGTTCACAGGTCAATTACCTCATTGACCTACCAATCTCTTTATTTATTCGTACATATTCCAACACAGTATTTAAGAGTAAACTTGCACTTATATACAATATATACATTCACCGCCCATTCCCAATGGGCCTTTAATTTGAGTTCAGGGTTGCGCCAGCAGGCCACAATCCAGATCACCTGCTCCCTTAACGTTAACCCCCTTCTGGTCAACAGAGCCGCAGGTGAGGAAAGCGCCCACTTGGGCAACCATAGGCCTCCGGGGTAGGGCTGAAAAGCCAAGGCCACCAGCAGGTCGGCCCCAACTCTCCCGCCAGCCCAGAGTCCATAATGATTTAGCAAACCTGTTCAGAGTTAACTGTCTCTAGACAAGAAGTTCCCGTGGCATTCTTGTCCGGAACCCCGCTACTGCCCTAACTGAATCCTTATTAATAGGGATGGGTGGGTGGGTGCCTTCTCTTGGAGACGTCCGACTCCTGGGCGATCAGCGGACAAAGAGGGGGCCTCTAGGCTGGTCGCGGGCTTTTAAGCCTCGCGCCCTACTATCACTTCCGGGGCGTACCTCGACCCTTGTTCCCATTGGTCCTGGCGCCGTGCTCACTTCCGGGTCACATAACCCGGAAGCGATCCTACTCCGGGTCGGCCCTTTGGCTGCCACTAACGACGCCATTCCCCGAGGGGGTTGGCGCCTTCCATAGATGGCAGACAAAGTGCATTCTCCCCCCACCACACTGCATGCTTTACAAGGACCCAATCCCACATCAAACTCTGGAGTCGTACTTGATTTTCTGCAGTGTGCTTGTTTATTAAAAGTTAAGTTCACAGGTCAATTACCTCATTGACCTACCAATCTCTTTATTTATTCGTACATATTCCAACACAGTATTTAAGAGTAAACTTGCACTTATATACAATATATACATTCACCGCCCATTCCCAATGGGCCTTTAATTTGAGTTCAGGGTTGCGCCAGCAGGCCACAATCCAGATCACCTGCTCCCTTAACGTTAACCCCCTTCTGGTCAACAGAGCCGCAGGTGAGGAAAGCGCCCACTTGGGCAACCATAGGCCTCCGGGGTAGGGCTGAAAAGCCAAGGCCACCAGCAGGTCGGCCCCAACTCTCCCGCCAGCCCAGAGTCCATAATGATTTAGCAAACCTGTTCAGAGTTAACTGTCTCTAGACAAGAAGTTCCCGTGGCATTCTTGTCCGGAACCCCGCCACAGGACGAGGAGCTTACTGGCGGACTCGACCTCCCCCCCCCTGCGCTCAAGGGCTTCGGAGACGGCCCCTAGGACTGTTTCTATGAATATCTCCATGCCCGCCTCCGACAGGTGAATTCCGTCCTCCGCGTATAGCTCCGGCCTGTCCGCCTGTATTAATTTGTGACGAATCGCTTTAATACTAGATTTCTGCAGGATTTCCGCCACCGACTGGTTCAACCTTTTAACGGATCTGTTTATTGCTTTCATGGGTGCGCCCCGAGCCCACACGAGTCTAGGGATGACTTCCGACCATAGTACTATAGCTTCTGGGAAAATGTTTTTGATTGCTGCTAGAGTAGAGAACAGGGACTCCTTCACTTCTCTCCTTCCGCCCGGGATCATATCGTTGCCTCCGCAGTGCAACACGAATACGTCTGGCAAAGGCATGCCTCTGGCCAAGGCCGTTTTCACATCCCTCGGGACGTCCGCCAGGCGCTGCCCGCCTATCCCCACCCAATGATGGTCACAACCTCGCATCATGGTCACCCTGTCCCTGAGTGTCTTTTCGAAGTGCGCCCCGGCCCTGCGAATGAAGGAGTGGCCACACCAACAGATTTGGGTTCTCTTAGGGGAGGTACCTAGAGTAAATATGAAGAGTAAATGTGAAGAGATACAGTCAGCCGCTTCTAACAACGGGGACGAAGGCTAAAGACATGTTAGACTAATTGCGGGTGAATATAACGTTCGTAACAAGCTGATTTCCAGCGACCTAAACTCTTGATTACCTGTTCGGGTAGGCCTAAGCCAGCAGCCGTTGTCGCTGCTCCAATTCTAAACGAATGTGATGTAAAATCGGCTGGATCAACTCCGATCCGTGCCAGGGTCATTTTTACTACTCGAGTGAACTGGAACCTGGTAAGGGGTAACCCACTCTCATGAATCAAGAGTCTATCGTCCGCTCCCTGGGGCCTGGCTTGGAGGAATAGCCTCAGCAAGTTGACTGGACAGAAGGCCCCACCCTCTACTTTACCCAACTGTAACCAGGTACCTTTACCCAGCGGATCCGTCTTCGATCTCCGCACCCTAAGCCGCAGGACACCTTTAGACTCGATTATATCAGAGCACCTCAGACCCCCTTCCCTATCCGATTTGGACGCCGGAAGTAATTCTGAAATTCGCAGCGCCCCGCAGAAGGCTAGGGTATAGGCCACCCGGAACAGCTGCGTCTCATACTGGGAGAAACAAACGAACGGTAGAGCTTCTAAGATTTTAATCAGTTTCTCTACGTCTATCGGCCTCCTAGAATCTTTCTCCCCGGGTGCCAGGCGCTCCCAACCTCTCATCGCTCTTCTAACTCTCTGATCTTTTGTCGGATCAGGCACCCCCGTAGACCCGCATAAAATGCTAACGCCGACAACTGTCTTTTCATGAATGCTACCGACTTCTCTTGCTCTTTCTGCTGTACAATGAAGCCTAATACACTCTGGGGGGCAAAGATGTCCGCTACACCCACACCCCTCAGGTATGCCATATACGAATCCCATGATCTCTGATACATACTCTTAGTCCTTGGGGCCAAGGATGCAGATATCAACTCGGCGGCTGTGGGGCACCAAACTTCCATAGCTCCGCTGGGAAGGCTGACATTGACGTCTCCGCCTGGGGCCAATGCTCCCGGAATTCTGTTAACTTAAAACGAGACAATGCATCAGCCGCTTTGTTTTCTACACCTGGAACATGCTTAGCAGTGAATTGGACATTATGGCTCAGGCACTGCAAAACCAACTCTTTCAATAACCTGAGTACCCAAATACAGGTAGCCCTCTGGCTATTAATCACCATGACTACAGACATGTTGTCCGACCAGAATACTATACTCCTGTTTGCCAGCAGATCTCCCCACAAGTGCAAAGCTACCACTATGGGGAAAAGTTCTAGAAAGGAAATGTTAGTAGTCAGGCCTCGCAGGATCCAGTCATCTGGCCAGCACTGCATACACCATTTTTGACCGAATATAGCTCCAAAGCCAATACTACCTGCAGCATCTGTGAAAAGCTCAAGATCCGTATTAGAAGAACAGGCTGCTCGCCACAACACCGAGCCATTGAAATCCCTCAAAAAGCTTCTCCAAATCAGAAGATCCTCTCTGACTTCGGCTGAAAGCCTCACCCTGTGGTGTTTGGCCCGCAGCCCAGACATGGCCCTTGCTATACTTCTGGAGAAGGCCCTGCCCATAGGAATGACCCGCAGAGCAAAGTTCAGTTGACCCAAGAGGACTTGTAGTTGATGTAAGGTTACCTTCCTTGCCCCCAGGCAGCTATCGATAGCGGCCCTAAAGGCATCGACCTTGACTTTTGGCAGCCTGCACACTCCTGCCGTTGTATCAATCTCTATGCCCAGGAAGGTCAGGCACGTGGTCGGGCCTTCGGTTTTCTCCGCCGCCAAAGGTACTCCGAGCGCCTCAGCCAAGCGCTGGAAGCCCAGCAGGGCCTTCCTGCACAACTGAGAACCCTCGGGACCCATGAACAGAAAATCGTCCAGGTAGTGGACTACTGAATGCGAGCTGTCCGAGGCCAGAAACTGCTCGACCGCCCATTCCAGAAACCTTGCGAAAGTCTCAAAAACTGCACAGGCAATAGAACACCCCATGGGCATGCACAAATCCAAAAAATAGCTACCGTCAAATGTGAAGCCCAAGAACCTGGTGTCGTCCGGGTGGACGGGCAGTAACCTAAAGGGTGATTCAATATCAGCTTTAGCCATTAAGGCTCCTTCCCCAAATGCCTGCAATTTCTCAATAGCCGTGTCAAATTTGGTATACTTCACCGAGCACAAATCTGGGTCTAACTTGTCGTTGACCGAAAGCCCTGGAGGACTTGAAAGATTATGGATCAGACGGAATTTACCTTCCTCTTTTTTCGGAACTAGACCCAATGGGGAGCAAACCAGATTATGGGTAGGTGGTTCTGTAAAAGGGCCCCCGACCCGCCCCAATGCTACCTCCTTCATGATCTTCTCTCGAGCTGCCTCCATATTTCGCAACACTGAGCTTTGATTACGAGGTGGGACATTGGAAGGGAGGGCTGAAGACGGGATACGGAATCCAATTGTAAAACCATGCAGTAGGAATTGAGCCTCCTCAAGATTATCGTACTTACTGAGGAGGTGTGTCAGGACATGCCGCTTAATTGGAGTTGGAAGCTTTGTCGGGAGTCTTAGTTGGCTTTCCTTTTGGGGCACTGTGGCTGGGCTGCTCTTTGGGGTTACCAGTTTTCTTAAAACACCTAACCTCGGGATGAGAGGTACCCCCGCAGTAGGAGCAGCAGTGTTTGAATTTACACGAGACTCCCCTGGTACACTCATTTCTATTAAACTGCCAGCAGGCCTGTTTTTTCTCACCGACCCCTTTGTCGTTCTGAAAGGACTGGCTCTGGGTTGAGGGGACCGGGGTAGGCGTCGAAGGGGTGGAATAGAAGACTGTATGCCATAAATTAATCTCCCGCTGGTCCCATGCTATACCCGGGTGAACTGCCTTCATCTGTCTGAACATTTTATCGTATTTCAGCCACCCCTGGCCTGGAAACTCTGTTGCCGCTCCATGTATCAGGGATATGTAGCTCATCATTTGTGGGCCTAAAACCGGATACTTCTCAAGCATAACAGCGGCATATATTGCAAATCCCGTGATCCAATTCTTCATGGACCATTCCACCCACGATTTCTTCTGATTGTAATCTCCCTCTTTCCCGCCCTTGGGTTTTCCGGCCGCCACCCCTGCATTGATAAGGTCGAACACTTCTACGTATTCGCCTCTGAGTATCCTGTCCTTCATATCTGCTGGCACATGCCAAGTGATCCCCGCGGATGGCGATAAGGTCATTGAGGACGAACCGAACATTAACGGGCTGAATGCTAGTAACGGGGAACCAGCTGGTTGCCCCCCCAACCCCCCATGCATCTGGCCATTAGAGGGACCCGCCACATCAACTACGGCGTTCGCCATTGAGCCCTGACTTGGACCCCCCAGGTTGGAGTAAGCAGTCATCGCTAAGGGGGACCCGTGAGCCGTGTAGGCAGGAAACATTGAGCTTACAGGGCTGCTACCTATCGCTTGACCATGCGACCCATATAATTGCATACCTGGTAACTGGGCGACCCCCCCGGGCTGAACCCAAACTTGCGACACTCCGCTACCCGGCTGTGCCACTACTGGCGGTAACATACCGTGCGGACCGGACCCCCCCACAGAAGTGACGGGGAACCCTCCTATCTGCGTGGGCCTAGATGCATCATACTGCCCATCGGTGTCATTTGGGTCATTATCTGCGCCTGAGTTCGAATCAATTGTCTCTGGCACCTCCTCCTCACCTGGTGATACTGGTCGTGAATCCGTCGGCCTAGACCGCTTGCCTCTTGCCGAGCTTCTAAGCTTTTCTGGGGTATGCTTCGCTCTTTTGCCTCTCCCCCTCTCCTCCTGAGAGTTCGCATCCGCTCTAGCCCCGTCTCTCATATTCTTTAGTACCCAATCCATGCCTTTTTCCCTTGTGAATTCCAGCAGTTCCGTAAAGGGAAGGTATTCTTCATTCTTGGCTGCGGGTTGTTTACCCTTTGGCACCTTCTTCGACGGCATCCTGTACTTAAAGAAAACAACGTTAAAACTTATCGAGAAACCACAAACGACTTTTAGGCCCACCGCGCCGCGGATGGGCCCGGACCCCAGGGAATCGGATGATCGAGCGCCAGCGCTCACCCTCCCCCTGGACATGAGGATTTACAACGGCAATCCCCCCCTGCAATTAATATTTAAATCAAAAGAAATAAACACGAAAGCTGTAAAGAAATCCAGCACACACTGCAAGGCCCGCTAACCTACACCACGAGTCGGATTAACTCTCGCTGTATACTCCTACGCGATGTTCCCACGATGCCTTCTCTTGGAGACGTCCGACTCCTGGGCGATCAGCGGACAAAGAGGGGGCCTCTAGGCTGGTCGCGGGCTTTTAAGCCTCGCGCCCTACTATCACTTCCGGGGCGTACCTCGACCCTTGTTCCCATTGGTCCTGGCGCCGTGCTCACTTCCGGGTCACATAACCCGGAAGCGATCCTACTCCGGGTCGGCCCTTTGGCTGCCACTAACGACGCCATTCCCCGAGGGGGTTGGCGCCTTCCATTGCTTAGACTTTTGGGACCCACCAAAAATTAGCTCATGAAACAACAGTGGGTCGTAAACCAGTCTGGGAAACAATGGTCTGGAGTATCGCATAGATGCTCCACTGTTCATACCGCTGCATGTGTGCAGATTGGGCCTTTTCTAGTGCTCACACTGTGATGTATTGCTGCTTAGTGCCAATCGCAGATATTGCGCACAGACGCGTGCTCTAGGGGCTGCTGAGCAATGTGCATGCTGAAAGGGACTTCACATAAAATCGCTCTGTAAAAGATTGTGCACACTTCTATACATTTTAGGAGGTATTGAGCAATGTGTACACGGGACGTGAGGCACTCTGCAATGCTCTCAAGGAGTTACGGAGCAAAATCCCTACTGGGCAGGTATGCACATAGCAACACACTCTAGAAGGTATTTTACACTTTCATACATCCTAGGAGAGATTGAACAAAGTGCACACTGCAAGATTTTTTCACAGCAATGCACTCTTAGGGGCCTATTCCGAGTTTTTGGTGGAGAGGTAGCGCAGCGGTGCAAACCGCCGCACCAACGCTACCCCAAAGGTCATTCCTCCCGCTAGCCAGATTCTGACTTTTTAGTAGTATGGCAGGCGGGTGGCATGGTGGTCCCATGGCAGTGCCTCTTTTAAAGGCGGCGGTGCCATTAAAAAGGCACCACAATGGGATCGCACTTCAAGGTTCCTGCACGGCATGGACTCGAAAGACCATGCTGTGCAGGAATCTATGTGCATGCACACATGGGGCACATGTTATGCCCCCCCCCCCTGTGCATCCACATATGTTTGAGGCAGAGGGTGGCCCTAAAGGGCCCCTTTGTTTCCTCTCTGCCAGGGTTTTCATGGCAGTGGAACCGCCATGAAAACCCTGGTGGGGAGGAAACTCATAATATGCATGGCGGGACAATGGTGGTCCCGCCAAGCATGTTGTGGCCTTTGACCACCAGGGAGCGGTGGTTCTCTGGCAGAGAGGGCAGTCCTATGGCGCTCTGTCCGCCCGATTCGTAATCAGGCAGTCGGGCTGCCAGTGCAGCGGTGGCTGGATCCACTACTGAAGAATATGTGACGTTACAACGTAGGCAATTTCAACATATGCTTTTACAATCCAGTCTTTACATCACAACTACTATTACATTGCATGTTTGTACAATGCATGCCATTACAACGGATTTTTTAAAACTACCATTACAACGCATTCCATTACAACACATACCATTACAACGCATAATACTTTAAGGGCAACAGTAGGGTAAGTGTTGGATAGTGTAGGTTAAAAATTACTATTCCCACTCCGGTGAGTGCAACAGTGGGGAAGTGTTGGATAGTGTATGGGTAAAAATTACTATTCCCATGTACCCTAAAACCCATACCCACCCAAATACTAAAAAATCTCCATTACTTACCTTATAATGCGTTGTAATGGCATGCGTTGCAATGGTATGCTTTGTAGTGGCATGCGTTGTAGTGACATGCATTGTAATGGCATGCATTGTAATGGCATGCGATGTAAAGGCAGTTGCATTGTGTAATGACTGCGTTGTAATGGATGTTTCCCACTACTGAAGTGCCATCATGAGTCATGCGGTCTTAGGACTGTCAGACTTTTAATAGGACCGTAAGAGTTACTACACAACGTGTACAATCTTGTGGGTTGCAAATCGCTATGCGCATTTTTGGTACAGCATGCATCTATGCATTCTAGGGATTACTGTACAGAGTGAACGCTTGAAGGTATTGCACACAGAAATGCATCCTAGGCATTATTGCACATTTCAATGCATATTCAGTGGCAATGCACATAGCTATGCCATTGATGAGGAATTGTACAAAGTGCAGACTGACAGGTTTACCACCTAGTATACTTGCTTGGCTGTACAATGCACACCAGCATACATCAGAAGTTGAGTTGTTGCACACTGCAGTGAAGAGTCCAATTATGTGTGGTATTAAAAGCTAATGTACTATTTCACTGTTGCAGAAGTGTTTCTGGTATAAGTCTGCATACTATTTTCAGGTCTTACCTACAAACAACTTTCTTTCCAAAATTTAACATATTCTTACATAGGACAGTGGGGCAGCCCTTGCTGATTGAAGGCTATGTTGTCTGTCTCATGTTAATTCAGTTCCTTTCCTCCCTACTCATCTCTTTGTCCCACTGAGGAGCATTTCAGTCTCACAATGTTCTGAATGGATGAGTTATATTCTTATGTATCTTTATGAATGAGAACTGCAAAGATTTTTACAGTTAGATTTCCTAGCCTTCCTTAAAAATAGGTTAAATTTCTTGTAGTTGGGTAGGACTTGCTTCCTTCGTCGATAATGGGGCGAGTAGCCCTGAAGAAAAATCAAATCCTGATAAGACAGTGGTTTCACCTTTCTTGAACAGTAATCATAGGTAAGTAGTGGAAGCCCAGACAGTAACTCATTGAGCAAGGAGTTGCATGAAAAAGGTGGTTTTGGTTTGCACATGTGCAGTTGACCAGCTCATTTGATAGAACAAAGATTAGTGCATTAGGATCCATCCAAACTCGTCAAAAAGTCTTTCAAATTGGGGTAGGGTGGCATAAGGGATATGTTTTTGGTAATGGTACCTTCAGAAGAATGTATGTCATTACATTGCATACTAATACCTCGCATGCCATAACAACGCAGGTATTAATATGCACTGTGAATGACAACGACATGCCATTACAACACAAACTATTACCGCAACTATGTCTTTACCGCACATGTCATTACAACGCAAAGGCATGCGTGGTAAAGCTATACTTGTGGTTAAAGTTTGCAATGTAAGAGACTACCCTACCCCTACACAACCCTCCCCCAGTCCTCTCCCTACAATAACACTACACTACCCTGCACGACCCCCCGACACTACTCTAAAACACTACACTACACACACACTACAACACTACCCTAAACCCTAATGCACTACACGACACAAACACTACACTTCACAAATACTACAACACTACCCTAAACCCAAAAACACAACACTACATAAAACACTACACTACCCTAAACCCCAAAACACTACACAAACACTACAACACTACCCTAAATTCTAAAACACTACACAAACACTACAACACTACCCTAAACACTAAAACACTACACTACATAAACACTAAAACACTACCCTAAACTCTAAAACACTACACTACACAAACACTACAATACTACCCTAAACCCTAAAACACTACACCACACAAACACTATAAAACTACCCTAAACCCAAAAACACTACACAAACACTACAACACTACCCTAAACCGTAAAACACTACACTACACAAACACTACAACACTAACCTAAACCCTAAAACACTACACTACACAAACACTGCAATATTACCCTAAAACACTACACTACACAAGCACTACAACACTACCCTAAACCTAAAAACACTACACAAACACTACAACACTACCCTAAACCCTAAAACACTACTCTACACAAACACTGCAATACTACTCTAAACCCTAAAACACTACACTACACAAACACTACAACACTACCCTAACCTCAAAAACACTACACAAACACTACAACACTACCCTAAACCCTAAAACACTACAACACTACCCTAAATCCTAAAGCACTGCATTACACAAATACTACAACACTACCCTAAACCATAAAACACTACACTACACAAACACCCTAAAAGTACCCTAAAACGTAAAACGCAAACCCACACAACACAAACATTACAACACCACTTTGACACTACCATAAACCCTACAAAACTAACCCCCACCCCGAGCGCAAACCCCCTTACCTCTCTTTCCTCGTGGTTCTTCTCCATCGTCACCATCTCTTCTCCTGGTTCCCGGTTCCTGCTTCCTGCTTCGAGGGGCGGTGCACGTCGTTGTGAGGAAACAGCCTCAGTTTTCTCACAACGACTTGGATAGCCATTACATTGCATGTGTTAAAAAAGTGCTTGCGATGTAATGGTATGCATAGTAAACGCTACCCGTTGTTACATCACATGCGTTGTAACACATGCGATGTAATAGCAAAGCGTAGTAAAAGTTATGTTGTAGGGGGCGTGGCTTGGCCGGCAGCGATGGTGGCTGTGTCTTGAGCTCGCTCCACCCAGCCCGATATTTATCCTGGCAATATATCCTGCCCTGCATGCTTACAACTCACTGCCCGCGGTGTAGAGACCTGCCGCCGCTGATTGCTGGCACTGGAGACCGGCAGGGGCTCCCGCAGGGCTGCGATGCGCTGCAGGGAAGAGTGGGCGGCCTGTGCGCTCCCGCGATTTTGGAGCCGGGCCTCGATTGACTGGCAAGGCCGATGCGGGGGACCCTGGCCTGGCGGGCGAGACCCGATTTCCAGCTCGGGCGGAGCGCCTCGCTTGGGAGAGCCCGGAGTGGCGAGAGACAGTTCGTCCAAGGGTGTGAGACGGACGGCAGTGCCCCCCTGGGAGGTGGCAGTAGCAGTGGGACTTCCTGGGGCTGGGAGGTGCCGCATAGGCACAGACCCGGGCTGCTGACCGACCCCGGAGAGACGGTGGCCATTTTTGATGCCCCGAGTTTCTGGCTCTGCCCGGGCAGTGCACCCATTAGGCCTGGCTGAGCGTGGGGAGCGGCGCTGTTGATCCTACACGGCGTTGCTGTGGGCCCCTGTCCTGGCGAAGTGAAAGCAGTTCCGGTGGAGTGCGGACAGCTCCGAGGTGCTGCAGGAGGGGGCGGCGGCCATCTTTCCTAGCGCTGTGGAAGGTCTGCTGCACCACTGTGGACATTGCGGGGCAGCTGGTCTCTGCCACGTGAGTGAGACATTTGCTGTGGGGGGAAAAGTCCTGGTCTGGGGCCCACCTTGTTGGCTCGTCTGCCCCCCAGTTGGCCAGTGATTGTTGGTGTTGGTGTGTGGGGCTCAGCTGCCTACCATATTCTTTGTGGCCACGATGACTCAGGCGGCCCTACCATGCAGGGGACTTTGGACAAGTTTACAGAGGTGGGCCAGGCGGCCGGGGGCAGTGGTGGGCTGCAGAACCCTGTGCCAGACAACGCAGCACTATTGGTGGCCATCACACAATCGAGAGATGTGCTGGATGCCAAGATTGGGGCCGTCGGCCCGATGTGATGCTGCTCTGTCAAGACCTGAGAAATGCGGTTGAGAGGATCACTGGCGTGGAGACGCGCATATCCGAGGTTGAAGACACTGTGTCTGTGCTCAACAAGAAAGTGGCTGCCATGGAAAAGACGCAGAAGGGTCTCGCCATGAGGGTCGAGGATGCGGAAGGACGCGCTCGGCGGAAAAACCTGCGTTTTGTGGGATTTCCGGAGGGATGCGAGGGCAATAATGCGGAGCCTTTTTTGGCTCAGTGGCTGGAAGGCTGGCTTCCTTCGGACACTCTATCCCGCTGATTTGTGGTGGAGCGGGCCCACCGGGCTCTTATGCAGAAGCCCCCTGCCAGAGCGCGCCCAAGGCCCATTATAGCTAGATTACGCAGATCGAGACACTATCTTGCGACAGGCGAGGGCGAAGGAACCTCTTATGCATGATAACGCCACCATCCTCATTTTCCCCGACTATACGTGCCTCGTGCAGCAGCAGCATCAATCCTTCCTCGCTGCCAAGTCCCGCCTTCGGGGTCTCAACATCCAGTATGCCTTGCTGTACCCGGAGCGGCTGCGTGTCATCTTCCAGTCCTGCACACTATTCTTTGATTCCCCCGAGGAGGTCTTCCAGTGGACTGATGAAACAGTGAATCTCCGCATCACCACGGATTCATCATCGATTGGAATGGCCCGGGGGGGCCTCCAAATTCACCGCAGGAGATCGCATTCTGGCCGGGGCTCCGGTTTGAGCTCTGTGCGGCGCCAGGGGAGTCCAGCACCGGATCGACAGCGGCAAGAGGGGACTTGAACGATCGAACTTTCACCTGGGACATTGCTGGTAGACACCATGGACGCTCAGGTGCTCAGGTATCGTGGGCTGGTTTCCTGCCCTAGTTGAGGGGGGTTGGAGGGAGTGGGGGTCCAGTTCTTATGGGATGCCACTTGCGGATCCATTTGAGGGAGCGGTCCAGGATCCCCCGTTGGGGTCCGGGCCGTTGCCTGGCCGCGACAGGTGCTTCCATGTTTGGGAGGTGCAGGGTGGGGGGTGAGGGGCAAGGGGGATGGGGGTTGGGGGTAGGGTTGAGGGGGTTGTTTGCGCTAGCTATGTTGTTGTTTGTTAGATGCATACGGCATATGCTGGGTCATCAGGGTATCTATCATTTATGTAATGCTTTGGTCTTATGTCTGTGCGGGGTAGGGAGGGACGGGTAGGCCTTGGTTCCTTGCATATAGTGAGCTGGAATGTGCATGGGTTGCTAGACAAAGTGAAGAGGGTAGTTGTTCTCCGGCACGCTAAGAGGGGGGGGGGGCGGATGTCCTACTCCTTCAGGAGACACATTTGCTGGGAATAAAGATACTATGCCTCCAACGGTTTGGGTACACACAGGCACATCACTCAGGCTTCACTAGGGGCTCGAGGGGGGTGGCCATCCTGATTCACCGTAGGGTTTCCTATGTACATGGGCGACTCTGGACGGACACACATGGCAGATATGTCTTCGTGCAGGGCAGGATAGGGGGTGACATGGTGACTCTGGGTAGTGTCTATGCCCGCCACCTTTACAGTGGCCCATGGTTGAGAAGAACAAAAGTTACTTACCTGTAAACTGTGGTTCTCCAGTATTGGTGTCTTTCATAGATTCACATGCTTGAATATTCCCCGTCGTCGAAGTGGGAGTCCCCGGTACATAAATAGCAGTAATATATATGCATGTATACATGAGAAATATCATAAATAAAAAATACATACATATAATGCAATAGAAATGTAAACCTGAAAAAGTACCATAGAACAGAATAGGCCCATTGAAAAGCCCAAGGGAGAATTCACTTTAGTAACATATTAGAGTCATTATGTGTTGGTCCACATTCCAGCCAATCAGGCTGTAGCCTCCTCTAGAACCTTCTCCTCAGAAGCCCCAGTCCTCAGATTTTCGTAGCACAAGTAAGTACCAATGCTTGAGGAGAAGAGAGAGAGCCTCAGAGGGGAGGATGGGAGGGTCGCATGTGAATCTATGAAAGACACCAATACTGGAGAACCACAGTTTACAGGTAAGTAACTTTTGTTCTTCTCCAGTATTAGGGGTGTCTTTCATAGATTCACATGCTTGAATAAGAATAGAAAGCAGTAAATTAAACATTAGTCATAAAGGAATATAACAATTAAGTCTTGGTAAATCAAATCACTCAATAAGCAATTACTAAAAAACCAAAATATGACAAAACCTTTATGACTGGAGGCGGGTAGCAACAGAGGCTCACCTTTATCGGAAAAGATTCCGCAGCACCGCTTGACCTACTGCCTCATCTGCGGCATCTGTTGATTGCAGGCAGTAGTGCTTCGTAAAAGTATGGCTGCTAGACCAAGTAGCAGCTCTGCAGATGTGTCTCAGAGGTACCCCCGCAAAGAGGGCAGCAGAAGTCGACACAGCTCTCGTGGAATGTGCTCGAGCCGGAGCAGGTAGGGGCTTGCCAGCCCGTTGATGACAGTAGGATATGGCAGACGATATCCATCTGGCGATAGTCTGTTTAGTTACAGGTTGTCCTTTGCACACTGGGCCATATGCTACAAACAATTGATCAGTCTTCCTAAAAGTAGCCGTGCGTTGAATATAAAATTTAATGCAGCGTTTCACATCCAGAGTGTGCAAAGAGCGTTCCGCTGCAGATTGAGGTGCAGGGAAGAAAGTCTTAAGGACAATAGGTTCATTGAGATGGAAGTCACTGGGAACCTTAGGAATAAAACTGGGATTTGTTCTTAAAGTAACAGCCTCGTTAGAGAATTGTAGAAACGGTGGCTGTATAGTAAAGGCTTGAATGTCGCTGACGCGCCTGGATGAGGTCAGAGCAAGCAACAGAGCCACTTTCCAAGTGAGGAATTTTAGATTGGAAGAATGGATGGGCTCGAATGGGGGCAAAAGTAGTTGAGACAAAACTAAGTTGAGTCGCCAAGAAGGTGGGGGCCGACGGATTGGTGGAAACATCCGAAAAAGGCCCTTGAAGAATTGTCTTATTATCCTGGAGGAGTACAAAGATGTTACGCCATCATGGCGAAAACGAGAGATTGCAGCTAGAAAAACCTTTAGAGTGGAGTGTGATAGTCCTGATTTTGCTAGTGACAAAAAGAACGGCAAGATTTGTTCTGGCTGAGCACACATGGGATCCAGTGTTTTAGTGGAGCACCAAGCACAGAAACGCTTCCACTTCAACTGGTAAGTTTTGATGGTAGACTGGGCGCGAGCATTTGCTAGCACTGCCCTACAATCTTTGTCGATATTCATGTGGGCAAATTCATTGTACTCAGGTTCCAAGCATGAAGTTGGAGATATGCTGGATCCGGATGGCATATTTGACCTTGTTGCATTGTGAGAAGATGTGGCAGAGGATGCAATTGTATCGGATGTGTCAGAGAGAACAGAAGAAGATCTGAGAACCAAGGACGTCTCGGCCATTTGGGTGCGATCAGGATTATCCGACACGATTGGAATCTCAATCTGTGTAACAGATGAGGAATGAGCGGCAGTGGAGGGAATGCATAGATGAAGTCGTTCGACCAGTCTATTGAAAAGGCATTCCCGCTCGACTCCTTGTGTGGATGCCGGCTCGCAAACCGTTGACACTTCCTGTTGAGAACAGTTGCAAAGAGATCCAACTGTGGTCGGCCCCACTGTCGGAAGATGAAATCCAACGTCGGTTGGTTGAGTTCCCATTTGTGGTTGTCCGAGACGGCTCTGCTGAGCGAGTCCGCCAGCACATTGGCCACACCTGGGACATGGATAGCTTGGAGATGTATTTGCTGTTGGAGAGCCCAATCCCTTATTTCCTGTGCCAGTTGTGACAGCACAAGAGATCTTGTGCCACCCTGTTTGTTGATGTAGTGCATGCTGGTGGTATTGTCCGTCCTCACCAGCAATGTCTGTCCCTGCACTACTCTCTGAAAGGACTTCAAGGCCAAGAAAATCGCCAGTAGTTCTAAGCGATTTATGTGCCAAGTGCGCTGAGACGCCGTCCATTTTCCCTTCACTGACATCCCGTCGAGATGAGCCCCCCAACCTTCTAGGGAAGCGTCTGTCGTCAGTGTAAGTGCTGGTGGTTCGTCCATGAATGAGCGACCTGTCGCTATGTTTGGAGGATGAGCCCACCACTCCAAAGCTTTTTGAATGCGGGGCGTTAGATGGATCTTGTCTTCGAATGACCCCGATACCTGCTTCCACTGGCTGTCTAGTTCTTCTTGAAGGACTCTCATGTGCAGTCTGCAGTTGGGAATCAGTTGAATGCACGAAGAAGCCTTGCCGAGGAATGATTTGTACATCCGGACAAAAACGTACTGCCTTGACTGCAGGAACTGAACTTTCTGTAACATTCGGCTCTGTCGCTCCTGTGAAACGAGCACTTGCCCTAGCCGAGAATCGAGCGAGGCTCCTAGAAAATCTCGCTGTTGAGAAGGGTGAAAGTGTGACTTTAGGCAATTGATGGAGAAGCCTAACGTTTCGAACAGGGATATGCAGACTTGTGTGTGCCGTTTCGTTAGTTGAAAAGTCCTGGCCTTTATCAGGCAGTCGTCCAGATACGGATAAAACTGGATGCCCTGTAAACGCAGGTAGGCAGCCACCGGGGCTAGGATCTTGGTAAATACCCTCGGTGCTGATCGAAGGCCGAATGGTAGGACCTTGAATTGATAATGAAATTGGCCGACTGTAAAACGGATGTATTTCCTGTGCCTGGGATGAATAAGCACATGGAAATATGCATCTTGAAGGTCTATTGTTGAAAAGTACTCTCCTGGAATGAGGAAATTCAAGATTTGAAGCAGGGTAAGCATTTGAAAAGTCTTTGATGCGATGAACTTGTTTAGCGCTCTCAAATCTAAGATGGGGCGCCACTCTCCTGATTTTTTCTTCACTAGAAAGAAACGGGAGTAAAACCCCCTGCCGCGTTGATATTGCGGTACCAATTCTATGGCTCCTTTCCTGATCATAAGCTGCACCTGGGCCAACAGTTCCTTGAAATGGGGAGAAGGTGGACCCGAAGGCGGGCGAGCGGGGGGGAATTTCGTAAATTCCAGGGTATGTCCTTTAAAAACAACGTCCAAGACCCATTGGTCGTTGATAATGTGCCACCAATTGCAGAAGAACTTTGAGATTCGACCTCCAAGATGCACAGTCATCTCACTGTTTTTTGTTGGTGTTCGCACCACCTCTGTAGTTGGACTTACGCTGGTAAGGTCTGGAGGTGGATGAACGACTTTGGGACTGATAGGATCCTCTTTGTCTGTTGTCGTTGTAATTGTAACCTCGATATTGGCTTGTTCCACGAAAAGTAGATGTTCCTCCTCCTCTACCGCGTGCCCCACGAAATGGCCTTTTCTGATATTGAGGAGTTGTTAAAGACTTTGCTGTATCTGTGTCCTTTTTTATAAGTTCCAAAGCATCATCAACATGCTTACCGAACAAAGATTCACAGTCGTAAGGTAAATCTAGCACTCTGGATTGAACTTCTGGACGGAAGGTGGTTGATTTCAGCCAGCCTTGACGGCGCAAGACTGCAGCACCCGCTAGTTGTCGGAAACCAGTAGAGGATATATCGACGGCACAGTCGATTATTTTTGCTGAAATTTTTTCTCCTACGAGAATGATGGCCTGCGCTTCATCCCGCATGGAGTCGGGCATTTGAGGGATCAGACCAGCGATCTCAGACCACATTTGACGGTCGTAGCGACCTAGAATGGCTAAGGCGTTGGATGCTCTCACCGTTGTTGCTGCCATAGTGGTAGATTTCTTTCCAATTGAGTCTAATTTACAGCCATCCTGATCAGGCGGAGATGTCAGGGGTATGGCTGGATTCCGAGATCTTTTTTGTGCCGCCTGAGTGATAACAGAATCTGCCTTGGGTTGTGAAACCAAACAGGCCGGAGAAGTAGGTGGCGCTTTATATTTTTTGTCCAATCTAGGTAGAACGGCCGGTATGGAATTAGGACGTTCCATCAACTTTAGACCCTCTTCCCATATGTGGTCTATGATAGGGATGGTATGAGTTTGCCGTTGCGGTAAGTCCTTAAAATCATACAGAAAGCATTCCGTTTGTTGTGCCTCGATAGTTAAGTGGAACCTTTTTGCTGCACGAACCATAAGGTTATGGAAACTCGCGATATCCACTGGTGGCGAAGTTCTTGGTGATGCCGGTGGAGTAGAGGGTGTCTGTGCCCTATAATTGTCCCATTCCTGCATTTCATCATCAGTGTCATTATCCCCAGTGTTATGAGGAGTTTGATTCTCATTATCAGTATCATGAGAAGCACCCAAAGGAGACGTAGGCGCGACAGGCGCAGGAGCTTGAGGCCTTGGTGCTGGAGACTGTGGTCGAGGTGCTGGAGACGGAGGGCGAGGAGCTGGAGACTGAGACCGGTGTACTTGAGGTGCCGGGGAAGGAGGCAACGACGGTGGAAACCTACGATTGCAATCATCCAGCATATGTTGCAGGTTTTTCACCATTGACAGAGGAATTTGCGTAACCTGTTCGTAAGTTGGTGGTTGTGATCTATCTATTGGAAAAAGTACATTCCCATCTTCGACGTTATTATCCACATCCTCATCCTCGTCACTGTAGTCTTGACATTTAATGTGTAATTCAGAAAGACTGGATGCTGGTTCATAAGTTTGATCCATTTCAGAATCATTTCCGGACTCCTCTTCTCCAGACTGAAACAATTTTTCCGGAGGCTGAGATCCACTCCTTACTGGACTTAACTGTATGAGTGGTATAGTCTTGAGAGACGAGGCAGTAACCACTTTGAAGGTGGTAGTAGTCTGTAGGGGTTGGTGCATTGCCAACGAGCCCGTCGACGAAATTTCCAAAGCCTTAGCACCCCCCGGTTGTTTTTTCGTCGTCGCCGCAGAATCCGGCGTAGGAATTAACAGCTTAGTCTTGGTCGTCGACGAGGTCGTCGACGAGGTTGCATTCTTCGCCGTCGACGATGAGGCTGTCGACGACGAGATAGTAGCCGTCGACGGAACTGCCGTCGGCGGGGGGGTCACCGTCGACGGAGATGTAATCGTCAACGGGACAGTCGTCGACGAGGAAGATCCGGTCGTCGGGACAGGCGTCGACGACGATGGCTTGCTCTTCGGCGGGAGGCGCGTCGACGATGATTTCTTCGTCGACGGTTTGATCGACGAGATCATAATAATAGACGAGATGGGTTTCACCTCTTGGCTGCTCGTCGACGAGGTGGTCGTCGTCGTTGCAGAGCTGGTCGACATGGAAGAAGTAGTCGTCGACGTCGAAACTGCCAAAACGGACTTCGTAGACGCTGAAGACGTCGACGGACGCGTCGATGAGCCCGTCGACGAGCCAGTGCCCGTTTTTGAAGAGGAGGGCATAGTCTTGGGTCTAGACGCCAGAGAGCCAGGTCCCGTAGGCGCGCCCTGAAGCAAGTCTTGTGGGGAGACATCCTTGAAAGAACCCAACTTTTTACTCTTTTTAAGAAAAGGAGAGGTAACTTCAGTCTCAGACCACGCTTCTGAGAGGATTTTGAAAATCCAGATGACATACTCTCAGCATCGGAAATCACATTCTCAGATGTCTTTAACTTCTGTAGCCACAGAAGGAGACGGGCCTCTCTATCCCTCAATGTCTTAGGGGGAAAAGTGCGACAGAACTTGCAGGTAGAGGCAATGTGGTCCGGATAAAGACAGTAAATACACTTACTGTGTGGGTCCTCATGAAAAAGGCGTAATTTACCACAGGATGGACAAGGCTTGAACAAAGTTTTCTTAGTAGAAGACATTTCTGAAGAAAAATAGGTAGAAAACTGGAAAAAACTGAGCAGAGCTCAGCGAGACTCCCTTCACACGACGTGCGGTAGAAAATCTGAGGACTGGGGCTTCTGAGTAGAAGGTTCTAGAGGAGGCTACAGCCTGATTGGCTGGAATGTGGACCAACACATAATGACTCTAATATGTTACTAAAGTGAATTCTCCCTTGGGCTTTTCAATGGGCCTATTCTGTTTTATGGTACTTTTTCAGGTTTACATTTCTATTGCATTATATGTATGTATTTTTTATTTATGATATTTCTCATGTATACATGCATATATATTACTGCTATTTATGTACCGTGGGACTCCCACTTTGACGACGGGGAATATTCAAGCATGTGAATCTATGAAAGACACCCCTAATACTGGAGAAGCTTATGTCCCTCTGGGGTGACATGCCCGATACCCTCTCCGTAGTGGGCGGGGACTGGAACGATGTGATGGATTTGAGTAGTGACAGATGGCGTGGTGGGGTGGCCACTGGGAGGGGGGAAGTGGGAGGTTCTACCACTAAACTGCACGCCCTGGCAACAGGACTGGACTGGACGGACACATGGCGATACATGTATGGCTCGGGGAGGGAGTACATGTATTTTTCTGCTGTACATGACTCATTCTCTCGACTCAATTATATATTTGTTCCATGGGGACTGACCTCTAGAATTATATCGGTGGACATCTTGCCGAAGGCCTTGTCTGACCACTCACCAGTTACTCTCACTTTTAATGTAGGTCAGGCCAGGCAGCCGTTTAGATGGCGTTTGTCGAGATGGCACCTGGCGCAAGAAAACTGTAGGGCACACATGACCCTGGAATTGGATCGGTATCTAGAGTCCAATGTAGGCTCATTTGACTCTCAGACTAGCATTTGGGAGGCCCTCAAACCCACTATGCGTGGTGTGGATATTTCTTGGTGCGCGGCTGCCCGTAGGGAACGGCGGAAGGAGCTTGTGCGCCGTGAGGCGGAGCTGGAGGGTTTAGAGCGCAGTTGTCGGGAGGTGGATGGGGGACCGGGCAGGGGACAATTGCTCCTGGCCCAGCAGCAGTACACTGTGGTTCTGATGGATGAGGCGCACATGGCTTGGCTGGCCACTCGTAGTCGGGTGTACCAGTGGGGAGATAAATCGTAAAATGCTACACCGCCTATGCCAGGGCACACTACATGCCCAGCCGCTGCCTCGGATAGTGGACCCCGGGGGCAGGCCTATACTGGGACCCCTGGCGATTGCGGAGAGCTTTGCTCTCTACTACGAGGAGCTATATGCGCCGCGGGAGAGCTTACCGGCCGATGTGGTACAGCGATTTATCGACGACCTCCCCCCGCAGGCGGTGTCTGACGAAGTGCGGGATCTGCTGGATGGACCGCTGACCGATGACGAGGTAGGTACGGCTCTGGGTGAGTTGAATCCTGGTAAGGCGCCGGGACAAATGGTTTCCCCTGCGAGTTTTTTTCTGCGATTTTTCGTTCAGTTGGGCCCACTGCTCCGGCCGGTGATAGAGGAGGTGCATGAGGGGGAAGTGCTCCCAGCGGATTGGCGTCATGCAGAAGTGGTGGTCTTTTTGAAGCCGGGCCGGCCTTCGGAGAGCCACGTGTCCTACCGCCCAATATCCTTGTTAAACACCGAAGCCAAGGTCCTCGCCAAAGTCCTAGCCAACAGTCCATCTGGATCAGGTGGGCTTTATGCTGCGCATTCTCCAAATTCTCGGTGAAACCTTGGGCCTCTATATGAATCCTGCAAAGTCAACGCTGTGGATACTTGGCGGGACGGGACGGGTCGGGAGTGGGCCTCTGGCCTCCAGATTGTGTCGGGTAGAGTGAAATACCTGGGGGTGTTCCTGTCAGAGGAGGCAGTGGCCTCCCGGGAGTGCAACTTAACTCCTGTCAGGGACGGTGCACGTGAGGACATGAAGGTGTGGTCCCGCATGCCATTGTCCATTTGTGGCAGATCAGCCATCATTAAGATGGTAGCCCTCCCTCACATAGTATACCAGCTACAAAACCACCCCTATCGTATTCCGCTGCGCTGGTTCCAATTGGTTAATTCAACGCTGAGTGGGTTCCTGTGGGAGGGTGGTGTCGCGCGAGTGGCATTGCGGACCTGCTTCCGCTCAACTTACATGGGGGGACTGGCCACGTCAGATGTTCTCTCATACTATCAGGCTGCGCATCTACTGGTCCTGAACGACTGGTGTTATGGGTACAGGGGGGACCCTGCATACGCGGTTGAAAGATTTCTTATGGGCTCGGCTATGGTCCACAGGCTGTTGTATTCGGCCGCTCTCCAACGCTGTCTTCCCCCGGCCACTCAGGTAATATTCTATATTTGGCGGCAGGCACTACGCCGAATGGGTTGGTGGAACGTGCTTACCCAGGAAACTCCTCTGTGGCATAATGGTCGCCTGCCCCACCTGTCTGCGCTCCCGGGCTTCCGTGCATGGGACACTATCGGTATCTCCTCATTGGGAGATGTGATGTCAGGTTGCTCCCTGAAGTCGTTCCAAGACCTACAAGAGGAGTTTGCGATGCCCCGTTCCCAATTTTATAAATATTTGCAATTCCGTCACGCCCTGATGCCCTTTCTGGCTGCCCTGGAACAGCTCCCTGACTTTAGCCCGCTGGAAGCTGAATTATTTATGGGTGAGTTACCAGACAAGAAGCTCACGCGCATCTATTAGACACTGACCCACCACTGCTCAACTGACTTAACTAGATTTAAGACTAAATGGGAGGAGGATGTTGGGGATTTAGAGGAGGAGGACTGGAATGAAGCCCTGGCAAGCCCGCGGACGGCTGCAATATCCACTCGGCTGCGCCTGATCAAATTTAAGTATTTACATCACACATACTTCACATGGCAGCGCTTGTGGCGGACGGGAATGGTGGGTTCCCCAGAATGCCTTAGGTGTGGATCAGAGATTGGCACACTGTTACATACTGCCTGGAGCTGTTCAGCATTGCAGAGGTTTTGGGAAGGGGTTTTCCGGAGCTTATTAGAGGTGCTGGCTTGGGTGCTTCCTCGAGGTCCCAGATTGGCGTTGCTGCATGTTATGGATAGGATTGGGGGAATAGGTATAAACGCCACTTGCTGTTGCTGGGGCTTACATTGGCCAAACAAGGCATTGCACGCGCCTGGAAGGCGTACCAGCCCCGCCTCTGGCTGCCTGGAGGAATGGTATGGACTTCTGCATGGGGCTGCAGCAGCCTGTGTTCTTGGCCAGGGGCTGTCCTGGCAAACACTTTAATATTTGGAAAAGGTGGGCCGATTACCGAGGGCTGGATTTGGACCCTCCGCCAGATGGAGCAGCATTCCCGTCACCTTAACACTCAGACATTGGATACTATGGTGATGTGTCCTGGCTTGACTCCGTATGCTTTCTGTACAGTTATGTCGTCCTCAGTTCAACAGCAGCGCACTCCGGGGGAGGGGTGGGAGGGGGGTCGGGATACAGTTTTCTAACAAAAGTTTGTCAATGGTAGTTTTGATATGTTATTGCTTGCAGTAGTCTCCGGTGTTCGGGGCAATGCATCATATGTGTGTCCAGACAAATAAAATCTGTTTAAAAAAAAAAAAGTTCTGTTGTAATAGCTGTTTCCCGTCCTAAGAGCTCAGCTGTTTGAAGGATGCAATATCCTCCTCATACGCTAACAGCACTGCATGGTTCTGTATGGGAAAGGGGTGAACTGTCCCGCACTTTCAGGGTGACTACAGGGATTAGGCAAAGGTGCCAGTCGATGACAATTATATTTAATATATTCATCAATGATCTTGTTGAACGGCTACTGGGAGTTAATGCAGACTGCTATAGGGAGAATGGTGCCCTTGTGCCTTCTCTGCTACATGTCAACAATGATGTGGTGTTGCAAGTGAGTCGACTATTTGGTCATGTGAAGAATAATGCAACAGAAAACAATCTGTGACCAATGATGCTAAATATAAAACCATGATTGTAAGGACTCCATAAATACCAAGGAAACATATTCATTGAATAAAAATATCTGGGAGATTGAATCGCAATTTGTATATTTGTGAAGTTGTTTTAATAAAGGCCAATTAGACATATCTGCTGACAAAAAAGTAATGCAGTTCATTTGATAACTAAAGCCTAATTATGCTGATTGGCGGACTTACATCCACCAGCCACCCTATCGTAAACGGTACTGACCGACTAGCCGTCGGCGGTCCCATCAGAGGGATTACGATGCGACCACCTGCAAGGTGTTGCACTGTGCATTCTTTGCATTGCAATGGGTGCTGCTGGCTGCAGCACCTGTCGCAATGCAAAAAATGCACCCTGTAAATATCCTTGACTATGTGGCACGCACCATGCGGTGCCTGCTACATGGGGCAAGGATATGTAGGGAGCACTATAGGTGCCCCCAACACCCAAATTCAAGGGCCAGAGGGGAAGGGGAGGCCCGCTACGGCCCCCCAATGTCCCTTCCATCAGCCTTTTCATGGCGAGTGAACCACCATGAAATGGCTGGCGGAGAGGGACGTCATAATGCCTACAGCGGTGCCCGGAAGGCACGCCACCATTGTAGGATTACGGTCAGAATATTGTCACAAATGAGGTCGCTGCAATAGTAAAGGTGACACTTATTTTTTGAGGTGGTTTCACAATCTTTTTAACAACGGAAGTGGTATTTTAAGATCCCTGGTTCCTGCTCCCAGCTCTACACAAAGGTACTGCCTGAATAGTCTGTCAGGGGGGCGGTTTATGCTTCAGGAAAGGGCCTGGCTAGTTCCTAGCCACACCCACAGTCCTTTTTAGCTGTTGTACCAGTCTTTTTGAGGATTGCTTAATATCTTTTCCTTTATTTATTCTGATATTGCTCATTTGAATTCAAATTCAGTTATTTTTTTCCCTCACAAATGGAAAATCTCTGTTAATTCAATCAAGATACAAGATAATAAAGCCAATGTGGATGCTTTTACCCCACTGGTGGCGAAAATATCTCCGATGTGCTCACATCTTTTGGATATGGAAAATCGTAATAGGCAATACAACCTTCGCATATATAATTTACCAAAAGAAGTTTAGGGATCTAATTGTCGATTATACTTGGAAAATCTAATTCCTGGTCTTTTAAATATCCAATTTCCAGAAAAATTTGAAATTGACAAAGCTCACTGAATCCCTTCATTTAGTTCTGATCAGAAAAGCAGCAAGAGAAATTCCCTCACTGATGGTCAATGGCAATAAAATCTTCATTCATCAAGACTTTGCTAAAGAAACTGTTGCAATACGTAAGGAATTTACTGACCTTCACCCACAGTTAAGAAGTCTTGGATTCAAATACGGCCTTTTTGATCCATCAACAATACGCATATGGAAAGACAACTTCTCAAAATGCTTTCACCGACCAGAAGAACTGCGACATCTTCTTGATCAACAAATACAATATTCAATGGACACTCATGACCCTACTACTTGACTTTTTTCCAGTATGACTTTTGCTGGCAAATTTATAAGTAATTTATACATTTTTGGGCTCCAACAGTTACGGTCAGCTTGTAGAGCGTGTGTGCGTTTCACTGTTCATATTTATGCATTTTGTTTGTATTTTTTTCTATGTTTTACCTTCTCCTCTACCGTTTATATTCTTTGGAGCTACTCACTTCTTATCATATGTGCTTTTTCTTACTATCCGCTTCTTACCTTTTTCTCTCTTTTCTTCTTCTTTCATTATGGCTAATATTAAAGTAGTTTCATTAAATGTTAAAGGTTTATACCATCCAGTTAAGCCTACTAAAATGTTAAATTATTTAGGCAGTTCCAAAGTTGATTTTTGGTTTTTAAAGGAAAATCATGTTGATGATAACATCTTAGATTATATGAAGAGAAAATGGGTTGACAATATTGTTTCTTCTCCTTCTAATGGCAAGACAAATGGTGTAGCTATACTATTTGCAAATAAAATCCCATTGCTAAATTTTGAGTAAACTTACAGATACAGATGGAAAATATTTAAGTGTTAAAGTTAAAGTTCACAACTCTATTATATTTTTATTAAATGTTTATGGGCCCACTGCGGATGATCCTGTTTTTTGGACTAATCTTGCAAGGGAGGTGTTAAAAATTGTGAATGCTCCTTTAATTGTTGCTGATTTTAATGTTATCTCTGAACATTTATTAGATAGATTACCTCATACTAAATTCCATACCCCTAATGTTTATTTTGCTTTTAAAACATTTCTTCAAACTACTCACTTAGTTGATATCTGGCGCCTTCATTTCCCTACAGAAAAAATGTTTACTTTCTTTTCAAACCCACACAATTCCCATTCTAGAATTGATTATATATTAGTCACAAGAAAACTTATTAATTCTATCAAAACCCCGTTGATTGGAAACATTGATGTCTTTGATCATGCTATGATTTCTTGTATTTTAAATCTAAATTCAACTTTTATTAAACAATCTAGATGGAGAATGAATTCTGGCATAGCTCTCAATGAACATAACAAGCCAAAACTTTTATCCGCCATTATTGATTATTTTCAACGGAATCCTGAAGGTTCTACTTCCATGGTTAATAGATGGGATGCTTTTAAATCTTATATTAGAGGGGCTACTCTTTCTAATATGGCCCACAAAAATAAGACCTTTAATGCAAATATTAAACGTTTAGAAAAACAAATAACAAAATATGAACGACTCTTCATTACGTCTAATGATCCACAATACAGTGATAAGTTACAAAAGCTCCGCTATGATTTTAATACAATTCTTAGTTAAAGAGCTGGCATTCAGATTTCTAAGGCCAAAGCTAAATTTAGTGTCAATGCAAATAGATCTGGAAAACTTTTAACAAATTACCTCCGTATTAAAAAAGATAAAACTCAAATCACTTCTATTCATTGCACCAATGGTAAAATTGCTTTATCTCATAAAGATATTGCTAATTAATTTTTGGACTTTTACTCTAAGTTATGTAATAAACTTGATTTTAATGATGATTTTTTAGTAGATTCTTTCATATCCTCATGTGATCTACCTAAGATTTCTCAATCAGATAAACTTGGACTGGAATTACCCATTACTAAGGACAACATTTTATCTGCTATAAAATCTCTCAAACAAAATAAATCTCCGGGTCCTGATGGTATACGTGCAGAGTTTTATAAAGAATTTCAATCCCAACTCTCACCTTTATTAATTCAACTTTTTACATTGTTTGGCTCATCAGGAATTAAGTCTGGTTCTTTTACTGGGGCTTTAATTATTGTTCTACTAAACCAGACAAAGACCGCACTCTTGTTTCTAATTGTCGCCCTATTTCTTTAATTAATCAAGATTGTAAATTATATGCTAAAATATTGGCCACATGTTTATCCCCTATATTAGATTCTATCATACATCCAGATCAATCTGGGTTTATGAAAAATAGATATTCTACTAATAATACAAGAACTTTGTTCATACATTGACTAGTCCTTCAGGAATTATGGCTTTGGATACTGAAAAAGCCTTTGATAAACTTCATTGGCAATTTTTATTTCATACCTTATCTTCTTTTCATTTTGGTGACACCTTTATCCGCAAGGTTTCAGTTTTATATTTTGCTCCTACTGCTCGTTTATTTATTAATGACCAAGTTTCAAATCAATTCTCCCTTTTTAGAGGTACACGTCAGGGATGTCGCCTTTCCCCACTTAATCGGTATTCAGCCATTTCTTGCAACTATAAGAAAATGTGATAATATTATAGGAATCAATGTTAAGGATGTTATTATTAAAATAATGATGATGTACTTTTATTTATCAGTAATCCATTATCCTCATTTCCTTCCTTAATAGAGATAATAACAAAATATTCTATGGTTCTGGGTAAAAATTAAACACTAACAAAACAAAATATTTTCCTTTAAATGTTTACTGCATTCCTGATATGATTTCCATGAATGAAATTATTTGGCAAAAGAATAAATTAAAATATCTGTGTATTTTATTATCTTCTTCTATAAAATCAACAATGACTTTAAACAGTAATTTTGTGTTAGATTATATTGAAGATAAAATGTCTAAATGGTCTTCATTGCATCTTTCATGGTGGGGTAGATTGGAATCTATTAAAATGAATATTGTTCCTAAAATATTTTACACCCTTGCCATGATCCCCACTCAATTCCCATTAAAATGTTATAAAGATGTTGATAAACTTCTTTCTAAATTTCTTTGGAATAACAAAGCACACCGTATTAGTTATAAAAAATGAAAAATGTCTAAATGTAATTCTGGATTCGGTATCCCAGATTTTCTTCTTTATCATAAAGCATTTGTTCTAAAACAAAGTGCCATATGGTTTAATCAATCCTTTTTACATAATCAACCTACTTGGCTCCACATGAAAAACTCCATTGTGAAACCCTTTCTACTACCCACTCTGTTAACAATGTCTAACAAATCTTCTTTTTTTCATAAATCTATTATCCTCAAATCCACTAAAATGATTTTCAATGATATAGATTCAATTTTTCAATATCCCATGTGTAATACTGATGAATTATCTTAATGGTATAGCAATGTTTAATAAATTGAATAGAAATATTAATTTTTGGTTTTCATGGATTTGTTGTATATGAATTTAGGACACTAGTGTAAGTTTCCCAATTCATGCCCGTATATAGGTATCAATCACCCTTCCTTATATAGGCATAGAAATCATAACCATATTTAGACTTAGCCTATGCAGTCCAAATATGGCATGGCTACTTCCACAAGTTCTGAAAATCCACAACAATTTCTTGGAAAAACCCGCCTTCAGCAGCCAGGGATTTCCCCTTGCTTGAATATTGATTTAACCAAGAACTCATGAAGTTTTTAACGAAATGAGTCTTTGATGACATTATTATGTCTAACCTTACCTCAAACTCGGCACCTCTAAGGTATAAATATGCCCACACTTGCCCAGGCAAACACACGGTTGTTTGGAGCAGTTCGACTATCTACTCTACACGGCACAGCTCACCGAAGCAAGTGCTGAAGGAAGCCGACCCTCCAGCAGACACACTGAGAGAGACGCTTTCTTTTCTCTTTCCGAGAAATCTAGCTCCAGTGTTTCCAAGCTACCCTTGTGGGTTGTTGGGAAATCAAGCCCTGAGAGAGAGATACCAGACCTCCTTCATTCTAAACCAAGGTACGGAGCTGAGTAGACCCTTAGAGAATTCTTGGATAGGTTCTTGGCAAAAGAATACTGAAACTAAGCTACACCTCACTTACTTCTTCCCTTGTACTAGACCTAGGTTAGGTACACCGGGGTAGGCGTATTTTAGAAACACCAGTTGAGTACTTTTAGTCTTTATTTATTAATGTATGTATTCCATGTATTTTATGGCTTAGAAACCATATCATGCTTTTACAGTATTATTTTATAATACTCTTTGTACTGTACGCATTATACTTTGCAACCAGTATTACGATTGTACTAGTTCATTTCCTCTGCATGAGAAAGAAGACTGCTCAATAAAAATTTTTTATTGAAAACACCCGTCTCCCTATTTCTCTGCACCTCTGGTAAAACGAAGCATGCACAATTGACTGAGTGAAATATCTATCTATTGTTTCCACGACTCTAGAGATACATTTCTTATTCTTGGGAAACAAAGTTGTCATGTTTATGCGGTTATCAGAAACTAATCCCTTCTTGTTCATTTGAGAAAGTTTCTAGTGACCTCTGAGTTAGCTGGCACTCACAATTAGTCTAATTTATTCGATAGAGACCTAGTAGACCTCAGTCCTGCGTCAAATATATAGTATATATTATTCCAATGCACAGAGCCTATTGGGAATATAGGAACTACACTACATGGCGGCAAACGTTTGTAAAGGCGATCATTTAACGCTAGATACTAGAGTAACTCAGTCGTGCTTTTCACACAGACCCCCTTTTCCCGTAAAATACTCCAATAGACGTCTGGAGTGGGTAAAAGGATATAATATCCGCCATAACTGAGTAGGACGAAAATCCTATGTATTAGTTTTTGGTTTGTTCAACGTTGTAGGATACAGTGTTCCAAAAATACTTGCTCTGAGCTAGCTGGCACTCACAATTAAGTCTAATATATTCGATAGAGACCTAGTAGACCTCAGTCCTACGTCAAATCTATAGTATATATTATTCCAATGCGCAGAGCCTATCGGGAATATAGGAACTACACTACAGATTAAGGCTGATATTTTTTTTCTTAAAGATGTTTATTCTAATAAGACTTTTATAACATTTGAGGTTTTACAAACAAAGTTTGATTTAGCTAATTCTGAACTTATAAAATATGAATATTTAAGTAATTTGATTTTAGATTTTTTTTGCAAGCAATTCCATCTAATATTCAAGCTGATTTATCCATTTATATCCACACTATATCAACGAGTGCTGATGGTGTTTCTATTTTATATAAAAAATTGTCCAATACTCTAGGTAGTAACATAAATATGATTGCAGCGTTCTGGAATAATGAACTATTGCTTTCATTGTCTATTGATACATGGGAAAATATATGTCTTAGTAATATATCTGGATGGTGACCTGTCTCACTTTTCCAAACTAATTCTAATATTTTACTTAATTGCTTATGGACTCCAATACGTTTATTTCAAGCTAAACCTCTTCAATCTGATACATGTTGGCATTGTAATTTACACCCTGGCTCACTACAACATATGCTTTTTAATTTTCCTTTACTCTCCAAATTCTGGACAGAAGTTTGGGATATTATTAAAAAGATTCTCAATATATGCATGAATATATACCATATAAAATGTTAATATGCAAATGTGTTACTTTATCGCAGGATTTAAGTGATCTTGAATGTAAACTTTTTAATTTCTTAATCTCAGCTGCGTTAAAATCCATTACCTTCTGTTGGAAAGATGTTTCAAAGTAATCAGTTCATGCTTGGTGGTCATGGGTTATTATTACAAGAAGAGGTGCACAGTTATCTTTGTCTGGTGTTTGTCATAATTCTATTTCTTATCACTCATTCTGGATTCCTGTTGATATTTATTTATCAAATCAATGGTATATTTATTGCTTGTCCCCTTTTATTGTTCTTTTAGTATATTAATTGATATTGCATAGTAGCTCTATTTATAACTCAACAATAGTTTGCTATTTAATGTTTCCCTCCCCCTCCTATCCCCTTTTTAGTTTTTCTATGAATACGTTTATCTTCATATCTATAGAAATGAATAGGAAAATATTGTGTTATATGTATTGTAATCGATTTTTCAAATTATCATTCTTTTCTGTATGTCTTTGATTATTGTTTATTATGACATTTTTCAATAAAATGCTTTAAACTTAAAAAAAAGGATGCGCTCTTGGTTTCTAAAATCAACTCTATTAAAATCGCTGCCATTAGAATTAGGAATCAACTGTATGAATCAAAAAGTGGTCCTCAAGATGCATAACATTGGGTTCAAACGTGGGCAAATGCTGCTGCATAAATGGACCCACAGAGAACTCGTCATGTGACCAGGCTCCCAGTTTGTCATGGCTGGCGAATGAACACTATATTTTCCTGAACTTTGGCATGAGAAATATCTGGGCAGAAACGAACAAAGCTCCTGGTTTGTGGTATGAAGAGTTAAAGGCTAAATCCTGGGTTTTATACAATGTGAAGGTATCAATGACATTTATAAAAGCTCTTTAGTGTCAGGATTTTTGGGAAATAAAATGAAATAAAAACAGGACGGTCTCAGCATATGGGTGCCCACTTTATATGAAATTAAAGTTGCAGCTAACAGGTCTAAAATCATACCAATTATTGTGAATGCTCAATTGGTGAGTAGAACAGGAGCAACTTTTTTTTATTTTTGGGCCAATTTATGTAAAACAGAGAACTAATTGTTTAAAACTTTTTTGCAAAAGCTTTACTACGCCAAAAAGCAAAGAAGATGTCATTCTCTAGAAATGTACTGAGCATGATGTAATACAATTTGCCATAGACAAGTTTATCTATAGTGCCTAAAAGCACCAGACGAATATGACTCTATAGGTTCAGATGTTTGAGCCATGGAATTTCGGGAACTTATCTTGACTCAAGATAATTAGTTATATTTAGTTATAGATATGGGTTCTTGCAATCCAGAAGGGTTGACTACAGTCTTGTGCATCTTGACTTTGATTGGTTTTATTCTCTTTTGAGAGTGTTTTTGCTATCTGGCTTACTACAGCTCATTCAAGCACAGATAGCTAGCTATGCTGTAAAGAATATTGCGATATGTACTTTGTGGTGGTTGATTTGATGCATTAACTTGACATTTTCAAACCATACTGTGCAAACTACTTTTTATGTTTACAGATGTATTTATACAATCTTTTCATACATGTGTTGTAAGCTGTACATGTTTTGTGCAGTTTTATATTGTGAAATAACCCATTCATTGATTGAGGTAGACAGACAGCCAGACAGATAGACAGACATGTGGATAGATAGATAGATAGATAGATAGATAGACAGACAGACAGACAGACAGACAGACAGACAGACAGACAGACAGACAGACAGACTGATTGATTGATTGAGATTGATTGATTGATTGAGATTGATTGATTGATTGCTGGAGGCTTTTAGCTGTCACATTTGTGTTATAAGCTTTCCTTGCTAAGGGGCAGAATAACCATTTGCATATAGAAGGTTTGCAGGTATTCTATCCCTTTGTTGTGCAGCAGGCAGAGTGACCATCAAGAAAGGTTGGTGTATCATTGAGAGGCATGATTAACACATTTGGATTGAGGATGCAACTGAATGTGGCTGTTTGCAATTGAGTGTTGCCGTGCTCAGTGGTTGGTATTAAGACTACGCTCTCCTGGAGCTGATGGAAGTTATGAAAAAGCTAGCGGCTGCTAGACAAGAGAACCGCAGACCTTCAGGTCTTTTTAGAATTGGATAGACAAGGAATCTTACTTAGCTGGGTGGACAGGCTATTCAAGAGTTACAGTGCATCATGGGAAATGCTGTGCTTCTAGACTTTTCTTTTTGGGCTCTCTGATGTCCCAATCTTATTTTGTACTGTGGGTAGATATTCTATCACCAAAGACTATAAGCTTGGCAGTCTGCTTTAGAAGATTTGAAGAGCGATGAGGAGTTATAATTCCTGGACAATGGCTGTTCTTTTTGAAGATCCTTGGTAGTTCAAGTGAAATAAATTAAACACATACTGATATAAATTATTTGACAGTGAATATGGTACACTGTGGCAATCATCCATTCACAAAAGTGATGCATTCATAAGTGCATCAATTCAGGATAACATTTTACCCATGTATCCACCTACTTCCGTTCATTCAACCATACAAGCACACTCATGCATTCATCGTACACCCGTTCATGCATTCATCCACCCTTACCCATTAATGCAGCCATTAACTCACATGGACCCATGCATCCTTGCACTTGTTCATCCATCCAACTGCAACTATGCTTCTAGCTCTCTAACAACATCTCCAAATATTCATCGGAATATACTGCATTTTGGTCTTAAAAGCGCATGTGCACTTGAAGGTTCCTAGGTACTTGGGAAATACCAGGCAGATTTGACCAGAGTAAGAAGCCATATTTTGAGAAAAGGAGTTTTCTGATACCCTCTCCCAATTCTGGATGGTAAAGGAAAATACACGCAGAGAGAGTTAATGCGTTCCATATTGGCTGGTCCAAACTAAAAAGACATGTCCACCTAAGCATTGGTTTCTAGTGCAAGAACTGTTTGAAGTAAATCCAAACTGGAATGTAAGGACCTTCTGGACGAATAAGCTCAGAGATTTCCCGGCAGAAAAGTGAACTCATCTGCAGCGGCGGCTCCTCTGTAAGGTAGAAGAACTCCACCCCAACGCTTTCTTAGCAGTGCAAAAATGAAACATAAAAAGATAATAACACAATGTTTTGTTTTTCAGTACTATTCCAGTTTAAGGCAGGGCAGGGCAGAGCTGGGCTGTTATCAGCAGGGAAGAGGAGTGGTGAGCACCATAAGTGTGCATGACGGTTTGGCCGGTCGTCTTAGGATGGTCAAACCGTCGAGAACACTTAGCATTTCTCCACCTGGCTGTGTTGCACAGCGGGGTGGAGAACAGTCCCAGGCACTGTCTGAGTGGCAAACCAGCCCACTCAGGTCAATCACGTAAATACTATTACCAGCTTGACTGCAGCGTTGTGATTCACTTAGGGGAGTCTGGGAGCCTGTGAGCTGCTGGGAGCCAGGCACAGAAGAGGACGGGGGAGAGGAAGCGGCCAGCAGGTGAGTGATTTTTTATTTTTTTCTTCCCCATACCCCATAACCCCACCGATACCCCACCAGTTTTGATTAGCAGCAGCCGCAACCAATCATCTGATAAAAAAGAAACATGAACCCTTTTACATACCACTTTAATAGAATGTTCTCTTGAACTTGACTAGTAAAGGCAGAAAATTAGATAGTGATTATATTACAAATTCATGCATTATTCATCCACCAAAAGTAATGCATTCATATATGCATCCATCAAGAGCAATATTCTACCCATCCATGTACCCACTTCCATTTCCACCCACTTCCATTCATTCATACAACCATGCTCATGTATTCTTCATACACCGACACATTCTCAACGATTAATGCACCCACTAACACACACATATGCATACACAGACTTTGGTACATGTTTGTATACATGAATTTAGATCCATACATGTGTCCATCCAGTCAACTATGTACCAGCTTTTAGCCCTCTAACATCTAATTCCGAAATATTCTCCCTCCCACCGTTAATACATTTTATTGTGGTTGTGAAAATAGCATGTGTGCTTGAAGGGTTATTGGTACTTGGGCAATGCCAGTCAACATTTGACCAGAATAAGAAGCTATTTTGTGAGACAATTCGTTTCTTGATAGATTTTCACAATTCCAAATAATAAAGCAAAGAACAAGAAGAGTGAGGTATTCCATTCTGTAATGACGGGTCCAGAACTGAGAAGGCATGTCCACCCAAGCATTGTCTTTTCAAGTGTGGAATGCCAAAAGTAAATCCAAACTGAAGAGTAAAGACCTTCTGGAATAGTAAGGGAAAAGGTTCGGCAGCAGAAATGTGAACTTCTCTGATAAAAAAAGAAACATGAATCCATTTACATACTACCATAACAGAATGCGGTTTTGAAGTGTGTGACGAGATGTGCGGTCAAACTTTCTTAGCTTGTAAACCAGGTGGATTATAGAAATCCGAACTAGTTTACTTAATCTGGCTGCAAGGACACGAATAAAGGACATTAGCATTGTCTATATGTGCAGACACTGGAACAGGCACTGGAATTGTGTCTACAGCAGAGAGCAATACTGAAAATGATTAGAGTTCCTCATGGTCACAAGTCACCTTTGTCTGTGTTTTATTGGTATTACACTTAAGATAATTTGCTCTCATGCAAACATCATGGAGCAGAAACGACCGAAATTTGGAGAACACTAAATCTGATACAAATGTAGTGAGATCTGAATATCATCCACACTAGAGTAAAATTGAAAGCTGAATGGGTGCATGGGGGTGGCTAGACATTACGTATGAATCTCAAGTATGATCTTAAGTATGATAGAGAGGAACCATGTGAGAATCCGCAAAAGGGGGGGATAACTCCTTAAAAGGAAATGGGATAGAGAACACTTGAGAGACTGAAATACTTAGGCTGGCTTGTTTAAACAAAATACTTTAGAAGCATTTCCATTATTTGGGGGAACAGCCATTACAATGCAACTTTTACAACGCATTGCTATTACATCGCAGGCGTTACAACGCATGCGATGTAACAACGCGTAGCGTTTACTACGCATACCATTACATCGCATGCACCTTTTTTACGCATGCGATGTATTGGCTATCCGAAGTCGTTGTGAGGAAACTGAGGCTGTTTCCTCAGAATGACGTGCACCGCCCCTCGGAGCAGGAAGCAGGAACCGGGAGCAGAGATGGCGATGCTGGAGAGGAACCACGAGGAAAGAGAGGTAAGGGGGTTTGCGCTTGGGGTGGGGGTTACTTTTGTAGGGTTTAGGGTAGTGTCAAAGTAGTGTTGTAATATTTGTGTTGTGTTTTGCATTTTAGGGTATTTTTAGGGTGTTTGTGTAGTGTTTTAGGGTTTAGGGTAGTGTTGCAGTGTTTTTGTAATGTAGTGTTTTAGGGTAGTGTTATAGTGTTTGTGTAGTGTAGTGTTTTAGGGTTTGGGTAGTGTAGTGTTTGTGTACTGTTTTGGGGTTCAGGGTAGTGTTATAGTGCTTGTGTAGTGTAGTGTTTTAGGGTTTAGGGTAGTATTGTAGTGTTTGTGTAGTGTAGTGTTTAAGGGTTTAGGGTAGTATTGTAGTGTTTGTGTAGTGTTTTTGGGTTTAGGGTAGTGTTGTAGTGCTTGTGTAGTGTAGTGTTTTAGAGTTTAGGGTAGTATTGTAGTGTTTGTGTAGTGTAGTGTTTTAGGGTTTAGGGTAGTGTTGTAGTGTTTGTGTAGTGTAGTGTTTTAGGGTTTAGAGTAATGTTGTAGTGTTTGTGTAGTGTAGTGTTTTAGGGTTTAGGATAGTGTTGTAGTGTTTGTGTAGTGTAGTGTTTTAGGGTTTAGGGTAGTGTTGGAGTGTTTGTGTAGTGTTTTGGGGTTTAGGGTAGTGTTGTAGTGCTTGTGTAGTGTAGTGTTTTAGGGTTTAGGGTAGTATTGTAGTGTTTGTGTAGTGTAGTGTTTTAGGGTTTAGGGTAGTGTTGTAGTGTTTGTGTAGTGTAGTGTTTTAGGGTAGTGTCGGGGGTCACGCAGGGTAGTGTGGTGTTATTGTAGGGAGAGGACTGGGGGTTGGGGAAGGTTGTGTAGTGGTAGGGTAGTCACTTACCTTGCAAACCTTTACCACGAGGATAGATTTACCACGCATGTAATGGCATGTTTGGTAGTGTTTGTGTAGTGTAGTGTTTTAGTGTTTAGGGTAGTGTTGTAGTGTTTGTGTAGTGTTTTTGGGTTTAGGGTAGTGTTGTAGTGTTTTATGTAGTGTAGTGTTTTTGGGTTTAGGGTAGTGTTGTAGTGTTTGTGTAGTGTAGTGTTTTAGGGTTTAGGGTACTGTTGTAGTATTTGTGTCGTATAGTGCATTAGGGTTTAGGGTAGTGTTGTAGTGTGTGTGTAGCGTAGTGTTCTAGGGTAGTGTCAGGGGGTCGTGCAGGGTAGTGTAGTGTTATTGTAGGCAGAGGACTGGGGGTTGAGGGAGGGTTGTGTAGGGGTAGGGTAGTCACTTACATTGCAAACTTTAACCACAAGTATAGCTTTACCACGCATGCCTTTGCGTTGTAATGGCATGTGTGGTAAAGGCATAGTCGTGGTAATAGTTTGCGTTGTAATGGCATGCCGTTGTCATTGACATTGCGTAGTAATACCAGCGTTGTAATGGCATGCGTGGTATTAGTATGCGATGTGATGACATACATTCCTTAGGACAGACCAAGGGTTAATTGAGTAATAGTCTGTCCACCACGTCAAATGCTGACCTCAAGTCAAGCAAAGCTGTGAACAGCCTTAGCCTCTTGATGACAGCATATTATAAAAATGAAAATCATTCGATGCAAATACTGCCGCTCTCTTTTACAACCCTGCATGGGACATCACTAAAATGTTTGCTTCTTTCTGATAATCTTGAGACAGTAATTTTCCAAAAAGTGTCCCACACACGAGCTAGCAAAGAAGTGGGAAGTATTTTCAAGGGTTCAAGGGTTCATGACGTTACTCTTTTGTTTGCTTTTTGCATGGCTCTCATGTCGTCATAAGTGTGAACGACTGGATTATAAACTCATTAATTCACTACTATGGCGTAGCAACAGTGTGTAACACAACTTGCTAACCTCTCTTGCCATGAAATAAAGGAATTGCAGACTGCTCTGACTGGTCTTTGTGAGCCTGTCAGATGCGTGCTGGGGAGCAGGGAGCAGTACTTCAGAAGGGGAGTGAAAGAAAGGCACAGAGAGTGGTGACGAGGGTGGTTTGCCGAAGGCCAGATATTTTGTCTACATGAACAGGGAAGAGAGGCCATGTAATGAACGTCTCCCCCTTTACTCTGCCCCTGCACAGCAGTTGAAAGCAGAGTAAGGTTCCTTTTAAGGGCCATGTAGAACATAAAAGCATACATATATAAAAAGGTGAATTAGGTGGATGTTTTTCACCTCAGGATTCATAGGGACATCATAGACAATTTGAGCAATACTCTAGTTGTTTATTTGATTTAACTCAGAACCCCTTGGTGGTCTACAAAAGCACTCATTGCCATACTAGCCCCTGGCACTGAACAGAACTACTTTGTGTGGAGATGCTTCCTTGTGAATGAGCAGAATGCCTGTGTCTGGAATGGGTTGACCAAGTGTCTCATGTTACAATCTATATGTGCCAGAATATATATCTGAATGACTCAATAACAGCCGGTGAGCAGCCATGACAACGCAGGCATTACCCCGCGCTGCCATTACGACGCTGCTTTTACAACGCAAGTCGTTACAACGACTTGCGCTGGAGGGCGCTGTTGGAAAAGGAATAATTTAATTTTCTATTCCAACACCTTCCCTACTGTAACATGGGCTGGAGTTGGAATAGAAAATTAAACTATTCCACTATCCAGCGCCTACAGCGCAAGTCATTGTAACGACTTGCGTTCTAAAAGCAGCGTCGTAATGGCAGCACGGGGTAAAAGCCTGCGTTGTCATGTTATACATCCATAACAGCCCAATGGATGAAGAGCGCTGGCTAAAAGCCATTATACGTACGGCTATTAAGTATATCATTTTAGTCAAACTAAAAGATGTTGGCTGACACCAGACCTAAATGTCAGTTGGGGATCATGACTAACCCTGGGAATTGTCTGCCTGTCAGAACAACAATGGCTTGGAAAACCTCTTATACATTAAAGATTATTGACTTTGTCCTTTGATACACAGCCTTGTCTAATGAAACAGGTCATCTAGCCAACATAATAAAAGCTAGTCCTTATTTAAAATAATGAATCTGTTATGTATAATGGCATACATCTCCCCCAATATACTGAAGATACACAACTGTACTTAAAACTGTAAGCAATAATATCCACAACATACACACACTACATACAGTTGAAATAAAATACACAACTGGATACATGAATACTGGTTGAAATTGAAACCTCCAAAACATTTGTTTTTCGTTCCTACGAACAGGTAGATCCAGCAAGAAAATAGATGCCTCCTAGATCTCAGAACTACTGGAATTTGGCTATGTACCAGCAGCTAATGCAATAGCCAAATCCCTAGGATTCACGATTGACCCCTCCTTTGAACATATTCTCCATTTACTAAAGTTAGAGCAACCCCTATCTCCACTAATTGAAGTAAATAATACACCTGGTTTCCTCAATCAAATGAGAACCCTCTTATAATATCCTGAATAGACCAACTCCATGCCATCCTAGCTGGCCTACAGACATCCACTCTTCTCCCTCTATAAGTGTCCAGAGTGCACATCATTGGAGAGAAAACAAGTATAATAATTTCACTACAATCCTGAAGGAACTTAATTGTTTCCCACTGGAGACGAGGATCAAATAAAATATCTGCTGCCTCAATTACAAAGGTCTACACTGTTTCAAGACTGGCTACGTTGCTGACCTCTCATCCTCTACAGGAGGCCAGAGACAGTGTAAGAGTAAAAGCTCTCTTGTGCTGGAAATACCTGAATTCAGATCTTACCAAGCTCTGAAACAGTCCTTCACAACCTTAGACCTTAAAAAGCTCCTTGCCTCATGTTCTCTTCACCTTAGAACAATGCTGCACATCTTGGTCACCAGGGACAATGAGGAGACCTTTGTACAGGTGGCTCCATTCCACCCAAGTCAATTTCTACACCATTATCATTATCATAAACATGTATTTGGGACTCCCCACATAGAAAATAGGAGCCCATAGCAATAGTCACATAATATTCTCAGTGGGATGCCTGTAAGCCTACACCTGGTGAAGCTTTCTAGCTGTACTATTGGGAAGGGGGATGATTACTAAAAAACATAAATTTAAGTCAAGGCAGACATCTAAATCTCTAACCATAATTTTATGTCTTGATTGGTGAATATGCCCCAATTTGTCTTGAGAAGGGAGAGAATATTAAGGGGCATATTTAGAAATAAATGTTGGAGCGCAGTCTTATGCCAAATTTGGCAACACTGTGCTCTGACATTTTTAAAGCACAGGGATGCGCCATATTAACAAGAATACAGCCCCCCTGCGTTTCCCCTAGCGCTGGTGCAAAAAAAGCTGCCTAGCTCCAGTGCAGGCACCCTGCCGCCATGTTGAAAAGGTTCCTGTGCTGCTGGAGTGATTGTTTATGTGCAGGAAGAGACATCTTCCTGCACATAAACAATCAACAATGGCAATTTGCTCTTTCAATGTGTGCTGCTGAATGCAGCACACGTTGAAAGAGCAAAAAAACGAGGAGAAATTAGTAATTTCTCCTTACATCGCCATTCTAAGACCAGGTATTCCCTGGCCTCAGTTTTTGGCGCTGCCCCAGCCTTGTAAATCTGGGGCAGCATCAAAAGCAATGGGTGTCGTGGTGGAATGCCTACTGCAACACCCATGGCATGCCCCTTTGCTACAGCGGACTGTGGTGGAAAGGGGCATATTTACTAAGTGGCGTTAAGCCATGTTAAGTGGCTTAGGGCCACCTTGTAAACAAGGGGAATGGTGCAACGTCACCGGAACTTCAATAAAAGTGATGCTCTGGTGATTAGATTAAAGGGACTTGTAAATATGCAGCTAAGGCTAATTTTTAAGGTGCACCTTAGAATGGGCAATGATTGAAATTGGAATGGTGAGGTTTGGTTTAGCTTTCATAAATGCATTGGTGATAGTACACAGGACAATGGCCAGGGCCAGAGGAATTATGCGACTCTGTGGTTGCAGTATTTTTCATATAGCTATAGATTCACGGAAGTTGCCATATTATGTGCTACACAATTTGCAGATGTCAACAAAATAAAAAGATATAACTTGTTCACATGGACAAAAATAATACTGTTAGATAATTCAACATATAATGGCACTTAATTTTCGTTGCTGCATATTTTATTTATTTATTTCTTTATTTCGGCCAGTTTTGACCATAAAAGACACATATACACATTAAAAAGCAAGGGATCATAGCAACATACATACAACAATATTTCAAGTCAATAAATTTAAAATATATTGCAAAAAATAATTTTTACCACCTCAGTTTAAAACATATTTCATTATGGCTGTAAACTTTTGTAAACATATACAGAGGTCATGCTCAAAGTACCTGACCATTTTTCCTGCGAGTAATGTAAACAGAGTATTAGATAACCCTGCAGCATAAATTGGCCCTTTAATTCCGATAATCTTAGTGGCCCTGACAAAAGTGAGCACTGCAGGTTTGGGGGCTGTCAGTTTGATGATAAAAGCCATATTTTATGTATCCCAGCGAAAAAGTGGGTTATACATCACTACATTGTGTTCAATGAAGGCATCCAATTGTGTAAAACTCACAAAAGTTCCCCCTGAGAAAGTTTTTCTTTTCATATTCCAGATTCAAACACCATGAATCTCTGAGGTTATTTTGATACTCCTTCCTACACTGCATCTTTGAAATGTTGTCATTGACTTCATTGATTTATTTAACTTGTCATTAATGATGTCATATGAGAGGTCAGGAAGTGCATGGTGGGGTAAAGTCATGACTTACTTATCATAACAAAACTGGCAAATTTAATTGGTTTTGAGGTTTCTGGAAAGCAACCATAACATCACTTTAACTGTGATTTTTAGAATATCTCTTAGTTTTTTCAGTTACAAGTTTTTTACTGTATTTGCTGCCTAGAACTTTAACTTACTGAATTATTTCCAACTTTTCCAAGTTGGATATATGAACATATATGGTTGTCAATAAAAATGCTTGTGCATGATGTTACTCTCATTGAATGGCCTTTAGCTGCGCCAAACTCATCTTTGGGCTAAATTTGATTGCAAGCTGGCTGGCAGTTGGACGTACATCCTGAACTTTGGTCTAGCCTTATTTCCATCCAGTCATCACTCCTTTTTAGTATTAAATCTGTTTATTAGAGAATGACAAATACAAAGGACAGAACAAGGCACGCCTACAACCCAATGGGCCGGCACAACAATGTAGGTCCGTATATGTAAATTCAAGACTCTGGGGGCACAGTCATTGTTAAACACAGCATGCCGCCTACAACCCCAAGGGGCCGGCCGCGTCTTAAATTGGGGAAGGGGAAAGGAAAGGCAAGGCGGGACGTACGGTACTATGCTAACACTCGAGATATCAGTAAGGAAATGCACCTCTGCTGCAATCTCAGTCCTCGTACTAGTCGCCCTCCCCCACCAGCCAGCCAGGTTACATGATGTGGGATAGAGCATGCAGGACCCAAGGGGCTCGGTGTTCCGCGAGTGCGTTGCCTGGCCCAGCAGGCGCCTTCCACCTTCAGGCCTGCGCTATGTACCACTCGCTTGCCGAACACTGAATAAGAAACGTGGCCGAGTGACCACGCCCAGAGCGACAAAAGGCTAAAAAAGCAGTAAAAGAAGGAAGAGTGAAGAAAGAAGAAGAACCCCCAGTCCCGCCCCCCCGAAACCCCAACCCCAACCCCAACTCCCCCCCTCCTGAACCCCTCCCCCCCCCAGGTCCAGGTCCGATTCTTACTCATTAGTAGCGAGCCCCCCACCCCCCAATTCAGCAGGTTCTCTGTGTGCGACAGCCGTAGGAGACGTAAGTATCTAGGGCACGTGACTTCTCTGAACTCTGTGGCTAGGAGGGACAGGAATGGTTGCCACAGCTCCCCGTACTTCACTCCCTCCCCGGCCCTGACCAGTGACATTTTATCCATACCCAGCACCCTCCACAGTCGCGAAAGCCACCCCTGTAAGGAGGGAGTATGTGTGGTACGCCAGAGGGCAAGGATGTTCTGCAATGCGGATCCGATGGCGATGGTGATCAGCCTGCCTCTCCGCGACTTCAAAGGGTACGTGATGGGAATGGGAAGGCCCAGTAACACATATGCAGGGAACCTCGGGATTTCCGTGTCAAAGTAGGTATCGACCTCGTCTAAGAACGACTTCCAGTATCCCTAAAGGTGTACACAGTCCCAGAGGAGATGCTTTAAGGACCCCGCTTCCCCGCAGCCGCGCCAGCAGGTCGGCTCCCTGTTGTGATCCATTTCGTGCAGGCGCATCGGCATGTAGTACCAATAGGTGATCACTCGTTTTTAGAAAGCCTCCTGTCCTCTCACTTTCTTTTCTGTGTTATTGTTTTTTTAAATGTAATATTTTTAGAAATTGTGTTTGTGCTCATCAATTCCACAGTAATCACTTTCATAGGTTGATTATGCTGTTTGGTGGGTAGAAATAATTAATTCACTCCTTATGACTCCTTTCCTCACATGGCCTGCCTTACAATAAACTTATGAATGCTGATTCTCTCAATTTATTTTTTTCAGTGTCTTGGAAATCAGGGTTTCACACATTTATGCGTTGGATGAATAGACAATGTGCTGGTTTATCCTGTCCCTACGGTGGCCATATATGACTGGAAATGAGAAATATACTTTTCTGCTTTTCCTTCTGTTTCTTTTTTAAATAAAACTACACATATATTACGAGAACATGATCCTTTTTGTGTTTGCTGAATTGTATTGCTTTTTTGTTATGTATTGCATTCGTTTTCCTAGGGAACCATTGTTTTGGATCATTTGATTATCATATTCATGACCACATTACAAATGTGGGTTTCATAATACCTGACATATGCCTTTGACATTTTTGGTGGTTACATGAGCCTAGAGCATAAGCATCTCTGCAGCATGGATGTATGTCATTACATTGCATACCAATACCACACATGCCATTACAGCGTGGGTATTACTGCGCGATGTCAATGACAACGACATGCCATTACATCGCAAAATGTTACCACGACTATGCTTTTACCGTGCATGCCATTACAACTTAAAGGCATGTGTGGTAAAGCTATACATCTGGTTAACGTTTGCAAGGTAAGTGACTCTAACTTACCCCTGCACAACCCTCCCCCGACCCCCAGTCTTCTCCCTACAATAAAACTACACTACACTACCCTGTAGTGGAGAAGTGTGGCTCACTGGTTAGAGGAGGCAGACCTGGAAGCAGAGGTCAGCCCGGGACCAGGGTTCATTTCCCGGCTCGGCGGGGTCTTGAGTCCTAAAATGTCCATGGACTCGACAATTCTTGCTCCGGTGCCTACTCGATTCACGGGTTCACACTCTGCGACTCTGGGCAATAGCTTGCTTAATCTCCACAACGGCCCCTCGTGGCGGGATGCCTGGCTTTCACCTTGCGGATACCCTGCCGGGTTATCTCACAGGGGAATACCAGGACGGGTTCCCTAGGCAAGCGCTTAGAAACCTGATTTGCGCTATATAAATTCATGTACATGTACATGTACCCTGCACGACCCCCCGACACTAGCCTAAAACACTACACTACACACACACAACAGTACCCTAAAACCTAAAACACTACAACACTACCCTAAATCCTAAAACACTACACTACACTACACTACACAAACACTACAACACTACCCTAAAACACTACACTACAGAAACACTACAACACTACCCTAAAACACTACACTACAGAAACACTACAACACTACCCTAAAACACTACACTACAACACTACCCTAAACCCTAAAACACTACACTACACAAACACTACACCACCACCCTAAAACACTACACTACAACACTACCCTAAAGCACTACACTACACAAACACTACAACACAATCTTAAACCACTACCCACACTACTCTTACCCCTACACTACCCTACCCTATTATTATTATTATTATTATGTTTCTTATATAGCGCCTGAATCGACCCCCGAAGGGGTATCTCTGCGCTTGCCTTGGGAACCCGTCCTGGCTTTTCCCTGTGAGATAGCCCCTACAGGGCATCCCCAAGGTGAAAGCCAGGCATCCCGCCGCGGGGGGCCGTTGTGGAGATTAAGCAAGCTTAATGCCCAGAGTTGCAGAGTGTGAACCCATGATTAGGTCAGGCACCGAAGCGAGAATTATCGAGTCCATGGACATTTGAGCTCAAGACCCTGCCGCGTCGGGAATTGAACCCTGGTCCCGGGTCTGACCTCTGCTTCAGGGTCTGCCTGCTCTAACCAGTGAGCCACACTTCTCCAAACACTAAAACACTATGACACTGCAACACTACCCTAAACCACTACCCACACTACTCCCACCACTACACTACCCCTAACCCTACAATACTACCCCTAGCACGACCCCTACACTACCCAAACACCACTACACTACCCTAAACCCTAAAAAACTATTACACTACAACACTACCCTAAACCCCTACCCACACTACTTCCACCCCTACACTACCCTAAACCACTACGACACTACAACACTACCTTAAACCACTACCCACACTACTCCCACCCCAAGCACAATCACCCTTACCTCTATTTCCTTGTGGTTCCTCTCCAGCGTCGCTGTCTCTGCTCCCGGTTCCTGCTTCCTGCTTCAGGTCGAGGGGCGGTGCACGTCGTTGTGAGGAAACGGAAGAGCCTCTGTTTTCTCACAACAAGGTGGATTGGCATTACATCGCATGCGTTGTAACAGCGCATGCGATGTAAAAACACTCGTAATAATGGCTAGGCTTTTTTACATCACATGCTTTGTTACGTTTGCGATGTAATGGCATTGCGGGGAAACAGCTGCGTTGTAATAGCTGTTTCCCTTGCAGCATCAAGACAGGAACAGGGATGAAGGCAGCATGAAATAAGAGCAATAGGCAAGGCAACAAACGCAGACAATTGATCTGCTCCTTGAAATGCAGTCATCTCGTAATGCACTGTGTCAGGGTTGATTTAGGTCCCCACAATATAGAGGTACATTATCAGATAGAATAAGTCATAATAATATAGAAATGTCCAAAGAAGTCTTTCTTATACAGCAGATTATATGTAATAGGCTCTACTCATAGCCATGCTTACCCTTTCAGGAGTCTCAGCCTTTTCTGAAGTCTCCTTGGAACAGATGTATGACCATTCAGTACTCGGGGTCACAAATTGCATTTTTTTTGTGACTCGCAAAACGGAATGTACTAATGTGTTTCAGACCCATTTAGCTATTCACAATGGGGTCACAAATGACTTGCCTCATCAATATTCATGAGGCAGGTTGCAATTTCCGACCCATTGGGAATGGGCAATGACACAGGGATGGTGGCCAGCTGGGGACAGCAGACCACCATGTCAGTGTTTGCTTTTTAAATAAAGTAACTTTTTTTTTTTCAAATGCAGCCTTAAAGGAAAAGGAAATGCATTTAAAAGAAAAAACTGAAAGTTTTCTCTTAATTTTTTAAGGGCAGCTCTTAAAAAATATTCTCGCTGCCAAACACAAAGGGGAAGAGGGTCACCTTCCCTTTTGCGGCTGGCTTACCATCACTTTGAAGTTGGTGGTAACTGCAATTATTTTGCAACCGCATTTGCGGTTGCAAAACAATCATACATCCCCCTGCAAATCGCTATTAGGAAACAACGCCCTTGGCACGCCCCTTACTAATAGTGACTCACAAACCCTATTTTGCGAGTCGGCGATAGATTACTGATTCGCAAAATAGGGTTTGGACATGCTACACCCTTTTTAGTGGTAGCAAATGGCCCAATTTTCCATTTACGACCGCTAGAAACAGTCGCACATATGTCCCCTGGTGTCTAAATTCTAATCTGCATATATTCAATCAATGACAATAGCAATCACGTAAATGTAAACGGCATCCGCTTTATCTTTCACTTCTCTTTCATCAATGTCTTGCCTTGTTGCTGCAAGCTAAGATAACTGCACAAATCTACTCAAGCTCAAGCTCAATAACAAAACACTTCCCGCATAGAACATCCTGCAACATAACACTCTGCCAGCCTAGCTCTCCCTGTAGCATACAATCTGTCTGATACTGTGTCTCAGAGCCTTGTCAGGGGCATGATGTGCTATGTAAATGCAGTACAATACTAACACCTATAACCTATTAGATCTGCTAGGAGAGTGAGTCAGTAGTTTGCGACTGGTAATCCCAATGAAGTCAATGGAGGTGAATCTTTTTTGGGTAGGTAGAGATGCGCTGCAGGGGGCGTTACTTTGCTGAAGGGCATGGGAAGCATTTTTGCATATTGGGAGAGTGAGGGAAAATAGTTTCTATATGGATGACACCCTCCAAATAAGAGTGAATTGAGAATTATGCTTTGTTACACACCTTTAGACTGATAATTCTCCTTTATCCCACAACTAGCATTTTCTCCATCTCGATTAAAGATATGATGCCAGTTCCAAGCACATGCCTTATAATGCAACAAATATACTGCGGTACTTGTTTCACAGGGGAACCTCGTGTGTGTATCTGAGGTACCCAATTCCTTGTTCAATTATGAAAATATTTAGCAATAAGTACAGAACACTCTATTTTTGTTTACAACATTTCGAAATCAGCTTTACTTACAGCAAGGTGTGAAATATACAATGAGATCATAGTGCAGACAACACAGTGTTCAAACTGTGAACATATGTACAAAGCACTTATAACAAGCACTGTATGTGCCTTAATGGTCGAATATTGACTTTGTAATAACTCGAAACAGAGATACTGTCGGTATGTCTAGCATATGTAAAGCCGCTAAGCAACCAAAAAGGGTGGCAGGGATACAGTTGCGTAACGAAACTTTAAAAGGTCCCCTGCAGGGTACGTGGAGGGGCCCCCTCCTGACACCATCTAGAGTTCTCTGGCCGAAGTGCGTTGCTGAGGGGTCCCCTGAAGGTTGGGCGCCCCCCTCACCGCAGAGGCTGCGGGGGCCTGTGTTATGCCCCTGCACGGATAGCCAATGTTTCGCCACAGAATTACTTTTAGGGCATCATCAGGACATAGTCACCTGACTAACGCACCACTTAGTTTGTGAGCACCAGGGTACTTCCTTGATTCATTGCCTGAAAGTCCCAACAGTTAAGCAATATATGCTTGAATCTCATTCTCAAGGCGCCTCCCACGGTCAGCTGGAGAGATACATGAGGTAGTTCAAATTGTCTGTGTATTTACAGATCATCTCCTCTCTCCAACGCCACCATCGCTCTGTATCAAGCCCATAGGCAGAGGGCACCCTTCAGATAAGACTCATTCAATCATTAACGTATCTCTGCAGTGGAAAATGCAAAAAATATATGCTTGGTTGTAATTGCCAAATGCTAAACAAAAAGATAAAATAGAAATGTTGATAAAAGTAACTCTATCCCTTCATTTTTATGGCAATCCTAGAGACAGGTATTTTCATGTAATCATATAAGTCATAAATAAATATTTCATACACATATGCAAACATAAATAAGGTTAGGGTCAGTCCTCTTGACCCATTGATCGGTTCAATTATCATTTGCATTTTGCAGAGTACAGCAAGAGCCAATTTGTCATTCCACTTCCGCCACTGGCTCCTGTGCACTGTGTGTTACAGCATTTCGCTTCATCACATATGCACATCTACATAAAGAAAAGTGCACGTCAGTGCCAGGGCTGATGGGCCAATACAATACTATCCATTATGTATTCTTTTTTTGTGTTTAATCTATGTCTTCAGGTTACAGTTACCCAAAGTGAATTTTTCTTTGTGCCTCTAAGAATCATATTTCCCTCTGATGGGTGTTAAAATAAAATATTCAGTGTATAGTTGCCAACAAGCAAACACACTTTCTATTCTATTACCACTATATGCAAAAGTGCTTTTTTGCAGGAATATGGTTGAGAGATTTAGACAGCTGCATATTTTCTTTTTGTTCTTCTGTTTTACATACTTGCAAGAAAAAATAAAACAACTAAACCATAGCACCAGCTTGCCAGGGACAGACTATTGTTTTTGCAAAAGCTTGTTTTATTATGTGCTTTCTACCTGTCCCTTCAGGAACTTCTTTGCTCATATCATCCACTGTCAATGTTTTATGTTTTTCGGGTCATCCAAAGTCGTGTGTTCTCACTGTTACAATTTCAGCCTTGCACATCTCAAGAGCTTGCTTTGTTTATTTTACAAACAGAGTTCTGTCTCATTGTACCAGTTACTGCTCAGCAAAATCTGAATTGCAAATAACCGCCTGCATTAAAGCAGCAGTCCTCACAAAACCAAACCAGCAGTCTGCGTTGTAGGACAGATGTAATATAGCACCCCAGAGCACTTCAAGCAGATGATGTTTGTGTGGAAATTAGGTGTATGAAATCGTGTGGCTGTGCGACCTCACTGTGTAATACACTTGTCAAGCCCCTTTAGGATATTAATTTTCGTTTGTCAAGCCTTCAGCTCAACTCTGGGAAACTGTGGCTATGTGCAGTAAGGCATACACAAAGGAACAAGTGTAAAGCATTTAAACAGCGCCAAACAATTGAAAAAGAAATCACAAGAAACCAAAGAAACCCAACACCAATTTATAAATGAAATTGCATCCACTGGAGGGTTTCACAGATATAGAACTTACAAGAAATAGTAAATCAAAGCATTTTACTCAAATGTGAACAAGCATCGGCAAATTCAATGAACTTGAAACTTGGACACTTTTTCACAAAAATGTTTGGGCTAGTTGTAATGCAGTCACTTGAAGTCACTTTAGATCAATAACTCCCATAGAGAGCCAGGCAGGGGGACCGGCAATGTCCTCAAAGAGAGTTACCTGCAAAGGTGAAGAAGCCTTCAGTAAGTTCAAGGCACTTTTATCTTTTGTAGGGCTTTCCTATGGAAGTGGTCCTGATGCAAGGGATAGAGGATGCTGAAGATGCTGAAAGGATGCTGTGGATGAAATGTGTCTGACGGGGGTCTTGCTGTGACTACACATCGGTCCATGAAGGGGGTTAGGTGGCCCTGTTCACGGAGTCGGTGTCCCTCGAAATCATCATGGCGCTGGCCAAAGTCTAGTAGCCACTTGACTAGCAGTCGCCAAGTAGAGTGGTCACAAGCCAATCCTTCCTGAGTTAATAAGTCTTCCATTGGCGGTTCCAGCTGCACTCCGATGACACTCCCGAGTTCAACAAACTCATGTGCAACTTTGTGTGTCAGGTCCTGGTCCCTGGCAATGCATGGCAGTGGTTGGCTGCAGGTTGAAGATTCTGGGCTACCAACCTGCCCAATCGGGCTTCTCAGCCGTTGTGTTCCTGTTCTGTGAACCGGAGGCCAGCTCACTGACCCAACATCTTCCTGAGCAAGACACTGCAGGCACTGTCCCTCTTCTTTGCTAGCTACCAGTGCAGCAGAGCAGTCCTTCTGCCACCCTTCTTCCAGTCCAGTTAACATCTGAGTTCTGGGTGTCAGGGGTGCCCTATTTATACAGAGAATGCCCTAAGGGTAGGATGTGGTCAGTAGTCAATGAGCTACCAGGTTCCAGATCTCCTGATGACCACTTCTTGAGAAGTGTGGCATCTGGCTAACCCAGGATGCACGATTCTGCCTATTTCCAATATGGCAGGACGCGTCTCCCGGCGTGTGGAGCCCAAATCCCAACCCATAAGTGTGACTATGAAGGAGGCTACACGACCCAGGAAAACCGGTTTGACAACGGACTTCCCCCTCGCCTGTCCCTACTGCCAACCTGTCTGCGTAAACAATAGGGCAGCCCCTCTACCAAGTGTTTCCTATTTACCCTGCAAAGGTGGCATGACCTTTCAAGCTTGCCTTTTGGGCTACCACCTGTGTGGCTTCCTTCATGGGGGAGGCAACACCACCTCCAGTGGCAGGCCTCTATTATCTTTCCTGGGAGTCATTAGCACATCTCTGAAAGAAGGCAGAAATGTGTCTGCATGATAGTCCATGAGTACAACAGTAAACCAGCACTAGAAACTGTGGCCAAAGAAAGTGGCAACTTCTAAAGATGCACTTTGCTCATCAGTAATATTTATTTAATTTATTTATTTAAAGGTTTTATATAGCGCTGGCTACACCCGAGGGTATCAGAGCGCTTTACAACAACATTGAAGATGAGAGGAAAACATCAAAATAAACAGTATATGAGGCAAATAACACAGAACATCACATGAAAATAAAGGTATAAATAGAATAAAATAATGATCATCATGCATACATCGTAATAGAGAGCAGATAATTATGATCAGTGAGTCGTTGTGACGAGTAAACTAAATAATAAAGTAGGGAAGACAAGTAGGACAGTATCCTGAGGGGGCCACAGTATGATGAGGGGGGACCTAGGCTCTGAATTTCTCCAAGAATTTGATGAGGAGGTGAATTTTAAGGTCTCTCTTGAAGCTGTCATAGGAGGGGTTGCATCGGAGGTCTTTGGGGAGGGCATTCCATATGGTAGGAGCCTTGCCAGAGAAGGAGTGGGATTTAGATGACCTTTTTTGGAGAAGAGGTGGATTGAGAAGAGGGGTGTTGGAGCTTCTCAACGATCTGGTACCTCCAGCTTTTTTGAGCTTCGTTGAGAGGTATGCTGGAGTGTGCTGATAGAGGGCTTTGTGTGTGATACATGCAATTTTGTAAGAGGATCTGCCTTTGATGGGGAGCCATTTGAGGGTCTTGAGGGTAAGGGAGATATGGTCAAAACTTTGATTGTTAGGTGTTAGTCTAGCTGCGAGGTTGAGGACGGATTTGATGGGGGTGAGGTGGATTTTGGGAGTACCAGAGAGAAGGGCATTCCCATAATCAATTTTGGATATGACCAGAGATTGGATTATTAGTTTGAAGTCATTGGCTGGGATAAAAGGTTTGATTTTTTTGAGGTAGCGCAGTGTGAAGAGTGCACTTTTAGCTGAGTTTTTTACATGGGAGTTGAGTGTGAGTTTATTGGTGATGGTGATACCAAGTGATTTGACAGAAAAAGCGAGGGAGAGAGAGCAGTTTAAGGCGTTAAGGTCGGCGTTCCATGTTTAGATAGGGAAAGGGTTGCCTTTTGGGAGAGAAAAGGATGATCTTGGTTTGGTTAGGGTTGAGTTTAAGATGGCTGTTATGGAACCAAGCTTGGATCTTGGTTAGTGTAGAGTTAAGGTGAAGGATATCGGCATGTGATCTAATTTTATAGTACAGTTGGGTGTCATCAGCGTAAAGGTGGTAGTTGATTTTTGCTTTTTTAAGTATGATGGTAAGGGGTTCCATAAAGAGGTTGAAGAGGGCAGGGGAAAGGATGGATCCTTGAGGGACACCTAGAGAGACAGGAGTAGGTTTAGAGAGTCTGTTTTGAATTTTAATTTGTTGTATTCGATGTTGGAAGTAGGATGTGAACCAGGTAAGGACAGTGCCTTTAATGCCGAAGCGATCTTTGAGTGTATTGAGTAAGGTAGGGTGGTAGATGTGTCAAATGCGGCAGTAAGGTCAAGAAGGATAAGTAGGTTGCTCTCACCCTTGTCCAGGGCTAAGTGAATATCATCTACAATGTTTAGCAGTGCGGTTTCTGTGCTACAGCCTTTGCAGAAGCCAGATTGAAGGGGGTCTAGAAGGTTGAATGTGTCAATGTGATTGTCCAATTGGTGGAGAGCACATTTTTCGAGGGCTTCGTAGAGGAGAGGAAGATTGGAGATAGGGCAGAGATTGTTCGGGCCATTAGGGTCGGCTTTGGGATTTTTGGGGATGGGGGTGAATTGTCCGAGTTGAAGTGAGGTGGAAACATTTCCTGAAGCGAGGGAGGTGTTAATGAAGTTGGTCCAGTAGGGGACAATAATGTGTTTGAGATATAGGACGAGTGCGGACGGGAGAGGGTCTTTAGTGTTGTAGATTTAACCATTAAATCGGATGAATGCATTGATGATTTTGACAGCTTACAGTACCAACTTTAGTAGTCCCATTCAGAAGTTAGCAGGGCTGCGGTGTCAGCCTGCAACACTGTCCTTGCCAAACGGGCTACTAGCCTTTCGAAAATAAAAACATTTTTGGCTTTTTACTACTGTAACATGTAAAAGTGCATGTTCCACTTTTTAACCTGCAACAACATGTCTTATGGCTTGTAAGATGTACCTTAGGGGAGACTTCCATATAATAAAAAGGGAGGTTTGGGTTTTGCCATTGTCCAGTTAGCAGTATAAAATGAACCTTCCAGTTTGCAGTGGCATACTAGGAGCCTTGTTGTACCTTGTCCAAGTTAGAATGGCTGCAGTCCCTGGGGTGAACACTATCCTGCAGGTCCTGGGTATCCATGGTACCATAAACTAGGGATTTATAAGTAAGTTAAGCTATGCGAATTAGGGACAAGCCAATCAAACATGCGCCATTTTATGGGTCAGAGCACATGTGCTGAGTCCTATTTAGGAGGGCTCCGGGCATTTCACAGTCATTACACCAGTACCTAGTAATCAAAATGGGGGCAAAAAGTGGGGAAGCCTGTTTCCTTACAGTGCTCAAAGTGATATTTTGTTAAAGACATAAATAAGTAAAAACGGCAAGCAGTCCACTTTAACGAGTAGATGAGTATTTTCACACATTTGTATCTTACTGTTAAGAAACTGTGGATCTGCTCTCAATATAGCATCCATCAGTTATTCTTATTCCATTTCACAGTAGGGAGAGTTCATAGATGGAATATCATGACGTAGAAAGCTAGAGTTCTTTCATGTTTTGTATATTTATAGCTTTGTTTATTTATATATTATTGAAAAAGCACAAAAGTGATATGTAACAGCAAATTAATTTTTGGAGTGACATATTCATGAAATGAATACATATGAGTTCGATAGGATAGTATAGTAAACATACCAATTTCACCAGCGCACCATTTACACCCTGGGGTTCCTCTATGCGTATGGACTTACTTGCCAAGAGGCCATCTGCCTTTGTCTGGCTATCCATCTTAAGATAATGGCTGTGGTGTCTCGTTGCTGACTTCAGGAATCGGCCTGCTGCTGTCGCAGATATCATACCATTTGATTCAGTGCCATAGATGTACCTTTCTACCTAGTATGTTTGGTTGGGACGCCTATCTGCCTTTTATTTTGTGGGATGGACCCTTGGGGAATCCTACTTCCCACACTTAAAAGAGCACATGTGTCCACAGTTCATTTCTGACACAACTATGGTCAGTTAGTTCCAGGCAGTGATCTGGCAAGAGGACAGAGGGACAGTGGTGTGACTTTGAGATGTTAATGATTCAAAGTACCATATTAACACAATTATAGCCCAGTAATTTGAAAGATGTAGAACAATGACATCCTGATTACTATTTAACCATGAACATGTTTTACTAGAGAACTTCAGATTTAATGTTGAAAATGTACAACATACAGAATAATTGAGCTTTTTCTCCACTCACTTCTGCCACACAGTTTTGGCCTACATATTGCCTGCACACCATTCATCAGGACAAGTGCACCCTTCTGCGTTTTATCTGTTGCTCGCCCAAGGTTCCAGTAATTCAGAGGCAATTGCACCTTTTCCTTGCATCAATAAGAATTATATTTTCCTGTGACATGTATTAAAACTATAAACGACTTATATATCTTCTCTACGTACAAACGCTTTCTAAGAAGCACCCTCGTGTTCTATTTTAAATTAAATCTAATGATAATGTTTTTTTTAAATTTAAAATTATCAATGCAAGCATTTTGCCTGGCATAGTAGTTGTTTTTTGTTTTTTATCTCCTTTTTTTATTTTTGTAGCATTTGCTTACGATGAAAACAAAAATCCAGATCAATTGATCAATCTGTTTTTCAAATGTTTGTTTTTCTATGTTGTAATTTCCACTTAGATTGTCAATCGTATATTAGGACAAACAGGGTCTACTCGAAAGGATGCAGAGGAAAAAATGAATGGAGCTGGAAGGTAGAAGTTAGAAAAGATACCATCGGCATCTACAAAAAAAAAATTTCGGAAACCATGTAAAATTGCATACCTAGATTTATGTAATGGTACACAGATGCAAAAAGAAAATAATTACACGGTACAAGAAATTCCCGTGCCGATTATCGACTGACCTGGTTTCCATAATTTTGAAATTTTCTGTTTGCTAAAACTAAACACAAGAAAACAATAACTGTTTTTGGTATCCTGCTTCGTTAAATCTGCAGGAAGTTTCTCTCTTTGACATCTGGCAGTTTCAAGGACAAATCCTACGAGGGGGAGGCGGTGGTAATAGTTCTGTAGTCAGACTTGCTACCAGACAGTTTTCGTTCTTTTTGGTGGAGGAGAAAAGAAAAAGAAATGCATTGAACGTGACAAAATACTCCCACAGGGCATTTAATTGAAATTGCACTTTCGCCCTATTTTTTCTTCCCTTGCACGGCGTGAACACATATTCGCGCCAGAATCATCCAGATTCACGTTTACTTTAATTCTGTAACAAAAAACACCTGAGTTTTGGCCTAAATTATATTTGAATAATAGAGTATTCTGTAATCGGCAAGATGTCCTGATTTTCTCTTGAATGAGATAGTCCAGTAACTCTCAAACGGCAGTTTAATGTCAGACTCCCGTTAATGTCTCTTCTGCCCAGTAGCTACAATAGTGTGAAAATTGCACATCCGCAAAATTGCGATTAATGAAGATTAACAAAAGTATTTGGGGCCTTATTTATGAGGCCCTTAAGCCACCATTCTGTCACATATTCCGTCACTTTCTGTGATGCTGCGGCAGTGCAAAAAATGTGCCGTACGACACCATATTTACATAGTGAAGCATCTAGGTGTCACTTCGTAAACCCCTATGCTACATATTACCTGCGTCAGGTATAATCTATGCAGGGTGGGCATTCCAGCACAGGAAAGGCGCATAGAAGTGTTGCAATGAAATCTTTGAGACACTTCTACGTCATCACTGCATCAAAGCCTTACGCCTGCTTGAAGCAGGCGTGAGGGGTGGCGCAGGCCTATTCACACTGGACTTGCCCCATGTGAAATGACACATTGCTGGAGTTGCGCTTCCAGACACACTCAAGCAATGCGCCATTTTTGTGCCGACGGATACGCAGGATTCCTGACATATCTGTCAATCCTTGCGACATGGAGCACCATACAGTAAATACGGCACATCCATGGTGTCACAAGGAGGGCGTATTGAAAAGTTTTGCATTGCTGTTTTACCGCAGAGATGCAGCACTTTTCAGAAATCAAGCCCTTGGTGTACATTTTGCACCCAGTTACATGGGAATGCGAATAACATGCAACTAGTTCATGTTATTCCCCCTCCCTCACAAACACTGCATTTATGTTATTTCCTCCTGCAATTTGGGGGATGTTCCACGCCCACAAATAGCATGAGCCAAACATCCAGAATTTTTGCACCTATCATAATGCCAAATTTACAGGCTGATCATGAGTGGGATCAAAGTGTATGTTGTGGGAAACTCTGCACTCATGAGGCACGGCCCTGTGGCATTCCTGTCCATTGCACATTTGCCTTTATGTGCTCTTCTGGAAATACCAACATAGGCTTGAATGCTTTCCTCGTTCACCACCAGTGTAGACTGTGCATTTTCTCCACTTGCCATCATGCTGTGTCATATGTCTGTGGCGTACCGGCCTGAGTGGCTGACTGCTGAGCGCAGGGATCATGGTTTGATCGCCGCCAGCAGCTCAGCTCAGCATCATGTGACTCTGGGCAATAGCTCACTTAATCTCCCCAACGGCCACAGCACCTGGATACCCTTAGGAGTGATAATGGGAAATAGGAAACCAATAGAAGAAGAATGTGAAGTGAGACTGGCTAAAATTGAGCTCAGGCTACTTGGCACTGCTTTCAAGAGGATCCATCTATTTCCTGTATGACACCTCCAGTCAGTCCTATTTTCTTTAACTAACAGCACTTTACAGGCTGAGCCCTGTTGGACATTCATGTGAAGGGGAGCGCAAAGAATGTGTGGCGACATTATAAGCTGTGATGGCTAAAATGCCAAAAGAACTGGATGAAATTGTCCCATGTAACATTAAGCCACATGGGCAGGGCCATGCTGTCCGTAATGGGCACCAGGCATTTGTCTGGTGGGCTGAAGGGGTGGGGACCAGTTTTGTGCCCGCAGTGCTAGAATATCGGGAGCAGTGCTTCTTGCTAGCAACCCACCGCTCACGGCCGGTCAAGCAGCAATCTATCAGGGCTGGTTGCTGTTCCCACTCCGACCCTGCACATGGCAGATTGGTATAACATGGATCAACTTGGCAAGGAGGGGCCAAGTTGCTCTTTGACTCTTACAGAGCTATGACAATAGCGGAAACAGAGAATGCATGGCTGCTTAGTTAGCTGTTTTTATGTCTCATAAACAGCTTTTGCTGACTTCTATTAACAGATCTATTGAAGACAATACCAATACTTACAGTGGGCTTGAGGTCAGCCAGATGCTTTCCATTGGATGGATTGACTGTCAGTTGCCCCTGCGCGCCCAACCAGCAACACCTGGGCTGCTCTCCCCGCTGGCCACGCCCCCCCGCCAACGGAGCTAAAAGCTGCCTCAACCCCAGCGCCTGTGGGACACCTTTTCACGGATTGTTTGCTACCTGCTTGTGGAGCGCGACGGACCTGCTGCCCAGCGGACCTTTCCCTCCTCTTCTTGACACCCACGACTCGCCGGACCCGCTTCGCGGGTCCCGCAGCGCGTCGTCCATCTGAAGGCTGCATCGAGGAGCTAAGGAGGAGCGCGGGGTCAGGCAAGTGATCCAGCGGGGCTGCGAGCAAGGCAGGGGACTCCAGTGACCAGGAGCCTCTGCGCGCCCAACCAGCAACACCTGGGCTGCTCTCCCCGCTGGCCACGCCCCCCCGCCTATCACCAAATGAAATCACAGCTGTAGTATCATTAGGAGTGCAGTATCTCCGCTTCGCGGGAGCGACCGGGAGAAGCCCGGGACAAGGGCGGGACCGTTCGTGACCCGGAGTGACCGGACCGGGCCACCCCTCTAACCTGTGTGCGTCCCCATCCCTAAGGACTATGGCCGGCAGAGACAATAGGATTAAATCCTCCCTAACTGGCAGCCTGTCAACCGCTGGAGGTATGGAGAAATTCCTCATAAGGGCTAATAACATTATAGATAAGGAGATTGTTATATTGGAAAAGCGTTTGTCCACAGAACTTATTTCTCTTAAAAGATCTTCTATAGGACCCCTTGCCAATGCTAAAACGCCCATTAGAGACAGCGATAAGTCTGCTATTGCGGATATAATATCCCCACCCACAGAAGACCCTAGCCACCTAGCTACCCCGGTTATATCAACTGACATTGCTGCTGACCCTAACTGTGTACCTGTAAGCAATAATGTCTCCACTTTATCCCACCCTGATGTGAGTATTACTGAGTCCAAGAGTTGTGGGGAAAGAGAGGGTGCAGTGAGGAAACGGAAAAGAGAGTACAACAAAAAAGAAGTCAAATTGGGAAGGGCTGCAAAGTCAGCTAAGGTACGGGAGGCACCACCACCCCAGACCACCTTTAGCGCCTGTGATGCTCAACCTCTGAATACAGAAATATCCATGGAATGGGCCGTGGCCCTACTTAAATCAATCATATCTCCATTAGAGGCTAAACTGGATAGGCTCTGTTCCAGAATATCCAATGTAGAGAAAACATCTGCCTCCATTTTAGCCACCCTTGGTAACCTTCAGAACCAACACATCCCCACGTCTACCATAACCCCTGCGATCCCTGCTCCCCCCAATCCGGTTTTGAATCAACCCAATATCCCCCCACCTAATACCTGCATACCACCCCTTATCCAATCTCAGTCCAATAATCCAACAACTAATAATGTGGCGAGCCAACAACCAAGCCAAATTAATCCAATAGATCATTCGGCCCAGGGCGCACCAAGTGAGGCACTTAATACCCCTAGACCTAGACGGCCCGATTTACCCCCGGAGGCAAACCGGTTTACTGTCATCTTAGCCGGAGTACCACCACTTGAAACAGGGGAATTAGAAACCTTTAGTTCCTTGAAGAACAAAGTTATAAAATGGCTCAACTGGAATAGACCGCTCCCGAGCCACCTGCACAACGAAATTATTATGGTAAGGAGGGTTCCCTGGATAGGCAAGACCCCTAAAGACATCAATGGGGACTGCCTAACCGTTAGTTTTAGAGACCCCCGCACAGTATCCCATATATGTGCAGGTTTCAACAGATCTTTTGACTCTACGATCCAAACCCTTCCTGTCTCCTATTTCTTCCCACCACCCAATATTCGCTACCAACAAAGAAGAGGGGATTGGTCTGTTGTGGAACGGAGGGGCGGACAACGAGCATATGATGCTAGACCACCCAGACAACCTCTACACGCACCTCAATTCCACCCCTTTATGGATCACAACCGCTTTGCTTGCTTAGACGGCCTAGAGGGAGTAGACTGACTACACCCCGTCTCTCGCCCTCTGAAGCCGACCAATATTCCGGCTAAACCTGATGTCCCATCCATGGTTCACTTACCCACCCCTACCGTAGCTATCCCCATTAATCCGGCCCAGATTTCACCCGTTACGACACCCACTATACAATGTTCCGAAATTACTCCCATTACCCCTGCCCCAGCTACCCCTACTGTACCGGATCTGGTCTACCTAGATACGACCCGCACTATATCCTCCGTTCCAACTAACCACATTAATACAGTAATGGATCAAAGGGCTAAGGGCTATTCATTGATGAGCTGGAACATTGCTGGGTGGCGGCAAAAGGTTTCAGCACTGGGTTGGAGGGAACACATTGTGGATTTTGATATTTTATGTCTGCAGGAAACGTGGTCAGTGGAAGATATTGCTTTTGATGGTTTTGTTTCTTATAACTGTAATGCGGTGGAATCTGCAATGGGGAGGGCCAAAGGGGGATTGTTGATTTTACTTTCTGTACACCTCCCTTTACGTGTAAGGAAAAGTCATATTGTGGGGTCCCATTCGCAAATTTTGGAAATATCGGTAGGCAGGGATAGAAATGTATTATTGATCAACCATTACAATAACACCTTTGACCCCTCCAGCACCACTGTAGTAGATGAACTTGAATCGGCCCTGGAATCTATTCTTTGTAATACAACTGCATCTTATGATATTGTTTGGGGAGGAGATTTTAATATCAGAACTTGCCCTCTTTCATACTCAACTACCTGTGGTCATGATGGGGAAAATGGGGAAAATTTACTCCACTTTTTACATTCTCCATATGGCACTTCCCTTAACAATCTGATGTTAAAAATTGATATATTAATCCACCAACATGCCCCTGATAGCGAGGGTAATCTGGCGCCTACCTTTAAGGGGAGAAACACCACCTCTATTATTGATTTTCTGATTATTTCTAATCGGGTAGCTCCTCATTGTTCGGTCCCCCAGATCCTAGATCATGACCTGAGTGACCACAATGCACTTACCATGGTCCTATATTGTGAGTTCCATAGGGATGTATTCTCTGGTAGGGTTGTCGATGATATTACCCCATGTAGACCAAATGGGACTCGCATAAAGTGGAGTGGGGAAAAAGCAGAGAATTTACATTGCAGGGTGGTGAAAGCTGGCCTAAATACGATACTTAGTTGCCTTGACACGGAAGTCCCCCCAGAACAATCTGTAAATAACTTTGAGAAGTTGGGTGTCATAATTAAGCAAACTCTTACCTCAAAGAAGGCTAAAACCAGACAGGCCACACAGGGTTGGTTTAGCCAAGCATGTACAAGGGCACTAAAATCCCTTAAACTTGCCCTCTCAACTACCCCGAGAGACAGGGAAGCGGTTAAATCCCTGAGGGCTAATTACAAAAAAGAGCTCAAAATCAGGAAACAAGAACTTAGAGAAATAGCCTGGGAAGACCTGAGCAAAGCTGCAGCCCTCCGGGACAGTAAACTATCTTGGAGTACCATCAATAGCCCATTCCTGCAAAAAGAGGAATTCCCTGTTCTCACTGCCCAAGTTAATGAAGAGGGATGGGTGGCACACTTGTCAGGGATCTTCAATCCATACTGGAGGGTCTTTTGCAAATTTTAACACCATTAGCAATACCCCAGTTGAATCCCCGAGAATCACGATCCACGAGGTGGATTTGGCAATAAGGAATAGCAAAGGGGGGAAAGCCCCCGGCCCAGACGGGGTACCAATTGACCTATACAAATATGATCCAGCGCTCTGGAGCCCATTACTGACCATAGCCTTTAATGCTGCTATGGACAACAGGACCCCTTCCACCTGAGGTGAATCCATCATTATTCCAATCTACAAAAAGGGGGATAGAGGAGAGGCTAAGAACTACCGCCCTATCTCCCTGCTGGATTCCTCACTAAAAATTTTGAGTAGGGTCCTGTTAGCACGCTTGGAAGATTGGGCTCTTGATAATAACATTCTTGCCCCATCCCAATATGGCTTTAGAAAGGGCCTTGGTACGATTGAACAATGTATTAACTTGAACCTTTTAATAGGGAAGTATACCAAGGCCAAGCCGGGATCATTATTGTTGTGCTTTGCAGATCTTTCAAGCGCATTTGATTTGGTCGACCATGCCCTGTTATGGACAACTCTGCTGGGTATGGGAGCCCCCCCCGATATCATCTATTTCTTAGCCACACTCTATTCTAACTTATCCGCCCAAATTCGTTATGGCCCCGAGGGTGAGTGCACACGGAAGATTAGAGTAAGATCTGGCATTCGACAGGGCTGTGTATTAGCCCCGTTGCTTTTCTCACTCTTCATTAACTCGGTGGAACAAGAATTAAAGCAAATCCATGCCGATGCCCCCCAAGTAGGAGGCACCCCTATACCGGTATTGCTTTATGCCGATGATACAGTTCTTCTTTCCAGGACCCCTATAGGCCTACAAAAATTGATGGATGGTTTTTATGAATTTATATTGAAAAGGAAACTCAAAATTAATAACTCTAAAACGTTTGTCATGGTGTGTGGGAAAAAGCTGAAACTTTTTAAACCTTTCTCTTTTAAGGAAAACCATATTGCAATTGTCACTAATTTCTGCTATCTGGGAGTTACATTTAACGACAGAGGATCATGGGCCCCTGAGGAAACAAATGTCAAAGCAAGAATGGGGACAGCATCCTTAGGCGTCTTCCGCTTTGCTTCCAAAGTAGGAAGCCGCCGTATTGTTGATATGCTGACCATATACAAACACAGATGTACCTCGATAGCATTGTATGGCTCAGGGGTATGGGGACATTGTAATGCCAAGGCTCTGCAAATTGAAGAAAACAAGTTTATTAAACGGCTACTTTGTCTCCCCTCCTCGGCATCTACTGTTTTAACCCATTCGGAACTAGATCTGGATTACCTGTCTGACCTCACCGGATTGAGGCCATTGATGGTATGGAAATCCATTTTTACCAAGACGGAAACAGCATTTACCAAAGATATCATCAAAGACTGCTTACTCTTGGATAAAGTTTCAAGTATTCCATGGTTAAAATATGTAGTTTCGACTGTTAAAGACCTGTTTGACATGGACCTAGGAAATGACCCTACCAGTCTGAACACTCTAGACAAACAGGAATTAAAAAATGTCTATCTTAGGGCGAAATCGGATGTGCGAAGTTATGCTACTAGAGAATATTCTACTCATATTTTCCACCTGTCCTTGAAAGATGATAGCCGGGGTATTCCCATGTACCTTAATGTTATCCACAGACAGTCCCATCAGTTTGTTCTTTCAAGGCTAAGATTAGGTATAGTACATAACTTGGTTGCTTTCCCGATTATGAAATCTCACCCAGTTACCCCATGTCCATGTGACGGTTCTTCCAAACAAAGCACAATGCACTTTTTATTACTCTGTCCTTTGTATAAAGCGCAACGCACCTGTTTCCTCAAGCCTATGTTCCTTAAATATTCCATGTATACCACTGATAGCGCTCTGAGGCTTCTCTTCACACTTTCAAGCCCAGATATATGTTTTTATACTGCCACTTTTATACTGAAATCTATCAGAGCTAGACTTAGCATGGTTTTCCCGTAATTTTATGTGCAGCAATCCCCGCAGCATGCGACAATGTTATCTTTGTTTCTGCATTTTTTGTACAATGTATATGTAATGTTTTAAATTGTATACTTTTATGATGTTTTTTAAACATTCGAATAAAGTTATAAACTGAACTGAAACTGTCAGTCTCATTTGCTTGTTTCACATTCAATGGCTTTCCTTCTCTTCTTGTGTTTGTCCAACCCCTGCAGAATAGCTTTTTACCACACTTTTAATTAAATGACTTATATCCTTCTACTACTTAAATTCTGAGAAATATTGTTTCCATTTGCTTTTAGTACTTCAAGGGACTGTGGGTTTTCTTGATGTCTCCTTCTCTCCTCTGTGTGCTACTTCTACCTTCTCAATCTCGCCCCAGCACTCACTGTGTTGCTCTCCCAACCACCAGCTTTTCTGTTGCTTTCCCCACACCCCCTCTCTTGCTCTCCTACCCCTCCCTGCTCACCAATGCTGCTTGCCAGCAACATTTGCTTGCTCTTCCCAACTACCAGTTCCACCATTTCACTCCCACCTTTCTCCAAACTATTTCATTGTTTTGCTGATGCTGAACACCATCAGCAAAAAGCATAGGCATAGCCAAAATGGGAGAGCTATTGGCTTTGCCAATTCTTGTTTTACTTAGCTCTTAAAAGTTGTCAGGTGATAATGAGTGTGATTTTATACTGTAGAACAATATTTTACTTTTTCATGATACCGCGACAATTGGTATCCATTTACTCCCCTCCTTATAACCCTCAGGGCGGATTTAGCGCTCGTGGCGCCCAGTGCGACTATGTTTATGAGTGCTTGGTCTGGAGAAAACTCAGAATTGAAAACAAAACCAATAATTGGGGGGTTTCTTCATTTATAAGAATTGAAATGAAACCTTTTGCAGCATTATTCTGTGTGCATGAAGTTATTTGATGACAGTAAATAATGTACTGTTCTATATTAGGATTTTAACTTATAAATTGTAGTAGCAGAAGCATGTCTCTTAGAAAAGCAGTAACCCACTGACCCACCTATTTACATTATACGCACTTTGTGATCTGCATGATACATGTTCTTTGCAACAGGCATATTTATCCTCTGTGCTATTTTATGATCAGTCAAAACTTCAGCTAGACAAAACTACGATCTCTCGCTTTACCAGAGTTATCTTGATATTTTTTTTGTTGCCTGGACATTGCTGAAGGCAAGAAATGCGGGAGCAGTTGCTTTTAAAACGAAAATAAACTTGACAAACATGGTGCCCTCTGCAGTCAGCACCCAGTGCGGTGGCACCAGTGACACCACCCTAGAGCTGGCCCTGTATCCCCCTTAAGTGTGGTGCGGAGAAAGAAATTCTGTCAGTGGAAACTCCTCTGATTTTAGAATTACCTTTTATTAATCGTGCTAAGGAGGACATGCTATAATCAAAAGAGAATCCAGAGATGGAATTTCCCCAGAAAAAATACAGTTAAGGGTCAAGGAAATTCCACTAGTAAATTCTCTGATTTCAGCACTCCTTCGTAAATTGGAGGATTTTCTTCTACCATCAACGATAAAATCCAGCTCTAAGTTTTGAACAGTCAACCAATGTTATTTGATACTGTTTGCTAGTAACACTTTACAAATACATTTGTAATATTGGCCACACCACTATGAAATCCATAAAGAAAAGGTTTAGCTCACTCTGTAGCAAAAGCAAATTAAAATGGCCTTGTTAAGATGTACAAGAAAGGTGACGTCGAAGCTGGGGAACCGGGCTTCGAGTCTCGGCAACAATGCTCAACATTCTGTGATTCTGGGCAAATCACTTAATCTCCCTGTGCCTAACAAAAATGAATGTGTCCTCATGTAACAAAACAGGTACTATGTAAAGCGCTCTGATACCCGATATCTTGGGGTCTAGTTTGCGCTTTATATAACTCAAAAAAATAAAAATAATAATATAGCCTTTGTAGGAAAGTGCCTCTTTTTTGCATGGTTAGCCCCACTTGTTGCTTATGCTTTATGTGATTTCGAACTGTAAGTGCACTGGGACCCCGCCAACCAGGTACCTAGTGCCAAATCTCTTTCACAAAAGAATGTATCATGATTGACGCAACTTCAGCTACCCTGTAAGTCCCATATAACTGTACCCCTGGTACCTAGGGCATGGCTGTCTTCCAAAGAATGGGCTGGATGGAAGTTTAGCTGCTGCTGGCTAAATGGTGGCTCTGGGTTGAACTGGTGGTGCCCTTGGATTGCCTGGCGGCTGATGTGTTGGTTTCCTGTTGCCCTTGAGCTGGAATTGTAGGGTAACTGGGCGGACTGTTGACAGGTATAGAGTCCGCTTTCCACCTCCCTCTCGGGTTGGGTAACTAGCAGCTAGTTTGGGGGTGACCAAAACGGTGCTTCTCCTTTCACGGGCTTGCAGGAGGGGATCCCACTTCCAGGAGGTGTTTGACACAGGCCCCTATCAGGTCGGGCTTCACCTCCCCGGCCAGTGTTCAGACACAACTGTTGCTGCTGTCCTAGATGCTGCGTTTAATGAAACCAACATCTTCCTGTTTTGCCAAATGCCTCTTGTCTTTTAATTTTTTCAAGGTAAATTCATATCCGAGAAACAGTGTTTTTTGTGTATATATATTTTCTGCCCTACTATTGCCCTATCTGCATCAAGAGCAGGTATTCAGAACAAGAGCTCTCTACTAGCTGCACCATCTTATGCTACCTCTTGTTAGTGGTGTTTGAGTGTGTGTTTAAGCATGAAACATGCTTGAAACAACAACAACTATTTTGTTGCCAGTTAGGGCTGGACTGTTCCCCTGAGAAGCAGTGTCAAGGCTGATTTGTATATGGCTGGGTCTACACTGGGGTCGCAATGTGAGCAAAAGAACAATGGATTTAACCCATATCTCTTGACTGGGGGGGATGTTTGATTTGTTCCACATTCCGCCCATCATTTCAATCAATCAATCAATCAAAGCATTTATATAGCGCACTACTCACCCGGAGGGTCTCAAGGCACTAGGGGAGGGGGGTCCGCTACTGCTGAACAGCCAGGTCTTGAGCTGCTTCCTGAAGGCAAGGTGGTCCTGGGTCAAGCGGAGGTGGGTCGGGAGGGAGTTCAAAGTCTTGGCGGCCAGGTAGGAGAAGGACCTTCCTCCTGTGGTGGCTCTTCGGATGCGGGGGACGGAGGCGAGGGCGTGGCCGGTCGATCGGAGCTGGCGTGTGGAGGCGTAGAAGTTGAGGCGGCTGTTGAGGTATCCTGGGCATTGGTTGTGTAGGGCTTTGTGTGCGTGGGTGAGGAGACGGAAGGTGATTCTCTTGTTGACCGGGAGCCAGTGCAGATCTCTCAGGTGTCTGGAGATGTGGTTGCGTCGGGGGATGTCCAGGATGAGTCGTGCAGAGGCGTTCTGAATCCGCTGGAGTCTCTTCTGGAGTTTGGCGGTGGTTCCGGCGTAGAGGGAGTTGCCGTAGTCCAGACGGCTGGTGACGAGGGCCTGGGTGACCGTCTTCCTGGTCTCGGTGGGGATCCACCGGAAGATCTTACGTAGCATGCGTAGGATGTTGAAGCACGACGAGGAGACGGCGTTGACTTGTCTGGTCATGGAGAGGGAGGAGTACAGGATGAAGCCCAGGTTGCGTGCGTGGTCTGTTGGTTTGGGTGCGTTGCCCAGGGCGGGGGGCCACCAGGAGTCGTCCCAGGCGGAGGGTGAAGATCCCAGGATGAGAACTTCCGTCTTGTCCGAATTCAGTTTCAGGCAGCTGTTCATCATCCACTTGGCTACGTCTGTCATCCCTTCGTGTAGGTTGGCTCTGGCGGTGGCGGGGTCGTTGGTGAGGGAGAGGATCAGCTGGGTGTCGTCGGCGTAGGAGATGATGTTGAGGTTGTGTTGGCGTGCGATGGCTGCGAGGGGGCTCATGTAGACGTTGAAGAGGGTTGGGCTGAGCGAGGAGCCTTGGGGAACGCCGCAGATGACTTCGGTGGCTTCTGATCTGAACGAGGGGAGGCGGACTCTCTGTGTCCTTCCGGCGAAGAACGAGATGATCTATTCCAGTGCCTTCTCCTGTATTCCGACGTTGCTGAGGCGCCGCACTAGGGTACGGTGGCAGACAGTGTCGAAGGCCGCGGAGAGGTCTAGGAGGATGAGGGCCGCTGTTTCTCCGTTGTCGAGCAGGGCTCGGATGTCATCGGTGGCTGCGATCAGGGCGGTCTCGGTTCTGTGGTTGGCCCGGAAGCCAGACTGCGAGAGGTCGAGTGATCCGTTCGTCTCGAGGAAGGCGGCCAGCTGGTTGTTGACGGTCTTCTCGATGACTTTTGCAGGAAACGGGAGCAGCGAGATGGGGCGGTAGTTCTTGAGGTCGGTGGGGTCAGCTGATGGCTTCTTTAGTAGAGCGCTGAGTTCGGCGTGCTTCCAGCTATTCGGGAAGGTAGCGGTGTTGAAGGAGGTGTTGATGATGTCCCACAGGTGAGGTGCGATGACAGCGTCGGCCTTGTTGAAGACGTGGTGAGGGCAGGGGTCGGTCGGAGATCCGGAGTGGATGGAGTTCATCGTGCGGATGGTGTCTTCGGTGCTGATCGGGGTCCAGGCGCGGAGGGTGGTGGGGGGGCGGTGGTTCAGTCGTGGCGTGCTTCGGTTGAGTGCTGAAGCTGTTGTGTATGTCCGCGATCTTGTTGTGGAAGTAGGAGGCGAGGGAGTTGCAGAGGTCTTGCGAAGGGGTGATGTCGTTGTTTCCGGCGTTGGGGTTGGAGAGCTCTTTAACGATGTTGAAGAGTTCCTTGCTGTTGTGTGCGTTGTTGTCCAGTCGTTCCTTGAATGCAGTTTTCTTGGTGGCGTGGATCAGTTGGTGGTGTTTTCGGGTGGCGAGCTTGAGGGCAGTCATGTTGTTCGGTGTTGGGTCTCTGCGCCAGGCTTTCTCGAGTGCTTGGAAGTTCTTCTTGGAGCTCTTGAGTTCGTCGGTGAACCATGGGGCTTTCTTGCTGCCGGATCTGCTAGGCGGGGTCTTCAGAGGAGTGAGGTCGTCTGCGCAATTGCTGATCCACTTCGTGAGGTTGGTGGCCGCCTGGCTTGGGTTAGTTGCGCTGGTGGGAGGGTTCATGCTCAGGGAGTACGTGAGCAGGTCGGCTGTAATCTTGTTCCAGCATCTGCGTGCCCCCTGTTGTTGGTGGTGGTGGATCGTGGTCCTTCTGAAGCTGAAGTGGATGCAGCTGTGGTCCGTCCAGTGGAGTCTGGTGGCGTGGCTGAAGGTGATGTCCTTGCTGGATGAGAACACAGGGTCGAGTGTGTGTCTGGCGTAGTGGGTGGGGGTGGTCACCAGCTGCTTGAGAGCGAGGTTGGCGAGGTTGTCCAGCAGGGTGGTGGTGTTGCGGTCGTTGTTGAGGTCCCAGAGGAGGATGTAGTCAGTGGAGAGGAGGGCGTGCGGGCTGATGAAGTCGGCGATGTCTTCGCTGAATTGTGTGCGTGGTCCTGGGGGTCTGTAGATGAGGGTGCCTCTGAGTGTGGTCTTGGGGTTGATGTGGATCTGGAAGTGCAGGTGTTCGGCGGGTGCGAGGGTGTCGACGGAGTTGGTCGTGATGCGGATGGTGTTCCTATGGATGATGGTGATGCCTCCTCCTGTCTGGTTGACGCGGTCCCTCTGGATGATCTTGTAGCCGTCCGGGATGGCGATGGCGATGTCGGGCGCTGAGGAGGCATTCATCCAGGTTTCTGTGAGGAAGGGGACGTCTGGGGCTGTGGTGTCGAGCAGGTTCCAGAGCTCGACGGCGTGTCTGTGGATGGAGCGGGTGTTGAGCAGGATGCACTTCAGGTGGTTGCTGCTGGTGCTCGGCGTGGTCGGTGCTGGTGTAGTGCAGGTCCAGAAGCAGGTGAACTTGCAGGAGTGGCAGCAGAAGGGTCCGTGGGTGCGTCTCGGGGTGGATCGATAGCAGCCCGGGATTCGGCCGGCGTTGAGTGCGTAGAGTTCGGTGGCTTCGTAGGCCCGGCGGGTGGGCTGGTGTCTGCGGGAGACAGGGGTCCTGGCGCTGGGCGCGGGCCAGGCGCGGACGGGCGCAGATGGGCTTGCCTTAGGCGCGCTATCGGCGCGCCAGCAGCGCGCCTGCTGCGCGGCCTCCATATGAGTGGGAGAGGGAGGGAGGAGCAGCTGGGAGGTGGGAGCGGGGCGGGCAATAGGGTGCGAGGGGGTGGAGCTACGGGACGCAGGGGCCAATAGGGTGCGAGGGGGGTGGAGCTACGGGACGCGGCGGCCAATAGGGTGCGAGGGGGGTGGAGCTACGGGACGCGGCGGCGGGAAACGGGCGGCGAGGGGGAGACGCGGGGAATGACAGAAGAAATAAAGGGACACAATCTGGGCACCAAAGGAAAGGGGAACAATCAAGGCAGCAACATACACAGCTACAGTGGGGGAGAATCACTCACTCGTGGGTACAGAAGAGAAGGAGGGCACAGTCAATCTTAACGCAGGCAGACACAATGCAGCAGCGGTCAGTGGTCACACAGGGGGCTGCGTGGCGGTGAGGGGAGAGACCTGCCTAGTAAACAGGGTCAGAGGTCATTTGTGTGTCTTTTGTTTAGTTCTAAGCCATAGCTGCAGAAAGAAAATATATTCACATCACCATTATACTTCCTTTCTCTTCTTGGTATTCCTTTGACAGTCTCTGAGGCCAGAGGTCACAAAGGTTTTGCCAGGAATCGCAAGGAGCAAGCCATGGGTCACACCTGCGACCCCTGAAGATCCTAAATGATGTCCATGGCATTGTTCCGGTTCTGGTTTTGCATGGTCTGAGCAGAGAGCAGTGAGGAGATGAGTGGCAGCGGCAGCTTCGTGCTTTGTGCTTCCAGCTTGATTTCCCAGATTGTAGCTGGCTCCTACATCTGCCTTGGCGGCTTTGGTGGCTTTTCAGCACTGGCTTTTCAGCGCCGGCGGTCAGTTGTGCGGTGTGGTGCGGCGGAGGTAGCGGGTGCTGTGGGTGCAACAGATCACAGTTCCGCGATTCCACTCCCACTTGCTCCCGCTCCCACCAATACCAGCAAGCCTGCAAACAACGGGTTTTAAACATGGGACGCCAACTGTGAGTGTGGGCTGAACTGGAGTTGGGGGAAGAGCTGGGTTGGAGTTGGAGTTGGAGCAGGAGCAGTGGTGCAGGGTTATCGCTTGTACCACACTCATAGGGTGCTTGCAGGGCATTGTAGGGCTACCTGGTTGGTGTTACGCCTGTTGTTACGCCTGTTGCTGGCATCAATGTAAACCCCGGAATTACTCACAATTCACGCCACAGGAATAACTCTTCAAGGCTGACAAAACTATTATTAAAAGCACCAATTTACCTGGGTAAACTTCCGGTTCATCGTCCGAGGGCCGCATCGAGGTGGGCAATCTGCGCCCCTGAGGTTTGGTATCCTGCCTGCCCTGCCCTGCTCTGCCTGCTCTGCCTGACCTGAACTCTGTGCCTCTGTGCCTCTGTACCGAAGCAGTGCAGAGTTGAGTGAGTGAGTGGGCAAGATAAGGGAGTCCCTCACAATTCCCTCACGATTTGAGCATTTTGAGCAATTGGTGCAATTTATGCCTGAATTCTGTATTGGAGGACAGCTGCCTGCACCACTGTAGTACCTGTGCCAGTCCCTGTGACCGGATCTGCTCCGGATCTACCCCGGGTCATCTGTGTGACCTCTGTGGCCACCCGACCCTCCCACCAACTGCAAGAGTTAGCAGGTGGGGGGTGGAGGTAGCGGGTGGTTGAGTGCACGTCAGGTCAGTTGAGGTCAGCTGAGGCGTTGGAGGCTTTTGGACTGCTGGTGCATTGGAGTAAGCCTTATGTCCTGTCTTTCGTTTGCTTGCGCTGTGTGATCTGTGCTTCAAGTTCAAGAGGCAAGCAATCAACATCCCGGACGGCCCTGTACGCAGCTGGAGGCGAAGGTTAAGGTCAGTGATGGTCAAAGGCATTGGTCAGGAGCGAAGTGAAAAAGGAAACACCCTTGGATCCTGAATCTGCAGTTTTCTGTGGTTTCCTGTGCAGTTCATAGGTCCTATGGCCTGGGCTTGTGGCATGGGACTTATATTTCTCAGTACTGTTCAGTAAAGATCGGCAAAAGTCAGTAATGGACAGGACAGTTGTGGTCAGCTGAGAGCACTGAAATCTCCACCCCCCCTTTTCCTTCCACCCCCATTTCCCTCAAGCAGCCCAGTAAAGCTGTAACAAAATCTAGTTAAGTATCTTGTAATGCCATCTAGGTGTTTGCGCTCAAGTGTAACAGCGAAAACAGCAGCAGGCTCAGAGAGTTGGTATTCGAGCCAGAGGAGTCCCCTTAAACTTCAAAAAAACATCCGGCGCAGGAGAGACAGGGATCACCTTTCTCATCTAAAAACGTATCCATCAGTGATGTCAATGTTTACAAAAGGTGTAAGGTGCTCCAAGCGTGGGAAGGGATTAAAGGAGGAAAAGAAGGAGGTCCAGGAAGATGAGGTGATGGACACTCATGTAACATCAGAGAATGAGGTGGGCATCCAGTCCACAAATTTAGAAGTCAAGGCAGACCTTTACTCTGCCGTAATTATTCAACAGAACAAAAATGGTGAACCTTCTCAGTTGTTGTCATCTGTACAGCCACCAGGTGAAATTATTGTTTTACAAATAGGAGGGGTGAGTAGCAAAACAGAAATGGATCTGTCGTTGGGCAAAGTAGAAGGCCGCCCGAATAAGAATGTGAAAAGAAAAAGACCTACCCCATTATCTACATTGGCAGGATTGGTATCTCCCTTTGATAATTCTCGTCTATCCAAGAAGTATGAAAGGATTTGAGCCTGGCTTCTCCCCGCTTAAATTGGGTGAATTGTCACTAAAAGTGCCACAGCGTACAGAACTTAGCTTTAGCGCTGAGCAGGGGAAAATGGAGGACTACACTCTTCCGGATATTGCTAACCAAATTGAAAAGTATGAAGAATTGACGGCACAGCTGAAAAAAAAAACAGGCGTCATGGAGATTGATCCGGAACTGTCTCCAGTTTTAATAGCCGGTCAACCACATATGCCTGCTCTGTATAGTAGTACACCCACTAGTTCATCCCATGCTCATTTATTAGAACTTTCTGCTGAAATCAGGAGTATTACTGGATAAGGTGGTAGAAAACAGTATGAACTAATTTGAGAATGCGCGGATGGGGGGAACCTTGGAATTTTTTTATGCATTAGAGATATTTCTCTCCTCAATTTTATCTTTGCTAGAAAAAAGCAGAGTAAATACTGATCATATATCGAAAGTCCTCTCGCCCATATTAATAGGGTCCAAGAGCTCAATCATATCAAGAAAGCCATAAAGAATTTGTTAAAGATTCCTGAAATATCCAGTCGTTTATGTCAAATATGTAATGGGATGTCAACATTTTTAATTAAATTTGTGGACGGGGAAACAAAAGAAATGAATGAGGGCTCCAAAAGTGTCCCGCTTAGAGGTAGTCCAATTGTAAGTTTACCCTCAGTTAAACTCCCTGAGAGTGCACAGCATATCAGCCAAGAGGGTAAATTAAATCTAAAAGTATCCCCAGTAACACCCCCATTACGAGTCTACCCTATTTTTAAAAAAAGTAACCCAAACAACTTAAGCCTACAGTTAATTGAAGAATTAGCAAATACTTCAAATATTGTACCTCTAGGGGAGGCCCCAGTATTGAGTGAAAGTAATATCAGAATTGGTCGAAGGGGTAAGAAGAAGAATAGGATTTGATGTATCCCTAAATGGAAACAGAAAAAATTGTAGTTCCCTCCAGTAAGCAAGGAAGTAAATAGTACAAAATCCCCTCAGAGCAGAAAGGATACAGGGACTTTTGGGCAACTCAAATTTAACACGGGTCAAAAGACTGGGCAAGATAATGATAACCAGTCGATCTGTTTGAACCTTGTGCTGATTCACCCACAGTGCCAAGAGGGCCAGGAAGAAAGTGGGATAAATCATGAGATAATTAGAGACCCCGTATCAGGAAGTGTAACGGAAAACTTACATGAGCCTGCAATAGATCAATATTCAGCTACCGAAGGTGCCTTTTCCATCCCTGTGGATGGTATACTTTCCCAGCACGGTTTCATTCCAGCCAGGGGACAGTTGGGGTGGGGGACTTGTTCACAGTTTTTAACAGTAATAGTGGCAAGTTATAAAGAGACTCAGTCTTGCGGCAGCCCAGTAATAGGCCAATAAGGAATATAGGGCCAGGAGTCGGGCAGGTGAGCAGGACCTTGTTTTTCGTTTCTCTGTTTGAAACTGAACCAATGTTATTGATTAGAAGTGCCCTCCTACAGTTGTTAACAGAAATAAATGACTTGGGCCCAATCTATACTACTATTATAAAGAGAGAACTTGCACCTTTTGGCCAGGTAAACTCGGGAACCACAGCACCAATCACAACACCCAATACAGCGTTGGAAAGGGCAGTTGCAGCAGAAGGACATAGGCTATACATTTGTACAACATATACATTACGAAGGGCAAACAACATTCCAGAGAAAGTAGTTCCTTGTGAGCGTTGTTCTCAATGTGGGCGGTAACATTGGCAGAGGGGCATGTCCCATTCGCTCGGTTTCAAGCACTCAAGCACACACAAAGCAACAGATTCTGCAACCACACACAAGCACACACACAACACAGCAACTTCACCACTGCATCCACACACAAGCACACACACAACACAGCAACTTCACCACTGCAACCACACACAAGCACACACACAACACAGCTACTTCTTCATGCACGTCCACTTCAGGAGCGATAAACACCGTTTTATGCACATAGCCTTGAGAGCATAAACATCGTTTTCCTTCAGGAGCATAAACTTAGTTTTCCACAAATGTGCACTAAAAGAGGTCGGCAAATTCGGTAATCACTGCCTCCGTAAGGGTTCAGAGCCAAGATAAACAAAGGGGCGCGGCTTCGACCAGAAAAGGAGCAGTAACATCCAATCGCGTAACACTCTTGCCCACCCCTTCCACCAAACAGCCATCCAATCGCAGCACAAAACCTTCCCACACCATTTTATACATGTAGCCTTCTGGAGCATAAACATCGTTTTTTTCAATATGTGCACAAGAAGAGGTCGGAAAATACGGTACTCACTGCCTCCGCAGGGATCAGAGCCCAGAAAAACAAAGGGGCGCGGCTTCGACCAGAAAAGGAACAGTAACATCCAATTGCGCAACACTCACCCGCGCATTCCAAAAAACAACCATCCAATCACGGCACACTGTTGGCCACACCATCCACAAAACTACCAATGGCGCCACACACACAAACACGCAAGTACCACATTCATTGGCCGCGCCTTCCTGCAAACAACCAATGGCGACACACACATTACACAAACAACCAATCACGCAAGCAAACACACACGTATCACATTCATTGTAAAGAACAATACGGAAAAACTTCACCCATTGGTCCAAGCAATATTGCTGTCGGGGACACTAACGCGGGCAGATACACATTGGCACAGGCCATGGACAAATTTGCACGCCGAGTTCCACAAGCCATTGAGGTTTCAAGTACGCTCTTTACACGTGAATTCCGTAGGCACACACTGTTGTTGCAAGGGGCTACACAGGGGGCGGCCAGCAACATAATACACGAGAAATCACAAGCCTCTGTCATCATGGCTGTTGGCACCAGGCCGGCCGGGCCGGCCGCAGGGGGCCCGGGGTCCGTCCCACCTGAGAGGTAGAGGCTGGCTGCAGAGCTCACTGGTTTGCGGGCGGCAGGTGCACCGGAATCATGGTGCTCGGCTGGCTGGCAGCACTACAGATCGCACCTTCAGTCTGTTGCAGTGGGGCTAAAATATCTCCCCTGCCAGTAAATAATTATTTCCGACCCGGGGCCGGTCGAGGGATCGTGCTGGAGCCTGTGTCTGACGGAAGGTACAGGCAGAGTGAGGCTGCTGCTCATTGCAGCTGTACAGGTCTCTGCAGTACTAATGGGCCCCTTTTCTGTCTTGGTATACAGAGACTCGAGCCTTTAAAAAATGGAGTATAAGTGTCGAGACAACACCCTCAGAGAATCAAAGAGCAGGACCACTAATGCCAGTCATGCGCAACAATTAAAAGTGCCAGTAAGTCGTGACCAGTGAAAAACAGACCGGAGCAGGTGCCTCTGTGGAAGGAAGGTAGGCCCAAGAGAATCGGGTAGTACAGAGCGTTGTTGGGATTTTTGGAACAGCAACTTACACTGCGTAAGCTAAGGCTGGGACTGAGTGAGTGCAGGTGCAGGTGCGTAGCTGTTTGCCAAAAATGTTTTCATTTTTCATGACGGATATTTAAAGGCAAGGTGACATTTTTCACAACTGTGTGAAAATGGTGCTTCATCTGTATTTGCAAGGCGGCCTCTATCGAGTAAAATGACTCAAAATTAACGTTTTCCGATCAAAGCAAACAGTGCAACCTGGTGAGAGAGGGGGAGAGGGATAATGACAGAGAGGAGCGGGCTAGAGAGTGAGCGCATGAGAGAGGAGAGGGATAAAAAGAGACAGAGACAGGAGAGGGATAAAAGGATAGGAGAGGGATGAAAGGATAGAGAGGAGAGGGATAGAGAGAGAACATGCAAGGGGGAGGGGAATAAAGACAGGAGAGGTCTAGAGAGTGAGCGCGTGAGAGAGGAGAGGGATAAAAAGAGACAGACAGTGTGTGAGAGAGGGGAGAGGGATAAAAAGAGAGGAGCAGGATAAAGAGAGAGGAGAGGAATAAAGAAAGCAATAAAGAGAGGGAGAGAGCGAGGGGGAGGGATAAAGGCAGGAGAGGGATAGAGAGCGTGTGAGAGAGAGGAGAGGGATAAAAAGAGAGAGAGGAGAGGGATAGATAGAGCGAGAGCGTCGTGGTCACACACAGAGGAAAGCTTGCATTGTGAGATATAGTTGCCGTAGTAGTTTATTCAAAAGACTGACGTGTTTCGATTGGAACACTCTTTGTGGTGTTTTTTCTGATATTTACATGTGTTGATCGTCTTCATTGCTTAATTTTGTCCGCAAGAAAGTGTCACTCATAGTCGTTGAAATGTCACTCATAATTACACTGAAATTATGAAAATGTCACACATGGCAATCTGAAACCTTGGCAGCTATGCTTTCACATTCTACAACAAGGCATCATCTACGCTCATTAAAAGCCATTACCGGACTCGCGCACTGTTGTTGGAAGGTGCTTCACAGGGGGCGGCCAGGGAAATATTCAGGAAAAGAACAAGTCTCATTGCACTTTAATTCACGGCGCTTTACTACCGTCTAACGTTCTTGCAAGGGGGAAGCTAAAAAAACGTGCTCAGAACACTCCCTGTAAACATTGCTGGCAGGGCCACGAACGCGATAATAAATAAATCAGCACTACTTTCACACAAAAAAACCTCAGAGGCCAGGGGAACATCCAAACGCTCAATTCCACAAGCCTCTTTTACATTCCACAACGAGGCCCTATAAAGCTGTTGCAAGGGCCTGCACAGGGGGCAGCCAGGAAAAAAAAAAGCACATTGAACAGGGGGCAACCAACCAACAGTTACATTTGCAAGGGCCTGCACAGGGGGCAGACAGGGAAAATAAATAGGCACATTCAACAGGGGGCATCCAGGGAAAATACAAAGGCACATACAACAAGGCACATTTACATTTGCAAGGGCCTGCACAGGGGGCAGACAGGGAAAATAAATAGGCACATTCAACAGGGGGCAGTACCGAGAAATATTAAAAGCTTCATAATATTTTTTCACACATTACTTTTCTCCCCCGGACAACGTCGGGACGGGCTGCTAGTAATAAGTAAAGATATTGAGACGGTCTACTTAGATTGGAGGAGCACTCCCCCAAGTACTATAGTGACATTCTCGTCAGGGGTAGTTTCAACATTGGTTATAACTAATGCAGATTGCTTTAGAAAAAGAGGTATAGATGTGATCCCTAGTGTACCCCCTTGCCGAGTCCCATCAGAAAGCTTAGGAACAATTCATCAGATGCAAGGGTATGGGTTCTCTAACAATAGGGGTGCAAAAATCCCCAAAAACCTTAAAGACATCGAAATAGCAATAAGGAGATGCCTAGGAAACAGAGAAATGAATATGTTAGGCCCTGAAGCCCGAAGGCCTAGTAGTTCCAATGTGGAGGATGAGGTAGCAAAGTGGAGCTGAGTTGAAGGTGCCCTGAATGGGTCAAAAATATCTACCACAAAGCCCAAAGTGCGGGGGTAGCCAATTGGTAAACATCCTATCCTGGAAAGTGGCGGGGTAGGAAAAATTAGTTGTAAGCCTAAATCATTATTAGAAATTGACCCCAACATAATTTGTCTCCAGGAAACGTGGATGGGTAGGAGTTTCAGTTTGAGAATTTTTATGTGTACTGATGTATAGCAAAAAAATCTGTAAAAGGGCACGCACGTGGAGGTTTAGCAATTTTACTTAGCTGTGACATAAGATGGGATCCTGTGATCAATACGCACCCCTCAAAATGCCGCATTGGAGTAAAGTTGAGGATTGGTGTAGATAACTTGGGGCAAGTCATTTCTCTTTTACTGGTAAACGTGTGTATTCCCCCAGGGAGAGCGTCATACATATTGGTCGACTCAAGCTGTACTTTTCTGCAAAGGTTAAGTAACAATGAAGAATGCTCACGTATGATGATGGTTGGGGATTTTAATGCTAAATTATCCAATAGTGCAGTTATGTCTTTTTCTAACCCGGGAGTAGAGGAGGAGGTATGGGCCATCCCAGATTCTGTACTTCCGGTCCACCTAAGATTAGATAAATGAGGCTTGTTAGGTTTGCAAAATATTAGAAGTTTAAACCTTGTAACGGTAAACGGTAGATTCCCGGAGGACTCCCCCGCTGCTTATACCTTCCGGGGTGTATATGGTCACTCCTTAATTGATTATATGGCAGTATCTCTTCAACTATTTAATGTATGTACACAATTTAAGGTATCTGCCACAAATATGAGTGACCATAGTATTTTAGCTGTAAAAATGGACATTGAAATTGAGAAGCCTGAACTTTGGAATCCATTTCAATCTTTATTTCGATCAGTTTAGATCATAAAAGAAATGCAAGCAATTTTTCAATCAAAATACAGATAATACCCAGTAAACAGAATAAAAAGGCATTGCAATAGGCCTAATAAAATCAATTATTATATATTACAATTAAAAATCATCAATACAGTTCACTTGTCCCGAGTCTATCTCATGTTTCATATTTCATAAAACGGGAACGGGTGTGCCACATCGCAGTTAAAAATGTTGCTACCGCAAACACAATAGGAGGTGAGAGGTCGGTCTTTAGAATTCTATACGCTGGCAGATGTTGGCTGAAACCTAGATTTTTAAGGAGAGGAACAAGCCAATATTTCCTAGATCTTTGTGTCAGGATCCGACCTGTGCCTACCCAGTGATAGTGGAACTACAATTCCCAGAAAGCTCAGCGAGCACCGAGTCGGGATGAGAACATAAAAACCTGTGAGAACCGGAGTGCGGTGCACGTAATTTTGTCTTTTCGGAGATCAGAGTTGAGAGCTTCAGGGATTGTATTCTGGATTACTAGTGCTCCATAGTGTGTTACCGTAACCCGCGGCTGCGGGGTTACCTATTCTGGGACTTTGGATTTACCCGAACCGAGAGACGCAGGATTGCACCCTCTCGCGATATTCGGGAACTTTTGTTTGGACACGTTTCTTTTGTGCATTCGGGGAGACGTTGGATTTCACCCTCCCGAGTGCGACACTGCTTTGGGTTTATTATTTTGTTCACTGGTGTTGGGAGTTTGTGGTTCTTGAGAGAGACGCGGGATTTGCACCCTCTCTATTTGACCAGAGGTTGATCGGTTCTGGAACCCGTTTGTATCCGTTACCGTGAGAGACGCAGGATTGCACCCTCTCTAATTGACAAGAGGTACTGGTAGGTTTCGGAGGAACATTTCTTCGGATCCAGTACTGGTAAGAGATGTCAACATGCTAGGGTGTAGGCAGAACATACCATCTGTATTTTCTGGTGAAGAGTGTACTCAGTATCAAACCAGAACCATCAAACATTTTCCTCTCTTGGTTTCCGTGGAAATTGTGGCATTGGTATCCACAACCTTTAAGCCTGAGTAGAACCTTTTAAAGCAAGGGACTGGGAACTAACAAGTAGGTATAGGACACCACATCAAGCTTTGTATTCAGCGTAGCGGGGGGAGAAGTGTTTATAACCTGTGTGCGTGTTCTTGTGTTTTGCAGAAAGCGTATTTGTGGAGAGACAATCTCACAGGTAGAAGAGAGAGGTCCTGAGACGCATCAGGTAGGAAAGAAGCGAGAGGAGAGGAGAGTTCATAGGAAATAGGAAGCATAGGACTCTCGTCTTACTGTGTGTTCTTTGTATCCTTACAGAGACCGCATCTACCCTCGTTTCCAGTCCCGGACCAGTTATCCCTCGCCTGCTTACTATTGTGCTCTGTCAGATATTCTTTCCGGAGCACGGAGGAAGCTGGAGGTGGAACCCAAATAGCATCAATCGATCCAGAGGAGTCGTTGGACCGTGACACTTTGGTAGGCCTTACAGAAAAAAATAATGTGCAGTTTATCTTCTAGATGGTGTGAGCATGACGGGCACTGTTCTCTAGTTGGTGACTAAGCCCAGCGATTTGTGAAGGCCCTAATGGGAAGTGAACCATAACGCCATTGCAAAAATAGTTTTCTGGTGATAACGGGAGTGATACCAACTAGGACATGCTCAAAATGGTACAAATCTTTGGATTTAATTAACAAATCTGTCAGCTCAATCCTGTAGGTCATAAGTTCAGGCGTGCTCCAAATACGGCGCCAGAAAGTTATTGGTCTTAATCCCAACTCTTCCGAAATGGGTCTAAAGCCCATGTCAAGTCTCATCGGAGGAGCGGGGTGCTTAGTGGTAGTGCGGCCAACTGTCTGATAAATGTATTTTCAGTAACCTGCAGGTTTTGGACAGAAGTATGACCCCACATTTCCCCTCCATATAAAACTGCCCCTCTGGCCTGCATTTTGTAAATTTCAAGAACAGCACCAAAAGGTTTATTGGTCGACCTACTTGCCATCCTGCAAATGCCACCTGTTAACTGGACCAGTTTCATATTAGCCTTGGTCCGGTGCGTGTCCCAAGTCATATCCTGGTTAATAGTTACACCCAGGTATTCAAAAGTACAAACCCTCTCAAGTCTTAATGGACCTATGGTAGGGTTGGGACGTGTCGAGGGTGGAGGGTTGAGAATCATGAATTTGGTTTTCAAAACATTGATCTCAAGCCCCCGCTCCACACAAAAAGTTGAAAACCCATCTAGGACCCTTTGTATTCCCATGGGAGACTTAGACAGTAGCAGGGTGTCATCCGCAAACATAATAGCGGGCACCCTGCTGCCGTTCAACTTGGGAGCATCAATGTCACCCATCCTGGTCAGGTGGGCAATTACCCCGTTGACAAAGAGGCAGAACAGGGTCGGCGCGAGCAAACAACCCTGTCTCACCCCCCTGTCAACGGGGAACCTTCCGGAAAGTGCCCCATTTCTTCCGAACCTAACACGTGCAAAGTTTCCCTGGTGTAATCTTATAAGAATAGTCAGGATATCGGCCGGAATACCCAACTCCGCCAGTACAGTCCAGAGTCTATCTCTAGGTACTAAATCGAAGGCGGCTCGCAAGTCCACGAATACCGTGTACAAGCTGCCGCCTTCGATTACCGCAGTCTTCCAAAACAGGAGATTCAGGCGGAAGATCTGGTCCATAGTAGAGACCACTCTTTTGAATCCCGCCTGATAGGGACTGAGAATGGCGAATTCCTCTATCCAGTTTTGGAGGCGATCTAATATCAGCCTACCAAATAATTTCTGGGGTACATCTATGAGGCTGATAGGCCTGTAGTTGGCTGGGAGCAGAGGTGATCCCTTCTTAAATATGGGAACAATCTCTGCGCCCAGTCAAGTACAGGGGACCTCCATACCCCCCAGAACAGCATTAAATATCAAGACCAGGTAGGGGGCCCAAACGTCAGGCTCCTGCTTGAATAAGTCACCCGGCAGGCCATCCAGTCCTGGTGCTTTGCCTGATGCCAGCCCTGCGATGGCTGCTCGTACTTCCGTCTCTGTGAAGCGATCCCCCTCCACTACTCCGTTAGTAGTAGATGGAATGCCGTTAGTAAAGTCATCGGCAACCTTGTACAGGGACTTGAACTGATCTTGCCAGCTCTTGGCTGAGATGTTAGGTTCGATAGCCGAGGCCAACTCCTCAGACCCAGTATTAACAATGTGCCAAAATTTGCGAGAGTCCCTGGTAGCCAATAATGTAGTGAGGTTTTCCCATTTTTCATGCTCCCATTCACTTTTAGCATGGGTGATCAGACGTTTGTAGTCCCTTCTCCTTGCCTGGATTACAGACCTATCTACACCTTCCTTAATTGATGTCAAAAGATCTGCTTTAGCCTTGCGGCAAACCTGAGTGTACCAAGTGGGGCGGTCATGGCGACCGCCCCCACTCTTTCCCATGGTGAAGAGGACTTCACCCACGGACTTGATGAGATTCTCGTGTGCCAGCCATAGTTCCTTGTGTGTATCCTGGGAGGTGGGGTGCTCCATTATTATACAGACCTTTTCCAGGGTGGGAATTAGCCGGGCGTAGAGTCCGCAAACCTTTTCTTTGTTGGAGGCTAGCTTCTCCCACCTCACTCGCCGTCTATTGTTAGTCAGCGCCAGCCCTGGGGTGGCGTCGTCTGACACAGCCTTTCTATCTTCTGGGCCTGGAATGACTATTTCCAATTCCAGCGCATTGTGGTTGCTGTCTTCCCTAGGTTTCACCTGGAAATCAACAATTTGCGACCACAGTGAGAGTTGGACCATAATGTAATTGAGTCTGGACTCCCTGCCCTCTCTATGATATGTGCTTTTGGGTGGAATATCTGAGCTTATGCGTCCGTTACAAGCCTGCATACCGTGCTTCAGAGTTAAGGCAGTAATTTGGAGAGCTAGAGGACTCCAGGCTCTGGGGGGAGGAGCTACTGAAGGAGGTACCAGCCAAACGGCGTCCTCCTCCTGGGATAGTCCATCCAGTAAACCTGGGAGGGGCTCGAAGTGACAGTTAAAATCACCTCCCACCACGAAAGCTGTGCCCTGGGGGATATCACTAAGAAAGGCTGAGAGTTCGTCTATGGTGTGTGACTCTTGTGTGATGTTTACCGGCCTAGAGTAAACGTTTACCACAACCAGTCTGCTCGAATTTGACCACTCCAACAGAACACCAAGGATGTCCTCGGAAGCTGAAGGGAGGGGTGTAGCCTCGCAGCCCAGGTCGACAGCCACCCAGGTTGCGAGGCCTCCTGAGGGACGCCCCTTTCCTCCCCACTTCGCAGGAATCGAAAATGCAGCGAAACCTGAGCGGGGGACAGCCTCTCTGGCCCAGGTTTCCTGGAACAGGCATATGTCTTTGCCCTCTATGAACAAGCTCCAATCCGGGCAGTTCAGTTTATTCGCCAGGCCAGCCACGTTCCAGGACAGTATTTTGAATGAGGGTGGTCTAAGATTCGGGGCAAGTACAGTAGGTGTGACTGTGTCCATTAAACCCAACTGTGATGTAGCACTATGGGATCGTTCCCGTAGTTCAACTACCGGTTCCCTGGGACTGATTAGGGTTTCTTCAGTATTTGAATGAGCCATTTTGTTATTATTATGCTCCCCACAATGATCCTTATTCAGGGTGTTAGCATGGCATACAGTGTGGGGACTAGTATTTCCTTTTTTGCGACACCTGTATGAGTCACCCACCTCCCGCCTCCTGCCCTGATTATATCAGTCCACCATATCCAGACAGCTAAACCTGTTGAATGTTTGAAATAAATCAGGCTGCTGGAGTCTGGAGGGGTGGAAGTCACCTCTACCTCTATCAACCCAGCCTCTCCCCCTCCTAGAAATTGTGTGCCAGCCCTCCTCCTCACACGGGTTAAACAATGGTGGGTAGAAAAAGGATATGGGTAGCGACTGGATGGATGTCCCCTGTTCAGAGTGCGACCAACTGCATATGTGGGAAACAGTCCTGGGGTCGCTAAAATTAATTATAACACAGTCTCCATTGATTGATTTCCTTGTATTACCCAACCATGGGACTCTCCTAACCATAAGAACCCTGCTCGAAATACCATGGGATAAAGGTCTGTTTAGGGTAAGCCTTGTTTTTCAGAGCAAAGACGGATTCCTTGGACTCGGGCTTCAACTCTGGGACACCAGCCAAAATGACTGTGTACAGGCTTGACTCTGGCGGCAGATTCATTGGCCTAAGTTTTTTGGTGAATTCATGTGCTCCTTGAATGCCAGTGGCCTCCTTTTCCGGGAGGCTAGATCTTGAATTACGATCGGTCACCTGAGAGGTGACAGTGTATGCTGTGGGTGGTTGTGTTTGTAAGGTACTATCAGTCGCCTGGGGGGTGGCAGTATGCGCTATGGAAGGTTGTGTTTGTGGTGTCTTCGGAGCTAGCAAAGGGTTCATTGGTGGGGGCTTAGGTGTAACCTTCTTATTCCTAAGCTCTGCCCCGCCTTTGGCTATGTTATTATTTGTTTTAAACGTATCAGCAAGCTGGACAGTTGTTTTTTCTATTGTCACTAACCTGGCTTCAATCTTTAGTAAGCGTTTTTCTAAAGGACTTAATAATGTCTTAAGGAGTACTTCGATGTTGGGAAGGGTAAGATCATTGGCATCTGTATTCACACTGGGAGATGGAATTGGCAAATTTGGTATCCGCGGGGGCAGTGTAACAGTAGGTGGAGGGGTGGTTTTGTCTAATAGAGTAGGTCCTTTTTTACTTGGTCCTTGTCTACTACCCTCCACTGTACAGTTATGCTTTGCAATTTTCACCTTTCGCCCCCCAGTATTTTGTACCCCTCTTTTCCTTTTCCTTTTCGTTATTTCGTCAATCAAATGAGATCCAGCTTTAGCAAAATAAGTGTCCATAGTACCTTTTGCTGCTCCAGCGGTCAGCGTACTCTTGCTCCTAGTTTCTCTGGTCGCCATAGTTCGTGTTTTGGAGTGTGGCCAAAGGCTCAAAGTTAACAGCAGGGGCAAGGGGGGTGGCCCGATCCCGGTCTCGACCATTCTAGAACGGCCTCAAACGGCCCGCTCTTTGCCCTGTGCTTCGCCCCGGGCTCCGTCCCGCGCGAGTCCCGCGATCTGCGGGAGAGGCCGTGGCTAAATAGAGGGAGTAGGGGCGGGAAGAGACACCAGCTGCGCTGAGTTGTAGGAGCGTTTGGAATGCTGGATCTCGCAGTCCCAGCCCCTGCTGATGTAGTCAGTTTTCCCTGGTTTGGCTGAGCTTGGTCGGCTTATTCACCCAAACGCCCACAGTCCTCGGAGGCAATGTCCGTAGAATGATGCAGGGTCCCAGGGAGAGCTTCAGTGGCAAAAACGGCTTGCGAGCGGCTCCCGCAGAGTGGGGGCCGCGAGCCGTAAATAGCCTGCGAGGGGGCAGGGGCGGGAAGAGACACCAGCTGCGCTGAGTTGTAGGAGTGCTTGGAATGCTGGATATCACAGTCCCAGCCCCTGCTGATGTAGTCAGTTTTCCCTGGTTTGGCTGAGCTTGGTCGGCTTATTCGCCCAAATGCCCACAGTCCTCAGAGGCAATGTCCGTAGAATGATGCAGGGTCCCAGGGAGAGCTTCAGCGGCAAAAACGGCTTGCGAGCGGCACTTTGGAATCAGCGGGATGAAAAGGTCTCATATAATCGTAAGAATGGGCGTACTTGCTTGTCAAATAATTTGTTTCCAAATTTTAAGAGGGTCTTCGAAAATACCGCCTTTATTTCCAGCCAAGAAACCCCGGTTCAGAGGTTTGAGAGAGCCTTGGCTGCAATCAGATCTTTTGGAAGAAAGAAGCAAGTCATTAGTTTTACTCCATGAGTAATAATACCATGGGAAATTAAAAAAACTGAATTGGGAAATTAATGGTTTAATTAGAGACCAATTTGGGAAGCCCACGATACAAAGCCAGAGAGAAATAAGTAGACTGAAACAGGTTTGGAAAAGGAAAATAACATTTGATTGTAGGAGGGTTAAAGATGCAAAATGGGTTAGGCTTCGAGAGGTGGCTCTTTCTGGGGGCACTAGGAATAATTGGACACTGATAGCAGACTTTTGTGATGGGAGAGAGAAAACCCTAATTTAATCCCAGAATCAGATTGGTCCATGTATATTTCCAAGCTTTATGCTTCAAATCTCGCTGTTGGACAGAACCAAGATGTTAGCATTTCCCCAACTGCGGGATGCACCATCATGCATGGAGATTGAGGGTTACATTAAAGGGGCACGATATTCCAGCGCAATGGGCCCAGATGATGTAGCATTAGCCATAATAAAACAGGATTGTGAAGAGTGGGCGAAATTTCTGCATCTGTTGTTCGTCCATTGTTATATCCATGGTGATATTCCACAATCCTGGAAGGGAAGTATATTGGTTCCGCTATATAAAAAGGGTCCAAAAAATTCTCCTGCCAGTTTTAGACAGATTTCTCACCTGGATACAACAGGGAAACTCTTTGCAAAGAGTATTCTTACTCTTCTTCAAGAGTGGGCATTTGGAAATAATGTTATCCCTTTGGAACAAACAGGATTTTTTAAGAATAGTGGCACACTGGATAATATCACTATTTTGAAAACTTTAACTGAAAAATATCCAGTAAGTCGGGGTGTGCCATTATTTTCGGCATTTAAAGATTTCTCCACAGCATTCGACAGGGTAGATCGGGGGAAGCTGTGGAGGAAATTGGTCACCATGGGGATACCAGGGAATCTTTTACGATTAATAATTGCTCTCCACTCCTCCACTTGGACTCAGGTTTTATTGGGGGGAACACAAGGTCTCTCGAGGAAAATAGTAACCAACAATGGGTTGAATCTGGGGTGCCTTTTGGCCCCTTTACTTTTTTCCATTTATATTAATGATTTGCCAAGAAGAGTGGGGCTCAGTAAAGGGGGTCCCCCTAAATTAAGAAATTTAGAGCTGAGCTGTCTGCTCTATGCAGATGATGCCATAATAATGAATTTAACCCCAATTGGACTGCAACAACGACTTGTTGAACTAATTAGGTACACAGAAGAGTATTATCTAAAAATGAATATTTTAAAGAGTAGTCGTGATTTTTAGTTCTCAAGGATGAACGTTCAGAAAAAAATTGAATTGGTTCTTGGGTAAAGAGAAATTGGAAGTAGTAAAATGTTATCCATATTTAGGAAAAATATATGTACAAATATGCGCTCAGCTATTAGTCATATGGTTCATTGCAAAGGCAAAGCAATCTCACAAGCCTTTGCAATTAAACGTCTGTACACACACTGTGGAAAAAAACATTTCTCACATATTAAATCGGTATATAAAATAAAGATCCCACCAACCCTGAGCTACGCAAGTGAAACAATAGATGCACAAGAGTGGGACAAATTCAAGAAAGTGGAAGGGCAAATCTGGCGCCAAATATCCAATTTGAATTGTGCTGCACCTATTGCAGCGCTTAGGCTCGAATTTGGTCTACTTTCCACTTATGTGCTATAAATGGCCGCGTGCTTAAGATGGTGTAATGCATTGTTAAATAGCTCTGAGAACCTGCTACGGGTAGCACGGCACAGAGAAATATTTGTAAATATGAAAGAAAAATGTGCTATTTTTGGAATAATTTAAAAGCATTAGCAATGTTTGGCTTAGATAAGGATGGGGTGGCGATTCTTCGCAAAAGGGCTTCAAAAACTATAATTAAGAAAACAATCTACGGGGTTTCTCGTGAAAGTGATATTAAAATGGGCTCAGAGAATAGAATTATTGATTGTATTGTGGGGAGCAGTATTGTCAAAAAACCCCAACCTTATGTTTTATCGAATCGTAAACATAGAGTGCGCACAGTGTTTCTGTTACTGAGATTGAATTTACTCCCCCTGAGAATTGTAACAGGAGCCTGGGAAGGTATTCCTAGACATGAAAGGTATTGTCATTTATGTAATTCCTGTATACAAGACCTGAATCATGTTTTATTTTTTTGTCCCGCATTACAATCAACACGCCGTAATTATCTAAGGAATGGTTTTTTAAAGTATAATATCACCACAGCCGAAGAGACCCGAAATTGTCTGCTGTTCCCCCATCTGAACTCATGTGTTTTAACAGTTTTAGCTTTTTAAAATAATTTTTAAATATATATTAATGTTGTAGGATCTTCTGAATATGTATGTATGCACTGAGCACTTGCACTTTCTTGACCCTTCAGTCTATAAGGCCGATTTACTATGTTTACAATCAAGCATGTGCACTCTTATAAACTTTTTCCGCTGCTAGTTACTCACTCTCTAGGATCTCAAGTACTTTACTAAATTTGTTTTGCTGCTAAACTATTGTGTATTTCACGATCTTTTTAATTTGTATGCACTGAGCACTTGCACTTTCTTGACCCTTCGGTCTTCGAGCCGATTTACTGCGTTTAAAATCAAGCATGTGCACTTTTATAAACTTTTTCTGCTGCTAGTTACTCATTCTTTAGGATCTCAAGCACCTTATGAATCCCTTGTTTTGCTGCTAAACTATTGTGTATTTTACACTAAAAAAGGCGAGTCTATAGTATTGAACTACTTTGCACTGTCATTATGCAGCTGGTTATGCTGTAGAGTTTATTGAATAGACAAATTATCTTTTATTGCATGGTTATTTTGTTCATTATCTAGTACTGTATAGCGAATCTTAAATTTCTGTACTTTACAATAAGCTTTAATTCTGAATGTTTTACGATAGTATTAGATTATAAGCCTGTATAAGTTTGTAAGAATGCATGTATGGCAATTTGACTACTCATGGTTCACCCCCTTCTGGCATTGGAAAATCTCTAGAATGACTGCTACTGATTTGCTCATTTGTGTTTTATATGAAATGACAAGATGAATTTAGATTGGCAATTTTTTGGGGAATGTAATGTGTTTTTAGGATGTATTTTTATGTGGAATTCCTCGGAATTCCAAATCATAATGAATAAAAATGTAATTGAATTGAATTGTCCATGGATATGAGTGAGTCTATTACCTTGCCTTTAACCCCTCCCATGCTCGTGACGGAACCGTTCAGCTTCACCTGTGAAAGAATGAAATGGAAAGAACTAGAAGACTGGCTCTTGAGGTCGCTTACCTCCAATCTATTCTCAAGCTCATATATCTCACTTTACCTTCTTGGTGCAACCTCACTTCTCAGACACAAATGACCTGAGGTTTGCTATCCTTCCAAGATCCACAGAGGGAAGGGGAAAGGCAGTGTCAAACAACAGCACACAGATGATTTCCTGACCAAGCCAGTAGTTCTCAGGTGAGAAAGGTGGTGGGCTGGAACTAGTAGATTCTATGAAGGAGGGCGATCCGGAAAAAGAGACCCCATCAGCGAGAAAAGTTTTTCCCGTAAGGAAGTTCCTCTTTCACTGCAGGGGAACCTTGAGCTTCAAAGTCAACGTGAACTGCTATTGGTCAATTAATCCATTCTCTTTTAGGTAGCAGAGTATATATTACAAAGCCAAACAAACCAAATATTCCACATCACTTGCATCAAACCACACATGCCACACACTGCAAAGACCACATCCTACAAAATAAATTATCCACAAAGCATACACACGTGCTAAAAAGCATAAAATTCCACAACAAACAGCACAACATACGCGCCACTAGACAACAAACAGCAATACACGCAACACTACATGCAATATCAGACACTACATTCAACACCAGACACAGGGCACCACACACAAAGTAGAACACAAAAGATGAGTGTCCTTTTACTCAGTTTGTTCAAGACTCGTTGGAAATTCCTGGGGACAGTTAACTTAAAAGGACAGACGAGGTGTGTAATGCAGGCCCCTGCAGCCACAGTGGGGCATCCAACCCTTAAGGCCCCTCCTGAACCCTTTAGGTGGTCCCAATTCAGCTCAAAGCCAATAGATATCTGTGAGATATGGCAGACACCGGAGCCTTTCTTCACATTCCACACAGCTGCCCCATCATTTTGCACTACTCCGCCGGATATACATAACATGAACATTTTCAGGATAAACATTGGTTACTTGGCAGCAGAGCCCCAATCAGAGGCAAAATGATGGGAGACCCAAAACAGAAACCGAATTTTGGATGTCAATTTAGCGACGGACACAAGTTTATGCTGTGACAAAGTTCATTCTTAGCAAGTCAACAGTTAAAAAGAATAACAAAGAGACTAACTTTACTTAGCTACACATTGGAACAACAGCGACTCACCCGCTCCCTGCTCAGATGTTGCACAGATTATCCAGCAAGAGCATCTCTAATGAGACATCTCTCCATTGCAAAACTCGAGTGAAAAACAAAACCAGCCTCAGAGCTGTTCCAGTCCGTCGAACCCGAGGTTACCAAGGGTATAGGCTCGGACTAGGAAGCACCAGAAGGAAACTACTCGGAGAACGCGGACCCGGCTATCTCTTGATCTCGTGGAGTTCCACAGACGAATAAATCAACGCGCGAACTTTCCCCTTCCTACTCCAGGCTGTCTTCCAAACAAACAAAACGTGTGTTTGTATTTCCCTTGAATAATAGATTCTGAATGCGCAGCTATTTACCACAGATACACGTTTGCCTGACACGAACGGAACAGTGACAGAAATGTTACACATGCATGACGTGCTTTACAGCCCTCCGGGAGCGCTGGGGCATTAAGAGGAGGGTGACCAGAAGGGGACAGAGGATTTTTCATTAGTTCAGCTTGTTTTCTTTCCTCGCGCACTGGGAGGGAAACGGCAGCAGCAGGGGCTCCCACGACATACAGCTGCGGGATGCACTGAGGCAAACGCGCTCCCTCACGTCTAAATGAGGCGTGCAATCTGACGGACCTCACGCGCAGTTCAGTCATGTCAACGATGTAACCGCTGCAACTCCCCCGGCAAGCAACCCTCACCTGGAGCCGAAATATTACTGGCATGGCCCAGCGGACGCGTTCGCCAATATACTACATTAATGAGCATTTCTGCGAGACTGGCACCGGTGGGTATTAGCAGCAGCCGCCTCGGAGGGTTCAAAGGTCACTCCTATCACATTTTGTGATCCTCATGTCACGGGTTAGAATCCCCCCTATACGCATAAACCATCCTCTGAGGTAGATTAATTGTTGTTAAACGTGACTGCTCTATTAAAAGACATTCAGCTCGCATTCTACATTTGACAACATTTAAATAAATGCCAAGTCCTTACCATGCATTATCTGCACATTCTACATTTCTTGACAGTGTCCTCACCAAACAAGCACTGGCGAATCGAAATAGATCTCAGCTTTGTGAAATTTATTGGCTTTGTCAATGTTTTTTTAGCCATGTTGTACAGCAGCGTGGTTGGCCGCATCATTGCATGTTTGGGAGGAGGTTGGAAGGGTGCACTAAGGCGACGGACATCAGGAGGTGGATGGGTGAAAGAAACAATGTGAGAGGAGGGGTTTGGGGGAGAGATGGCCTGCAAACATATGCATTATTGTGGAGTGCTGCAGCAGAATAAAATAGCTTACAAAGAGGAGCTGGGTTAGGGCACTGGGAAAAGAAGTGGTACTTGGCCCATGCTCCAGTGGAGGGTCAAACACACCACAGGAAGTGAAGCTGGCAATCGGTGTCCAACGTGAAGGAAGTAAATGAGAGTGATGATGAAGCCAACCAATGGTAAGAAATGGGTGAGCTCCAAGCCCGCTGTAAGTAAACAGAATGTCTCGCAAGCGACTGTGATTGGGCTGTCTCTGGTAAGACCGAAAAAAAGTGGTAATAATTACAGCTGTTATTGTGCGATATAGCATTCTATAAGAATAATAAAATATTATTATTTTGTAATTTATTTATTTATTCTATGCACTTTTACAACTGATTCTCATCTGTACGATACTTGCCTGTAAGTACTCATGTTTTACGGCGCTAGTGAGAATGCTTTGTTGATCCTGGCATCCTTGGTGTAGTTTTTCCCAACTTTTTGCCTTCCATCGTCCTGTTTTTTCTGGCATCGTTTTTTCTGGCTTTAGAACTCTGCACATTTTACCACTGCTAAACAGCGCTAAAGTGCTGTACTTGTGCTCCATCCATTAAACATGGTATCATTAGCTTACACCCAATTGGTACTTTTATTTTGCTTGTAAGTCCCTGGTAAAGTGGTACTGCATGTACCCAAAGCTTATAAATTAAACACTACTAGTGGCCTGCAGCCCTTATTACTCTACCCACGTAAGTAGCTTTTTAAACATGCTTCGGGGCTGCCATTGCATCCTGTGTTCAGTTTAAACTGCCATTTCGATTTGGAAAACTAAACATTTTGCTAGGCCTGAACCATCCTTTTTAAATACATATAAGTCACCCATAGGGTATGCCTTAATTAGGGTGCAGTGTGTTTAAAAAAGTGGACATGTACTTTTGACCTTGTTATGCCCTGGTTGTGAAAAACTCTTAAATTCATCTATCACTACTGCATGGCCTTCTTCTCTCATCGGAAAACATTGGGTTACGTTATTCCATTTAATAAAAGATACCTTCAATTGGGAGCACGTAGGAATGTCGAGTTTGATCATTAACAAATTGTAATTTAAAACCCTCTTTAATGGTAAAGTTGAATTTTATATCTGAGTTTCCCTTTTAGAAAGTAGGCATTTTTTGTCCCAACAAGTTGGTGCCTGCAGCCTGTATCCTGGATCACATGATTAGGTGTTGCTGGCAGTTGGTCTTTGTGTATTGCTCACAGACAGTGAGCTGTCAGGGAAATAGGTGTAGGCAAGATGGTCCATCTCTGACTAGATAGGGGGACGGAGGTGTCACCTACCACACTTGCATGTCACAAAAGCTCTTCCTGAGCAGACTCACAGAAGGTTTGGCACTAGTCTCTTGTGTTCCCGTTAAGGTGATTTCAGGGCAGGGAGGCAGGAAACTACAAGCACCTCTAGGGGTGGAAACCTCTAGAACTCTTTACATTGTGGAGAAACTGTGGAGCGATGTTGTGGATTGTGTTTATATAGCGGAAGCGACATTGCTTTATTTACTGTAAAGAGAGAATTGAACATTGACGATGACTGAGCGAACTTACTAAGGGGCACAATCCATCCATTGTGAAGAAAGATCACAAGTATTGAGCACCTACTTTTCTAGGCGAGACTAACAATTGGGATAATCTATCCAGAATATAGGAATCCTCACAAGCAACGGAGATTGATTTTACTATTCCTTTATATTCAAGAAAGAACAAGACAGATTTGCCACCATATTCGGGAACATGATATCGAAATAAATACACCTTGTTTTATCGTGGTTGCTGCTAAGGTTGGCTTGGAGCCATACTTATCAACAACATAAGAAACAGCACTATAATAAGTCCTGAAGAAGTCCCAAGATGGATGAAACACGTTGGTGGCAAAGCAATTGTGTGGTGTTTTTAAAATCAAGAAAAAGGAAAATAATTGAATTTTAATAAAGGATTTGATATAACTACAATCAAGACATATGACTGCTTAACACTTTTGTTTGGGAAGTCTTTTCTGTTTGTGACAATTTCTTCCATTGATTAACACATACAGCCAGATTAATCAATGTCCAATTCTGCGATTTTTAAATTGCGAGTAAATGCGAATCGCAATTTAGAAATCGCAAAACGGCATTCATGATGTTTTGCGATGTAAAAATGCGATTCCCAAGCGATCGCAATTGCCAATTGCGAGAAGTCAGAAATCGGTAAATAATCACAGAATCGTCCGAAACCCCTGTTGAAATTGCGATTTCGCAATTACCGATATCGCAAATTGCGATCTCGCTAACTGCGAGATCGCAAAAATGGGAAGTCGCATCCTGAGCACAGTGATGACATCACAACCAGGAAGTAGGCAGGTCCCACCCTCATTCAGCAGTGAGAGTCTGAAGCAGAGGCAGCAGTACCAGAGCTCCCCTCCAGCATTCCAACAGGACCACAGCAGGAGATACCACAGTGGTGCCATGGCAGAGGATGCAGCAGGAGCTTCCACCAGTGGAAGGAAACGCAAAATTAAGTTTTCGGAGCAGGAGCTCGAACACCTAATTGAAGGAGTCTCCAGGGATCACAACCGCCTATTTGGCAAAGACTCCCGAAGGGTGCCAGAGGCGGACAAAAGACGCATATGGCTGCGCATCCGCGCCAAAGTTAATGCAGTGGGGGTGACCCAGCGCTCGGTGGACGAGCTGAAAAAGCGCTGGTATGACTTGAGAGGGCGGGCAAAAGAAAAGATTGCAGAGAGGCTGGGGGAGCAATTGGCGACAGGTGGAGGGGAGCCCACCGTCCCACCGAACACCCCACTGGAGGACCAGGTGGAGGAGACCATCGACCCACAGGCCTGCGTGGGTGTGACCCGGCTTGACTCCTCCCGACCCACCCAAGACACACCAGGTAAGTGCCATGCGACTGCAACCCCCTGTCCCCTAACATTGTCCACGACTCCAGTGCATCCCATTACAAACCCCACGCACGCAGCCAATGTACAGCTCCATAGCCCAATTGCATTGTGGGACATGTAGTCTGCCCACAATTACCAACCTGTACCATAGAGTCCCACATGTCCAGTGACAGTAAATCCTGCATGCAGACAGGGAATGGTAGACTGCATGCATGTAGCAAGCCTAACTGTGTACGTTACATGCCACTAATCAACGTCCACTTTACATCACAGGTGGCGCTGATGTCCCCAGCACTGAGAGTGAGGCCCTGGTGATTGAGGAGAACATGGAGGACACGGAGGGGGATACACACCATACTCCACAGCCCGGACCATCAGGGCAAGCTGCAATAACACCGGTCATCCCACCACCCGCCCCTGTGGCCCGTGCCACCCCCGTGACAACAGGCGCTGCAGTCGTACCACGCAGCACACAGCCAACAGTGCGGCCTGCAACACCAGCAGCAGGTCGCCAACAAACCCGCCGTCCTGCGGCTGTGAGGAGCCAGACAAGCAGTCTGGTCAGGGATCCGCGCACCAATACATCCCGCGCTGGCAGGGGTAGAAGTGTTAGAGCAGGTAGGCTCTCCATTGAGCGCAGGATGCTGAGTGTTCACCAGACCCAGGCCCGACACCTAGCCGCCATCCACCTTCAACTGGATAAGACGGCACGTAACATAGCACAAATGACTGCAGCTGTGGAGGCCAACACTCAGGCAATGGCCCGTCAGCGGAATGTCAATCGCCGCCGACACCGTCAACTGTTGACCCGCCTGTCGGCGTACACAAGGTCAAACCACATCATTGGTAACGCCACCTCACAGCTATCGCCACAAACCCTGGCCATGCAGGTACAAATGGTGCAGTGCTGCCAGGACGTAGCTACATCCCTGGAAAACATATCAGTGGCCATACAGGGCATGCAGGCCAGTGGCCATGGCCAGGCGGGGGGGCAGACGACAACAGTGAGGCAACATCAAGCCACAGCCACCAGTCCATACCACCGGTCGTGGCACCCCGCCGCAGCAGCAGGCCCTCTGCTGCCGCACGGCAAAATCAGGAGGAGGACGTAGAGAGGAGGTCTGGGGCAACTACCCGCAGACGCCACTGAACTGTGGTGCATTCCAAATAGGCCACATGCTGACACAACAAGCATGCCATTCAGATTCACCTGGACATATGACGCAATATGTCAATCTTTGAACACTTTTCAGAATGCCATGTTTATTGTGAAGTAACAGTAACTAAAATTCTGAAAAACGTAAACTGCCTCATGCCATTATTAATGTTGTCATGCATGAGTTGAGTAAGGGGTGTGGTGAGTGGGTCCACTAGAAATAGTTCATGCAGATTTCGTTGCCGCGCCTGTGTCCTTCTGCTGGATTCTCCCCGCGTGCGTGACGCACATGTGCAGGTGGCCGATTGTCCCCTTCTGACTCACTGCCTGAGATGTCTACAGGTATCCTGCGCTTGGTAGCAATGTTGTGTAGGATAGCACACACGGCAAAGATGCGGCAGCAGACCTCTGGATCGTATTTGATGGCCCCACCAGTCTTGTGCAGTATGCGGAATCTGCTCTTCAAAAGCCCAAATGTCCTTTCAATGCAATTTCTTGTGCGAATGTGTGCGGCATTGTAACGCCGTTGCTGTGGTGTTGCTGGGTTGAGGTATGGGGTGAGTAGGTACTCACGGAGAGTGTAGCCGCTGTCACCTGCATGATAGGAGCGGAGGGTGAGTGCCTGTGCAGCGCAGCCTCATTAGCATATTGTGCTGTTGTGTGGCATGTGTACTTACCCAGTAGGTGTCCTTTACCAAAGTCTCCCCTGGCCAGTCGTGTGTGGAGGCCACTGTGCCGGAATACGAAGGAGTCATGTGTGCTCCCTGGGTACTGCGCTACTATGTCCGTGATGATTGTCTTTGCATTGCATACCATCTGTATATTGAGGGAGTGGTAGGACTTGCGGTTCCGATACATGTATTCTGTTTGTGCAGGTGGGCACATGTGGATGTGGGTACAGTCAATGCATCCTATGATGTGTGGAAAATGGGCTACATTGTAAAATTGCAGCTTGGTTTCGTTCAAGTCCTGTTGGCTGGTGGGAAATGAAATGTAGTGGTGTAGGCGGGTCAGCATGGCCTCCAGGAAACTCCTTAGGCAGCGGGACATGGTGGGCTGGGATATACCCCCTGCAACAGCGACTATTCCCTGGAAGCTTCCGGAGGCCAGTAGGTGCAGGCGGCACAATACCTGCACATGTGTGGGGACGGCGAGGGTCCTCCTTGTTGGGTGCTGTAGGAGGGGGTCTAGGTCCCGGATCAGCTTGATTATCATTGCCCCACTTAGGCGGTACTTTGCGTAGATCTGCTCCCTGGTTTGGCCCAGTAGGGTGACCCGCAGACGGAATATCCGCTCCTGGATGCGTCGTCTGTTCCGTGCTGCTCGCTGTAGCCTTCGCCGCCTGACCACCATGTAGAGTCCTGGCATTGTGAGAGTCCTGAGGCTCCAGCTGCATGTCCTTAAGTGTGTTTGTTCAAGCCAGCAGCTGTGGGTACTTAGCAATACTTTTTTTCATTTTTTTTCTTTCATGGTTACCACCTGGTTTGGGTTCTCCTTAATTTGTGCGTCGCTATTTGCGATTTTGGGGTTTTCTGCAATTTGCGATTTTTCATGAATTGCGATAGCGATTTTTTAGCGATTTCGCACTTTTATTCGCAGAAAACCTGCGTTCTCGCTATTACCGATTCGCAGATTGTGTTCTGCCTGGTTTCTGCGAATTTCATAGCGATTTTGCATAAATGTTTAGCAAATTCGCACTTTTGTTTGTTGAATACCTTTTCTACAAATTGCGATCGCAATTGCTTTTTCGCAGCTATTGCGATCGCAATTTGGCTTCATGAATCTAGCTGTATGTGTACTATATCAGCTATACTAATAAGAATATACTCTTCTCGGGTGCAGGGTCAGTCTAGAGCGTGAAAACCTCTAGAAGCTTCTCCTGCTTCAAAGCTGGCATCAGGTATAAATATTGGACTCTCAGACCCACATCATCTGTGCACCTCTGGACTTGTGGATTCTATGAAGGACTGCTGTGCTGCTCTGCGAGAAGAACTGCTACTCTGTTGCCTTGCTGGACTGCTGCCTGAGTGAGAAGGAATTGGCCTGAATCTTGGACTCAGGACTACCAGAGTGACTCCAAGGGTTGGTTGGCTGGTTCTTGGAGCATCAGGGACAGAAAAGGCTCCGACCATCTTGAACCCAGCACCTGCACTCTACCTGCTGTGAGTCTTGCCCCTCCAAGTGGTGCCATCCCAGTCCTGAACCCTTGGAACTGGGCCTGAAGGTGCTGTTCCAGCCCAGCTGTGGTCTCTTGGGCAGCACTGATGCAGCGCAATGCAAAATATAAAATTCCTGAAAAATAGAAAGATTGTTGTTAGACCTGGCACCTTTGGTGTGGTTTCCCCCTATCTTTTTGCCTCTATCTCCTGTATTTTTGATGCTGTGCTGGATTTCATTGTTGCTGGTTTAGATGCTTTGGACACTCTGCCACTGCTGAATAGTGTCAGAGTGTAAGTGCTCCTTGTGTAAATTGTTATTGTGATTGGATATACATGATTGGCATATTTGTATCACCAAGAAGTCCCTAGTTTAGTGCACTGGGTGTGCCAGGGCTGGTGAAGACAATTGCTACTAGTGGCCCTGCAGCACAGATTGTGCCACCCACGTGAGTAGCCCTAAACTGGTGTCTCAGGCCTACAACCACAGTGCCTGTGTGCAGTCTGTGAACTGCCATGTCCTCCTGGTCAGTGTCCCCACTGACCAGGCCTAACCCTTCCCTTTCTGTGCACATTGGTCACCTCTATGGAAGGCCCAAGGTACCTCCTTGGGCAGGGTGCAGTGTATGTGAAAGGTAGAGCATGTAACTGTGCAGGTGACATGCTCTGGTAGTGAATTACAGCCATTTTCATTTTTCACTGCTGCAAGGCTATCTTGCTCTGTAGGCTATCATGGGGGATGCTGGCTACAGTGGCTACCAGCATATCTTCCCATAGGAACAAGCTAGGACATAAACGTCTAGTATCCCTGAACTCAGAATGTAATAACATATCTTTTAGGAAAGGTTGTTTTTAAATCCTGTGTTTGAGAACAGCACTTTTAGAAAGTTGCTGTTCTCTTGTCTGACTCTTCTGTGTGCCTTGGCCTGTTTGTGAATTGACGGTCTGGTTTGTGAGTGACAGGGGCTGGGGATTCCCCAGGAGGCTGGCTGAGTCAGCCCTAGGCTGAATGACTGCATTTGCAACTTGAGTGGTGGGAGGAGATAGCACCTGGGCCTGAATTGGGCTGTGCCTGCCTTCCACAATGCTGGCTCCACCTCCTGCTGGGAGGCTGACGACCCTGCCCCTCACTCTGAAAGGAAAGGAGAAGCCAGGAAAACAAAGAGCTCAAGGAACACCCAGAACTGGGACAAAGAGAACAAAGACTTTTAGGGGTGTCAGTACAGGACCCCTGACAACAGAAAAGTAGATCATCCTGGAATCAAAAAGGAACCTCTGCCAAGGAGAAAGCGGAAACTGAAGAAGGAAGACTGTCCTGCCGTTGCTCTGTTGGACTGACCTGCTGTTGCTTTGCTGCCAAGGAGAGGGGAAGGACTTTGCTTTGTGCTGTGTCCCCTTGCTTGTAGGAATCTCCAAGGGCCTGAGAAGAGCTGGCTCCCTTTATTTGAAGTCACAGGAACAAAAGGACTTTGCCCCAGCTTTCCTGAACTCTACTGAGAGAGTTCTGTCCTTCCCGAAGTGCTTGGCCCCTGTGTGGTGCCTCTGGAAGCTGTACCTGTGTTGGAAAGCTGGAAACCAAGCTTTTAAAGCCTTTCTGCAAGTTTTGTCGCATCGCTCGCTTGCGGAACGCATCCCCGACAGTGTGAGGGAATTCCGACCGCTACGAAGGCCGAGATCATCGCAGCGCCTGTTGCCGCTGTCAGAGCCCTCGTATCCTTCGTTTGCGGGACGCACCAGATCGGTGCGGGAAGACTACTATTGCTGCGAGTGTCGTCGCAGAGCCTGTTGTCGCTGGGTGAGAGATTGCCTCACCGCTTGCTTGCGGACTGCATCACGTCGCTGCCAGTGTCATCGCAGAAGTCATCGCATCGAGGAGCTGCAAGAGAGAGATCACCGCTGGTCTGCGCATCGTCGCCCCGGAGATCGTCGCAACTCCAAAGATCATTGCATCGTGCCTTTGCGAGAGAAAACTTCCTACGTAACCTATGCACTGGAATTCATACAAGTCCGTCTTCCTCCCCATACAGACCGGATTCATCGCCACACGCCCGCTGCTGCAGCGGGATTGTCGCATCGCCTCCCCAGGGTCTCAGGAGCAACGCATCGCTTGTTTTCCACCGCACCAGTTTCTGCTTTGGAACTTTGTCGCATTTAAAAGGTACTGTTGGCTAAACGTGACGCAACTGTGAACTTTTCACGCAACTGTGGATTATTTTATCGCAACCTTAAGAACTCTTTTGCAACCATATTCTTGAACTGTGTATGTTGGATTTTTGTCGTTTCGGTCTTGTGTAGTTTAGATTAAATACCTTTATTTTTCTAAACTGTTGTGGAGTCAGTTTGCGATGTTTTCACTGTGTTACTGTGAGTGTTGGTACAAATATTTCACACATTGCTTTTGGATAAGCCTGACTGCTTGTGCCAAGCTTTCAAGGGGGTGAGCAGAGGTTATCTAAAGAGTGTTTCCTCCTTACCCTGACTAGAAGCAAGGGTCCCTATTTGGACAGTGGTACCTACTTCTGCCAACTAGAGACCCCCAGTTCTAACACTTGTATTTGGGAACACAATCTGTATATTTTCATAAAATGCCTACTCAATCTTTGTTGGCACAATGGGTGTATTTTCAATTTAAATAAAGCTGATATTTTTTATGAGAATACATGACGATTGAGGTACAACTTGTGCGGAGATAATTAATGTTGTACTTTGATAATTTTTCATGACCTTCTGATGACGTTTCACTTCTGCTGTATGAGGTCTGAACCTTAAAGAATGGGCTCACATCAGATATATGTCTGCAGTCTAAACCTATAAGATCATTGTTTCCTAAGTTCTATCTCTATTGTCTCAGGCTGTATCATTACCCCCTTATATGTCCTCCTCGTCCCAGTCCTTACTATGTGAGGCAATCCTGCCTCACGACAGTCCAATTAAAAACTTTTTTATCTTTAACATATAAGCCCCTCCCACCCACTGCCATGCCTGTTTTTTTTGCTGTCCAACACAGCAGTTGTTATATTGGTGTTTGCTGTGCCTTGTTTTGTTCCTATTGCTGTCGGTTTGTGCAGGGGGGCTATGGTGCAGCGAATTAATTTTTTTCTCCCTCATGCTTGCTCTGTATGTACGTAGATCTCCCCAGTGAACCGGTCAGTCGCGTACCTGCTCCGTTGCCTGAAATCGCTCCCTGCGCATGTTCATGGCCAGTGCGGGGAGCTTCCCTTTGCGTTCTGGTTTCGGGTCATTTTGGTGCTGGGGATTTCAAGCAGCATCCTACTCCCATGGCCATGATCTTTGTTTCTGTGGTGTGGGGGGGAGGGGGCAGCAGGGCTGTACTTTTTGGCATTTCTAAGTCTTGTGTTGATTGAAACTTGGTTGCTTAGTGACAGTATTTGATGGGAGTTGCTGGGCACTTCCTGGTTTATTCTGTGGCTTCCTGCGTGGTGTTTCCTCTTCCTGCTTCTGCCATGGGGGATGAGGATTATTCTCCTGTGCCTGCAAAATCTTTTTCCAGAAGGAATAACGTACTGGATCTCCAGGAGAATGACCTGTTGCAGATTTCCCAGTCTGATTTGCAGGATTTCATTATTTTGCTGTGCAGGTTACGCTGCTTGAACATTCTGATAAAAAGTCTATAGTGGAGGATGATGAGGACCTGGACAATTCCCCTAAGGCGAAATATATCCAAGGAAGGTTTTTTCGGACATGTTGGCCCATACTTGTGAGGTGCTGGGGTTTTATCCTAAGTTGTTGACTGATGAAGGGTTTTACTCCCAGTATAGTTCCTCAGTGGTGGATGACCTGCTCTTTCATGATGTCATCCAGGACATTGTGGCTAAGGAATGGCTTGATGTCGACAAGCAGGGGTTTCCTCGCTTTCTGGGGAAATGGTATCACCAGGCGGAGTTTGTTGCCCAGTTTCCCCAAGTTCCTAAAGTCAATTCTATTTTGTCCTCCAGGGCTCTTTTGTCTTCAGAGGAGGTTTCCCTTTCTGATCCAGTTGAAAGGAAGGTGGGGTCCGCTCTGAAGAGTTCTTACTCTGCTTCTCATTTTGGGGTTTGGGCTAGCACTTACTTGGCCTATGCCTCACATGTCCTTATCAAGGATTTCGAGAAGTTGCTTGACTGTCTTCAGGATCAGGGGGATCCCATTCCTGTCTTGGCGCAGATGGAGGTCTTGGCTCAGTTTCTGTCTGATGTGACTTTTGATAACCTGTGGGCCTTCCCCTCAGCTACTGGGGCAGCAGTTACTGGTCAGAGGTCTCTCTGGACCAAGCCTTGGCGTCTTGACGCTGCTCAGAAGGCATTGATTCATAAACTGCCTTTTGACGGTCCCTGGCTTTTTGGGGTCGCTTTGAACTAGATGGTGCAGCGATCTGCGGAAGAGTAGAAGTTGTTGAAACCTTTTCAGAATGTGCAGCAGAAGAAGTCCTTTTTCCATAAACAAGGGATTCAGGGCGCTCTGTCTTCTTCTCAGCCCTTTCGTGGTCGGGCCGTGGTCGGGGGGCTGCATTCCATTATAAATCTCGGCCCGAGCAGCAGCAGCAACGGATCTGTTGTCTTAGAAGTAGAAGTTGCGTATCCAAATAATGTTTGTTTGAAAGATCGCCAGCAACTGCAGTTTATTTTTCTACTTTCTTAGTTCCTGATAACATCTCCTTTCCTATGTGATGTGAGCTCTTCCCTCACCTGATATCATTGCCTCTTACTCAGGCAAAGAATCCCAAAGCCCACTCTGGTGTGTAAATTGACCTTCATTCGGTCACTAGCTTCTGCCTCCAGCTACTCAACATCTTGCCCAGATGTTCCACTTTATTTGTATTATGTCTTTTATGCCAGTTTTTTTAATGGTTACATTTAATCGACTAAAGAATATTTGATGATGATTCCCTCTCCTAACGCCCTGGTAAACAATCCCATTCTCAGTGAGGATTACTACAAAGTGTCAACCACAACTGACTCAGTTTCCTATTTACCTTTCAACGATGTCTCCCACATCAATGCTTAAGCCTTTTAAGCGCCCCCCACAAGCCTCCTCATTTACTTATTTAAACACAAAATAACCCTTACAAATTTACCAAGTATTCAAACTGGTACACCACATTACATACCCAACACATTTGCCTATCCCAATGCCTCTCTCCCTACACCTCACCTCTTCTCTCTGCTTCCACCCTTAAAACAGCCGAAGTGCTCCAAAATATATTTTTGCCACCTTCTTGGTATACTCATCGGTCCTCATGGTCTCCATTCCATTTTAAAAAGGAGCGTATGTATCCCTGTCTCCTTCCAAAGCAGGTCCAAAGACCCATCTCCAACCTGAACGGGCCGAATTACCTATCAGGTCATCGTACTCATGAGCGTCAACACTGGTGGCTCTGTAAACCGGAGTCTAATTTATAAAATTGAATGTACCAATATGTATTTACAATTTGTTACTATGTTGCCTAAAGTAGTAGCCCTAATTCCCTAATTCCCTCCATTTAGGATTTTCATGTGGCACTCACTCATTCAATTTCTTGTGTACCTCCTTTCAAGAATCATGTATAGATTATTTAGGGTGGAAATGTTGAATACATCTTTAAGAATAAATAAGTATGGTTATAAAACGTCCCTTATTGCTCCAAAACATAATGTCTGAATAGAAAATATTTTAGTAGAGTGAGCCTCCTCCAAATGCATTGACACTAACTGTACTGTTTCAGTCCATTAGAGATTGTAATTCACTTTTTTAAATGGAGACTGCTGTGTTTTCAGCTATCAGTGTACCAGCAGTGCTCTGCTCTTTCTATGGCAGACAAAGTTTGTAGTTCACTTACATTCCTCTCTTCTACGCTGATAGTAGGCGTTATGTTTGTGAGAGGCCACAAGTACTTAGCATGAACATTTTGTTGAATGGAAGCATACGTGTGAGAAAAATGAAATTGTGATAATGTTGCTTGCAAATATTGGAGAAAGAAGTGTGTTTTCATTTATTTCTGATAGGCAAGTCATTTGTGCTGTAACAGTTGTTGGCAGTACAGGGTCACATGCTACAGAGCCATGAACTACTGAGTGTCTACCTTTTGAGCTAGAGCGTTTCTTAATGGATATGTTATGTTTGTGTTTTGTTAAAGGATTTATAAAGAGCCTGGTTACTCCAAGGAATACAGCATATTTTGGTTAGAAAAAAGGTTGAATGCCAAGAGGATAGTTTATTATCCCACTGCACATGTAGGGGCCGATTCCGATTTGGGAAAAAACGCTCCGAATAGCCGTTTGGAGCTTTTTTCCCATACGAATCGTACCCTGCAACGTCTCCCATACGTACGACGAAGTACGATTCGTACCAGGAGCCGTACTCCGTACGAGTCGTATAGAGACCATACGACTCTAATCTCTGTACGATTCTCCCTCGGAACCCGCTGTACGCTACATCTGTACGGTTCGCGGCTGGTTTTTATGACCCAGTAAGTACGATACGTGTCGGGTACGCACCGTACGACCCTTTTTCAACGGGAGCTGAAAACAGCCCTAAAAGCAGAGTTTGTGCCGAAACAGGTACGGAACGGCCCCCCAGGTATGGTACGTACCCCCCATGCTCGCAGGGGTATGGAGCGTACCCCTGCGATCATGGGGTGTATGAGCCGTACCCAATGTACGATGGGTGTACGAGCCTTACCCCATGTATGATGGGTGTACGAGCCATACCCCATTTACGATGGGTGTATGAGCCGTACCCCATGTACAATGGGTGTACGAGCCATACCCCATGTGTCGTACATGGGGTACGGCTCATACCCCCCATGATCGCAGGGGTACGGACCGTTCCCCTGCGCGCATGGGGTGTACGGACTGTACGGTATGTATGTGTTTGTGTGCTTTTCCCCACGACTCGCCCTTACCTGACGTGGACGTATGAATCGCGTCCTCATACTCCAGTCCGGATTGTACTCGTCGGGTCGTACGGCATGTGTATGAGTCGTACGGCATGTGTACGAGTCGTACGGCATGTGTACGAGTCGTACGGTTCATGGTTTCAGCCTTGCAATATGTACGGATCGCGATGATTCAGACCGATTCACGGAATACAGATCGTACTACGCGACTCGGACGGACGGGTACGATTCGTACGGAGAGGGCTCCGGATACAAATCGTACGGACGTTTTTTTTCCCAAATCGGAATTGACCCCGTAATAGGACACTTTCCCCCAAAAAATAATAACAACGAGAGTCTTGGAAAAGATAGAGACCATTTACTGGGAGTTCTAGAGCGTCCCAAAGAAGCAACCTATTGGCTCACGTGATTTCTTTACAAACACTAGCCTCACTGTTGTGTTCTGCAGGTTTGAAGCCAAGTGGGTTGGTAGTTCGTTAGACTGAGTTTATAGACACAGGAGTTTTTAGCAGTCCTCACAGCTAGAAATCCCTTTCTGGGCATAAAGGTTGCCTTTGGGTTCTGGCCTCTAAGGAGGCTGAAGAAGTGGCAGTATGAGCAAATTACCAATTACAGGCTTTTTACCAATGGCTTGTAATTTTCAGTGGTGTTGTCTGTGATTTGCAACAATAAAATGTGGCATATTTACAAAGGGATTGTGCCACCGGAACGTCACTTTTACTGACATTCTGGTGGCGCAATGGCCTGCACCAAATTTACAAAGTAGCATTAAGCCACTTTTTGTGGCTTAATGCCGCTTTGTAAATATGGTGCCCTGTCACACAGGTGTCTGCGTGAAAGGGGCATGCAATGGGTACTGCTGTGGACGTTCCACTCCAAAACCCATTGCTTTTTGACACTGCCCCAGATTTACAAGGATCTGTAAATCTAAGGCAGCACCAAAAACTAACGCCATGCAGTAGCAGGCCTCGCGAAATTTGCCACAGTAACGTGCTCCGCCATTTCCTTGTAAATATGCCGCTAACTTTCAGTCATATAAAAATCAGACACAGTGACTGATCAGTATGAACGCAAAGAAAAGTCCTGCCTACATAAATCAGATTAAAGACTGTCATAGATTCTGTTTAGATGGAAATTAACAAAATATTTGTAAGATATCTGAGTATAAAGTCAGCAAGTGGATAGACATAAAGTCTGTCTCTAGAGAATAGGCAAAAGGCTCTTACACAATTCTTGCAAAAGGCAAATCTTTAGCTTCATAGGAGTAAAGAATCAAGCCCTCTACATAACTTGAGGTGGGGATCACTGATACAATAACGACAACAAAATTATCTTGTGACAAAAATAGTGTGTCAAAAATATTGTTTAAAAAAAATATTGTTTCCCTATACTTATAATAGTAAGTACAAAAATATCGAAAATAAAATATCGTTTCACACAAATATCATTATAAAACATACAAAAATATAGTTTTTATACTTTAAAATAGTAAATCTTAACGTATGTAACATTAATAGAAATATAACATTAATACAATGTAAATTAAATACATGTAATATATACTTATATAAACACACATATATGAGGCATACAACGTCTTGGAAGCTGCTAAGCAAAGACGAGACAAACCCTTTACTGGTGCTTAATTCTTTATTGGAGCCCAAACACCAAGTCGACCATGACGCGTTTCAGCCCGCGAAGGGCCTTGATCACATATATATATATATATATATTTGTGTGTGCATTATATATATATTTATAATGTAATACTATAATTAATAATATATATTTTACATTATAGTACACTTTTTTGTTATGTTTTTAATTTGCTACTGTAAAAACATATATATCTATAAACACACCCTGTGGCTCATTTTAATTTGGTGAATTAAGTCTTGTTTAATCCTGAGAGTCCCTGGGTCCAACTAGTCCACCATGTACCTCCAGAAAGCACCACAGAACTGCGTTGCAGAGAGGTGGTCTGAGGCCATGCCCCATTTTACACCTCTCTGCTATGCAAGTCTGTGGCACTTACTGGACATACCTGGAGGGTTAGTTGCCCCCCAGCGACCCTCAGGATTCAAGGGGACTTTATCCCCCAACTTAAAACGCCTACAGGTCGTGTTTGCACACATGCCATCTCAGCCCCCCCCTCCCTTCACCAGTGTGCAAATGCACCCCGTGGCACGTTTTAAGAGGTAGTTTTAATCCCCTGCCCAATTATATACTAGGAGCTTACAGAGGAGGTCATGCTAATCACAGGGGGACCCCAACACATAGTGTTCCCTAGTGTATTTATGTGTTTTCACTGTATTCTAAGTGTCTTTTAACATAGCACTGGCTCTAGGACTGGTTAGTCAGACTCAGTTACCACAGTACCCGTCTGAAAAAGTTGAGGGTACAGGATGATTTTGCAACAAGGCTTCTTTCTGCTCCTCTGTTTGTTCTTTCTGCACGACTTGCTTCTTCCTGCGCTTAGCTTCGTCTTTGAGGACTTCTGTTGCTTCTTTCTGCATTTCTTTTGCTTCTTTCTGTGCGGTTTTTCTTCTTTCTTCACATGTCCTACCTCTGTAGGCATAGTTAGAAACTAGCATTTAAAAACCCTTTGAAATTCACTAAAAAACCATAGGTTTCAGGCACGTTATAGTTAGGAATTAGCATTTAAAAAACCTTAGAAATTCACTGAAAAAACCATAGGTTTCAGGGGCGTTATAGTTAGCTGGACATTTCACTCATACAAAATCATTGAAATTAGCCCGTTATAGTTAATTCAGCTAACTATAACTCGTGCACTGCTGATGACGTCACATATTACATCACTCATGACATGGTCAGTGACATCACTCATGACATCACTGAAGACATCTCAAATGACATCACTGATGACATCACTGATGACCTCATCCTCGTGATAGAGTGGCAGACCTCCTCTAAAACTAATATAATTTTTGATACACACATTCAAAAATTGAAACAAAAATTTTCAAAAAAATGGACATACCAGACTCTATGGTTTTTTTCAGTGAATTTCAAAGATTTTTTAAATGCTAGTTTCTAACTATGCCTACAGAGGTAGGACATGTGAATTTCTTGGGAACTACAGAACAGATTTACACTATTTAACAAAAAGGGATCTTTCTGAACCAAGGGCTACCATTTTGGTGTAATTCCGTTCAGCAGTTCAGGCTGTAGTCATGTATAAAGTTTCCAATAGGAAATTGCATGGGGAAAACACGTTTGGGACCCCCCTGTTTTGTCGGCCCCCACTTGACCAATCACCCTGAAACTTTCAAGATAGGAGCGGACCGGAGCAGGCCATAAGTTTTGAAAATTTCGCAAAGATTCATCAACCAGCGCCAAAGTTATTGCAAATAGAATGTTGCAAATTTTCTATGGAAATAGGTCCTAACTATAATATATATATATATACATATATATATATATATATATATTTCATGTGTTTGTTTGTTTTACAAAGCATACACATCGCGATGTACGTATTCATTATTTTATTTTATGCCATCATGTCGATTTGTGCCTTTCATCCCTTTTTTTATGGGTGATAGAGCTTTTAATTCACTATATATTGTAACACCTACTTTGGGCGTGTCATGTGACCAAGCTCCACCTGTGGAGCGAAACGCGCCGAGGAGAGCGTTTGCTCTGCACTTGCTAAAATAAACTACCACTGCTGACACATTGGATGGTGTGATGGCGCTTTATTACAAAGTTTGATCTGTAAGAGGAGAAGAGGTCTGCGCCTGCTTTGTTACCGCATTGACAGCGGTCAGGATTGCTAAAGATATATATATATTTATATATATTCATCAGCAAGCTTGTTGTACGGAAATCCTACAAGCACGAGCCATACCGATCCAAGTAGCTAAATAAGTATTTATTTACGGGCACAAAAAAAAAGACGCGTTTCGAGCCGACTGGCTCTTGGTCACATATATCTATATTAGGCCTGGGTGGTAAATTCCGTTATGTTTGCGGAATTTGCGCAATTTGGGTAATTTCGCGTTCCGTGGAGAACGCGAAATTGCCCAAAATTCTGCTTTCCGCGTCTTCGCGAAATTTTTTGCTTGTTCGCTTTTTCAAATGCGTGTGTGCAAGATATTTCCCCCCGAGCACGCAAACTGCGATTGCGAACAATAAAAAAAGTATCGTGAACAAGCAATTTTGCGTGTTCGCAGAAATTCTGCGTGTTCGGGGTGATTGTTTACCGTTTCGCGAAGATTTGTGTAACGCTATTACTCAAATTGCGCCCACCCCTAATCTATCTATCTATCTATCTATCTATCTATCTATCTATCTATCTATCTATCTATCTATCTATCTATCTATCTATCTATCTATCTATATATATATATATCTCTCTCTCTCTCTCTCTATATATATATATATATATATATATATATATATATCTCTCTCTCTATATATATATATATATATATATATATATCCCAAACAAGTTTGCCTACAAATGACACAGCCCACAGCAGGTAGGTTTACGTCTGCATATCATGCGTTCAAAGTCCAGCCCAACGCGTTTCGTGCTTCAGGAGCACTTCATCATTGGCTAATGGCTTGATGAATGAATGGCTTCTCCGGCAGTTTACAAATAACACTTCCTATATTCTTCCTTTCCCGCCCATGTGGGCGTTGCCACTCCTGTGGCCTGATGGTAGATGAAGTGTTACCACTTTTCCTCAAGTGAGTTGCCGTGTAGTCACTCAAATTCTATACATTATTCCTCAGTGGGTTGCAAGAACACTTCTTGCGTGTTTAAGCTGCTGCTTGTTTTCTTCATCCGCATTACCTGCCCCGTAACGCTTCCATGTCATGTGACATTTCAACCGGACTGCAACACAGTGGGGCTCTTCTCGCGGCTCAGGCGGTGCCAAAACAAATCCCAAACAAGTTTGCCTGGGAATGAGAGAGCCCACAGCAGGTAGGTTTACATCTGCATATCTTTAATGGAGAAAAGCAGCAAAAACTGGCAGGATGCCTTGCCCTGCGTTCAAAGTCCTGCCCGATGCATTTCGTGCTTCAGAAGCACTTCATCATGGGCTAATGGCTTGATGAATGGATGGCTTCTCTGACAGTTTACAAATAACACTTCCAATATTCTTCCTGTCCTGCCCATGTGGGCGTTGCCACTCCTGTGGCCTGATTGTAGATGAAGTTTTACCACTTTTCCTTAAGTGAGTTTCTGTGTAGTCACTCAAATTGTATACATTATTCCTCAGTGGATTGCAAGAACACTTCTGGCGTGTTTAACCTGCTGCTTGCTTTCTTCATCCGCATTACCTGCCCTGTAACGCTTCCATGTCATGTGACATTTCAACCGGACTGCAACACAGCGGGGCTCCTCTCGCGGCACAGGCGGTGCCGCAACAAATCCAAAATAAGTCTGCCTGCGAATGAGAGCCTACAGTAGGTAGGTTTACATCTGTATATCTTTAATGGAGAAAAGCAACAAAAACCGTCAGGGTGCCTTGCTCTGCGCTCAAAGTCCTGCCTGGCGCGTTTCGTGCTTCAGGAGCACTCATCATGGGCTAATGGCTTTATTAATAAATGACTTCTCCGGCAGTGTACAAATACCACTCCCAATATTCTTCCTGTCCCGCCCATGTGGGCGTGGCCACTCCTGTGGCCTGATGGTAGATGAAGTGTTACCAGTTTTCCTCAGGTGAGTTGCCATGTAGTCACTCAAATTGTATACATTATTCCTAATCATCATCATGTCATCATCCAGTGAACGTGTGTCTTTCTGAAAAATAAATATTTTTTATATATGTATATGTTTTTTTGTAAAATTTATTGTATAACTGACTTATTAAGTGTATCTTAGTGAATACATGTATTAGCGAGTAATGTTTAAATATTTAAATATCTGTATCAGTGTCTCACTTTGTGTATAAGTGGTTGCATGGGTTGGTGAGTAGCTACATGAGTGTGTATATGGGTTATTAGTTGATTTTTTGTGTATCAGTATGAATGTCTGTATGGTTCGGTGGGGGATATTACTTAGCGCATATATGCATGAATGAGCGACTCACTGTTTGTATGTGTTTTGAAGACAGCATGTGTGCAGGACTGTCTTAATAGTGTCTTTATGAGTAAGTACATATGTTTTAAACTAGTATATGTGAGTATTGATGTATATAAGTGAGTATATATGAGAGTGAGAGATTGGAAGAGTTCCTGTATAAATAAGTATGTGTTTCTATAAGTGATTGTTTAAGAGAGTAAGTAGGTGTACGTTTCTGTAGAAGAAAGTGTAGTGGTGTGTGTATAGCTGTATATGGATGTTTGATAGTTTATTTGCATGTGTGAGTATATGTGTGAGTAACCCTATGTATGAGTGTAGGTGTGTAACAGGATGTATAGGTGTATGAGTACATATGATGAGTGAGTACATGTATGAGTGACTATATAGAACTGTTGGTGAATGAGTGGATGTGTATGTAGATTTTGGAATTACTGAATAGGTTGTTCTAACTGGTATTTGTATCTCTATTGTTTTGAAAATGTTAGTTTCTATTTTTCAATGTGTGTATCAAAGGTAATATTAGGGTGAGAGGAGGTCTGCCACTGTTTCACAAGGATGATGTCATCAGTGATATCATCAGTGATGTCATTTGAGATGTTATGAGTGATGTCATGCGTGATGTCACTGACCATGTCATGAGTGATGTAATATGTGACGTCATCAGCAGTGGATTGCAGGCGCGCGAGTTATAGTTAGCTGAACTAACTATAACGGGGGAATTTCAATGGTTTTGTATGAGTGAAATGTCCAGCTAACTATAGCACCCCTGAAACCTATGGCTTTTTCAGTCAATTTCTAAGGTTTTTTAAATGCTAATTCCTAACTATAACGTGCCTGAAACCTACGTTGTTTTAGTGAATTTCAGAGGTTTTTTAAAATGCTAATTCCTAACTATAACTTGTCTGAAAACTATGGTTTTTTCGGTGTATTTCTACGGTTTTTTATATGCCAATTCCTAACTATAACGTTCCTGAAACCTATGTTTTTTTCAGTGAATTTCAAAGGTTTTTTTAAATGCTAATTCATAACTATAACTTGTCTGAAACCTATGGTTTTTTCAGTGAATTTCAAAAGTTTTTTAAATGCTAATTCATAACTATAACTTGTCTGAAACCTATGGTTTTTTCAGTGAATTTCAAAGTTTTTTTAAATGCTAATTCCTAACTATAACATGTAAATGACAATTTTTAAATGTATTAATTGTTATTTTTATTTTTTTAATACTGATTTTCTACATTTTTTATACAATTTATTTTTAGATATTTCATTATTTTAAATTACATTATAATTACATTATACATTACATTACAAAATATACTTTCTCCAAATGAATTACTTTAGTTTAAATACTTTGTAAATAGGCAATAGTCTTCTAAGTACAGTAGTTACAGTTGTTGTAATGTGCAACACAATTTCAGACACAATGCAACATTGAGGTCAATGTGAATTTTTTGTTAAATGCAATTAGTTACTTTTTGGATTACTTTTCTAACCACAGAACTGGATCCTAGATTCAGTCCTGGGACATCTCCTGTAAACAGTTGAGTAAAAGCGTTTTGGTTACAGTAGTGATTCTTAAGGAATATTATTGTATTTTAAAAGTTGACACTTAGAAACTTTTTCACATAGAATCACCAATGTTATCCTATGGGAGGAAATTCACTTAGCAGGTAAGTAGAGTTAATGTTACTTTTTCTTACTCAGTGGTGGCTCCTGGATCCAGCACGGGCGCATCTCCTGTAAACGGTTGAAAGAATGCGTTTCAGTCAAAAAGGCGATTTTTAAAGAATATTTTTAGTTTGTGAAAATAGACACTTAGAAACTTTTCTGGTGAAAACCAGACAATAGATTCCTATATAAGGAAATAGACACTTAGAAACTTTTCTGGTGAAAACCAGACAATAGATTCTTATATAAGGAAATACAAGTTACTGGTAAGTACGGTTAGAATTTCTTTTCAGGATCAGTACTGGGCTCAAAGAAGCAGTAATGAGGTCACTCCTGATAACTGGTGAGTAAATCGGAATTCGTACTTCTGCTGATTTTATTGGAATTTTATAAAGTTCAAAAACTCCACACTTAGAAGAATTTCCAAATGAAACCAGTCAATGTTAGCCTATGTAAGGAAATTCAAGTTACTGGTAAGTATTGTTAGAATTACTTTTTAGTATCAGTACTTGCCTCAAAGATGCAGCACTGAGGTCTCTCCTGATAACAGGTCAGTAAATCGGAATTCGTTCTTCGGCTGATTTTAGGGGAATATTTTAAAGTTCCAAAACTCCACACTTAAGAAGAATTTCCAAGTGAAACCAGTCAATGTTAGCCTATGGGAGGAAATTCAAGTTAATGTGAGTACGGTTAGAATTACTTTTCAGGATCAGTAGTGGCCTGACAGATGCAGCACTGAGTTCTCTCCTGATAACAGGTGAGTAAATCTGAATTCGCGCCTCCTCAGGGGGCGCATTTGCAGAGTGCTGCATGAAGGGGGCGCGGCCTCCGGTGCGATGCCAGTGTTTTGGTTTTTTTTTAAGAAGGGGGTTGTGCAGCCCCCCTTCTTTTTCTATTTTTTTGCCCTGGGATCCCCATCCCCCAGGCCTTGCCCCCTAATTTATTTATTTTTAATCACAGGCACAACACGATTCAATCTTTCCTTTTTATCCAACCAGGCAATCAGAACAATTTTTTATATATGTTTCAAGGGCCATTTATATAATTGCTGTGTGGTGTATAAATACCGGTGGAAAAATGACAGTGTTTTGCGCTGTTTTCTTTGATCAAGTTTGTAGGTGACATACTTCTTAGTACTACTATTCACTTATAATGTGGTGTTTACTTTCATGATGGGGAGGTGTGGTTGCGCAGCAAAAAAATCAGTCTAGGTTTGAAACAGTTTTTATTAAGCAAATCCAAATAAACTTTCTTCAGAAACTGTCGCAGTATATATGAAAGTAGTGACAATTAAAAATGGAATTTCAAAAAATATCAGTTAAGCGTGGCTATATAGTTCATTTTTGTGCTACAGTTTGTAAAAGTGTTGCCCCACATTCTTGTTGATGTAAGAGGGCATCAGTTACTTTTAGATAAAGTAAAATAGAAGTGCTACAACAAACACTCCCGCACTACATTATCTCAGATCAAGAGAACAAGTAAAACAGTAAAATCTAAATTGTTTCATATTACATAGAAATGCATGCATTATTATTTTTAAAACTTGTATTCTGTACAATTCAGAAACATGCTGTCGTAGTGTTTACAAGTTGCAGACTGTTCCGCTAATAAATCATATACTCACCAAAGAATTTATAGAATGTTACTCTTATAATATATAGTACAGATCCTATATATTCTTTAGGGAGAAGGTGAATAGGAATCGCAAATAAGAATAGAAATTAGAAAATACCATTCACAAATATAGGGTTTATTAAATATTTAAAGTAACAATGTATGCATGATAGCTATATTTTAATATATATAAAAATATCTGATCAAGTTTTTATAAATATTTGATAATTATATTACAGATGGCGCTGAAAAATCTCCCATTCCTTTTCTGTAGCAATAGGACAATCTATTATAATATAATGATTGATACCATTGTAACAGTAAAAAGAAAAGGAAAATTAAGTTATGTATTTAACAGAACATCCATAATGAAATAGTTTTGAGTGGTAATTATTTACACAACTTCTTTTCTCTGGGAGGTGAAAAAATTAGATCTTCGTGGCGACGGGTCATAAACTCCTCTGAGATCATGACGTTGAGAATAATAATAATATGTATATATTCTCACATCATATGATCACAAGGGGAAAATAGACTGAAAGCCACAAGCCAGTAATGTTGCTTACTTATCGTTACTGTTTGTGACGACGGATTGTGAATTCCGCTAGGATCACTAAGACTGTCAATGGTATAATATACATATTGACAGTATGTGATCTCTAGCGGAAAACATAATAACAAGTGTATCATTGTCACATTGATTGTAAATGTTTAGGGTTTGCGTCGACGGGTTAGCAATACCTCTCGAGCGAAGTACAGCATCAATATTATAATATAAAAAGTCACTATATATAAGGTAAAAGCAGCCAGAAAAGGAGTAATATTTGTTATAATATATCTGTTTCTAAGAATAAGCTGCTGACGTTACAGAGAAAAAGGGAAAAACATGCAATAACATTTTTTTCTACATATAAATGTTTAAATATTGACAAATAGTCACAATTTATAACTAAGTACTATGCCTATGCCATCTTGAAACAACTTACAACTCCGGAATATGTTTGTTGATGCAAAAAGAGAATCGATGCTAGAGAACGGAACCTGCAACAGAGATTGGCATTTCAGAAATAACTTGGGAAAACAAAACTAATTGCACAGTATTGTGATTTATATAGTTTTTTGTTTAGTAGTCTATTGATGGAAATTGTGGCTATGTAGATGGCACGTTTTGCAGTTTACACGTGCTCACATTTTACCTGTTTTTCATCTGCACGTGTTTGGAAATGTTTCAAACTGTGAAGCTGTAAAGGTTTCGATTTTGATAGTGATACTTATAAGGTATTATTATCTACATACGTTGGAGAGTTTAAAAAGTGTTACTCAGTAAAAATGTGTTCTTTGCATTTTCATGAATAAAAGCATCTAAATAGAAGACATATAAAAAATATCGTTATCATTAGAAGAAAAAAAAGGTTTAATATTTGTTATTTTTATGGTTCTTAATTTAAAAAATGCTAGCATTTGTAGATCGTAATCCTACCCTCAGAAAGGTGTGCTGGCCCTTGGGGCTTTGGGAAGGTTATTCAATAATAAATGCCCTTTTCTATGCACCTGTAGACTTGGCTTTTAAACTTTCAATTCTCTAGTCTGTATATTTACACTTCCTCAAAACATTTTGGTACTGCTATTTTAGTATTGCAGTGAGCCATTCAGCAGTATGTGTTTATGTATACACTGTTCTAAAAGTGAAGCTGCTGTACATTTTGCCAGACACTCTCCTTGCAGAATTTTAATAATTCAGCCAGTACCCAGGTAGTCATGGTGCAAAGTGAGCCTTAGGGCATGGACTGCTTCAAAGTCCTATACACTATGCATGCAGTCTTGCATGCATGGGAAACTTGTCTTTTATAGCTTTTATTATCCTGTCTATGTTCTTACACTTCCAGCAAACTCTTTGTGATTGCTGATTCAGTATTGTAGTGAAGTATTCAGCAGAATGCCCTTATTTATGCACTGTGCTAAAAATGAAGCTCTTCCAAATTAAGACAGACACTCTCGTTGCAGAACTGTAATTATCCAGTCAGCATTCAAGTAATCATGGTGCAAAGTAGGCCTTAGGCCATGTACTGTGTTAAACCTGTATAGAGTATGCATGCACTCTTCTATGTAGGTGCACATTTGGTTTTTATACATCTAATTGTCCAGTCTGTATCATTAGACTTTCACAATCACTCTCACTCTACTGTTTCAATATTGTGGTGAGCCATTCAGCAGTATTTCCTTATATATGTACTGTGGTAAAACTGAAGCTCTTATAAATTCAGTCATGCACTCTCTTTGCAGAACTGTAATCATGCAGTCAGTACCCAAGTAATTATGGAGCAAAGTAGGCCTTAGTATATGGACTGCTTCAAACTCCTATTTACTATGCATGTACTGTATCATGCACCTGCAAATTTACCTTTTATATTTTGAATTCCCCAGTCTCTATTCTTACACTTCCAGCAAACACTCTGTCATTCCTGTTATAGTTTTGTAGTGACTCATTGATCAGTGTGTAGTAATCCATTCACTACATTGAAACAGTAATCAGTAGATATACAATAAGTGGTACATATCCAGAGATATGTCAGTTATTGTGCACTGTGATATCAGCACAATGGATGCACGGTATTTACAATGTAGTGTATTATGGAGCAAAAAACGGCACAGATATGTGATGTATTTGTGTTGTGAAGGTGGTGCATTGCTTGACTTGCGTTCCAAGTGCAAGGCAGCTCCAACAATTCTCTTGGGGTTCTATGTTCACAAAGCTGTGTCAATCCTTACACCTGTTTCAAGCAGGTGCAGGGTTTTGATGTAGCATAGGACTAAAAGTGACTGAATAAAATATTATAGATTTCACTCAGTCACTTTTAGGAGGTGTTCCTATGCTAGAACACTTGCACTCCCTACCCCCACTCTCTTTGCAGGAAAGTCTCTTTCTGGCACAGGGCTTTAGAATATGATGCACCTTCCATATGCATCACATTGTAAATATCAGGTACTATGGTACATCTTTTGCAACAACGCTGCATCACAAAAGTGACAGAAAAGATGTGTAAAAGAGGTACAAGAGGGTTGTAAATTCGGTCCTAACACATACAAATTCACCCAGGCAGTTTCACTAGCAGTGCAAATTGAAGTATAGACTTCTAACATATTTTTATGGATGTGTTTCATTGAAATGCTTCGGAGGTACTACAGTATAGTATAGGTAAACACCTTATACATTTATGCTGTAGCACTCTCTTATAGTTTTGCACTTTCGCATTCACCATACACTACTAATTCATTCGTTCATTTATGCACTACACATTCATTCTGACAAAGTTTTACACACTAATATAGAAATATAGTTATTTTTAATGCCAGTGGAGTTTGTTCTGAAAAGAAGTGTTTTTTTTTCTTTTTAGCTTTCTATTTTTTGGGGTTTTTTTCAGGAAGTTTTTAGTTGGTTTTTTTTTAAACCAAAAAATGAAACTGGAAACAAAAAAACTGTGGAACAGGAAGAAAAAAGAAAAAAAAAATATTATTGTTTTGGGCAATGGTGCTCTTCTTTGCTCTTCACAATGAGGTGAATAGACTGCTCACCGTAACAAAGGAGTTCTCTGCAAAATTTACAATGAATTGTAAGATTTGCAAACTGAGGCACAATATTAGGATGCGGACAGTTCGGAGGAGGTGGTGGTGCTTTTGAGGTAGAAGGAACTGCAGGTTGAGGGTTTTCCTGGAACCTTTGTGTTGTCATCCTTCCATAATTATTTGGATGCAAATTTTTGACATGGTGAACCATTGAGGCTGTCCCGAAAGAGTACTTTTTAGAGAGGTCAGCCCTGGAAAGTGTAACCTCACAGATCTTGTATGTTACTTTCGGTACATTCACCTTTTTCTGTCCCTGCGGAAATGAAGAAAACTTCCAAATGAAAGCTTCTTTTCTCTTTTTCTGAGGTGGCTTAGTAACAAAATGTTTCTTAGAGGAATGTACTGATGAAGTCTCTAAAAGAGCAGCCATTGTAGAGTTTGGTTGTAAAACACTACAGCTCCACAGAATAGATATTTTTCCTGGGAAAGTCGAAGTAAGATAATCAAAATGAGAGGGGTCTTTCAACAGTTGGAATAGGAAGTATTATGAACTAATCAAAACTCACCTTTTATGGTCAGATGACTTTGCGTACGCTTACAGTGCTCTTACGGTGCTCTTTGCGTACCTTTGCGATTTGCGTAATTGCTTTTAAAAGTAATAATCGCTTATTAAAAGTTAAAAAAAAGTATTTTCATGATTGTCCTAGATACTGTCTTCCCTTAATATGTACATTAAATACATAAATATATGTTTTTGAACAATTAGAAACTTTTGCGCCGTACGCTTACGGGGCGCCGCATATGATGTCACGCAGAAGTGTTGATGCGATGCGCAAGGTCAAAGCGTATCCGTAACGAGTGAGTGGCTATGCGCAGAGGTCCATTTGCCACACAAAGTGTGGTGCGATCAGTTTACGCGTACGGTGCGATTACCCAAAACAATATGAAAAAGGAATTATACAGATTCTAATTGTAAAAAATTGTAAAAATTATATAAAAAAAATTGGGATTTCGTTTTGTTATTATTTTACATTAGGAATATGAAATATAATTTAAAAAATAAAATAAATATAAATATTTTTCATAAAAATGTAAGAAATTAGTATAAAAAGAAAGAAATGTAATAATTTATACACTTAAAAATTATCATTTACTAAACCTTTGAAATTCACTGAAAAAACCATAGGTTTCAGCCACGTTATAGGTAGGAATTAGCATTTAAAAAACCTTGCAAATTCACTGAAAAAACCATAGGTTTCACACATGTTATAGTTAGCTGGAGATTTCACTCATACAAAACCATTGAAATTCCCCCGTTATAGTTAGTTCAGCTAACTATAACTCGCGTGCCCGCAATGCACTGCTGATGACATCACATACTACATCACTCATGACATGGTCAGTGACATCACTCATGACATCACTGATGACATCTCAAACTGATCCCCCACCAAACCATACAGACACTCATTCTAATACTCATGTAGCTACTCACTAACCCATGCAGCCACTTATACACAAAGTGAGACACTGATACAGATATTTACATATTTAAACATTACTCGCTAATACATGTATTCACTAAAGTATACTTAATAAGTCAGTTATACAATCAATTTTACAAAAAAAATACATTTAGACACTTATTTACCCATTTATTCTTCCATCAACCTTTAGATATACATATATAAAAAACAATTATTTTCCAGAAAGACACATATTCACTGGATGATGTCATCAGTGATGTCAATTGAGATGTCATCAGTGATGTCATGAGTGATGTCACTGACCATGACATGAGTAAAGATACATGAAAGATAATCTTAGGTACTATACCTTGATTAATACGAATAATGTACGATCTTATATGACAAAATGTGGCAAATAGGTAAACAATGCAACAGCACTAATGTGAATTCTAACACTGTTTTAATAGGTACTATACCTTTAAAGTTTATGCAGATTAACAAATAACAAGTGTAATTGCATTAACAAACGGGCCACAAAATGTTATCTCAAACTAAGATAGATAACTGTCACAAAAGGTGCCATTTCATTGCATGTATATATATGGACTACAAATCCCAGAAATCTAAGGAAAAGGTTTCCAATGCAAAGCCTTTTTAACCAGAGAAAAAAGTAGTGCCACCTACCGTGAGAAGGGGCGTGTGCCCGAAACACCTCGGTGTGACAGACTTAACTTGCTGTGGAGTTTGCCAAATAAATGAAGTTATTACAGTTCCTGAATATATATATATATAAAACCTACTGGCGGTCGCCAGTAGATAGTTATAGTTAGGACCTCTTTCCATAGGAAATCTGCAACATTCTATTAGGAATAACTTTGGCGCCCGTTGACGAATCTTCGCAAAATTTTCAAAACTGATGGGGCGCTCCGGTCTGCTCTTATCCTAAAAGTCTTGGTGTGATTCATGAAGCGGGGGCTGAGAAAAAAGGGGGGCCCCAAAACGTGTTTTCCCCATGCAATTTTTCCTTAGGAACCGTTCATCATAGATACAGCCCGAACAGCTGAACGGAATTACACCAAATTTGGCAAAGTGGTAGTCCTTGGTTCAGACTCATGCCTTTTGCTTAAATGGTGTAAATCTGTTCAGTAGTTCCTGAGAAAATTACAATAAAAAATACATATATATCCATGACCTTGGTAGATCCGTGCATCTTGCGCGCACTCTAAACGGACCGTCCCGATCACGCGCTCAATGTTAATTGGCTGTCAAGTAGTTGTTAACATTCGAAACCAGGAATTGTTGGTGACCATTTTGTGCTTCGGTAGAAGCGAGGATCTAGAAAATAGTGGGACAAGTGTTCAAAACGTATAAACGGGGCATGTAAGAAATATTTTGATTATCTAGACCTGCTTAGGGGGGCCCACAAGGACCCCTAGGGTGGGGGGGAAAAACAGAGACATGTGCGTTGGTTTCATGGATCCACCATAATAAAAATAAAAATGAAGCAAGGGCTTCTGTGCTTGTTTAAGCACTAGCTACCTGGGAGGGCCAAATCCCTGGGTCTAAAATCTAACATTTGATGATGGTCTAGAAGGCCCTGTGGCCCAGGGACTGTCATTCCTTGGTGTTACAAAATAAATGGGTGAGGAATCTCAAAGGTTCGTCTAAGGATTACCACCCTCTGGGGCTTTTTATATTTTGAGAGGGGGTTTGTGTGGTCTCCATTCTGGAGCAGTTGAAAGCCTTGGGGAACACCACCTCCTAGGATTGGCTCCTGCTGTGTCTCGGGGTGTCTACCCCTGGGACACTGCTGTTTGGTACGGCAGGGCGGGAGTCGAGGTTCCAGCTGTGTCATAGCAAACTTGAGGACATATTAACAAGTGCCATTTCGCCGCAATTTTTGTAAAAAAGCCAAAAATGCTGTGAACATTATATCGTCCTATTTACTAGATGATGCTAAGATGCATTAATGCTTGTTAGCAGCCGGTTTGGTAAGGGCTCGCCTTGTATCTCCAATGAGTTGCAATGTAGGTGTTCTCAGTGGGGAGGGAGGTGTTTCTTTGAGAATATAAAAAGGAAGAGTGAGGTATGACAATAGCGTTGTATTTACAAGGCGGCTCTGGATTTGAGGACCAATAGGAAAACTCTCATTAATTGCGGTTTATGTCGGTTCCTAACATCTGTTCTGAAGTAGACTTAAGCTGTTTAGTATGTGAAGTGGATTGATATGTTAAGTCAACAGTCTTATATTAACAAGCTTTTCACTTGCGAACATAAATTATCGGTGTATTTCTCGCGATATTGGGGTCATATTTACAAGGACAGGGTTACAATTACCGTCGCTTGAGCATTAGGAAAGTGTTGTAAAGCGGCCATAATGGCTTAATAATAGGCTTTTGAGAATTTGTGAGACTTCCAATGGAAGCCTAGGTTTACCCCAGAACATGTTAACACTGTCTTTGATAATATGCTCCCAGGTTTGCTATGGCAGAGCGAGAGCCTCGGCTCTCACTCGTGCATAGCAGACAGCAATGTTAAAAAAAAATCCGGTAAGATAACAAAGGATTTTGAAGTACATTATCGCCATTTTAGTTGTACTTTGCTGCCGTTAAAGCAGCGACAATTTTAACGCCGTCCTTGTAAATATGCCCATAAGTTTTGTAATGTCGACAATCCCGTCTCCCATTTAAATAGGCACAAAGTATTTAGTGAAGTGCACACTGTGTATCGTGAAGCAACACTGTCTAATTGTGTACTTCTTTTGCTCGTAACGTACATAGGTGCAGATTTACAAGTTCCTTGCGTCACTATTGCATCACTTTTAACATGGGAAAAGTAATGAGAAAAGGGTGCAAGGGGCTTGTAAATCTGCTACACAGTGTTCTGTCTTAGTTTGCTTTCCTTTCTGTCAAGTGGAGGATCCTGGGTAAATATAACGGTTTCTCTACAGCCAGTACCTTTGAACCCTACCCCCAAACTGCTTACTGCCTGTTACCTGTTACCATAGTAACAGTTCATGGAACACTTAAGTGAGCACACAGGTTACAAGTTCACCACACAATGTTGCTAATCCAAACAGTTACTGAGCTGGAGTTTTTAAAATTTTCCATAGAAACCGTTAATCCCAGGTACAGACTCTGGTAAAGAGCTGGTAAAGAGTTAACCTCAGTGTTATACTTCTAGTTATAAATATTATTTCTATTTTAATTGTTTAATGTTTTATAAGCATATGATTATCACACTAAATAATAGTGAAATGTTGTCAGAAAAACAAGACATATATACTTTTTTTCTATTAACTTTTATTAAAACAACAACAAATAACTAGAAAAGTAACTTTAAAATAACAATATAATAAACTAGAAACATAACTTTAACATAACAATATAATAAACAAAATATTGGATGGACTCCAATGCAAGGAGGGTAGGTAACCTGCAAAACAAAAATGAAAATAAGTGTTTAAAATTAGATTGATGTGACTGAATGAGGCCAAAGAACACAAATTAAGGTAACACTTGGCAATATTTGTTCATTTGCATTTGTCTGTAGTGTGCCTGATACATTCCGCCTCTCTTATAGGCCAGCGTTCAAGAGGTGTCTTTATGGAAGTGCCTACTGTGTCAGATTTACAGTATGAACCAACATGTCTTTAAAATGAATCAGAGATGAGACAGAATTAGGTGAGAGATCACGTCATTATGCACTACAATATTCTTTATGTGGAACGCATTTAATCAGAGGTATTGTTTATCTAAGCCGCTCTGCTTACCTTGCGTAAAAACTGTGGCGAACAGAGTTCACAACTTGAACTCAGCTTGGGTTCTACACTGCAGACTGTATTAAATTCAGCCATGATTTTTTTATCGGCAGAGTGTTCAGCAGCGTCTATAACTTTAAAAGAGAAATAAAAACAATGTGAGAGAGAGAAAGAGAGAAAAAAACAACATTAAAAGTGTGAGAGAAAGTAAGAGATGGAGCAGTTATTACTGGAGAAAATCTTTGTAGCTCACCGTTTTGCCTCCGTTGTTGTCACGGTCCAACCACTCCTCGGGATCAGGGTGATGCTAATATAGTTCCACCTCCAGCTTCCCCCGCACTCTGAATGTAAAAGACACAGAGCACGATAGTAAGCAGGTGAGGGATAAAATGCCTGGGCGGGAACCTCTGGAGAAGGGATGCCTGTTGAAACAAAAACCATACATTAATGCCAGTCCCTCTTTCTTCTCCTATCTATATCTCAATGAGAACCACCCCTACCTGATACTTCTCAGACTTTGGCGCCCTTCGCAATTGCGACCTGCTAGGATGAGATACCTTCTCTCATATGCGAATCAGGTTTCCTAAAGAGAACAAACCATCTGTTAAACTGCTCTTCCCATTCCCTTCTAATCAGTACCCCCCTACTGGCCACACATACATACCATGGGGTTTTGTTCCCTTGTACAATACTGAAGATAAGGAAGCAACTAGTTCTCCAGTTCTCAAGAATAGAAGTGCAAAAATAAAAATAGAAAAACAAAAACAAAATGTAACACTTCAAATATAGACACCCAGTTCGTAGTTCCAGAAAAGACGTAGAACAGACCACACTGCCCTCAGTATCTCAATACACAGTTGATCTACTTTTACCAGTTCTAATGTCACCACAAAGATACTAGCGTTACTCTGGGAAAGAATCAATAGGAACGATGCTCTCTTACCAGAGATTCGTTGTGGTCGATTCCTCCTCACTATTCTGGACACGGAAGGGGGCAATCCTGCGTCTTCCGCCCCCTAAACCTCCACAAAGGTGGATTTCTCAACTTCAGAGGGAATACGGTCGACGAGAGGGGGCAATCCTGCGTCTCTCACGATGCGACCAAAAACACCTCTGAAAACTAAAGTAACAAAGGCCAGCAGAGAGGGTGCAAATCCCGCGTCTCTCACACTGGCAATAAAATACACTCCGACGCGAGAGGGGGAAATCCGGCGTCTCTCGCACCGGATCAAACAAAGAACTAGCACTCTGAAATGGGAGAACACTTCCAGTGGCTCCCTTTCGGACCGCAGCCACGCCGTAGGAATCCGGCGTCTTTCCAAACACCTCCGCAGCCGCGGGACACTTCTACAAGAACAAATGTCTGTTTTCCACTGGATACGATGCAAAACCAGGCGGCCATCAAACAATTTCCATACAAAGGACAAAATCACGTGCACCGCTCCCGGTGAGTCACGTACCTATATGGCCTCTCCCATTACTTCTGCCTGCAGGAGTTCTGGGAGATGTAGTCCCCAGCTGTTCTTTAGGCAGGCACATGTCGCATCCTGACAGTTGTGTGTTCAAGCATGTGCCGGTTCATATTGCACCCTCCAGTTTAGTGATCTGAAAAATAGTATAGAGTTAATATTAGCATAGTATATACAACTGCACAAGTATATTTTTGCTTTATGTCTTTGTACACTCAGGATACTGTATTTCTTCAACTTCCACTGCATTGTTCGATGTTTTTCTTCCAAAGTACTATACCGCATGCACTCCCACTGGATAGCGGTGAGTTCTCATTACTGCGTACCCAGACTGTTGCACCCCATTGACTCCCAGAGTCCGGAGGTGAGTGCTTCTTCTTGCGCACTCAGGGGCAGATTTATAAGCTCCTTGCGCCACATTTGCATCACTTTTCCCATGTTAAAAGTGATGCAAAAGTGGCGCAAGGGGCTTATAAATCTGCCTCTCAGACTGTTGCAACCTATCCACTCCCACTGCCCGGAGGTAATTGTACATTCATAAGAAGTCAAGCTGCTGCACACTACCCACTCCCTCCGCCCACAGGTGACTTCTTTTTGCTTCAGAAACAAGCTTCTTTGCCCACCTTGTGCCATTGGTGTGATTCAAAGAGGGTGCACCACGTGTTGAAGCAGCCTTCTCAGACGGTGTTGCAATTGCCACACATCATCTCAGATCCCTCGAAAGTTGAGCTTTGGCGGTGTTGGGGGGCATGCCAATCTGTGAAACACAATCTGTAAGATAAAAAGGAAGTTAATATTGTGTGTCATTTCTTTATTAAATGAGTGAGGAAGGAAAAGAGTGTCTGAAAAGAATATTCGCCGCTCACCTTTCTGTCACCGGTGTGTCTTTCACCATGTGCCGGGACATAATGCACCCTGAAGCTTTACAGCTAGTAAAAGAAAGATTGGTAATTGGTACTATCTTAATGTGGAGTAGAATTACATCGCCCTTTCACACACCTTTCCTCCTGCACTTAAAAAACAACTATTTGTACATTTCCAACTTGTTTAATAGGCTTTGATGTTTGAAAAATTACTATAGTAGTAATGTTTTTTTATCCGGTTGTGAAAGCAAGTGGTGCGCAGTGATACACGTGCTTTCGATCATCACAAGCAACGGATATTTGACCGATCATAAAAGCTTTCCTGCTATTGGAAAAAAAATACAAATGCAATAAGATACGGTATATACGACTGCGTATGCCTAAATTGCTGCGTCGCCTTTTTGTATCCAGTCTGATGCACCCCATCTACTCCCTCTGCTGCGCACTCAGGCCTGACTGCTCATGTTTTTGTGGACAGGGCACCTTCGACATCATGCAGTCCCGCTCTGCCACCAAGAAGTCTCACATTTGGTGCTGAGTCTTGATATCTCTATGGCTAAGGACATACTTGTGTACCCATCTTCATCGCAGGTTGCTCACACGCTCAGTCATTGCAGTACCACTAACTCAGTGACCAAAAAGGCCATGCACGTTGTGGTGGCCCCCTGCTCTGTGGTTTGGGCCTACATGAGGCGTCCGAACCACTAGGAAGGGCCATCACAGTGCTTGCTATAGGAGCAACTCTAAAGTGGAGTAGAGCACGAGCGCCCGGTCTTTTTTATTGGTAGGGTCACATGTGTAGTGACGTGTGTGCTGAATGGGTGTGGTGTGGGTATATACCAGCCATGAGGGAGTGTGTGTGTGTGTCTTTCTGAAAAATAGACCTGGAAGTAAGAAATCACTACAATGGAAATCTGGGCCATGTACTTACCCTTGTTTTTTTTCCTGGAAGAGTAAGCGGAGTGGGCTGGACTGACGTATGCCAGTGCTGCGCGAGGCTGTGAACGATGACTCCGGAGCTATGGGCGTGGCTCTGTCGTGAGCTATATGAAAAATCTACTGATTTGGGTGTCCGTGTTGTAGTGATGCTGTCACCCGGGTCTTACACGCAAATGTGTCATTATAACTGTAAAGTACTACATGGAAGGTACGGGGTATCACTGACCCTATATTCATCCATAGTTGCACACATAAAAGATGGTGGACATGACGCATTTCTGTGAATATGAATGTTTGTTGTACATTCAGTGGAGTGTTGTAGCTGTAGTAATACAGGGCTATGAAATCTTTAGGATACAGTTTTTGCCACATGAAGGGCAGCTAATGTACATACGTATGGGGTCATTCAGGTACACTGTCGAACTTGGTGCTGGAAATCAGCGTTCGAGCCTCTGAATCGCTTTCCACATCCTGTTATTGAAGAGAAATGACGTAATCTACGCCTGCTTGAAAATGTACTGTAAATACAGAGCTCATGTAAATTGTTGATGCACTTTTAGGTCGACTTCAAGCTATATAAATATGCGAAAAAAATTAAATAGTACACATTTATAAATTGACTATACAGTTTCTTTGCAGTATTCTAATGATCCACGTTGTACGTTTGTATTTGTAGAATGAGCGAGAGAAAGTTATATAATCGATGTTTTTGTTACTGGCAGAGGTAAGATGGTTGCATACGCTATTTACAGCACAATATATTGTGGTAGGGTGCAGGAGCAGCATTTTACAAACATAATAAGTATACAGACACAGATAGATAGTTGAAGTGGGTATGGGCCCGTGTGCTCGACTCCCTTTTAATATGTTGCTGTTGGTAACAAGTAGAATAGTCATCACAATATCATACACAGATATTCAATCATAAACGGTTTATGACTTCTGCTGTACAAAGGTAGGAGCACTGTATGGGAAATTATACACAGAAGATTCTATTGTAAAGTGTTTCTTGAGTTGTCGTACACTGAGGTAGGGGCGGTTTATGTAGAGTCTGCGATGATGTGCGGTTCAAGCAGAACCCACTGGTAAGAATGTCTTTTGGCAACTGAATTTTGCCTTAATAAGGCCATGTGGAGATTATTTATGGTGCAATGAGTTAGTGTTTCGTCTGGTGGTCAGTGTGTGCTCAACCTGCGATGATGTGTGGTTCTTGTGGTCTGTACTCAAAGCATTGACTATACTGGACTGTATGAACTTTGAGGGGAAAAAAAACTACCATCAATGGTTATCAATTGCTCTGCAAACTAGGTCTAGTGATTGCTCCCCATAACAAATTAAACAATTGCATTTTACGCACTGCATTCTAACATTCTCAAAAAGGGGACATATGTCTGGTGGCGATGTTGAAGGTGATGCCCCAGAGGTACTTGGTATTGCCGGTGGTGGATGTACATTTTGGCGCAGTGTTCTACATTCTTTGTGAGCATAGTTCACAGGATGCAGGGATTAAAGGTGCTTGTGCATACTAGAAGTGCCATAGGAGTATTTTTTGACTGTGCCTTAAATAAATCAAGGCTAAATTTCCTACTGTCTGTAGTGTAGATAGAAAGCTGAATTCAAGTTGTGAATCCTACTGTCCGCAGTGTACATGGAAGCCACTAGTCAGCAGTTATAGAAGAATGCTTTTTTCCACTTATTTAAACAGAATCTGAATACATACAGTATAATTGTCTCTGCATAAAGTAAATCAAGGCTGAATTCCCTACTGTCTATAGTGTAGATGCAAAGCTAAATTCAAGTTGTAAACTCTGCTGTCCACAATGTAGATCTTAGGGCGGACTGCATCATCTGTAATCATGATTGAAATGAAAGATAGAACATGTATAGAATACATTATTAAAGTATGTTTCAGGGACATTTGAAAGGGACAGTATGTCTCACCATGACATAAAACTGTTCACTCTTCTTTGCAATGATTTATGGTGCACTGAGTTAGTACTATCTTTGGCGCTCAGCTTGTACCTATCCTGCGATAATGCGTAGTACAGGGAGGCTGCCCTGGAAGCAATTCTTTTTGCCTAGGGAATTCTGCCTTAAGGCTTAATTACAAACAAATACTGTTACTTAGGAGTAATCATAGATGACAGGGGTAGCTTCAAACCACAATTGGAGGAGGTAAAGAAGAGAGGCCTAATGATAGCAGTATCTCTAAGGAACCTCAAAAACAAAATCATTGGCCCAAACTTTACTCCACTCCTCCAAGTGATCCAAGCAAAACTGATTCCATCCATCACCTATGGAAGCGAAGTAATGAGAGGTAGGGACACGGGAACTTTGAACGGAGTAGACACAAGAGCAATGCAGATAATGTTCGGTCTCCCGAAATATACCTCTCCGGCGCAGATCCGACTTGAATTTGGGTTGGTTAAGGAAGAGCTTGCACGAAAGGGAACATACCTCAAGACCTGGTACAAAATAAGCAGAGGGGAAGCAAACACCCTTAACGCACTCCTCTGGAAAGACCTACAAAGCAAAAATGACTGTCCAGCAAAACTCTATCTGGAGGACGCCATCAACCACTTGGGGGCAAGGCAGCTATCGGAACTGCAAGGGAACCTTGTGGGTTTAAAAAAAACTGTAAACAAAATCGTTAAGAAAGAACCCCTCCTTCAAGATAAAGCTTCACTAGTTAAGAGAGCACATGGCTGGCTGACAGTACAAACTTACAACAAACTTACTCCACAGGCGTATCTGTTGACCAGTTTCACCAAAACAACAAAAGAATCCTTTTTAAAACTACACTGGGAGTATTACCAGCAGCTGGCCACATGGCCCCGTGGCTGCGCCCAACAATACCTGCAAGATGCCGCCTGTGCGGTACGCACAAGTGAAACATTACACACCTCATTACTATCTGCAAAGAGCTGCAGCAAGACAACAAGAACTTACTGAGACCCCTATTTAAAAAAAAAAAAGGAATCAGGTCTTGCAGAGAAGCAACCTTGACTTGCTTCAGCGGAGGGGATGTGCAAACGGCCTGCTGACTGGTAAAATACCTTGGAGTGGTAGAAACAAGGCTCAAAACAACGAAAGACCAAACGGATACCGACACCACTCCCTCAACATCGTCAGCTTCTAAACATCAGGCCGGCCTTGAGATTTAAACTGACCCGTAACACTGAAGGACCATCTCAAAGAGTTATGAACACTTAGGGAGAGTGCTAGACTGTCCTCCAAAAGGTAAAATGGGGAATGGAGTTGACAGAACACCCCGCTCATTGGGAGCAAGACCCAGGATAGATATACAAATTCCTTTTCTACGAAACACATGTGCATCTCGTGGAGGACGGACATTCCCCCACTTCCAATTTTTTATTCTGTCTTTTTTATTGTTTTTTAACTGTCTTTTCTGTCTTTTTTTACAACCTGCTCTTTTTTATTGCCAATGGCTACTTGTAATGGTTTTTATTAACTGTACAATAAAGCAGCTACTTACTGGTACTGTCTTAAGGCTACGGGGAGATGACTTGTGGTGCAGTGAGTTAGTAGTACCGAAACAACTCAGCGTATGCGCACCCTGCGATGATTCGTGGTTCAGGGGAGTCACAGTGGTATAATGTCTCTTGTCTACTGGAATGCGTCATGTACAATCACCATTCTACCTGAATCGTGAGCCCTCACAATGTAGATCGAAGGCAGTAGTGATCACTGACATCAAGAAATTTAACAAAATCTGAGGACATAAAGTACAATTATCTCTACCTTAAAAAAATCAAGGCTAAATGTCATGCTGTTCGTAGTATAGATTCAAAGCTGAATTCAAGATGTGAACTCTGCTGTCCGCACTGTAGATCGAAGGCAGTAGTCAGCAGAGATATCGATGAATTATTTTTGTCACTTATTTTAACAAAATCAGAACACATACAGTAAAATGTTCTCTGTATTAAATAAATCAAGGTTGAATTCCCTACTGTCCGTAGTGTACATGCAAAGTTGACTTCAAGTTGTGAACCCTACTGTCTGCAGTGTAGATCGAAGGCAGTAGTTGACACAGACATCGAGGAATGCTTTTTTTGTCACATACTTTAACAAAATCTGAGAACACATTACAATTGTCTCTGCCTTAAATAAATCGACACTGAATTTAATGTTATCTGTAGTGCAGATGCGCCACAGGTATCAAGTGGTAAACTCTGGTGATCACAGTATTCATTTGAAGGCAGTAGTTAGTATAGCTATTGAGCAATGTTTTTTTGTGGCATCCTTTAACAAAATTGTCTCTGCCTTAGATAAAATTAAGGATAACTTGAATGCTGTCCGTACTGTAGATGGAAAGCTGAATTCAAGTTGTGAACCCTGCTGTTCGCAGTGTAGATCTTAGGCTGCACTGCATTATCTGTAATGTACTCCATACATTGACTGTTGTATACGGGACTCATGAACTAGTATCAAGTGGTGAATTCTGTTGATCGCAGTGTACATTTGAAGGCAGTACTCAGTACAGACATCAAGGAATGTTTTCATTTAACAAAAATATCTCTGCCTTACATAAATGAAGGCTAACTTGAATGCTGTCCATAGTGTAGATGGAAAGCTTAATTGAATTTGTGAAACCTGCTGTCCGCAGTGTAGATCGAAGGCAGTAGTTGACACAGACATGAAGGAATGCTTTTTGTCACTTATTTAAACAAAATCTGAAGACATATATAGTAGAATTGTCCCTGCATTAAATAAATCAAGGCTGAATTTCCTACTGTCCATACTTTAACAAAATCTTAGGACTTGGTACAATTGTCTTTGCTTTAAATAAATGGAACCTGCATTCAATGTTCTCTGTAGTGCTTAAGCTCCACTGGTATCAAGTTGTAAACTCTACTGACCGCACTGTAGATCAAAGGCAGTAGTCAGCACAGATACCGACGAAGAATTTTTATCACTTATTTTAACAAAGTCTGAGGACATAGAGTAGAACTGTCTCTGCCTTACATAAATGAAGGATAACTTCAATGCTGTGCGTAGTGTAGATCCATAGCTTATTTCAAGTTGTGAACCCTGCTGTCCTTAGTGTAGATCGAAACTAGTAGTCGATACAGATATAAGTCTGCGGTGCTGTGGCGCTGAGTTTGCAATAGGCCTGTATAGAGGAGGCACGTGGTCATGGCGGCAGCCACGTGGCAGGGTGAGGTCCTTCACTGTGGCAGAGTCTTTTCTCTTTGCAGGAGTGAACCACGCCCAAGGCGTAGGCTAATTATTTATAGTCTTACGCTGACATTGCATACATTGGACCAGCTTACTCCGCTTCTGCTTCAAGGGGGGGAGACAACACAGCTACATGACCAAAATATTCCCCAGAATCTGAGATAATATGGTTGCGTCCACTGTGCAGTACACACGTAACAATGGTATATCTACACACGGACAAGTTTTTGGTTTGTATAGTGAGTTGTGTATAGCATATCACCGGTAGTATTAGCAGGGTGTACATTATTGTTGATGTGCGAGCTTCTTCCCTTATACATAGTTGATTGCCACATCTCTGAACATTGAGCTAGTGTGCTGTTAAAGGGATATATTATTTTGGGAAGGTCTGTTGTTTGGTTTTGCGCTGTCTCTGAGGTAGTAGGGGGGAGGGATCCGGGGGGGTGGGTTTGGTGGTGGTGGCGCTGGGTGTTGTGATTTTGTTGGGTGTCGGAGGTGTATGATTAGTACCTCTATCACATATTCATCTTTAAATATAGGTGTGAGTTGGGTGTACTTCACGCAGTAGATAGTCGACCTCCTTATACCATTTAATGTTGATTTTACTTGGTTACTAGTAAGTGGAGCTATTGCTTGTTTTTTTAGTGGTTTGTGGCGATTTTGTTGGCAGAGGAATCAATTGAAGAGTGGTGATATTTACAGTTTTTACTAGGTTGAGATTGGGATGATAATTAAAAAATATAGAAAAAAACAGATATGCCTAATGAACATTAAAGTTAGGAATTATCATTTAAAAAACCTTTGAAATTCACTGAAAAAACCATAGGTTTCAGGCAGGTTATAGTTAGGAATTATCATTTAAAAAACCTTTGAAATGCACTGAAAAAAACATAGGTTTCAGGCAGGTTATAGTTAGGAATTATCATTTAAAAAAACCTTAGAAATTCATTGAAAAAACCATAAGTTTCAGGGGTGTTATAGTCAGCTGGACATTTCACTCATACAAAACCATTGAAATTCCTCCGTTATAGTTAGTAGTACTAACTGTAACTCTCGTGCCCACAAACCACTGGTGATGATGTCACATATTACATCATTCATGACATGGTCAGTGACATCACTGATGACATCACTGATGACATCTCAAATCACATCACTGATGACATCATCCACGTGACAATCAGATACACCTCATCATACACTAGTATAACCTTTCATCACTCACTGTAAAACACAGAGTACCATATTTGAATCCATTGACACAGCAATACAAGTATCTAAAGACCCACTCAGTGATTATTAGATCTACACACACATCTAATCACTTACCTATATATTCACTCATACATGCTGTCAATGATCAATAGAACACTATAAAATATACTTATACACCTATATCAACATTATACACCAGCACACTTCCTATTCACTAATGCAGTCATCCTACTCATTTATGCAAACAATGGATCATACTTACATTTACTCAGCTACTCACTTAAAAAAACACCACTTCATTTATTCATTAAGGTAGTAACTCATACTTAGTGTTTTATAAACGCACTTATACAAGTATACAGTTATCTATACAGTCACTACTGCAAATAATGAGATTTACGTACACTTATTTGACATACAACAACTGTCACATACACTACTTTTTATTTTTTCTACTTTGTTGGACATGTACCATTGAGAAATATATTTGCACATCACCACACCCATAAAGATATTCACTCACCCAAACAACTATTATAACATGTAGTCCTAACGTCATATACCTACTGAATTAACTATTCACATATCTTAGGGCAGTCACAGATCCCCCACCGAAACACACACACATTCACTCTCCCATACAAATAGTCAGTTAACTAATCAACAACTAATATAGTCTTTCACTTAGCTAGTAACCAACTGATGCAGCAGTTTACACAACAACTGACCAAGTAATATGTATATTCATACAGTTTAGTCACTATCTAATATATTTATTAAGACACTATAAATTAGTCAACTAAACAGTCAATCACTCTGCTACTAAATCCTCCATCAAGATGTTTATATATCCACTGATTCTTCAATGCAGATTGGTGTGTATATATAATACATATTTAAATAACAAACCAAACCACATTCACTGGATGATGTTATCAGTGATGTCATCAGTGATGTCATTTGAAATTCCCCTTTTTTTTCAGCTGCTGTGTTGAAAGTTTTGGGGTGCTCCGTCAAGTGGTACCAAGAAGAAAGGGGTGTCCCAAAACGCATTTTTCCCATATTAAATCTATGGAGATTTATCATTTTGTGAACACGACTACAGCCCGCACTGCTGAACAGTATTACACCAAATTTTGCACAAAGCTAGATGTTGGTCCAGAAAGTGTGCTTTTTGTCATTTGGTATAAATCCGTTCAGTAGTTTTTGAGATATCTATCTTTAAAAAATAGATATCTGGGTACGCGAGTCATTGCAGTGGACTTGCGAATCCTACAAATATTTGCCTGGCTGTCAACATTTCAAGCCAAGTCTCAGAAAATTTTTTTACAAAAAAAAAGGGGGTAGGGTAGAAATACCCTGATCCCCTAGATACTGAGGGGGGGTCTCTCAGGGAACCCGCCAAGGGGAAAAAGCATTTTTTTAAATTTTGACAGACTCATGGGTGGATCGCCGAATCCATGAAAACATTTTGAAAAAAGCAAACACAGGATCCTGTGCTTGCTTTGGAATAACCCCTAGATAGGCCAGATCCTGGGAGCTTTGGGGAAATGGAGGGGGGCACATGGGGCCCCCCTCCAATGGCAGTTCAAAGTTCTGGGAACCGCCACCTCCCTGGGGCAGTTTCACTAATATATGCGGGGAGGCTTGCGGTTCCCCCGCTACCGTGGGGACTGCCACCTCCCCGGGGCATAAATGTCATTTCAAATTAATGCGGGGGCCTTGCAGCCCCAGAGACTGCCACCTCCCTTGGGCAGTAATGTAATTATATGGGGGAGCCTACTGGACACCTCCCTCAGGCACACACACAAAATATTACTTTCGTAAATGCCAGGGAGGCCCTCCACTTCCCCCAGAAACAGCTATCTCCGGAGGGCTGAAATAAATCATAATGTGCGGGAGGCTCAGGACCCCCACACAGCCTGGGGTCCTGCTACATCCCTGGGGCACACATACCAGAATGAAGGTGGTCTGCTGCGGCCCCCTGGGATGAGGGATCACCACCTCCCTGGGGCTTACTTAACAAAGGAGGGGGTCCATGTGGCCCACCTCATGGAGCCCTACATGGCTCTGGGGACCACCCCTGGTATGTTGTAGTTTGCTATGGCTTGGAGAGGGTGCTATAATATTAAATATTAAAAGGTAAATAATAAATGATGTTTTGTGCTTTGCTTTGGGTTGCTATAATACAGTAAGTTCATATGCTTATATAGCTAGGATCTTCTGTAGATTTAAAACTACAACATAATATAAAACTGTTTTTGTATTATGTATAAGTCAGTATTAAAGAAGTTGGTACGTTGGCTAGAATAAAAATTTAAATATACGTAGGATATTTTTTCAGAACAATATCTATGTAATTACAGACAGCTAGAATGCGTACAAAATCTCAGAGGAAAAGGAAGCAACCACAGTATCTATGCAGAAATTAGACACAAAAGGGGCAAAATGCAGAGAAAGTGGTGAAAGAAAAAAGAGCTACTGGTAATATATGTGGAAATTTGCAGATATTACAAAATAATGCAAATAGAATTCTAACTATAAGAAAGAATAAGAGTGGAAAAATTGTATATTCGAGCAACAGGTGAGAATGTAAAAAAAATGGACACATCTTAACCAGGAGACAGAAGCAGTTTAGGTAAATCAGAGCCGATGTTTCATATGAGAGTGGTTGGAAACCTACTGAGAACTATGAAGACGTATAAAAGAAGAAGAGAGGCACTGAAACAGAAAGAATGAGTTCAGTGAGTAGTTGATAAGACTTTTGCTTTAAAGAGTAAGCTTTTCAGATTGAATTAAATAAAATGAAGACTCTTGACAAAATGGTGTTGTGCAAGAGGAGACAAAATTAGAAGAAAAGATCAGTAAATAGAAGCAACTTTTGTACAGTTTTTTAGTGGATAAAAAATTCATACTTCTAGTACAGAGCCTTTTTTTAATGAAGGAAGCTATCTCCAAGATAACAGATTAGTTCATGCTATTGATGAAAGAGGAAGGAGGTATTGCAGAAGAGGTACAAGGAAGATGTAGTCAGACCTCTATAAACAAATAACACTGTAGTAGTGTTTGTAGTATTCAACAGCAATCCCATGATATATTAAGAAAATTCTTACGCATATTTCCATGACAAAGTTTAAAACACAACATAAGAACTTTTAGAGGTTTGTATCCTAGCAAGGTTAGAAATCATACAAATATGCAGAGACACTCACTAGCTTGGTTATCAAATAAAATGTGCCAAAGCACCTTTCATCATTTCAGGATGTTAGCTGTACACAATTCAACAATCCGAACTTTAGTTAGGAGGCTTTACTATGTGGAAACTCCTGCTTTATGTTTTGGAGAAATGAATAGGGGACTTTTGCATGGTACTGTGGCAGAGGTAGAAAAGGTTTGTGATCATTTGTAGTTTTGTTTCTTTGCTCCAGAACAGGACTGTAGAAAAATTGAAGAGGTGATAACAGGAGGAGTTGGAGAACAGAACACAGGTGCTACAGTTTATGGCTTTGGAGAAGAGATTACAAAATTTAAAACAGTGTGCTCTGAAAAACCAGAGTATGTTTGTTTATGTTGTAGACGCACTCACTTGAAGATTCAAACACAGACAGTTAAAATATATTTAAAAAGTAAAAAGTAAAATAATGATTACTTGCAATATTTTGCTGTGTACTTATTTGTAGTAGTCCACACAGCAAATTATAAGTAAGTACTGTTACAATAAATTAGAAGATAATAAAGTGCTTGCAAGAACTGTTCAAGACAACTTAGAACTGGTTGCCATTCCTGAAGCACTTCAGGTTTGAATATTTATGAGTCCATTCTTAATCAAATTATAGAGCCATTTTTGGCTCAGCTGTGGCTGACATGGCTTGTGGGTGGTGGGCACAGGAGGCACGATGGAGACGCGGGGGATGTCACCAGATCAGGGGGGGGGGTCAAATTAAAAAAATAACTTACCTTGAGGCCGGTCCTGCATCGCTGCTCCTGCTCTCCTGTCTTTGACCACAGGAACAGGAAGCAGGCAGTCAGGATCCCTCCCCTAAGCCAATCACAACGCTGCAATGCAGTGTTGTGATTGGTCTGAGCGCCTGCCAGGGGCTTGAAGGGTGGGCATGTTCTCCATGCAGGCTGTAACATAGCCTGCATGGAGAACAGTGAAGTGCCATGACGGGTTTGGGCAGCCCGAGACGGCTGACAAAACAGTCATTGTGCACTTAGGAGTGTGCAAACCATTACCTCCCTGCCCTGCTCCGTTAGCAGAGCAGCCCCACCCACCTATCTGCCCGCAAAGCAGCAGGACACGTCAGGAAGCATAAAGTGATAATAACTTAATGTTATTATCATTTTATGTTTCTCTTCTTCACACTGCTTAAAAGCAGTGGGGCGACGCTCATCCGCCATAGCGGAGGAGCTGCCCCTGTTCAGGCTATAGTACGTATGGAGCCAAAGACAGGCAAGTTGCCCTCAACAGTGCTGCAGAAAGGTCTAAAAGGTAAAGTAGTGTATTTGCCATTAAATGTCAAGAAAAACATTGAAACTGTATGGGTAGAAAGAGATTTAGAAGAAGGACTTGTAATGCTTGTAAATGGTGTGCCTACAAAACAGGAAGATATGGCAGGAGTTAGTTGATGTTAACAAAGTTTTAAAAAAAACTTTAATCTGGCACAAAATAATGTTTACTATAGAAATGTGGAAAGCCTGCAAGATATCACACATATGGAGGATCAGACATTTCCATTAACAGGTCAGATTGAGAAGGTCGATCACTCCAGAAGACCAGACATTTATGAACATTATAGCCTCCACCCTTTGTATTCTAAAGAGATTATTGGTATTGCCATTGAGTTGTTTCAAATGAAGGAAGCAAAAGGAGCTCCATTAAGTGTGTGGGAGAAAAGTTTAGAAACTCAGTGTTTCCCACATTAGTAGGTGGCAGATATGACGAGCAGCCTCTGCAAATACCTACAGCTGAGTATAGATATTATAGACGTTATTCAGAAGACCCTCAAAGTCATCAGTGTATCCCGTATATATTTCACCTATTATTTGAGAGTGACTTACCTGGCCTCTTAGGCTGTGAATCATATTCTAAAAACAAGAGTTAATTTCCAGAATATATCAGTAAGAGAATTTCTGGAGAAAGTTCAAGGAAAAGATGAGCACTTGGAACACAATTTAATAAACCTAATGGCATGTCAACGTGAGACTAATCAATATTGGTATCAGCGTCATGGTGATCCCAAGTGCATGTTGAGGAACATTGGAGCACCTCCTTGGTTCCTGACGATGAGTTGTGTTGAATATGCAAGGGGTGACCTGCTAGAATTCTTGCAGCAGGCAAGTTCAAATATAAAAGACATTTACCTGAAGAAGCCAGGAGAACTGCGCTCACTAGACCCTCCAAATATTTGCAGATGTTTTATTTACAGATTTCAAGCAACAAAGGCTTTCATCTTGAACAAACAAAACCTCCTCTTGGTGGAGTGACTGATTTCTTTTTGTGCAATGAGTACTCATATTCACATGCTGTTGTGGGTAAAATATTCCCCAAAGTTTGGAGCAGACATTGACAAGTCTGTGTGGTCTTTTATTGAGCAGTATGTAACTTGTTCCCTTCCAAAGGCGACTGGTGACAAAATATTAAGACAACAAGTTCCATGATTCAGAGCAAAAGGGAAATTTTAAACAAGATGTCGTTTCGAATTCCCACGACCTGTCATCTCACAAGGAAGTGTCAACAGCTTTTTGTCTGCAGTCAGACACTTACAAGAAAATCACCCAAAAATGCATACAAACTTTATGAAGAACCGTGGCTTCCAAGTACATTAATGACTACAACCCTTTGATGTGGAATGCGAACATGGTTGTACAGTTTGTTGCAGACAACTCAATTGCTGTTGCTCAGTACGTTAAATCTTATATAGGAAAGTCAGAGAAGACTGAGATGTAGGAGATGTGGGAGGAGATATAAGCAGAAAAGAGGCTTACGAAGAAATTGTATAGTTTTAGATTGAAAATGCTTTCTCAAAGAGAGATAGGCTGCTGTGAATGCATAGACCAGTTAAGCTCAGCCAGTTTGTTTTCTAAATCTAGAGGAGTTCTATGGGTGAGTTTAGGGCTTGCTAATACTTGTAACAGAGTACTGAAGTATTTTCCTGAAATCCAATATGTTGCCGAATTTGATCCACACAGTATAGATATTCTGAAGAGTAACATGCTGGATACGTGTTATCTAAGAAGAAGACCTCATCTGGAAAAAAATTGTCTCTATGAAATACTTCACCATTATACATTCAGAAATAATGTCAGTGAAAACATAGACGGTACATTTGCTGTGATTGCATGTGAAGGTTGTTTGATCAGACATAACAAAGGAAATTTAATCAACCATAATCAACCATAGTTGCCAAAGTCCAGAGAAAGGAAAGTTTTTCTAATTAACCATGTTACAGTTGTTTAAGCCATGACGAAATGAAAGTGAGATACTTGGAGAATTTGACTGTTATGAAGACTCATTCAATACTGTGAAAGACAGCATTGAGTGCTCTGTATTTCCAGTGTATCTTCAAATGAGAAATGAGATTGAACAAGAAGAAACAATTGATGCTGAGATAGTAAGAGAGAGTTCTCAGAGTAGTCAAAGTTCAGCACCTGTAATTCATGATGCTCTTGGTCAGCCAATCATTGAAAATGAAGCTGCAATAGCCATGATTAAGGTGGAGAAAGCAATGTAACAAGTAAGACAGGAAACTGTGGATCTAGAATAACTAATACAGCAATTGAATACAGGTCAGTAAGACATTTTTGAAGACGTAAAAGTTAAAGTAGAACATGGATTTCTGCTTGAGAAAAAAGAAATTGTGCATGTTCTACACATAAACAAGTTTAATTGTAGATATGTGGTCAAGCTGAAACTGGAAAAAGTTTCTTGATTAAAATACTGACAAGTTATCTATAGAAGGAAACAGATTCCAATTTGTCGTATGTAGTTACTGCACCAACTAGCATAGCTGCACATAATATTGAAGGAGTTACCCATCATCGATTATTAATGCTGCCTGTGAACATGATAACAAATTAGAATACAAAAATTATCTGGTGATGCTTATCATGAAGTGACAAGAGAAATTAAAGCTACTAATTGTTAATCAAGAGAGCATGGTGTCTAACCTAATGCAAGCTTTTATACATTTAAGAATGCATCAAATAACAAAAACTAACAACAGCGTACCTTTTGGAGGAAAACACGTAATAGTCTTTGGAGACGTGCCACATCTAGATAAAAGAATGTCTTCACAACTATGTGGTTTACTTGACAAAATAAGAAGTGAAAGAACTATTATACATTCTGATTCTGGAATAAGAAAATGTACAAATGAGTGTACTGGATCAGTAGAGTTCTCTCAAAATCTTCAGCAGGATGCTCAAGAATTTTATTCGTAGTGCTAGGACATTAGAGGAAGAAGATGTGAATATCAATAAAATATTTGATTTAACTTATAAATGGACCCATATCTATGAAGAGTGTGAATCTATGTCTAGCACTGAAATCAATTCAGTTTGATTCCTCCTTTTTACATCACCAGATTGTAAAGCTGTGCCCTTTAAAAATGTAACTACAAACGCCCATCAAGGTATGACCTGTTAAAACTGCAGATCAGAACTTAGGTCAACATTGTTTCTACAAAGGTCTGGAATATATGTCACAGTCATGCTATAACGATGCAGAGTGGATGGTACTAAATTGGAACTGAAATTACAAGCTTTATAGCTGGATACATTTCCATTTCAAAAAGAACTTTCACAACTATAGCAATCATAATTCAGGAAGGAGTTAATATAACTCCTGGACACTGCACAATTTATTTAAGACGTCAAACAGGATGGACAGAGTGCAATGACATTCAAGTGACATTCAAATCAAGACTACCTAAAAAGTTGCCAAACTCATATCTGCTAGTTTCTAGACCCAAAGTTCTAAGGGGAATTTAGTATAAGAAAATGTGGTATTGCGTTGTCATATATATGCATTATGTGTTCCTGAGACACTATTCAGCCTATTCGGGTATTGTCTATAGCAAGCTATTAGAAATAAAATACTCTTTTTAACTGCAGGAAAGCAATTTATAAAAATATGAGGACTACATTCTATTACTAAAGATAAAAACTAAATTGAGGTACTACAATACCAGTAGTAGCCTTAAGTTGCATTTGAAAAGTCTCTTCACGGCAAAAAAAAATGCCCCCTTTTGTTTCTGCTACAGCAACGTCTACATAGTGCTATGTGTCATGTTTTTTTGTACATGGACTAAGAACATTTTGGACTTCATTTGGCCTAACAGGGATGATGTTTACAAAAGGATATCAAAAACGGATTCATAATTGTTGGACATTTTGTATCAGACATAAAAATATCAGAAACTGTTTTAACATATAGTTGCTTTCATTAAGGTAGCAAGGCACTACTAAAAAACATGTAGAGAGTGGAGTGCACAGTATGACATATTTGAAATGATGTACTGGGCACATTTTATTTTTTTACAATCCATCAATTGTTTTTTCCTACTGTTTGATGATGATGCTTCATACAGAGTACTAGTAAGTTTTGGGGTAAAAAATATTGTTTGTTGTTTTGGTTGCCTAATGTTCAAAATGACATTCTAATACAGGGGATTCCGGAGTTGGGAGCACACCGCTGACCTCTTCCGCCGTATCCCCCCACTGCATCATGGTCTGTGCAGTTCAAGTATTTCCAAGAACAGTTCAAAGTTCAAATTTCCAAAGTATTTCACCTCAATCGGTGCAAGTAAGTACTTGTATTGTGATCATCTCTAGACACGAGCCTAGCTCGTGTTTTGGGATTGATTCCCTCATCAGTAGAGATAGTTTCGGTGTTGCAGAACAGGTCGCCAAACATCCGTCACAGGCCTCGTTGCCCCTCTGGCACGCAGGTGCATCTCCAACAAGCTCGTCAGCTTACATGGCTACCGGGAGCCAAGAAAAATGGGATTCCGGAGTTGGGAGCACACCGCTGACCTCTTCCACCGTATCGCCACACTGCATCATGGTCTGTGCAGTTCAAGTATTTCCAAGAACAGTTCAAAGTTCAAATTTCCAAAGTATTTCACCTCAATCGGTGCAAGTAAGTACTTGTATTGTGATCATGTCTAGACACGAGCCTAGCTCGTATTTCGGGATTGATTCCCTCATCAGTAGAGATAGTTTCGGGGTTGCAGAACAGGTCGCCAAACATCCGTCACGGGCCTCGTTGCCCCTCTGGCGCGCAGGTGCATCTCCAACAAGCTTGTCAGCTTACATGGCTACCGGGAGCCAAGAAAAAGGGATTCCGGAGTTGGGAGCACACCGCTGACCTCTTCCGCCGTATCGCCCCACTGCATCATGGTCTGTGCAGTTCGAGTATTTCCAAGAACAATTCAAAGTTCAAATTTCCAAACTATTTCACCTCAATCGGTGCAAGTAAGTACTTGTATTGTGATCATCTCTAGACACGAGCCTAGCTCGTGTTTTGGGATTGATTCCCTCATCAGTAGAGATAGTTTGGGGGTTGCAGAATAGGTCGCCAAACATCCGTCATGGGCCTCGTTGCCCCTCTGGCGCGCAGGTGCATCTCCAACAAGCTCGTCAGCTTACATGGCTACCGGGAGCCAAGAAAAAGGGGATTCTGGAGTTGGGAGCACACCGGTGACCTCTTCCGCCGTATCGCCCCACTGCATCATGGTCTGTGTAGTTCAAGTATTTCCAAGAACAGTTCAAAGTTCAAATTTCCAAAGAATTTCACCTCAATCCGTGCAAGTAAGTACTTGTATTGTGATCATCTCTAGACACGAGCCTAGCTCGTATTTCGGGATTGATTCCCTCATCAGTAGAGATAGTTTCGGGGTTGCAGAACAGGTCACCAAACATCCGTCACAGGCCTCGTTGCCCCTCTGGCGCGCAGGTGCATCTCCAACAAGCTCGTCAGCTTACATGGCTACCGGGAGCCAAGAAAAAGGGGATTCCGGAGTTGGGAGCACACCGCTGACCTCTTTCGCCATATTGCCCCACTGCATCATGGTCTGTGCAGTTCAAGTATTTCCAACAACAGTTCAAAGTTCAAATTTCCAAAGTATTTCACCTCAATCAGTGCAAGTAAGTACTTGTATTGTGATCATCTCTAGACACGAGCCTAGCTCGTGTTTCGGGATTGATTCCCTCATCAGTAGAGATAGTTTTGGGGTTGCAGAACAGGTCGCCAAACATCCGTCATGGGCCTTGTTGCCCCTCTGGCGCGCAGGTGCATCTCCAACAAGCTCGTCAGCTTACATGGCTACCGGGAGCCAAGAAAAAGGGTATTCCGGAGTTGGGAGCACACCGCTGACCTCTTCCGCCGTATCGCCCCACTGCATCATGGTCTGTGCAGTTCAAGTATTTCCAAGAACAGTTCAAAGTTCAAATTTCCAAAGAATTTCACCTCAATCGGTGCAAGTAAGTACTTGTATTGTGATCATCTCTAGACACGAGCCTAGCTCGTATTTCGGGATTGATTCCCTCATCAGTAGAGATAGTTTCGGGGTTGCAGAACAGGTCACCAAACATCCGTCACAGGCCTCGTTGCCCCTCTGGCGCGCAGGTGCATCTCCAACAAGCTCGTCAGCTTACATGGCTACCGGGAGCCAAGAAAAAGGGGATTCCGGAGTTGGGAGCACACCGCTGACCTCTTTCGCCATATTGCCCCACTGCATCATGGTCTGTGCAGTTCAAGTATTTCCAACAACAGTTCAAAGTTCAAATTTCCAAAGTATTTCACCTCAATCAGTGCAAGTAAGTACTTGTATTGTGATCATCTCTAGACACGAGCCTAGCTCGTGTTTCGGGATTGATTCCCTCATCAGTAGAGATAGTTTTGGGGTTGCAGAACAGGTCGCCAAACATCCGTCATGGGCCTTGTTGCCCCTCTGGCGCGCAGGTGCATCTCCAACAAGCTCGTCAGCTTACATGGCTACCGGGAGCCAAGAAAAAGGGTATTCCGGAGTTGGGAGCACACCGCTGACCTCTTCCGCCGTATCGCCCCACTGCATCATGGTCTGTGCAGTTCAAGTATTTCCAAGAACAGTTCAAAGTTCAAATTTCCAAAGAATTTCACCTCAATCGGTGCAAGTAAGTACTTGTATTGTGATCATCTCTAGACACAAGCCTAGCTCGTATTTCGGGATTGATTCCCTCATCAGTAGAGATAGTTTCGGGGTTGCAGAACAGGTCACCAAACATCCGTCACAGGCCTCGTTGCCCCTCTGGCGCGCAGGTGCATCTCCAACAAGCTCGTCAGCTTACATGGCTACCGGGAGCCAAGGAAAAGGGGATTCCGGAGTTGGGAGCACACCGCTGACCTCTTTCGCCATATCGCCCCACTGCATCATGGTCTGTGCAGTTCAAGTATTTCCAACAACAGTTCAAAGTTCAAATTTCCAAAGTATTTCACCTCAATCAGTGCAAGTAAGTACTTGTATTGTGATCATCTCTAGACACGAGCCTAGCTCGTGTTTCGGGATTGATTCCCTCATCAGTAGAGATAGTTTTGGGGTTGCATAACAGGTCGCCAAACATCCGTCATGGGCCTTGTTGCCCCTCTGGCGCGCAGGTGCATCTCCAACAAGCTCGTCAGCTTACATGGCTACCGGGAGCCAAGAAAAAGGGGATTCCGGAGTTGGGAGCACACCGCTGACCTCTTCCGCCGTATCGCCCCACTGCATCATGGTCTGTGCAGTTCAAGTATTTCCAAGAACAGTTCAAAGTTCAAATTTCCAAAGTATTTCACCTCAATCGGTGCAAGTAAGTACTTGTATTGTGATCATCTCTAGACACAAGCCTAGCTTGTGTTTCGGGATTGATTCCCTCATCAGTAGAGATAGTTTCAGGGTTGCAGAACAGGTCCGAAACACGAGTTAGGCTCGTGTCTAGAGATGAACACAATACAAGTACTTACTTGCACCGATTGAGGTGAAATACTTTGGAAATTTTAACTTTGAACCGTTCCTGAAAATACTTGAACTGCACAGACCATGATGCAGTGGGGCAATACGGCGAAAGAGGTCAGCGGTGTGCTCCCAACTCCGGTATCCCTGAAATTCTAATACATTTTGCTCTGTTTATATTTGGAGATTGGGATATATTATGTGTGTCAAATCACTAATCTAGTGATGGATTAATTGAAGTCGCTACTCATATACTCATCCCAACTCCAAGGCACTACAGTTCCACTCATCCAATCAGCCAGCCACTACCTAGGCAGTCATCTAATCACTCAGGTACTGCACTTTCATTCATTCAATCTCCCAGCCACTACTCAGGCAGTCATCCAGTCACCCGGGTGGTACCCATGTAGTCATGCCTCCACTTAGTCCCTATTAATGCAGTTATGAAATCACCTGGGCACTCCACTTGCACTCATTCATTCACCCAGGCACTATACTTGTAGTCATCCAATCACTCAGACATGACCCATGGAGTCATCCATTCACCCAGGCAGTACCCATGTAGTCATGCATTAACCCAAGCACTGCACTTGCAGTCATTCATTCACTCAGGCACTGTACTTACACTCATCCATTCACTCAGGAACTACACCTGCACTCATCCGTTCACCCAGCCACTACACTTGCACTTATCCATTCACCCAGGCACTACCCATTCACATATCCAATCACCCAAGCACTACCTTTACAGTCATTCATTCACCCAGGCACTAGTCATGTACTCATCCAAACACCCAGGTACTATCCATGTACTTACTCAATCACACAGACACTACCCACGCACTCATTCAATAACCCGGGCAGTATCCTTGCATTCATCCATTCACTCAGGCACTACCCATGCACTGATCCAAACACCTAGGCTCTACCTATGCACTCATCCATTCACCCAGTCGCTACCCATGTACTCATGCAATCACCCAGACACTCCACTTGCGCTCATCCATTCACCCAGGCACTATACGTGTGGCCATCCAATCACCCAGGCATGCCTCATAGAGTCATCCATTCACTCATATAGTACTCATGTACTCATGCAATCACCCAACCACTGCACTTGCAGTTTTAATTCACTCAGGCTCTGAACTTGCACTGATCCATTCACTCAGGCACTACACTTGCACTCATCCGTTCACCCAGGCACTACACTTGCACTTATATGTTCACCCAGGCACTATCCACATACACATCCAATCACCCAGGCACTACCCTTGCTCTCATCCATTCACTCAGGCACTACTCATGCTCTCATCCAATCAACCAGGCACTAACCATGCACTCATTCATTCTCTCAGGCACTACTCATATATTCATCCAATCAGCCAGGTACTATCCATGCATTCATCCAATCATGCAGACACTACCCATGCACTCATCCAGGCACCACCCATGCACTCATGCAATTACTCAGGCACTACTTTTGCACTCATCCATTCACTCAGGCACTATCCATGCACTCATGCAATCAGCCAGACACTCATCCAGTCACCCAGGACCTACCATTGCACTCATCCATTCACTCAGAAACTAACCATGCACTCATCCAATCATGCAGGCACTACCCATGCACTCATCCAATCATCCAGGCACAACCCATGCACTCATGCAATTACTTAGGCACTACTCTTACACTCATCCATTCACTCAGGCACTACCCATGCACTCATCCAAACACCCAGGTACTATCCATGTACTTACTCAATCAGACAGACACTACCCACACACTCATCCAATAACCTGGGCAGTACCCTTGTATTCATCCATTAACTCAAGCACTACCCGTGCACTCATCAAATCACCTAGGCTCTAACTCTGCACTCATCCATTCATCCAGACACTACCCATGCACTCATGCAATCACTCAGACACTCCACTTGTGCTCATCCATTTACCCAGGCACTATACGTGTGGTCATCCAATCACCCAGGCATGCCTCATGGAGTCATCCATTCACTCATATAGTATGCATGTAGTCATGCAATCATACAAGAACTGCACCTGCAGTTTTAATTCACTCAGGCTCTGAACTTGCACTGATCCATCACTCAGGCACTGCACTTGCACTCATCCATTCACCCAGGTACTACACTTGCACTTATCTGTTCACCCAGGCACTATCCACATACACATCCAATCACCCAGGCACTACCTTTGCTCTCATCCATTCACTCAGGCACTACTCATGTTCTCATCCAATCATGCAGGCACTACCCATGCACTCATCCAATCATCCAGGTACCACCCATGCACTCATGCAATTAGTCAGGCACTACTTTTGCACTCATCCATTCACTCAGGCACTATCCATGCACTCATGCAGTCAGCCAGGCACTCATCTAGTCACCCAGGACCTACCCTTGCACTCATCCATTCACTCAGACACTGCACATGCACTCATGCAATCGCCCAGGCAATACCCATGCACTCATGCAATCACCCAGCCACTACCCTTGCACTCATCCATTTACTCAGGCACTAGTGATGCACTCATCCAATCATGAAGGCACTACCCTTGTACTCATCCATTCACTCAGGCACTACCCATGCTTACCCAAACTTCCAGCCACTACTCATCCATTCACCCAGCCAATATCCATGCACTAATGGAATCATCCAGGGACTACCCATGCACTCATCCAATCCCAGGCACTACTCATGCACTCTTCCAATCACACAGGCATTACCCATTTACTCATCCATTCATCCAGGCACTAAATTTGCACTCATCCTTTCACCCTGGCACTGCAGTTGCACTCATCCATTCACCCATGCACTGCCCTTGCACTCATCTATGCATGCAGGTACCACACTTGCACTCACACATTCACCCAAGCACTACACTTACACTTATCCTTTTACCCAGGCACTGAACATGCACTCATCCAATCATCTTGGCAGTGCACTTGCACTCATACAAACACCCAGCCACTGCATTTCCACTCATCCCATCTACCAGGCATTATATTTACACTTATACAATCACCCAGGCACTACACATGCACTCATTCAATCACCTAGGGATACAAAATGCAGTTATCCATTTATTCAGATTCTACCCATGCAGTAATCCAATCACTCAGGCAGTACCCATACAGTTATACAGTATTTCAGCTTATCTTTTTTTAACCATGAAAGGCGGTTCTAAGAGAATTGTTTTCATATTTTATATTTGTTTTGCTGTTTTATTTCCAAGGAAATGGTAATCATTGAAGAAAAAACCCATAACAAGCAATAGAAACAAGCTGCACAAGTAAGGCTTGCATAAAAAAATATTAACATCTGTGCTTTTTGTGCATTTTTCTAAGCTGGAAATGACTGCTCTCCAGCAGTAACTATACTTGAACAGTCCACGCAATACATAGCCATCCTTCTAAATTCTGGGACCAACTCCACATGATGGCATTCTACTTCAGTTGGCACTTTTTCTCTGGGAACAGGTGGAGCACTAGAAGATGTTGATGGTACCACAGTTTCTCTGACTTTCTTTGCTTGTTTCAAATTATTATTGTGCTATGTTTTAAGATGATATAGCATAGATGTAGTACCGCATGAGTACTTTTTGTTGGAGCCTCTAGACAATGTCTTGTTGCAAGGGGGACAATTTACAAATTGAACAACTGTCTTAAACTCCCCAGATGGGATAGAGAAAAATTCCCAAGCTATACCGCTCTTCTTGAGCTGGGGTCCTTCATCTTCTTCTTCTCCTTCCACCTCCTCAATATCCTGTTCTGCATCCTGTTGGAGCTGGTTCTCCTCTGCATCTCCTGATGACATTTTCTCTTAAAAAATTTAAAAGTAGCCAACCTCCACAATGACTTCTCCCCTGCACACACACCTGCTCAGAATGATTGCCCAATGAATAGAACATTCAAGGAAAAAATATGGGTGGGGAATTCCTATTAATATAGTTAAAAACTGTTTTATCCAATCATATCACATTCTTTTCAGATCACGTGATCTTCGCAACTATGTACGTAATCGCGAAAACCGGAAAGGGAATATAAACCAGGTTTGAATAATGTAAATATAAAAGCAAAACTTTAAAGCTCTGGTGTCGAAGCACCTACTGTCACACTTACTCTAAATTATGTACATATACATTTTTATACACAATCAAAAAGGAAGAGCTAGGGAGAAAGAAAGGGGGTACGTTCCTTCCCCAAATCAGTACAATACTTAAACAATGTGAACGAACCCACTATGTGCCCGCAAATAAATCACTGTGGATAGTAGGAACATGGACCCATTAGGTGTTCTTAAAAAAACCCTCACACACCAACCTGGTTGGTGTCATGCTGTATCATTGGGGTCCCAACCGGGGGGCCGAGTGCCTCCCGGTTGTGCTATGACACCTGACTACAGCGGAGCGGGTATGGTGCATAAATGTGATGTGAAGTGAAGTATTTACAGTTACAAAATATCTCTGAGAATCCTTGCCAATAACTTTAATAGCGGCGGCTCAGGATATAGTTAAAAAGGAGATACTATGTGTTGTGCAACTTATTTGGAATTATCTACCATGAGTAGCTGTATGTGTGGCGGTCTACATGTTTCAGTCCATAAAAACGATGGCAGGGACTTTCTTCAGGACCAGTAAGTGAATAAAAGTGAGTGGCAAAAGTGGTAAGTGCCACATGAAACGTTTTGTGATACCTACACACATGCTAAGGTGTGTGGATCGTAAGTGTCTGTATACTCACTGACAGTTCAAAAGAATACCTGTAGGGAAAAAAGAGAAAAAACAAAACACTCGCAAAGCTGTGGACTTGGTGTTGACCCTTGCCTTCTTTGTCCTGTTTCCCTTGGAGGATCTATTGCCAATAATTAAAGGAGAATCCTTCGTGTGCTTACCTGGGGGTCCGAACTTTGCCAACTGACTCGGGACCCGTTGGAGAGAGTGGACGGGGCTGGGACTGCCAGGCCCAGCATTCCGAGCGGGCTGTCACTCGCCGCAGCTGGCGCCTCTTCCCGCCCCGCCTCTCACAAGCACTTGAAAAATGGCTCACGGCCCCCGCTCCGCGGGAGCCGCTCGCAAAGCCGTGGACTTGGTATTGACCCTTGAATTTGAATTTAAAACATTTGTAGAGCGCAGCGTTCACCGTACGGTTTCTTGGCGCTATAGTGGTAGGTCCAGCAACTGAGGACGGAGTGAACCTGGCGCAGAGCAAGGAGGGACAAGTTACAAGGGGAAGGCCTGTTTAAACAAGAATGTTTTTAGGTCTTTGCGGAAGGAGGAATATTGTGTGGCAGAGCGTAGGTGGTCGGGGAGGGAGTTCCAGAAGGTGGGAGCCAAGGTTGAGAAATTGGCTCCACCCCACTTTTTACGTTTAAAACGTGGGATTTGCAGGAGGGATTTAGAAGAAGAACGAAGCTCTCTGATCGGGACATAATCGTTGATCAGAGAGGAAATGAAAGCGGGGGCAGTGCCCTGGCGGGCCTGAAAAACCATACAGCCGGTTTTAAACAGGGAGCGTTCCTTGACAGGAAGCCAGTGGAGCTCCTTGAGGAGGGGTGTGGAGTGGTGAAAGCGGGGGAGACCATACACCAACCGGGCCGCTTGGTTCTGGACCATCTGGAGCTTCCGCAGGCTGTATGCAGGGATGCCGTTGTACAGGGCATTGGCATAGTCCAGCCGCGAAATCACCAGCGCGGACATGATCAGCTTAAGTGCCTGGGGGGAAAAGAAACGGGAGACAGTGCGGATGGTTCGAAGAGTGAGGAAACAGGAAGAGACCACAGAGCTGATTTGTGAGTGTAAAGTAAGTTGGTTGTTCATTTTGACACCCAGGGTTTTAACTGTGGAGGAAGGAGTGGGGGAGGGACCAAAAGAGGAGGGCCAGAAGAGAGAGTTCCAAGGACTGGAAGAACCACCGGTGAGAACCAACTCGGTTTTGTCCGGGTTCAGCTTGAGATGGTTGTGGTTCATCCAGTCCCTGATGAAAATCATAGTAGACTGGAAATTTGAGATAGAGAGGGGAGAGGAGGAAAGGTTAAAGATGAGCTGGAGGTCATCCGCATAATTGTACACGGTGACCTCCAGCTGCTGAAGTGCAAAGATTAGAGGAAAGATGTAAAGATTGAACAATAAGGGAGAAAGAGAAGAACCCTGGGGAACACCGCAGGTGACTTGAAGAGGGGTAGTCGTGAAGTCCCCCAGCCGAACCGCCTGGGTGCGGTCCCTCAGGAAGGAGGATAGCCAGACCGGGCTGAGCCCTCAATTCCCGCCGCCTTGACACGTGAAAGTAGGATGGTATGGTCCACCGTGTCAAAGGCGGCGGAGAGGTCGAGGAGCACCAGCGCCTGATGTTTGTTGTGATCCATGCCCTCCCTGAGGTTGTCCAGGACCGACACCACGACAGATTCGGTAGAGTGCCTGGGGCGGAAGCCGGCCTGACGAGAAGCCAGACCCCCATTTGCTTCTACGTGGGCACTGAGTACCGAGGTGACATGGCGCTCAAGCACCTTGCCCAGGTAGGGCAGCAGGGGAATGGGGCGGAAGACCCTTGCCTTCTTTGTCCTGTTTCCCTTTGAGGATCTATTGCCAATAATTAAAGGAGAATCCTGCGTGTGCTTACCTGGGGGTCCGAACTTTGCCAACTGACTCGAGACCCGTTGGAGAGAGTGGACGGGGCTGGGACTGCGAGGCCCAGCATTTCGAGCGGCCTGTCACTCGCCGCAGCTGGCGCCTCTTCCTGCCCCCGCCTCTTCTTACTTAACTCCTCCTACTCTAGCGAACGCGGGCAGTGCGCGGAACGGCGCCGGGTGAAGCCCGGGCCAAGAGCGGGCCCGTTGTAGCCCGTTAGAGACTGGTGGAGGCCGGGCTGGGCCAGCCCTCTTTCGTTTACTTCTAACCTCGGTTGGCTGAGTTGCAGTCTGTACGTATCGTAAACTTTTAATACACTCTTACACAGTAACACACTGCATAGACTGGTGATTTGTTCCTGAAACAATGTCTACCCGAGGGAGCAGAAGTAAAACAGCTGCAGGAGGGACGCTATCAACGGGCACCTTGGACAATTTCATCATAAGGGCCAATACCTTTATAGACCAAGGGATCACACTAATGGAGCGTAGGGTGTCCCAAGACCTCGCTTTGGCAAAGAAAAGATCATCTATGGGACCATTTGCAACGGCCAAAACTCCCGATCAATCTAAGGCTGTGGGACTTATAGAGCTCCAGGCAGATGTACATGTTGATAGATGTAGCTTGCCCAATACGGTAGACCTTTCTGTGTCTCACTTATCATGTGCCTCGCAACTAAGCACTGATTTGGAAAATACCCCGGATCTAGTTATTAGCACCACTCAGGAAGACACAAGCGCTACTACACTGAGGGGCAGAAGGGAGGGTGCTATCCCTAAATTACAGAAGTCAAAAAAAGTGAGGGGAAGGGGACGATATCAGAAAAAGACTACTGGGGTTGTTGCTCCAAAACCAAATATAAATCATGACCCTCAGGGCAGTGATGTTATGATAGAGACCGGGAGCACAGGGAATTTAGAAGGTCCAACTAGCCCGGTTGGGAAAAGTGTCAGTAGGGAAGCGGCTGACACTCAATTCTTAATGAAGGTAGAAGAGCTCCTCAAATGTCATCTCTCTCCTATCGAGAAAAGATTATCCCACATTGAAAAACAACTAGCCGATCTCTGTACCAAGTCCATAAACCAAAAACCACCTGGGGCCGAAAAAGCAGGGAGCAGCAAATCAAGCTGTAAAAAAGCTACAGTACAAGTTCCTAAAAACCCTCCACCAGTAGCGGTGACCACCACTCCCAACCCAACCCCAGCTGCTGAGAAGAGAGTTGAAAAGGAAGGCATATCCAATATATGTTCCTATCTTCCCCGTGAAGGGGCTACTCCATCCAGGGAACAGAACACGCAGCCAAAGGGAAACAAAAATGGCAGAGTAGCGGACAGAAGAAGAGTGGTGAACCTCCCCCCGGAGGCTACACCTTATGTGGTTGTCATGACGGGGGTCCCAGAATTGGAGGATCCCCATGAGGAATCCAACTGGTCTCTGCTTAACAAGGTTCGCCATTGGCTTAACCAAAATCGGCCTTTACCCCCACATCGTATAAGTAAGATCTTGACAGTGCGGAGGATGGGGCACCAGAGGAAATCTGTCCAGGGATATTGTGTGTTGATTAATTTTGCGGACCCACACACTGCCGCTCAAGTCTGCTCATGGGATACACAAGATAGGTTTGAGGGTATAGCCACTAGGCGACTTTCCTTTTTCTATCCCCAATGAGTGGGCCCACTCGGGACTCTAGAGTTAACAGCAACTGGCATAGAGCAGGGCATCGAGATTGAAGATGGAATCGGGGGGACTTGGGGGGGAGCAGCCATTTATAGAGCCAGTTCTTAGGGATAACTGGGGGGGCTTCCCGATCATGAATAGGTTTAGCTGCCTGGATATGGTGGATTGACATGCACTATCATCAAGTCTTCTAAACAGGGGGAATAGGGTTCCCACAGCTGGGACTAAGTGCGTGACTGGGAAAGTGGACCTTATAGCTGCCAACTTCTATGATAGCAGCGGGGCTGCAGCCACCATACAAACAAAGTTGCCGAGGGGTACAGGTAACACCAACTTACCCCTGGAATTAGCTAGTTCCTTAGAAGAAATTAGCGAGCCTGTTTCCTGTGCGCAGGGTGGGAATAATGGAGTAACCCCTGACATGTCTGTTACAGGCCACAGGGTTATCCATTTGCTATCTTGGAACGTGGCTGGGTTACAAAAAAAGATGGTTTTACCAGAATGGAATGCGTTCATCGAGAAGTTCGATGTATGCATGTTCCAAGAAACCTGGAGCCTGCTCCCAGTGTACAAATCTGGTTATGCAACCTTTTTCGTGCCCACATCTAGCTGTGGCAAGGGCAGACCGGCGGGTGGACTACACATCTGGGTTAAAATTGAATTGAACTGGGATATTACCATCCATGAATCAGGGACTAGGGATATTTTACATATTTCATTCGCAGGACACATTAAGGGGAGTAGGATAGACCTATTTAATATCTATTCTAGAGGGATTCCGGGGGACACAACTTCATGCACATTGGCGATCCTAGAACAGGTATTAGCCAAATGCCCCCCAACCTCTAAAATCATAGTGGGAGGGGACTTCAACTGTACATTCGAACCCCTATCTAGGGATGATCCCTGGGTATAGAGGAGGTGGACTGTAGATGGTCTATCCCAGCCCTGGCATTAGCTCCAATTAAAAAATGGTCAGCAAGGGCAATTCAGATCAATGCCCTGATCTTGGAATTTAATTTAAGAGCATTAAATGGTAAGAAAACTTCTGACCGCACTAGAGCAATGACCTTTATTAGGCTTAATGGCCCATCCAGAATTGATTACATCCTACTGGATGTCACACTGTGGTGTGACCTAATAGATATGGAGGTCGTACCTTCGCAGGATAGCGACCATAACCCTTTATGCACGAAGTTCAGGTGGGGTAAACTAAAGGGAAGTGGGAACAAAGCCCCCTTGAGGACAACCAATGAGGTCGTCCCTTATAATGGTAACCGCAGGCTGAAATGGGACAAGGTACAATTATAGGAAGGAAACCTTGAGAGGATTAGGGTGCATGTAGCAGAAATGACAGTAGAGCTGGAGGATCTCGAACTGGGAAATGGTAGTGACCAGGGGCCGCCCTTCTCCTTGGCTTACAAGAACACGATAGAGGAAGTAGGACAATACTTCGTAGTCCAGGGTAAAAGGGGCAGAGGGAACAATAAACCGGTTACATCTAGTAACCCGTGGTATTCAGATCAGTGTAAGGCGAAACGGAAGGAGTTAATAGTCGCCCTGCTTAAAAAGAATCCCTAACTAGTTAGAGCGGCTAGGAAGGATTATGCGAGGGTGTTAGTGTTGGCTAAACGAGAATGGGAGGAACAACATTGGCAGGATCTTAAATCCGCTGCCAATATGAAGAATGCCATGCTGTTCTGGGATCTGATCAACAAGGCTAGGCAGCAAAGTACACCACCTATTGCTAACCACATAACGGAACAACAGTGGCATTCCCACTTCTCTGCACTGTACGGTGGGAGAGAAGTAATAGGTTCACCTCCCCCAGACCCAGATACTAGGATCCAATCCCCACCGGTGTTCGAAGATCCATTTCTGCCCTCTGAAGTAATATTGACCATTAGACATCTGACCCCTAGGAATGCAGCTGGCCCAGACGGGATACCAGGGGACCTTCTTTTGAGCGATCCTGATGCCTGGGCCAGAAGGGAGCAGAGGTGGTAAAAGTGTACAAAAAGGGCGCCAGAGATGACCCTGCCAATTACAGACCGATCAGTCTGATTGACGTGATCCAGAAGGTGGTTGGCAGGGTCATCATCTCTAGGGTGGGGGTCTGGATGGAAGAGGAGCATGTTCTCTCCCACTTCCAAGCAGGGTTTCACCAGAAGGTGGGCACGATGGACCAGGTCTTCCGCTTTTTTGCAATCTATTGGAAGGCCGTGACCATCAACAAGGGTAGCCTCTATCTGGCATTCATAGATCTCAAAACAGCGTTCGACCTGGTCCCTCGGGCAAGGCTGTGGGATATTCTGGAGAAGATGGGCTTTCCAGGGCCACTTTTGGGCTTTATTGTGAAGTTACATGAGGAGAACTATGCCAGGATCAGATGGGGCACCCAGGGTCAACTGACAGAGAGGGTGCCCGTGAGGAGTGGAGTCCACCAGGGATGTGTTATGGCACAAACCCTGTTCTCCCTCTTTGTGAATGTAGTGGTGGGTCATCTGAGGGAGGAAGCGGCAGATGCGCCATCCCTGGCGGGGGAAAAAACACCTACCCTACTCTTCACAGACGACACCATCTTGATCTCTAAATCCCCCATAGGTCTTCAAAAACTCTTGGACAGGTTTAGTGTGTTTTGCACTAATAGAGGCCTTACCATTATTACCTCTAAAACAAAACTTATGGCCATTTCACCTTCCAAGAGATTCAGGAATAATGTTTCGCTCAATGGTGTCCCTTTGGAGTTGGTCGATTCCTTCGATTATTTGGGTGTCAGGGTAAATAGCCGGATGAAATGGAAGATCACTTGGCCAAAATGTTATTAAACCACAAAAGAGTCTCAGGGGTGGTTTTAAGGGAACAGCGGGAGTCGTCGAGTAAACCTGTGGCACCGACTCTCGCAATCTATGATGGCCAAGTATTGCCGGCAGCCCTATACGGATCCGAGTTGTGGGGGTTCGAGAACATAACAGAGCTAGCCACATCTGAAAATAAGTTTATGAGAGATCTGGTGGCCCTCCCAGTTTCCACCCCGTTAATCCCATTACGGATAGACCTGGGTAGGCGTCCCCTAAAAGATATAGTGCGTCTGTGCCCACTACTTTTTTGGGTGCGTCTGAGGAGGACCCGGGAGCTCCATAATTATGCTGCAGTTCTAGCTGAACTTATCTTGCTCAACACAGGTAACAAGATCAAGTGGTTGTGCAACCTGAGACAGTTGGTTGTGCAACTGGGCTTAAGTGAAGCATGGTCGAGCCAAACACCACCCCCCCAAGTCAGTGATCAAGAAGCTCTATTGGGACTGGGTACAGGAGATGGCCATACGCAGAAGTGAAGGGGGCCCTCTCTCCCAGCGATTCCTTGAGATCAAATGGATAAGAAAACTTGAACCCTTCTTAGATTTCATAGAGAAACCACTGGATAGATCACTTTACCTAAAACTTAGGCTCGGGACTTTACTGGTGAATAAGTTTTCTTCTGGGTGGAAAAACCCAGGTGATCTATCAAAAGCTTGTCCTGGATGTGTAGCCCCCAATGAGTCCGTGGCGCATTTTCTCTTTGCCTGTCCGGCATATAAGGTTGCCAGGAAGATATGGCTAAAACCATTATGCAAGGGGTTGGGCCTTAGATGTCACAAAATGGCCCTACGGGTCCTCTGCACTGACACGTCTTCTATCGCTATGGTGTGTGGGATAGCTAAATATTTGGGTAGTGCATGGCAGACACGCACAAGGAGGGCTAAGTCTACCCCCCATTTAACCTAACCCTCAGGCGGACCCATGGCAGGAAGTGTCTTTAAATGGTTCTCATGTAACTGTTTTTAGTGTATATTTTAGAATTTTATAAATTGAGTAGTATGTGATGCTGTATGTACATATCGGATTGGTGTGTCCCCGCTCTTTTATCTTTTTAATGTACTGTATAAATTGTATACTTTTGTGATGAAATTTTTTATCGAATAAAGTAAAATACTACTACTACAAAACATATAGTATAGCAACAATAAAATGCAATCTTACTAGTAACAAGCGTGTGTAGTCTATTGTCTCTATGACTACTACAGTGAATTGTAGCCCATGTGGGTGGCTGCATACCAGAATGACTAGGCATGCTGCATTACTGGTATCAGGATAGAAGGAAAAGGCAAAAGCATCCTGTGCACACATAGTGTAAGGTACCCAGTGCACTGATTTTTCACTGCTAAGTGGGTGCTAAGTGGCCACATGTCCTCGTATACTAGTTATGAGCACCCTGTGCAGTGTGCTGGATGTGCAATTACGAACCCAGTTCAGTGGGGCCCGAGCCACTAATACTACGGTCCGTGACGCGAGGTGCATTTGTTGGCAGCAAAGTGAAAAAGTGAAGAAAGACTCATGGACAATCAATATGTTATACTGCTAAAAATAACACAAGAACATGCACAGTAGTAAGTAAAAGAAGTTACAATATTAGGCTAAAAATGCTGGGAAATTGTTGCTCGGGGGGGGGGGAACGCTCGTCCAAGTAACCGATCTATAGACAAAGAAGGAAGTCGGTATAAACATAAGGATCGGTCTAGACTCCTTGTGCTCAAGAAGCCATATGGAGCACGCATGATCTTACTTAGTTAAATACTTCACTTCACATCACATTTATGCACCACACCCGCTCCGCTGTAGTCAGGCATCGTAGCACAATCGGGAGGCACTCGACCCCCCGGTTGGGACCCCAATGATGAAGCATGACACCAACCGGGTTGGTGTGCGATGGGTCTTTTAAGAACACCTAATGGGTCCATGTTCTTACTATCCACAGTGATTTAATTGCGTACACATATTGAGTTTGTCCACTTTGTTTAAGTCCCATATACATTTTTAAACATTTCAAAAATACACCACAGTCGCGATTATGAATATGGTTGCGACTACCAGCGTCACCGCGAAATTAGAAAAACTGATTTAAACATTAGTTTTAAGCTAAATAACTACAACAACATACGCTTAAACAATACAGAAATACACCTTTACTGTTAAACATACTGTAGAAAGTGTCTATATATATGTTTTACACTTTATAGAAAACATGGGGTCTTCAAGATTACCGACGTCATCGCAATGCCTGGTGTCACCCCAAATACAGAAAATATTATTTGAAGACGATTTTTCTGGAAACTCACTACAAATGTATGAGTTTCAAAGGTGCACTAATAAAACTGTAATGTTAAATATACTGTAGAATGTGTCTATTTATATGTTTTGCACTTTGTACAAAACACGCGTTCTTCGCGGCTACCGACATCATTGTAATGCCCGACGTCACTGCCAAAACATAAGATAATTTATCTGGAAACTCACTACAAAAATATGAGTTTGAAAATTACACTAATAAAGCTCTACTGTAAATATAATGTAGAATGTGTCTATATATATATTTTACACTTTGTGCTCTTCGCAATTACCAATGTCGTCGCGATGACATTGGTAGTCGCGAATATTAAACATTTTTGTAAGGTTGGTATCCTCCTAAATTAATCATAGAAAAGTTAAAACAGTATTTTATTAAATGTCTAGGCTTAACCTTTAAGTGTATTTTTCTGTTTGTGAAACACATTTGCTGATCACACATTCTCCACAGTAAATGCGGCAATGTTGTGCCGACTCAAAAAATTCTTAAAAATAAAAACTGTTATCAATGTACTTTCTGAAAAAAACACATACTAAGTTAAAAAATGAGTGGTATATAATATATTTATAATGTACAATATCCAGTTATAGAAAGAAAATACAAAAATCTTAGCAGCTCACTTAAAGAAAATGGGCATTACAATTAAGAAATAGAATTTAAATAACTTTAGAAATTCACTGAAAAAACAAAGGTTACATCGGCCGTTATAGTTAGGAATGAGAATTTAAAAACCCTTAGAAATTCAGTAAAAAAAACAAAGGTTACAGGGACATTATTGCTAGGCTAAGATTAAACATGCACAAAACTATAGAAATTCAGCAGTTATAGTTAGCTGAGCTAATTATAAATCGCACCCCCACAATGCACTGCTTTTGACCTCACATATTACATCACTCATGAGATGCTCAGTGACATCACTGATAACATCCCAAATGACATCACTGATAACATCATCCAGTGACTGTGAGTGTTGTTAAAATGTTGAGTGTCAAATACATATACCAAGGTGTAATTATTTGACTATGTCGGGGAAAGTCAAATATCTATTAAATAGATGGGCACTACTTCCATTATTGATAGTAGAATGAGTTTCACTGATAAAAAATGTTATTTTGACCACTATTCTTGTCTCTTTTTTCTAACGTCCAAATTAAAGTGAACAATTAATATTATCATGAAGTTGACGTCTTCTTCAGTAAGTTTATATGGAGGACCAAACATACCAGAGTTTGTGTGGCAATATTGCAACTAAAAAAGGAACAGGAGGAGTTAGCGTTAAGTCAGTTACAAGATGTTTATCTGGCATCCTTTTTAGACAGTATGGTGTGAATCAAACATCCAAGTAAGGTATTCAATAGTTTTATTTTGATCCAGATGCTCATAGAATCAGAAATAAACTTAGTCAGCATTTTTGCTAAATTACTGAAAGTGGTCCATATTATAGTTACTCATAGTAAACAGTTCTTTATGAAATGGAATATCCCTATATGTAATGCATTCATATTGTTAAAGCAGTGTAGATATTTCGGATTGGGGATTTCAGGAATTCTTTTAGGCGGATGGAACATCAAAGAGTTTTGTTTGTTGAAGATCTCTTTACTAATCAGGGGTTGAAAATTTGGGCTGAGATTGAATTAGAGCTGGAGCCTGGGCAGAGTACTCAACCCCATTTTCATAGTTTTTTGCAAATAAGTAGATTTGCAAAAGATAACTGTGCAATATTCAATGAGGGCTCCATTCATCCGTATTAACTGATTAAGTAAATAGACAAGAATACACTACTAGGTGAGGGGAATTGGTATACAGCTTTACGACAGAATTCAAATGTAGCACTGATTCCCAATTTTTTAGATAATATCACTATGAGCACTGGTTGTAATATAACTCTATGGGCATGGCAATTTACAGTAGAGATGGAGCATATAGCGCTTCAATCAACAATCCTTAAGAGACTGGCATTCCTTTCCATATGACTAGCACATTACACTCCAAGTGCTCTTCACAGGATAAACCCAGCAGTATTGGGCCCATGCTTCGGGTATCAAATTAATGCACCTGGGTATTGCCTCTATATGCTTTTTACCTGTCCAATACCTCATAAAGTTTGCAACAGATATTTTTAGGTTTAAGCAATATAACCAGCCAACGTCTTCAAAATGATAACACTTTAGCTTTGTTTGGTGTCTCGAGACAGATTAAAACCTTTACAAGATTGGGTCAATTGTTTATCTACATAGCTACGGCCGTAGCATGTTCTTTGGTATTACAAGGTCGGAACTCAATAGAATCTCCTACTATGGATCACTGGATTAGTAAAATGTCCAGGATTAGAATGTTTTAAAATGTCTATGCTTTGCAGAGTAAGAGCTTTTCTACATTTCATGCAATCTGAAGAGTTTGTGATCATAATGAATACTATGCAATTTGGATTACGGCCAATGAATTATTTCTGTGGGACATGATCTTTCAGTATTTTTCGTTCTTCATGAAACTCAGTGGGGTGGGGCTGGGAAGGGTAAGGAAATCTCAAAATGTCGATGAATTCTTTCAAGAGAACGATTTTGTAGACACTCTTTTTTCTATAGCTACAAGCACATTGCAAGTCATCGAAATAGATTTTTGTGGCAATGTTAGATCTGAATGGGAGGTTAGATGTTTTAGGCTAGATCTAAGGCACTTTACAAAGTATTCTGTATAATATGAGTTACATGACATGATGTTTAATTAAGGGCGATTATATTTCAATTATATTTACAATATTGCTTTTCATTTACATCATAAACACTTTTCCATCATTTAAAAGTATATTGGTATATTGCATCAAATAATGATGATTGATTTTAACCTAAACATTCGGCCCGGGGTGGACCTAGCTAGGTGTGCAGGCCAGGATCGGACGAAACGGGAAATACCCAAACGTCCTTCCTACCTCCCCGTGACTCCATGTTACAAGTCATTTGTCGAGTCAAAGTTGAAATTAACATAAAGGTCTCTGAAACTACGCAAGAACACTGGGTAGAACCGTGAGTTGTACCTTCTGTTATAATATTCCACAGGTTAGGGTGCGTCTTAGCGTGTGCACACCGCCGTGGAATTTTTTCTGGGTCCTGACGAATGCTTTGCTAATAATGCATTTAAGCAGAAACATGTTGACCATTTCTTAAAATTCTGGATGCCACCAGCCACTTTATAGGACTGATCTACACCCATTTCACGTTTTATTAGTATTTGGGCAGCCTTTAATAAATCATTGGACGGGCTAGTCCCAAACATTTTTTAATCATCACGTTCACATTTTCACTAGCTATGCACACACGTATCTAACATCCTGCCCCGCTGTAAGTCAGGCGTGGAAGAACACCAGGGAAGCATTGGGCTTCTCTGGTGGAACCCTATGATGAAGCACGTCACCGACCGGGTCGGTGAGTGAGGATTCTTTTAAAACATCCTTGGTGCCTTTTTCACTTTAACTTTTTAGAACAACCATCTTATGGTTGTCTCTGAGTCACTCTTTTGTTGTTGTATATGATTTTAACCTAAGTTAGTTTCACTATTACTATTGCGCGTCACCACTTTAGTAAGCAGTGGATGAATCCAGGATGCTAATGTCAATGATTGCGAAATGCTAATGCCCTTGCGATATGAAACTGTATAGTAATTTGCTATTGTTTTATGCTGCTCAATTAAAAAAAAAAGCTTTTAATAATCAGAAGGTCTTAGATTCCTGGCACAGAGTGACTACTCTCCTTTCAATTCTTTAAGATGAAGAGATTAGATACCAGTTATAATGAGTTGCCCTGAGGTGTTACTGTGAAATATTTGGCCTAGTCCAGAGAACTAATTTAACAACATATTTCATTTTGGGAATTCTAGTTTTACCAGATAATAGTGGTTTCGCTGAGAATTAAATGAAGTTTACAGGCTCTACATTTTGCAAAATGAAACAAAACAAAACAATTTGCAATATTTGAAATTCCATGTGTATGTGTGTATATTTATGTATGCATCCATATCTCTTTTCTCATGGGTGGAGGGCATGATGAGAAAGTAGCAGGTCATAATATAGATGGCAAGTCGTTCTGTGCTTTGTGTGACTGAAACCTTCAGTCTATCCTTTCTCTTCACACAAGATCAGTTTGCACTCTGGTCCTTTTCTCTTCACACAAGATCAGTGTGTACTCTGGCCTGCTTTAAGGCTATTTTTATACCATTGCCCTGTACGAAGTGTGTGTTTTATGATACTTATTTCATAGATGTAACTGGTTTGTTTCATTCAAGATAAAGTGTCACTCAAAAGGGCACACATATGGCCTAATAACTGGAAATGGCCACTAGAAGTCTTATTGTCTAACCCGGAAGTTCTGATATGCCAATGTGCTCTATACCTGTGTGGAATAATTGCGAATAGAGGTGCTGGAATTTCAAAACCCTTTTATTGGTATTTAGCATACTGCTTATGACACAGTTTGACATGTACCTGAAACAATAATCATCAAGTCTATGAGATCCGTAAGAAGAGCATAACTTTTCAACTGCTAGAAGGCTTTTATATGTCATATTATACCCAATATCATAATATTCTATGTATATCTGGTCTATTTGAGGTCTATGTTAACTAGATTACCGGGTCATCTTGTCCGCTTAAGCACTAAGGGACTTAAATCTTAAGTTATATGCTAGGTGTTATGGTGCATGGGAATAGAAAAGAATGCCATATATTACTATTAAACATCGAATATATCTAATATATATACAAAAAACTGAAAAACAACCATTACATAAAAAGTTTTGTCTACAACTTGCTAATCACATTCAGTAGAGTCTCTAATGGGGGTACGCGGCAATCATGGGTAACTGCGCATATGTTATAGGAAATATTGAGGATTAAGAAACTTCCTTCGGTAAGACATGTAGGGCCATATTTATGAAAATGTCACCAAATGCAGCGCTGCAACCAGAAATGCTGTGCTGTGCAGCGTGACAGTGCTGGGAGAGCCATATCTACAGAAATAGGGCACTCTCCTCCCCCCTCCCCATAGTCGGTGCAGAATTTTGCTATCGAGCACCACGCACACATCTTTGCGCAATAGTAGAAGGGTGTGTGAGTGAATCTAGCATAGGTTTTATACTGGATGGGTTCCCTTCCAGTACAAAATACTATGCTTAGACAACTTTTAAAACTTTTCCTACTTTGTATGTGTGCTGTGCAGTTTAGCACACATGCAAAGTCGGACAAGAAAGGCGAAATAGACACATTTATCCTTTTAACGTCTGCTTTCAAGTGGCATTAATATTTGATGCAAAACCCTGTCTCAAAGTTTTGCTAGATAGGGTTTTGCATCAAAAAGCATGGATGGTTCCATGGGAACATCCATGTAACACCCTTTTGACGCTAACTAACGCAATGCAGTGCTCGTGCTGCTTTGTGTTACTTTTAAGAAACTTCCCAGCACAAAACAAGTTTTGCGCTGGAGAGTAAATAACAAAAAACATTTTGAGGTAACCCACTGTGTAGAGTGGGGCTCACCCGGGTGTGTGTCCCAGCCCTGTTTCAAGTGAATACCTTGAAAACCAGGTGCACATTTTTGAGCCCCTTGTGAAGCTGTAGCATTCATTTTTGTGACGGTAGGGCCGGGCAACCCACCTAATCATAATTATCAGGCCACGCAATGCCACTTTGTGTGGCTTTGAATTTGCTCATATATATGGAGTAAGGCAAGGTAGCACAAATCGTTGTGTTGGCTACTTTGCTCTAGGGAGGCATTCCACGGGCGTCGTGGTGGGTGTTCACACTCAACGCTCATGAATATTGATGCTTCCCCAGATTTACAAGACCATGTAAACCTGAGGATGCGCCAAAACCTTACACCTCCCGAGGTGAGGCGTAACAAGGAGAAGTAGCTTTAGTTCTCCTTGTTTTTCCTCTTTCTATGTGTGCTGCAGAATACACCCCACATAGATTGTTTTGCGGTGCCTCATAAATATAACTTGGTGATTTGCCCTGCCGGAGTGTCACACAAATGTATGCTACAGAGACACAAGGAGCTCATAAATATGTGCCTCAGTAGAGAAGAGAGACGAGAGCTATTTAGCTGAAACAAAGAATTAGTGTGCTTTTCCATGGGTTTGTGTGTTCTATGATTCAAAGATTATTTTTAACAACCTGCAGATGGCAGTCTCTCCTAAGATACCATGCACCGCACTCAAATATAATCCAGAGTCCAAACAGCAATTTGAAATTTGCAAGAACGTTTGCGGCCTTTAAAAACACAGCCGAACTCTGTGAATAAGGCTAGCACACCTACCTTGGCACTAAGTTAAATAACTTTCAAATATTTACCGAATATGAAATCCTATGTAAAAAGGTGAGGTTGCAAAGAAATCAAAGTTTTTCACTAAACTTCTTCTGCTGTGACCTGACCCAGTGCTTAATTTGTGCAGGTGCGTTCTGGTGCTGAGCACCGGCACCTTTTTCTCAGGGCCGGGTCTATTGAATTTTTCTCCCATGCACAGCCAGCACTGTGCACAGGCCATTAAATCGCCCCTGCCTCGGAGTGAGGTTTGTGCAGCTGTACGTTCAGACTTGGTGCATGCTGCTAGTGTACTTGCTTTGGCGCGCACTAGTGCCTGGTCTTCAGGATGGGGGACGGGCAGGTGTGTTGTGTCATGCGCAGTATAAACTGCACGTACCATGAACTGGGAGCATAATTTCAGCTGCACCAGCCAGCGGTCTGCGCTTTCCAGTGTAGCCAAAGCTGCAAGGTTAGGTGAGTTGTGTGTGCCTTATTTTACACACAACTGTTATCCTACAGGTAACAGAATAGTGCTTGGCCGTGGGACACAATCAATACATTTCTGTACAGTGGCACCCGCAGGAAACTGCCCAGTAACTGCCTCCGTCAGGAGTCCAGACAAGGCCTTGCAGCGTAATAACAAAATACGGGAAGCAGCTGAGGGTGGTCCGAAAATGAAAACATTTCTTCCTGCCAGTCAGTGTATTAGTTATGTGGGTAAAGGAACAATAGCAAGCTTCCATTTAAACAGAAGGTTAAATATTCTAGGCATTGTTAAACATACAAGTGTACCCACATTGTGTGCCACTACTAACAACTAACTGAGACATCATCGTTTTCTTGGTATGAAAATATTTTATTTTGCTTTTAAACCTCTTTTGTTTTACTTTTTATTCTTTATCAGTTGTGTTATCATACATATATACAAAGTGAAAAAATTAATACAAATAATATATACATTGAAAGAAGAAATCAATCCAAATAATAAAAACAATAATTGTTACTTTCTCAAAGACTGGACAGATTTGATGTATGCCAGCGGTAGATAACAGCTACGCGCATTTCGGCACTTCTGCCTTCGTCAGGGAACCGTCTATAGCGAAAACTGAGTAGGGCACAGAACATTATGTTATGATTACACCTTTACAATGTATATACAATTTCTGTGTACAATTTTGTACAAACAGTTGCATAGAATATTAGTTATCAATGGACATAATTGAGTATAAATGATGATATCAAAGACAAGCATTAACATGTGTAAATCACAAGAAAGAACAGAAAATATATAACTTTTTCATAGACATTCGACATTTACGTTAATCTATTGCTTGATACATTATTTATCCAGGACTCCTAGTAATAGGAATGATATATCGTGGCCTCTCCACCAGTAACATAAAAGAAAAGAAAAACATTTTCTTGAAGAGAGAGAATAATGAATCTTTATAACATAATAAGATATAGCACATAGTAAAGACAGACTTTGAAAAGACATAGAATGAGGAGATTGATAATAGATAAAAGCTATAGGGCCCACATTTTAAAATTGAAGAATACAAACTAGTATATATAGAACAGAGTGTTATATATTAATGTTGTTAAATCTCTGCCTCTAGAAGCCAATGGTATTGGATTATATTTAGGAAGTATTGGGGTCTTAACCTTGTAGTTAGTGCAAAAAAAGATTCAAATCTGTTCTGAAATAGACGAAAAAATATATATGTACATTCCAAGATAGTTCTCACCTTAGGTTTGAGATGAGGACTGAGTGGTTGATGTCAAGTAGTGCAGGAAATAGAGTTCTAACAATCCTCCCTTTTCATTCAGGTGTTTGATATGTATATATCTAGAAACAGGGAACACCTAGATTATAATTACCTATGTCGTATACCAGCAATAGAACTAGAATTTATCTAATGGATCGAGGCAGGAAAATCTATGCTTCTAGTGGTAAAGTACCAAAATGATGTGAAATCTAATAAGATAACAACATCCTCTTAATGTAACATGCCTTCATGTTAGTTAGGATCAAAAGCATATAAGTTGTTATCAATATAAGGAAAAACTGACTGTATGATCGTGGGAAAATGTTGTTACCCGGACACGCTTGATCCTCAAGAGAAGATTGCTGGACCGGAAGTAGCACAAATCACGGATCGACAGGGAAATGGTTGGTATTGTGATAGGGTAATCAGCGATGACTCCAGTGATAGTTAAATCGAAAGAAAAGATGGTGTGAACATATCATGAGTAGCCAGAAACCTACATGGAGTAGTATATCTTGTTTTTTAGGTTAAAAAGAGGTGCTTACTTTTGATGGTTAACAAGGGCTCTTGCACAAATATGTTCTCTTGCCACCAAAAGTGTGTAGACAGGATAGACGCCTTAGGTCCTTGAGTCATCCATGCTAAAAACACAACAATAGGGCGTATAACTAATTTAATATTTTCTGAAAATGTCCTCAATCACAAAGATTGCCCTGTCTAAAAGGTCTGCTTACCTGCGGATGATGGCGAAACGTTCTATTTTGTGGCACCCAATCAATAAGAATGCCTCTTCATGACCGGTCTTTTTATGAGTCCAAGAGTTCGCTCGCTTTTTCGACTCAATGGCAAAGGGTCATGGGAATAGAGACCGGACTAGATGCCTTGATGGGTATCGCCATCTTGGTTGGAAAATATGAGATTTATAAATCCCGAAAAGTATATTTCTGTTATTTTAAGGCTTATGTAAATAGCCCAGGGACGGGCTTATAACCTAAAACCTTTAGGAGCCAACTTTTAATAAGCATCATCGTCTCGGTTGGCAATAGCGTGATTTTAAATCCTGAGATCAATATAATCCTGCGGACCCTATATCAATGACCCAAGGGTGAACAGATCATACATGAATGTTCACCGCCGAGTATTTGAAGAATTATGTGGCATTCGCCACTTAAAAATAGTAAAGGAGAGATAATAGAGGTAAAAAGCGGACTAGGGTGGGCAAATGACAGCAACACTGTATCAATGCCATTAAACTTATTACAGGTTTGGTAATGGACTACATAAAGCTGATCTGAGGAGACTAACCGATGTTGGTTACAGTGTTTATGTTTGTTAACGCCACAAGTCTGATGAGAAAGAGTCAGTGTATTAGTACCATGTTCCTACCTGTCCCAGTACCGTCTTGTCTCTATCACACCCTTCCGCTCCCTTCTGCAATGGGCACCGTTGCAGTCACAAGCGCCTTGAAGAACACCTCCCATCCCTAACACTGTGACTGTGCCCCACTGCTACCTCCGACAGTGCCCCTCTCTTCACAGTGGCCTTCTCCCACTATCCCAGTGCCCCTCTCTCCACAGTGCCTTTTTCACCTGTATCTCAGTGCCCCTCTGCTTACAGTCCCCTTCCCCTCTGTATCACAATGCCCCTCCCTGCCACAACACTCGCTCACTCCTGTTACAGTACCACTTGGCTCCCTCCCTCACTCTCACAGCACCCCTCCCCACCATCGCTTTGTATTAAAGCATGCACTGGGACCTAAGTATCCCTCCTTTGAGTTTGCACGTGAGACCGTAAAGCGCTTCTCAATCTTGGCCACTCAAACCAGGAGTCTTTCCAGTCCACCCCAACCAGAGAGAGGATTCACAGTCAATATTTCAGCTTTGACCTGGAGAAAAGAAGCATTGATTCAAAACATGATATCGGAGGGGCTAGGCTGTGTTGGGCGCTCTGTACCTCCCCCCACCCTCACAAGCCTGCTGAGATTTATTGCCCCACACCGTCTCTTCACCTCCAAAGACCAATGTCACGTAAACCCCTAATGCATACACAGAGTCTTAAGTCCCTGTTGGAGAGACATTAGAGTTTTGTCTAGTTGTAGTTTTGACTGTAGCACAGAGGGGTAATGTACAACATGTACAATGCAGATGACAGAACTATATCTATGTGGCTAGCTCAATGGGTTTCTGTTTTTTGTCTCAGACGTCCTTTTGTTACTGGCTGATCATAATTTACAATCCTAATATAGCACAGGCAGCAGACTCAGTTGAATTTTGAGCTTTATTAGTTCAAAAGTGTGTGTGGAAGCCTCTCGGAATGTAGTTGAATGTCTGACTTCATCTGAAAATAGGTGGCAGTGGGATTTTGCGACTTATAGCCTGATCATGTAATAGAACTATTTGTTTGAAGCATGAGAGTGTGGTTTTCCATCAAGGTGTAATCCCAATGGTATAACTGACACTTTATTATGTTTTATCAAGAATACCTATTGAGATGGCACAACACATCTTTTGATGGCATAAAATTTAACACAGTTAAAGAATCGCTCTTGTATGTCATGGATAACACTGCTGTGCATTGATGAGACAGGCCAAGAATGATACACTCCTGTCACCTCTCAACTTTACATAATTAATGACTGTATATTTAATAAAGCAGAAGTGTACTTTTTGCTTCCTCTCCCTCAGTATCTGTTTTTCTTACTCCTCTACACACCTCATTCCTTCACTTCTCTCCAATCTTCCTTCATTTTCTGCCCTACATCTGCATTTTCTCTTAATCCCTACCTCCCCTCATTAAATGCTTTTCATTGATCACCTTTCCATCTTTCCCTTCCACTCTACCCTCACACGCTCCCCACTGTCCGCTCTTCTTCCCTTGCCTTTTTCCTCTTTTCACTTTTCCTTCTCATCACGTTCCACTCCAATCTTGTAATCCCAATCTCTGCTTTCCACATTTCTCTTCACATTGTGTACTGTATCTATCTTTGCCTTCGGACCTCTCCTCCTCCCTCACTCTCCCTTAAATTTTTCCTTCTTGCTCATATGTTTATATCTACTCCAGGAATCTATGTTCTATCTCAGGGTCATAAATTGAAATCTTGGTGTGGCCACTCAGTCTTTAATCTTTTGATAAAATTCGTGCAATTGAGCTGGATAACAACCTTTTTAATTTGGTGTCAAGGCCCCCTCTGGTGAATATGTGCTTTACAAAGATACTTAGGGGGTCATTAGGATGTCGGGCGGAGGCAATCCGCCCGACATCCATTGGCCAATTCCCCCCAGCCATATTAGGATGGCGGGGGGGACCGCGGCAGTGAAAAACACTGCCCGCCTGTTTTCTCCCCCGGTCGCCTTGCGGCCGGGGCGGAAAATGTTTAACATGGTGGCGGTGTCTGTTAGACACCGCAAGCCATATTACAATGGGCATTTTTCAATGCCTTTCCGTGGGGGCAATGCCGCCACGGAAAGGCAGGCGGACTTCACTCTAGGGGCCCCCTGCAGGCCCCCAGCGTGAAGCACAGTAGGGGGATGCACAATGGGGGGTATCTATGGTACCCCCCCTACATTTGCATAATGAAAGCGGCAGGCACCGCGCGGTTCCTGCCGCTTTCATTATGCAAATGCTGCAATGCATTTTCAGCATTGTGGCGGGCGGTGCAGAGAGCACCGCCCGCCACAATGCTGAATATACAGGATGTGCCCGCCACTGTGGCAGGCACATCCTAATACCACCCCCGGGACCCCCGCCCTTAGGGCAGGCGGTCCCGTTTTTCGATAGGGTGGCGGGCGGGCAAAGCCTGCCCGCCATCCTAATGTGGCCCATAGTGTGTTTCTCCCTCTATCCCTTCATTTCTTCCTTTCACATTATTTTCTTATTTCCTCCTTCTTTCTTCCAATACTTATTTATTTCCTTAGTCCAGTGCTCCTCTTCCTGCCTGAATTTGTTACTGCCTTCTTTAATGCATTCCTGCCTTCATCCTTTCCTTTCTTTTAAACAGCTCAGTGCAAGCACATTTTCCTTCATTTGCAAAGCTGCCTTAAGTCCTCAAATGACATTTTCTAAAGCTGCATTTTGAAATTTACACGCATTCTCTAATTTGAGTTCCCTTTTAGGTTGTTGTCATAGGCTTCCTATATGGTATATTATGTTATCTTATATTGATTTGTACAGCACACTAATCACCATGGAGGGTATCCAGGGACCTGGGCAGGTGTGTAGGTGCCTGAGGTGCTGTTGTGCAGAGCCAGGTCTTCATCTTCTTGGGGAACTTAAAAAGTGAGGAGGTGGCTCCGATGTGTTGAGGCTTGTGGATGTGGGTGGAGCCAATAAAGGGAAGTGGGTGGCGCCACTGGAGCGAGCGGGCAGGTTTGGAGAAGTGGGTGGGACCTCTTTCAAAACTGTGAGCACCTGCACTTCATATTTTTCAGATTAAGCACTGACCTCACCTGACCTCTATTTTGCGCTTAGACTTATGACAAATCAGTCGTAGCAAGGGTGGCGGTTTTCTCCCTGTATCACCGGTATTTAAAAAAAAATGTGGGGAGTGGCACTGTATTTATTAAGCATGGGCTGAAAATTCGTTCCGCTCGCGGAATTCGCGTATTGCCTGCGATTCCGCAATCCTCGCGAAATCGCGGTAAAATCCACGAATCAGCGGGACAAATTTTCAGCCAAGCACATACAGGGTTACAGCAGCAGGTGCAAAAGTTGAAGCTAATTTTTTGTAACCTTTTACAAAAGGGTTACAAAGAAATTAACTTCAACTTGGGCACCTGCTGCTGTAAGCCTGTAAGTGCTTCCTGGCGCCTCGTTGCCTACTTGCAACTATTCTCTGACCCTAGAAGCAGGGTCAGAGAATAGTTACAAGTAGGCAATGAGGCACCTGTCATGAAAATTAAACCTCAACAGGAAGCACTGACAGATATAAAAACAAGCATTTGCAATGCAATAGGTCTCGAATTAGGAAAGTCTGAGCTATTGGTCTTGTAAATGTCCATTTTTTTATTTATGTGTTGGTTTTGAAAATAGCTAAATAATAGCTTTGTCATTTACAATGCCAATAGTTATAACTTTAAAAAATGTGACACCTATAGCATTTGCAATGCAACATGTTTTGTATTTACGTGACTTAGATCTATTCATATTACAAATTACAATGGCTTTTAATTTTTTTTAAATAATTAATACTTAAATAAAAAGTGATTTTAATTTATAATGGCAATAGCTTAAACTTTTGTTAATAACTTTTGTGAAGATTATGTTCAGTGTATTTTATTGTGACGAAAATCCAAGAACAGAATTGAAATATTAACATCTTTTTGTTACATTTGCAATAAAGCTTGAAACATTGAGAGAACATATTTGAACCAGTTGTTGTTGAATGGTTGCGCAGATTGATGCTGAGGTGGCGCTGAGTGGTGCTGTGGTGGTGCTGAGTGGTGCAGTGGTGATGCTGAGTGGTACTGTGGTGGTGCTGAGTGATACTGGGATGGTGCTGAGTGATGCTGGGGTGGTGCTGAGTGGTTCTGTGGTGGTGCTGAGTGATGCTGTGGTGTTGCTGAGTGATGCTGTGGTGTTGCTGAGTGATGCTGTGGTGGTGCTGAGAGGTGCTGTGGTGGTGCTGAGTGATGCTGTGGTGGCGCTGAGTGATGCTGTGGTGGTGCTGAGTGGTGCTGTGGTGGTGCTGAGTGATGCGGTGGTGGTGCTGAGTGATGCTGTGGTGGTGCTGAGTGATGCTGTAGTGGTGCTGAGTGGTGCTGAGTGATAAAGTGGTGGCGCTGAGTGATGCTGTGGTGGCGCTGAGTGAATGCGTGGTGGTGCTGAGTGGTGCTGTTGTGGTGCTGAGTGATGTTGTGGTGGTGCTGAGTGGTGCTGCTGTGTGATAATGTGGTGGTGCTGAGTGATAATGTGGTGGTGCTGAGTGATGCTGGGGTAGCGCTGAGTGATGTGGTGATGCAGAGGGCAGAACGGCACAAAAAGCAGTCTAACAAAGGGCAAAAGGGCAGAAAAACAAGGGAAAAACGAGTCTAACAGAGGGCAGAAGGGCACAAAAAACCAGTCTAACAGAGGACAGAAGGGCAGAAAAACAAGGGAAAAACAAGTCTAACAGAGGGCAGAAGGGCACAAAAAACGAGTCTAACAGGGGGCAGAAGGGCACAAAAAACGAGTCTAACAGAGGGCAGAAGGGCAGAAAAACAAGGAAAAAATGAGTCTAACAGAGGGCAGAAGGGCACAAAAAACGAGTCTAACAGGGGGCAGAATGAATCCCGCCCTGCGTGTTTGTCCATGAAGATGCCACCGTTTTGTGCAATACCTGTACTCAACTGGAGTACTTTCTACTGTCTAATCAGTAAGTGATCCCTCGTTGACTAAATGTATTGCTGGAGCTGCGTCGCAAGCGCGACGCAGCTTCAGCAATGCTCTGGGTGGCCCTATCTCCCCAATGCTGCATCAAGCCTTGCGCTTGCTTCAAGCAGGCACAGGGTTTTGACACAGCATTGGCCTAAAAGTGACTGAGTGAAATCTTGTAGATTTCAGTCAGCCACTTTTAGGAGGCGTTCCTGTGCAGGAACGCCCTCCCCTGCGCCGGAACGCCTCCTGATGGCGCAGGGCTTTACAACGTGACGCATCTCTCAGATGCGTCACGTTGTTAATACACAGCACCATGGCGCATCTTTTGTGCTGCCGCTGCGTCACAAAAGTGACGCAACTGCGGCGCAAAAGAGGCGCAAGCGGCTTGTAAATCTGCCCCATAGTGCTTTTACTACACTGTAGCTGCGTAAAGGGCCAGAAGATGTGTCTCCGGTGACCATGTGTGCCTGTGCCTGTTTTACAGGCACACATGGTCACTGGAGACACATCTTCTGGCCCTTTACGCAGCTGCAGTGTAGTAAAAGCACTATACATTTACCCAATGAGGGAGCACTTACTGGATTAGTCAGTAGAAAGTACTCCAGGGAAAATCGCAAAAAAATCCGCGATTTCACGGGGAAACGTGAATTCGCAAGTTTCGCCCATGCTTAGTATTTATGTCCCAGTAAAATTCCAAATGCCTTATATTATGGGTTGTAGAAGGAAGTAGCAAAATACAAGCAATGAAACAAAGATATTTGGTGAAGGGTCTTTTTATTCACATATACAGATATTCACAAATCTGCAATTCCTAGTTACTAGAGGTCCTTCTGGAGTCAGATGCTAAATCTTCAGAATTCCTTTCCAGAGCTGCAGTTCCTCAAGGTATTGATAGAGCTTACTATTAAGCAGAGCACTGCTGCTATGCGATTGTGCGTCCTCAGTGATGTTCGCATAACTGTAGATTTGTCTCATTTGACACATTATTCACTATCTGCTGCCTAATCTGTAGATTTTAACAAGCATAAATATTGTTTGTGGTTCAAATAGTTCAAAAGTTGTTAAAAAGGCAGCAACACATGTTTCCGCGCAGTGGAAAAGTCTTTGCAAAGGTTGACTGGTCACGTTTCTGTAACTTATTGCTATACTTGGGTTAAACTGGTGCTAATGAGGTGCAACTAATTCCCAGATAGTGCTAGCCAGTTTAAAAGTGACAAAATAATCAAGTAATACTATCACAAAATGTGCCACATAATGCTGGATAGTATGCCTTTTTTGCTGCATAATTTGCTCAACCCTGTCGCATAACTCCAGTGGCCCTGCTCTTGAGTTAGATGCAAAAGCATTGACATTCTTATAGCTGCAGTTCCATTAGTTGTTACCAGGTGTCCCTCTCATGTCAAATGTAAAAGTATTGAAATTCTTGCATAAAGCTGCAACTTCATTAGTCATTAATAGAGGTCCCTATAATTGCAAAAGCATTGAAAATCTTACATGAAGCTGTAGTTCCACTAGCCGTTACAAGGTGTCCCTCTCAAGTCAAATGCAAACGCATTGAAATTCTTCCAGGAAGCCACATTTTTACTTTTGGTAACTAAGCGTTCCTCACAAGTCAAAAGTAAAAGCATTGAAATTCTTACATGGAGCTGCAGTCCAACTTGTTAATAGAGGTACCACTCAAGTCAGATGCAATTGCTTCAAAGGATCTCCCCCATGCTGAGGGGGTGTGGCTACAATATATTATTTGCATACACACTTGTGCTATTTTAATCATTTGAGCTTGTTTTTCCTTAGTTTAATTATTTGCCAAAGCCGGTTTATAACCATGGATCAAAATGACAGATTTCTAGACATTTTGTGATTTCTTTCAAACTTAGTGGATACACCCTAGAAGTTGAAGTTGAAGTTGAAGGGATTTGTAGAGCGCTCTACTACCAAGCGGTTTCTTGGCGCTGTAGGAGGAACCTGAAACTGAGGGAAGGAGGGAGGGGTGTTAAGAAAAGGTAGGAGTTAAGAAGAGTAGGCAGAAGAAAAGAGGTGGGTTTTCAAAGCTGCCCGAAAGTCAAGGTAAGAGGGGGTGGATCTGATGGCTAAGGGGAGGGAATTCCAGAAAAGTGGAGCGAGTGTCGAAAACCTGGATCCACCCGATTTCTTTTTGCGGAAGCGGGGGACCTGGAGGAGGGACAGGGTGGAGGAACGGAGGGTTCTGGTTGGAGTATAAGCAGTGATTTTAGATCTGATAAATGCAGGGGCAGTGCCGGCAAGGGACATAAAAGTCAGGCAGCCCATCTTGAAAAGTGAATGTTCCCTGATAGGAAGCCAGTGGAGGGTTTTAAGCAGGGGAGTGGTGTGACTGGATTTAGGGAGCCTATAAATGAGGCGTCCTGCTTGATTCTGGATGAGCTGTAGGCGTCGGCACTCATAGGCAGGGATGCCTACATAAAGGACATTGCCGTAGTCTAGGCGAGATAGTATCATTGCCAAAGTGATGATTTTGAGGGCTTCGGCTGAGAAGTAGCGTGAGACTTTGCGGATGGTTCTCAGGGAAAGAAAGCAAGAGGAGACCACCGAGCTGATTTGAGGTCGAAGAGAGAGATCTTGTCTGACTTTGATGCCCAAGGTTTTCACAGAAGCAGAGGGAGACGGGGGAGAACCAAACATGGGGGGCCAGAAAGCAGAGGACCAAGGATTAGAAGGGCCACCGATCAGGACAAGTTCCGTTTTATCGGGGTTTAGTTTTAGTTGGTTGAGGTTCATCCAGTTATAAATGAAGGTAAGAGTGGAGTGAACCATGGAGATAGAATCAGAAGAGGGGGTGAGATTGAAGATGAGTTGGAGGTCATCGGCGTAGTTGAACGCCGTGACCTCCATGTCCTGTAAAGCAACAATGAGCGGGTATATGTAGAGATTAAATAAGAGGGGGGGAGAGTGAGGAGCCCTGGGGGACTCCACAGGAAACCAAGCGAGGAGGGGCCGTGAAGCCCTCAAGGCGAACAGCCTGAGAGCGGTCTGCCAGGAAGGAGGTGAGCCAGGCCAGAGCCGATCCTCGAATACCGGCACCCCTGACACGATCGAGAAGGATGGAGTGGTTGACCGTGTCAAAGGCAGCGGAGAGATCGAGGAGGACTAGGGCCTGAGGGGAGTTGGTGTCAGCACTACGTCTGAGCTCATCGACCACCGAGAGAATGACAGATTCCGTCGAGTGAGCCGGCCTGAAGCCGGCCTGGTGGTCAGCTAGGAGATGGTGAGTCTCAATGTAGTTCGAAAGTGAGGAGGTGATGTGGCTCTCCAAGATTTTACCTAGGAGTGGAAGGATTGAGATGGGCCTAAAGTTGGAAGGGATGGTGGGGTCGGCGCCAAGTTTCTTTATGATAGGAATAACGGTAGCAGATTTAAACGCGTCAAGTACGGTACCCAGGGAGATAGAGGCGTTAAGCAGAGTCAGAGGGGGGGCCGGACAGTGGGAAAAGATTTTCCTAAGGATGTGAGCAGGGCAGGCATCAGCTGGGGAGCCAGTTTTGACCTTTCCCAACAGGAAGCAGAAGGTCTCTTCTGAGATTTCGGGAAACTGGTCCAAGGAGGAGGCAAGTGGGGGTAAGGAAGGGCAAAAGAAGGAGGGAGGTGCCAGGGGGATGTTCTGCTTTATAGTAGTGATCTTTTCAATAAATAAGTCGTTAAGGGTGTTGCAGAGGAATTGGGAGGGGATTGGTCTGGGTGCAACTCTGTCGGAGGCGGCAAGCTCATTCACAATTGTGAAGATCTCCTTGGGTTTATTGACCGCCTGATGGATTTTCTGAGAGAAGTGTTCTAGCTTGGCAGTAATTATAGCCTTTTTGTAGGTCCGAAGGAGAGTCAGGTAATGAGTCTTGAGATCTGGATTGTAGCTGCGGCGCCAAAGGCACTCCGCCTGCCGAAGTGCCAATTTTTGGGCTTTCAGGGTGTCAGAGAACCAAGGATTGACATCATAGGGACGGCGCATTCTCACCCGTCTGAGAGGTGCGACTAAGTTGCAGGCCTCTAAGAGCCAGTTATTAATGGTAGTTACCTGCCTGTTAGGGGGCCTTCCTGCCACGGTGGGAGCGGAAGAGGCTAGGGAATGGCCTAAGGCGGTTAGATCTACCTTGTTCCAGTTGCGGGCAAAGATATTTTTGGGGAGAAGAGGAGTATTAATCTTCCCCAGGGGGGTGGAAAAGGTAATCAGGAAGTGGTCGGACCAAACACAAGGGGATATCACGGGCGGCGAGATCGAGAGATTAATGGACCAGACTTGGTCAAGAATGTGACCGTGAATGTGGGTGGGGGAGAAGATGTGAGGGGTAAAGTTCAGGCAGTGGAGGGTGTCGGAGAAATGTTTGGACATAGTGTCTTCATGTGGATCTCCCGGCCAAAAGTTGAAGTCACCCAAAAGGAGAACAGCAGCGTTGTTAATCACAAGGGTAGCCAATAGATCCTGTATGGCTGGAATAAAATGGGGCATAGGTTGAGGGGGACGATAAAGAAGCACAAGAGTGAGTGGAATCGTGAGATTGGTGGAGCGTACAATCAGAAGGTCGACGGAGGGAATAGGTTGGTGGGCAATGGGCTGGAATTGAAAGTTAGATCGCACTATCATTGCCACACCACCGCCGGTCTTCCCCTCCGGGCGGTCAGCGCGGAGGATGTAGTAGGGCTCCGGAAGGGAAGTGAGGATGTCAGGTAAGGAAGCGGCGTTATACCAGGTACCAGGTACCAGGTATCTACTATATATAGGAACTTTTATTCGCTGATAAGTACAAGTATAGAGAGTTTGTTATGGCTGTCTATTTTTTAGGTGGGTGTAAGGTCTGTGTAAACTAGTAAGTCTTTGCAGGTAGTTGTTTTCTCTTGTAGTTAAGAGGAGAAAAAGGTGTGTTTTCTTTATGTGTTAGCTGCACCTTACAGATCCATCCTACACTGTGGAAATTGGACCAAGCTGTATTAGCAGCCACTTGACTTTTTCTGAGGTGTTGAATAGTAATCCTCCCAAAATGGCACAGCCACCTATGCTCCAAAAGGAGAAGAAAAATTCTCAAGTAAAGCTGCAATTCTGCAAGCAGTACCTACTGGTCCCTCTCAAGTCAGATATCAGTGGTTGGAATGTGAATCCCAAATCTGTTGGGGTGAGGCTCCAACCTAGATATCTGCATACTCTAGTAACTATTATGACATGCTCATTTTCTGAAGGAAACATAAACCAAATTTCATTTATAGTGAGGTTTATACAATGTCCTAGCTAACGTGAAAAAAAGTTTCAATTCTATTAAGGACGCAGAGGATTAAGATTAACTCTTTCATTTATTCCTTTCAGCAGCCTGAAAAAACAAACATTTATTCAACGACTACACATCCCATGAGTCGTTGCAACAGCATACATAATAACCATAGAGTCATTCCCATATAGGCAACATCAAGGAAAATCACTTCCTCTTTCTTCAAGCAAAACATCTTGAATCCCGCTTTTCTTCAATAATATTGCTTCTGATCTGATCCTGTAGAAAATAAAACATAACCAGCATGAATTCCACAATATGGCATAACATTAAAATATACACCAACTAAGCAAACCTGGTAACTATAGAGCAGGTTAATAATGAGCTAAATTAATTTATTCAAGGAGAATAGGTACAGTTGGAATCAACATGGCGTAATCAGGTGTAGAACTTTAATATTGGCCCTCAACCATGGAATACTTATCCAAATCTGAAGACTTCAGCGGATACCGGGAGGGTAATAGTTGATAATCAAAAGAGGGAAGGATAATCCTAGCCTCAGCATCCCTAATAGATTTGAAACTTTCCTTCATGATAGCTAGGAAATGTTATATTCTATGTCAGGACTGGAGGCTCAGGTTATGCTAATTTAAAACTGGTTGACAACCAGTGAAGCCATGCCAGTGATTGGTTTAAAATAGAATGTCTTAAAGGGTGGAGTCTGGAGACCAATCAGCTGAATCGGCTCAACTGAGAATGAGACTGAACTCTAAAGATTCATTTATGAAGAAATTGTGATGGTTAGATAACCATCAGAGTGGGGAATTGAAGAGTGTTTTAATAAATATTGAGAAAATAATATAGTTTATAATAAACATGCAGAATTAAAGAGCAAGCTGAAAATAAAATGCTTTTTTGTAGTAGTCCATCATATTTACTTATAGTAGGTCTGCAATGGCTGAAGCAACATTGCTTGAGAAGCTGACTTGACTAGAAAATCTTGAAACTCACCTAGACTGTTTATTTATTGACCTTTCTATGAACATGTTTGTTAGAAATTGGGCTCCTAGTGACCATAATTATGCACCCTGACTAATTAGGGACCAAAATCCCAGTCAGAATAGACGACTGCAAGTATCTCGGAGATCTACTCAACAGCAGAGGCTCCTATAAACCCCAATTGGAGGCCTTGCGATGGAAGGGCACTATGTGCTGCCACACAATGAAATCCTTAAAGAAAGTCCTACCAGATGAACTTTAGATCCACTATTACAGGTAATTACTGCACGTCTGCAGCCAATGCTCACATTTGGGAGTGAACCAATACAAAGAAAAGATGCAACTGTTTTAGACCAAACAATTGGTAGGTCATATAGAACAATCTTTCGGCTACCAAATGACGTGTCACCTGCCCAAATACACCAGGAATTCGGCCTTCAGAAGCAATCTATGGAAAGAAGGGGTGCCTACATAAAACACTGGCACAATATCAGAGGCTCGCAGCAGGGATCGCTAAATGCACATCTGTGGGTTGCACTGTTACATCGAGAGAACTCAGCCACCAGAGAGTACCTGCTAGAATCATTGGAAAGGCTTGAATTGACTAACCTCTGGGAAACTCCCATAGATCATAAGAGCTTCAAAAAGGTTGTAACTAAAGTAACAAAAATGATATCCTCAATAGAAGACAAGGAAACTTCAGCCAAGCGGGCTCATGGATGGACTGTACGTAATGATTATGCAGCTCTGGTGCCACAAGCTTATTTAATAATGGGGGTTAAACAAGAGAAAAAAGAAAAATTCTCAAAATTGCGCTAAGGTATTATACCAATTGTACCTCCCTTGCCGCCATGGAAAAGGAGATTAGAGGAACAGTCCTGTCGTCTTTGCGGATTAGGAAAAGAGAATCTAATACATATAATTTGCATCTGCCCAAGCCTGATAGATATAAGGCAGGTCTTGCTTCGACCAACATTTAACCAGAAGAGCATCAGGTTCTGCAGGCAGGCAGTAAAACTATGTTTTAACCCAGAGGAGATCCAATTAAACTGCTGAGTCACAAAGTATTTTGATAAAGTGGCAGAAAGACTTAAGCTCTCGATACAAGTGACAGCAGAGCACAAGACATCTGCCTCACCCTGTTTGAGCATTTTAATAGTCAATAATATTTGCACTTTTTGCACAAGCACTTTATCCACAATTTGTTATATACGTTATAAGGCTTGATCAGAAACTGTGAAGCATTGGCATTTTGTTTATATTTTCATACATTACAAAAAGGCTGAACAGACAACAATATTGAGACTCATTTCGACCTCTACCCAAAGCACAATAGTTGAAAGACTGGATTTTAAAGGTTATAGTGTAACTGTAATAATGTTTTTTTATCTTCCTTTTTCATCTTTTGGCTTGTATTGTCTCAATGGGTTCTTTTTTTTTTTAATTGTGAGTTTTAATTAACTCTACAATAAAAAAGAAGTTACCTTACCAGTCAGGATAAGCTAGATACACACTAAAAGATAACTTGTGCTCATCCTCTGATAGCTTGGCACAGAGCAGTCAAGCTTATCTAAAGAGACAAGGTGTAATTATATATACACACACACACACAAACACACAGTAACACAATGAAAACGCCAGAGAAATTCTCCACACAGGTTTAGAAAAACAGAGAATATTTTATGAGTAAATTAATATCAAAACTACAAAAATCCAATAACCGGAATTATGAATTTTTTATAGAAAAAAGCAGCTTAGAAGTCATTCGCGCTACAGGGTTGAGGTCACAATGCACATGGGAAACCCAAAGTTCAGGCCAACTGCAATGGAGGGCAGGCTGGCTACAGGACTCACGCAGGGCCCGCAGTAAAGAGTACCTTGGATGGAGCAAGGTTCAGTGTCGAAGCCTCAATGAGTCGGTTCCGATTTACAGAGTCGAGTCGAAGCGTCGCCAAGCCTCGCCGTTAGGTACCACGTAGTACCACTTATGTTGAGGGGCTGCCTCATCGTCGAACCTTACAGTCGGGTCCCGCATCGTCATTGACCCGCACAGGGATGTCATCAGATTGGCATTGAATTGGTGTCTAAGGGCACTGTGTCAGTTCTGATTGGTGAAAAGTCATCACTGCATCAATTTTGAAGCAAAACAGCTATAGATCCCTTTTCAAGGGCCAGGACTGAATTAGCACCTCAGGAAGGGAAGGAATGACACTAGCAGAAGAAGGGTTGTAGGACGCCTTTCATAGCCCTGAGACTTTGGAAAAAAGAGGCAAGTCAAGAAGCTCTTAGAATCACTCTGGGTTTAAGTAAGATGGGTCAAGTCTTTTTCAACATCAGGGCAGAGGTCAGCAGGTCCCACACAGCTCAGGAAAACACAAAGCAGTCCGTCAGGCAACGTGGCAATCCTTGTAGCACAGCAGTTTTTATTCCTGGTAGAGTTCTCCACAGGTCCAGTAGGGTCAGAGCCTAGCACTTATACCCAGCTTTGCCTTTGAAGTGGGGGTGACTTCAAAGCAGGCTCTTGAAGTGCACAGGTCACTTTCATCAGAACCCTATGAACCAAAATATCTATGGGGCTAATCAGCCCCTTGTGTGGGACACAGGACACTGCCTATTCAGGTGCAAGTGTCAGCTCCCCCTACCTCTTCCTGCCAAGAAAGAGCTATCAGAATTTAGATGAATGCTGCTGAGTTCTCTGTCACATCCACCCTTCCGGAGTTTATGTCTGCCTAGAGGGAATGCACAAACTGTAGGTGTCACCCATCTCAGACGTGTATTAGAGACAGGCTGTAAGGCACATAGAGCAGTAAGAGTAGAGAAATGTCCATTTTCTAAATGTGGCCTTTCTAAGCTAGTAATGTTACATCCAACTTTACCTGAAAAGAGGATTTATCAGTACTATTCCAAAGATGTGAAACATGACATAGCTTCTCCTTTCTAATTGGGAATTACATCTTAAAAGTGTTTAAAGGAATACCCAATGCTAGCCTATGAGAGGAGAAGGCCTTACAGTAGGTGAACATGAATTTAGCTGCTTTCCACTAACAGAGCATGTGAAATGTATACACCCTACCTTTTAGTTACACAGTACACTGCCATTAGGGCTACCTAGGGTCCACCTTAAGGTGACTTATGTGTATTAAAAGGTGTTTTGAATGCCAAGTTTAAGTAGCAGTAAACTGCATACACAGGCCTTGCACTGGGAGTCCAGAGACAGGTTTGAAAGGCTACTTGTGTGGGTGGCACAACCAGTGCAACGGGCCCATTAGCAGCATTAAGATTACCGACCCTGGGTATTTGGCACACCACTTTACAAGGGATGCATAAGTAAACTAAATGTGCCAATCAGCTATACACCTATGTCACCATGTTTAGGGAGAAGCACATGCACTTTAGCACTGGTTAGCAGTAATAAATTACTCAGAGTCCTAAAAACGCAAAAAGGATACCACAAAAGGTAGAGGTAAGCAGGCCAGAAATTTGGGGGAAGACCACCCTAAGGATGATAGGTCTAATGGGTGTCCCCTCCACCTCACAGTGGGGAGATCTACCTAACCTCTAGGAAGTTCTCATCACTAAGATGGAAGAACCTGGATAGACCATCAACATTGGCATGGTCTACACCTGGTCTGTGTTCCACCTTAAAATCCATATCCTATAGGGAAAAGCACCAACTCACTATTTTGGATTCTCAGCCCTCATTTGCATAAACCAACTGAGGAGCCTGTGGTCAGTCTGAATCTGGAAGTGAGTACCAAACAGGTATGGTCTTAACTTCTTCAGTGCCCAGACCACAGCAAACGCTTCTCTTTCTATAGCACTCCACCTCTTTTCCGTGGGTATTAACCTCCTGAAGATGAAGGCTACAGGTTGGTCCAGTCATGCTTCATTTAGCTGTGATGAAACCATCCCAATGCCATGTTCTGAGGCACCTGTTTGAACGATAAACACCTTGGAGAAATCAGAGGCCCTGAGCACCAGGGCTGTGCACATGGCCTGCTTCAGGGAGTCAAATGCAGTTTGGCAGGACTCTATCCAATTCAAAAAATTTTATATGGTGTGAACTAGACCCAAAGGTATCAGAGTGCTTTATATGAGCACCAGTTATGTTACAGACAAACACATTCATTTTTTGTTAGGCATGGGGATATTAAGTGATTTACCCAGAATCACAGAATGTTGAGCGTCCCTACAGAGACTCAAACCCGATTCATCAGCTCCGAGGTCCATCTCCCTAGCCATTAGGCCAAATTGGCTGCTTCTTATAAGTCAGGTCGGTTAAAGGGGTAATAATGGTGCCATATCCCTTGACAAACCTCCTGTAATACCCAGTGAGGCCCAAGAATACTCTGACCTCAGTCTGGGTTTTGGGGGCTCCCAGGCGATGATAGTCTCTATTGTGGCCTGGAGGGGCTGCAGCTTACCCCTGCCCAACAGGTGTCCAAAGTATACCACAGACCCCTGCCCTATCTGGCACTTCCATGCCTTGATAGTCAGACCTGCCTGTTGCAGAGCTTGAAGCCCTATCTGGAGCTGGAAAAGGTGTTCCTTCGAGATGCTACTGTTGACAGCTATGTCATCAAGGCAGGCAGCTCAGAAGGCCTCCATACCAGCAAGGACCTGGTTCACCGACATGAGGAAGGTGGCAACGGTATATGTGAGGCCAAAGGGTATCACACACAATTGGTAGTGGCCCTCTGGAGTGGAGAAGCATGACCTCTCCATGGCACCTGCTGTTAGGGGGATCTGTTAGGTGATCAAAGTTACTTAAGTACTGGGCAGCCCCTGCCTGTCATTCAGCTCATCAGTCTGGAGGATGGAATGGACATGTGTCTTTGTCACTGGGTTTAGCCCTCTATAATCCACACAGAATCTCAGTTAAAGTGTGATGCCCAGTGGGGCAACGTTTGGCACCAGAATCACAGTACTGGACCAGGGGCTACTGGAGGGTTCTTTCACCCAAAACTCAGCATTTTAGAAACTTCATTCTTAATGCTGGTCCTCCCCTTATCTCAAAACCAGTAAGAACTATTTTTAACATGGAGGTTGTCCCCTGTGTCCACATCATGGATACACAGGTGGGTTGTCCCAGAAATAAATAAGGGAGAACAGAGAGGAGTACTCTCCAATCACTTGGTGGCAGTTTCTCCGCTGTTCAAGAGTTAGACTGGGGACAGGATTACTCCCTCCACAGTCCCATCTTTCTCCTTGGAATTTACGAGGTCAGGGAGAGGTTCACTTTCCTCCTCCTCTTCTCCATCTGTCATCAACAGCATGGTATGCTTAGACCTCTTGAAGTGGCGTTTGAGGCGATTGATATGGAGCACTGTGTGGAGTTGCCTGGGGGTCTTGAGGACAACCAGGTAGTTGGCCTTACCCTTCCTCTCAATACCTTCATAGGGCCCAGTCCTATGGTCCTGAAGGGCCCAGTTTTCCACAGGTTCTATAGCCCCATGCTTCAGGTAGGCATCTAATAATGCCCTTCAGGGTCTTGGTGAATTTCTCAACATGTCCATTTGTTTGTGGATGCTACAGAGTGGTGAATTTGTAGGTTACCCCACACTCCTTCCACATTAACTGAGAAACTTTAACAAAATGTTACTTATTCCTGCTCCAGCAGTTGCAGCATATTTTGGGAAAACATAATGCAACGGGCCAATTTGTTTGAAAGCCAAAAGGTACCACAAGGATGTGATTCACAGGAACGCATTCTAAACACTTAAAAGGTGCCCAAATGCAAACAATTACTCTCTTGTTCTGCCACTTCCACCGAACACCTCAATAGGGCTAACTATAACTGACCATATTCCCATGTGGCAAAACAGAATAAAAGGCAGTTATGCGCCTATTACTTTAAAAATGGGTACACGAATAGATACATCAGGCTACAATTTTCTACAAACACAATATTCCACTGAAGGCATTCAGATACACTCTTATGTACCCACACGTGCAGGAAGTAAAGTCCATTCTTCAAAGTAACATGATTGTGTTGGCTCTGCAATAGCAAAGAAAACAAGAAATGTATGTCAGTTTGGCCATCATCAAATGGAATGAACCAAACCTGAAATATTGCGAATACATTTATGCTCATTTATTACATATCGCCTAATAGCCACTTCAAAGCACTATGAGGAAAGGAAACATAACAGAATACTAAGGCAAGAGCAAATGGCCCTTGGAAAGGATAAACAATTGTTGTGAGGGTAAAATGTATTTAATCTTTATTAAGTTGGTTTTAACAATGAAAATCAAGTCTTAAGGGGAGTAAAACAGTTTAGCAGGTGCCTTTGGAGCCAGGGGCTAGATCAGTAGCTTATGACCCCTGGTTTGTGTTCCGCTCCCCCCTCTGCTGCTGCCCAGCTCCCCATGAGTGTGCCGTGATGCACAGCCCTCGAGGCCGCAGGTCAAATCCCAAGCCCAGCTGACAACTAGGTTTATTGCTTATTTTACTGGTAATTCTGTTTGGCCCTCGTAATTATGTTTGCCCCTTTTTGCACTGGTTAATTCAATATATTTCCGCGTTATCCCTCTAGTGCTTGCTTTTTGTTTTAGTTCTCTGCACCTGGCCATTGTGCGCTCTCCCCATTTTTTTGTCCCAATTGTCAACCTGCCAGCTCATCAAACCTCAGAGGACTACTTATTGAGGACGTAGCCCAGCTCCATCGAGTAGCTGCTGACCCCTGGTCTCTGGCCATTCCCCGCTCTGCCCAGCTCCCAATGACTATGCTGTGTTGCACAGCCCTCGAGTCTGCCGGTTCAATCCTCAGCCCATTGTAATTCTGCGTGCTCCTTTCTGTGCTGGTTAATTTAATTGATTTCCACTTCATCCCCCTAGTACTTGTGTTTTCTTTCAGCCCCATGCTCCTGGCCATTGACTACAGCTGACATTTTTTTCTGCTGTTTTGTCCCTATCTCCACCCTCCTGCCTCCCTGCCTGCCGCTCCCACCTCTCATGACTACTTTCAGAGGCTTCACAGCTGCGTGTGCAGCGGGTCCACCAACAGTGTGCCAAAAGCAGGCCCATCTGCACCCGTCTGTGCCGGGACCATGCCCACTGCCAGAAGCCCTGGCCCTCCCACAGATCCTAAGCCACAGAAGTCTGCACCCAGGATGAAACAACTGCTGCCTTGCATCGCCTCTCTCCACACCAGGACCTTTCATCTGCATCCGCTACTGGTTCAACTTCACCCCAGCACCAACCAGCATCACAGCAAAGAGTGCCTTACCAGACCAGGAGTTCTTGACCTCCCTAGTACAACTTGGCTTCCTCTTGGTCAATGTCTGGGACACCATCTCCACCCTTGTGCCCAATGTGACCTTCATTACAGAGACCTGGTTCACCCCCTCATCGGCCCTGGAAATTGTGACGCAACACCCATCAGCTGCAAGATGAAACACTGCGACCGCACCAACAGACACCGAGGTAACTACGCCATCGTACACAAGGAATCAATCACCTGCACCATAACTGATGATGAAACCATGCTGATCCTGGAACACATGAACTTCTAGCTCCACACAGATCACAAAACCACCATCAAAGTCATCCTCATACAGACTGCCGGTGCCGCCATCGCCAAATTCATCACTTCACTCGCCATTGAATCCAAACACTATGTTTTCCTGGGAGGCCTCAACTTACACCTGGATGACCCCACTGACACCAACTCCACCGACCCCTCGGAAAGATTAGACAAAACTGGCCTCAAGGAGCTGGTCACAGACCCCATGCACAAAGCAGGACACACGCTGAACCCCATCTTCACATCCAGCAACAGAATCAGGTACAACCACACCTCAGAACTCACATGGTCGGACATCTCCATAGCACACTTCAGCCTTACCGGACCCCCACACCCCACCCAACCACCACATTACCCCCTTCTGCAGCTGCATCAACTCAGCACCTATGGACTCACGCCCTTACATCACACAGCCTAACTTCACTACTAGGGTGAGAGTTTCAATGCCTGGATCACGAGCTCCGCCCACTTAGTCACTCTCATCAAACCAGTCAAAAGGTACAGCTTGACCAAACGAGTTAGCTGGTACACCCCAGAACTCAGCACATTGAAGCGCAGATGCAAACAACTGGAAAGAAGGTGGCGTACCAGCAGGAACCACACTGTCCGACCTGCATTCAAGTCGGCCCTCAATGACTACCAGCTCAATGCCACAAAAAGAGGTCCTGACTCACCGCATCAAGACCAGCTCCAATCAAACCAAGGAACTTTTTACCATGGTCAGAGAGTTCAGCTGCACGTCTAAAAACTTGATCCCCCACCTCACAGGAACTTTGTAACACCCTCGCTGACCACTTCCACAACAAGAAAGTGACTATCTACAGAAATTTTGATCCCCAAACCAATGATCTCCTCAGCATACCATCGACCACCCCCACCGACCACTCGCTCAGTGCATGGAAGCAGCTCAGCACATCAAACAAAACTACTCTAATGAACTCCATCCATTTGGGAGCACCAACAGACCCATGGTCCACCGACTTTTCAACCTCAAAATAGATCTGATTAGCCACCAGTGCACCACCATCTTCAACGCCTCCATTACCACAGCCACCTTTCCCAATGCATGGAAACACTCAGATGAGAGACTCCTTTCTGGAGAAATCCTCTGCAACACCTAGCGAGCTCCAGAACTACCATTCCATCTCACTGCTCATGTTTTCTGCTAAAGTCCTGGAGAAAGCAAAAGCCACACAGATGATGGACGGAATGCAGAGCAAATCAAACATTCACCCCCAGTCAATAGATCGGGGTTAAATCCATTGTTCTTTTCCTCACCATGCCACCCCATTTAACACCCAGCCATATGCAAATCAGTCTTGAACGTGTGCCTCATGGGAACTTTCCAGCCCGCACTGCCAAGCCAGTTCCTCCCTGGACTGGAAACAAGCATCCTGGGACAAGTTTCAGGGCATCACACCTCATCAGCCAGGCTAGCTTGAATCCAGTGGCACAGTGAGCCCGGGACCCACGTCTGGGCATACCCAGCGTACTTAGGGCGAGAAAGCAAAAGACACACAGATTATGGATAGAATGCGGAGCAAATCAAACATTCACCCCAAGTCAACAGATCTGGGTTAAATCCATTGTTCTTTTGCCCACCATGCCAGCCCAGTTTAGACCCAGTCATATGCAAATCAGTCTTGTCCATGTGCCTCATGGGAACAGTCCAACCTGGACTGCCAAGCCAGGTCTTCCCTGGACCAGAAACAAGCATTCTGGGATAAATGGGTAAATAATAAACATATAACCATTTAAACGTTTTAAGATTGTAATTCTTTATACAATTATACTAGATTCAGACACACTAACAGAAAGAGCAAGATACATATTACTGCAGAAAGGAAAGCACTTACTTAGGGTCTGATTACAAGTTTGGCGGTCCTTGGCACCGTCGAACCCATGATGCAGGTGCGATAGGTGACTGCCACACCAGTGGTCTGGCCGCCCGTATTACAAGTATGGCGGTAGGACCATTTTGGCACTGCTGCAACCGAATGGGAACCACATTCCCTGGTGGTAGAGCAGCAGTATGGGACATCAATATGCTTGGCGGTGCCGCTGCAGCACCGCCAAGAGTTTTCTGAGTTTTCCCACTGCCAGCCTTTTCATGGTAATAAGCCTGCCATGAAAAGGCTGGCACTGGGTTCCCTGTTGCTCCTATACATTGGGATGCATGCAGGGGGCACATGGTGTTCCCCCCTATGTGCATGCATGCCCAGTTCCTGCAAGGCATGGACTAAACAGTTCATGCCGTAAAGGAACTTGCTTTGGCGTTTCCATTGTGGTGCCTTTTTAAAAGGCACCACCGTGGGAACATCAAAGTACCCCCGCCAGACATGGGGAAAACTCCTAATCTGGCGGGTGGCTTGCAGTGGACTTTGGTGGTGTGGGAGCGTGGCGGTGGCAATATTACAATATTTACAATATTTTTGCTGCAGTATAGCAAGAGGTTAAAATTTACTATTACCACCCCGCTCCCGCACCACCAAAGTCATAATCAACTCCTAAGTCACATGGGCTATACCTAGAACCAAGAGAGAACATTGACAGAAAATGTAAATTGGAAATGTACCAAACAGTATTCTAATACAAGCTATGGGAGAGCACTACAAAAGCTAATTTTGTAATTAATTTAAGGGAACACAATCACATCCCAAATGTGACAGAAATAGAAGTAAGGGAGGTATTACAGGATATAAAAGAGGCAAGCACTAGCTCCTAGGAACCCACAATTAAAATACTAAAAGATATAGTCCCCAAACACATCACAGGCCAACTACCACCTTTACCTACTTTAAAACATGTAATTATATGACAAAGTCTAGATATAGAGATACCCCAATACTTAAACATTACAAATAATGAGGAACCCTTCCTTTTACATGACAACCTAAACAATGATAGACAAATCCTATTATTTTCTACAGCAGATAACTTACTTAAACTAAGCCAATGTCAAACCGGGATGGTGGATGGGACCTTCAAAATGTGTCCAAAAACATTCAATCAGATAAACAACGTACATGGTGAATTTCAATACTTAAATATCTCTTTTAAATATGCTCTACTACAAAATAAACAGAATAGTACGGAGTACCACTTACAGAGTAGAACATACTAGCACTTACTACTTAAACCACATTATACATAAAAAATAACTAATACTCACAAAAATAATCATAGACTCTGTAAAAAGCCATGGTTCAAACCGTTTCAAAGACTTACCCTAGAGAGCCATACAAGGCTGTTACTACATTTTCAATCACAGCTTATGGAAATAACTCCAACAATCTGAACTAAGTATAACATATTCTACAAACAGTTAATTTCCCTTTGAAGTCACAAACATGGATCACTGAAAAAATATAGAATGCAAAAATATAGATGAAAAAAATATCGAAGAAAAAATATAGAAAGACAAAATATCGAAGTCCTATCTTCAAACAGGTAAGTACAAAAATATCGAATCAAAAATATTGAAAAAATATATATACTTAGTCAAAATATTGAATGTATTTAAATATCTTAAGAATAATTTAAAATTAATACAATAATAACTATAATTAATTAAAACATACTTAAAAATACTTAAATAACTTAAATATTATTAAATAATTAATTTAAGTTAAAAAAAAATATATAATTTAATTTTTAACACATATATTGATATATATATTAACATAATATTAATTAAAAATATACAATATTTTTGCTGCAGTATAGCAAGAGGTTAAAATTTACTATTACCACTCTAGCAACTGCAACAGTAGGGTAAACGTTGGATAGCGTAGGGGTAAAAATTACTATTCCCACTCCAGAGAGTGCAACAGTAGGGAAAGTGTTGGATAGCATAGGGGTAAAAATTACTATTCCCACTCCAGAGAGTGCAACAGTAGGGAAAGCGTTGGATAGCGTAAGGGTAAAAATTACTATTCCCACTCCAGAGAATGCAACAGTAGAGAAAGCGTTGGATAGCGTAGGGGTAAAAATTACTATTCCCACTCCAGAGGGTGCAACAGTAGGGAAAGCGTTGGATAGCGTGGGGGTAAAAATTACTATTCCCACTCCAGGGAGTGCAACAGTAGGGAAAGCGTTGGATAGTGTCGGTGTCAAAATTACTATTCCCACTCCAGAGGGTGCAACAGTAGGGAAAGCGTTGGATGGCGTAGGGGTAAAAATTACTATTCCTACTCCAGAGAGTGCAACAGTAGGGAAAGCGTTGGATAGCGTAGGGGTAAAAATTACTATTCCCACTCCAGAAGGTGCAACAGTAGGGAAAGCATTGGATAGCGTAGGAGAAAAAATTACTATTCCCACTCCAGAGAGTGTAATGATATGGAAAGCGTTGGATAGTGTAGGAGTAAAAATTACTATTCCCACTCCAGAGAGTGCAACAGTAGGGAAAGCGTTGGATAGCGTAGGCGTAAAAATTACTATGCCCACTCTAGTGAGTTTAACAGTAGGGAAAGTAAACATTTAATAAAATATATTCATACAAATAAATTAAATATCAATACCAATAAAAAATTATTAAACTAAATTACAAATTAAAAAATATGTAATAATTAATCAAATAAAAATACAAATAAATATTAGTTATTAAAAGTAATTTTACTATTAATACAAATTATTTACAAATTAACAATTCATTAACAATAAATTAAAAATCTATACCAATAAATAAATAAAAATGATTAATGTAATTACAATTAAATTACTTCCCACCCTATTCCCCAATAAACACACAACCCACTATGGAAAATACATTATTAAAATTAAAATAATGATCAATTAATCAATTTATTAAAATTAAATACCAATTAAAAATGAATTACCAATTAAAAATTAATTAATTACAAATTAATAATTAACATTTAATTCAAAATAAATACCAATAAAAAAATTACCACACTTAATTAAATACAATAAAATTACTTCCCACCCTATTCCCCCATAAACCCACAACCCGCTACAGAAAATAAATACATTAAATTAACATAATTATCAATTAACCAATAAATAAAAATTAATTTCCGATTAAATATTAACAATTAATTCTAAAAGACTACCACTAAATAAATTAACAGATTTAATTAATTACAATTAAATTACTTCCCACCCTATTCCCCTATAAACCCACAAACCGCTACAGAATTAATTTACACAAAAATTAAATAACATAAAAAAATACACTTAAAGAAATTCGATATTATAAAAAATTTGATATATCTTAATTACTATATTATATACTTCGATATTTTAACTTTCTATATTTTAAACATCGATATTAAATTACTTACCTTCAAAACGATATTTTTCATCTCTATATTCTGTCCATTTGATATTTTGTCCATTTTATATTTTTACTTCGATATTTGTGCCATTCTATATTTTTGAATCAATATTATGTCTGTAAACCCACAGACATGATAGCACTAGCCTATGTCCCTGTCACAGAGGTAGCTAACCACTACAAAATACTAATATAAAGCTCTTCTACCAACAAAACAAACACAAACTAAGCCCCCTAATCGATTATTTCAGAGCTGCTTAGGTTGGCAGACTACATGACACCAACCTAAATTCCATATACCATGGTTGAATGATGTCTATGACAGCACCTTGGCACAGGAAGCCAAAGCAAACAATGCTGTGAAAGGATGGCACAATGCCAAGGGCGGTTCCTCTGCAATGGCGGTGGAGCGTTGACTCACTGGTCGGTCAGAGCCTGCAGCTAAAAAATTAAATCATATTTCATTATTGTTTTATTTTTAAGCAGCCGGCTCAGCCAGCGTGTGCAGGGAGTGGTGGGCCGAGGCATGAGAGGTTAGAGGAAGAGTGCTATGCGCACGCTGTAAATGAGCATGTGTGTTTGTCCGACTATCTCAAGCCAACCAAAACACACATGCGCACTTAGGTTTCTCTAAACCAGTTGCATTGAACAGCCGGGCTGGAGAAACCCCAAATAGTCTCTGACCTGAACGGGGCATCTTTCCAGCCTGCTCAGGCCAATCCTGTGCTTCTCTCCTAGCAGGAGAGCAGTGTGGGAATTGTACAGGGAGCCTGTGAAGTGATCCCAGTGTTTGCTGGGACCAGGAAGAACTAGCACAGAGGAGCGGTGCTGGAGGCGGCCGACAGCAAGTAAGTTTAACTTTGGATTATTATTAAACAGCTCCATCCCCCCTGCCCTCCACCACCGGCACCCCCGTGAACCCCCCCGGCTCACCACTTTATTTATTTGGCGACCGCCACTGCACTATACCTTCCAATCCACACTAGACCGATCCCAACCTACACTCTGTAAATTCATAGAAGCAGTACAAAAAGAGCAAAGTTACCAACAGCTACAAATCAAGTAATCTTTAACCCAGATTGCATCAAAACTTAGCAAACCAAAAGAATGTAAAATATGCTACATTTCAAAGTAAAACTCTTCGTAAACAACAAAGGAGTAGATTGTTTGGCAATAAGAGCCAAAAGCATAATATAAAATAAATACTAACTTACAAATATCCCCAAAAATGATAACATAAATTTAACCAACATGACAAAACATTTTTTATATAAATAGTAAACATCATAGTGAATTACCTCAGACAAAACATTCAATAAAACTCCAATCTTTAATAAAATATTATATAAATTATTTATATTCAAAATATAATCCTCACCTACCAAAAAGCTCAAAGAACTAACTCAATCCGTTACATAAAATAATTAGAACACATAAAATACACATTTCCAAATAACAATCACATAATACTTACATAAATAATAAAATGTAACATTTCCCACCCAAACAAATAAATTATATATGACTTAGGGGCTTATTACGATGGCCGTAGGACAAGAGTTCGACTGCACTTGCAGCGCGTTCAAACCCAACCGACATTTAGGCGGTGGCTCCACCCACCAAAGTAAGATGCAACCGCCAGGTTGGCGTTCGGAAACATCCCCTTTTCCATTGTGGTTTGCGCTGCAGTCCAAAAAAGCACCACAGCACAAGCCGGAGTGGAAAAGGGGATGTTTTGAAACATGCTGTACCTGCACACAGGGCATGTATGTTTGGGGGAGCACCACAGACATCCTCTGGGCCTCATAGAGGAGGCCCAGGGGGCATGGCGCCCGCCTAGGGGCCCCCAAAGCCCCTTTCCGATAGCCTTTCCATGGTGGTTTGATCACCATTGGAAGCTGTTGAAAAGGGACATCATAATCCCCAAGGTGGTGCCTGCGTAGGCACCGCTCCTATTGTAGAGAATAAGATCCGACTGATGGACTGACATGCTCCTTAAGCCTGTTGGACGTGTCCGTCGGTCCCTCAGAGTGCAGTGGTTGGACCAACTGCATTATAATGCGGCGGTCTGACCACTCTGCTTGATGTCGGCCATACAGCAACTGACGGCCAGTCGGTGGTGGTCCAACCTTCATCCTAATCAGGACCTAACTGTTCTGCAGATCATGCTCTGTATCCACATATTTAAAAAGTATAATCCCCCCAAAACTGGAAAAATATACACCAAGAAGCCCCCACAAAATGCAAAAATAAAACCAATCCAATAGACATCTGTCAAAACAATCCAACGTATCTAGGAAGTATAAAGATCCGACTAAGGGGCACATTACGATCGCGGACGCGAGCCTTGAGTAGGAGGGAACGTCTGCATGGGATGCGGCATTCTCTCCTGTGCAATTAGGATGTGACCGCCACCCTGGCGGTCACATCCTCTATGTTTAACATTGCGGCGGGTGCGGCTTCAAGCTGCACCCGCCGCAATGTTAAAAATGCATACATTGCATTTGTATGCAGAAAGCGGCAGGCACCTATGAGTTCGCATTTCCTGGTCCATGGTTGGAAAGTGAGACAGTAGCGCGACTGAAGCACGCCCTGTGACACGCCGCGGAGACGATTCCAGCCTGTTCCCCGCCCTACAGCAAAGGTTCCTCGGGACCGGCACAACAACCATCCACTGCCCCTAACTAAGACCCCCAGGCGGCAGCGCGATTGATTTGACATCGGAGAATTCAGATTGCGAAGAGAAACAGAGGGGCCCCGTTTTTCACAACCTAAGAACTTCTGCATAATCAAAAGCCCTATCCCATTTGATTAATTGGACCGCGGGACCGCGTTATCCATACGATAAGAAAGCCACACTGACAGAGCCCTGAAGAGAATCTGAGATTGTTTCCAGATTCGAAACGCGTCGGCATAACGGCGAATAGGCACCTTTGATCTAGCAAAGCTAACAGTTATTTGTCAACTTTAACTGATTGAAGAGTTCTAATTCAATTTATTGTTGCCTTTTCCTGTTGTTTGACCCTGGTTGGGCATTCTAATGATTTGAAGTTTCACAAAGATTGATTATTTGTGTGGACAAAATTGTTGTTTTTCTCTTGTAAAAGAAGCTTGTATATAATTGTGGATTCATCTGTATATATGTTTGTTATTGTTCGGTGTATGAGATTCGCATGTATGATAGTTGTAAATAGTGTAAATGTATGTAATTAGTGTTTTTTCTCGACCTTAAAATGTTTTTCAAAATGATTCAAAATTGATAAAAGGGTTTAAATAAAATAACCCATACAAACAATAGGTTTTCCCTTGTTTGCATTCTCATAAATAGTGAGATAAAATTATCCTGAGGGCCAGCATTGTTTTTGTTTTACTAATATTATACGGTCCAGTTGACCCTCTGTCCCAGGACCAAACTTTTGCAAATTTGCACTGCCGTACAGCACTGCTGGCCCGCCGATTTTGTAATAATACGCCGGTCAGAAAGCCACCCGCTTGTTGGTATTCTCCTGACCGCTGCAATGGTGGTCATGCGGTCGTACCGCCAAACTCAAAATCAGGCCCATAATCATCAAAAAGCAAATAACAATACAATATAACATAACATATTGATACATTATTATAACAGTGCACTAAAACCTACATTGAAGATCGTATCAAAATTAAACCCCTTCTTGCCTGGATTAAAATCTGGACTAATCCAGAAGCGGACCTCACAAAACAAATCCTAAAAGACTGTTTGAAACGTGACAGAGGGGGCCACATCCCATGGCTGAAGTATGTAAAAGATTCTCTTGAGACAATCGGCTGCAAAAACTTTTTCACTGCACCTGAATCTTTAAACGGCCAGAATAAAACAATGGTTAAAAAACTTTTTTCAGAATGGACACTTACGACTAGGGCCGAGGTGGAAAGGCGTAAACCTACTGTTTTATCCTACTGCTTATTGACAAAGAAACAAGGAATGGAACCATACCTCACTGTGATGCATAATGCTCAGGACCGATTCTATATGACCAGGTTTAGACTAAATATGCTACATCATTTACTTGCCGTCCCCTCTGGATTCACTCTAACACTGGAGGCTAAGAGTACCTGCGGCTGCGACGCTAGGTCTCCGCAGGATACCCTTCACTTTGTTCTGCTATGTCCCTTTTATTCTGTTCCCAGACATAAGTTTCTAGTAGGGATCCTGAAAGAAACTAAACTTAGACAAGCAAAAATGGCCCGGAGGTTTCTTCAGGAAGCCTCAGATGCTCATACGTTGTTTTGCACAGTAAGATTTATCAGGGTGGCAATGCGGTTAAGGAACACCAGAGAAATAACCGACTGTAATGCTCCATAAGCAGAGACCCAAGTATGGAAATTTCCCCTTCTTCTTTGTAAATAAGATGAATTCTAGCTTATTTTTTAAAAACTCATTCTTAAACTCGTTTTTATATATATAAAAAAAATGTATTGTCTATGTACTTTTATGGTGTCTTTTTAAGTGCCGAATAAAGATTTAAATTGAATTGACTCAATGCCCTGGTATAAAGGAACATAAACTGAACTAGTTGTAACACTCTTACAACTGGTAGAGAATGCGTTTTTAAGATTTGTTCTAGCTGTTCCGGGTGAATGTTTCACCTATGTATTTCATGCTGAGCTGTGGTTACCTTATTTATCACATCTAATTAAAATACAGCCAATCCTCTTATGGCATAAGACGGGTCCTCAGAGAAAACCACTCTTAATAGGGATAATATAAGGTATTGTCTTAAATTACAAGAGGTACTCAGCATACCTTGGATGAAGTATATTAAAGACTTCACGAGTGATTTAGGCACCTGGAATATTATGAACAGCAGGAATCCATAGAGCACATCAGCAGACAAGAACTCAGTGCATGACATTACAGGAGTCTCTAAGACTATCCTCAAAAATAGTGAAGCAGAGTGTATGAAATAACCAAACGATATTGGTCATATTTACAACTCATGGAGGGGATGCAGGACAGATTTGTTTTAACTGGTTTTAGGTGAGGCGTTTTCCATCACCTAACAAGCTTTCCTGTAATTAATGACTGGTCAGGCATGCTTTGTAAGTACTAATGTGATGGTATGTCACAGCAGACAACAATTCATGTGGTGGTTTCATGTAAATTTTATGAAAATTAAAGAAAGGTGTGGATTTTACCGATCTTAAAGAACCTTGTCTTCAGGCAATGTCGCTTAGCTTTATTATCCCTTCAGTTGCTAGCTGATGAGTACATTAAGCAGTCTATTGCAATGTTTTAAAGAATGTAATTAGATGTAAAAAGGACATAAAACTGTGATCTCTTTGCGACATGCGAATATGATTGTATTTTTTGATACATCTTTTAGTAGCAGTGATTGTTGCTGAAGGCATTTCATTTTTAAATAAGATTGTTATATACCTAATCAACATGTACATGATTTTTTAGCTTTGTAAATAGTAATTGTGGTTTATACATGTATTTTGCTTTTATGGTTCCCACTGATGAAATTAAATAAAGCTTATTTTAGAATTGTTTTATTTACTTGATATACATACTATGCATCTTATATGTATGTCTCTAATGTATTTGAAAAGAGAGTTAAGGCTTGAAATTTTTCATTGAACTGATTTTAAATTTACACAAAGTGATTCTCTTGAAAGAGTCAGACAGCATTTCAACTTTCTTATTGTTTTATTTCTGCTTTCCTTTTGGGTCGCCGACCCATTTTGGTGGTCTGAGAAATTCATAGCATCCTCTGAACAGTATCACCTGTACACGAAGTGTAAAATAATAATCATCATCATAGCTTATTTGAGCTAGTTCATAAAAAAATCAAATTCATTAATATTCTTGCTAAACATAAAATAAACCATAGAATATGGAAAACATTAAACACATTTACAAGGTGAGAACAAAATAATTTACAGAACAATTTATCCAGAAAGAATTTAAGTATTACGAACTGTATGTCAAGATTTAATCAAATACAAAATCAATACTAATATAATAAAGAGAGAGCCCAAACCTTTGAGGCGGGTAATCTCAGGAACCACAGCACCAATCACAACACCCAATACAGCGTTGGAAAGGGCAGTTGCAGCAGAAGGACATAGGCTATGCAGACTCCCACCATATACATTTAAAAGGTAAAAGAACCGTGCCAGCAAAGTAGTCCCTTGTAGGCGTGTCTGTGTTGTGAGGTGGGCGTGTGCTGGGGGCGTGACAAACGCTGGGGGCGTGTGGTACGTTCCGCCCTTCATGCCATGTCTCATATTGTGTGCTAATCCCACCCTGCTCCCTTTAAATACCCCTGTACCCCATAATCATAACCCACCCTTACTCCTTAACATACCCCAACACCCTTAAATACTAACCAATCTTAACCCTATAAATATACCCTGTACCCCAAAACCCAAACCTATCCCTAAACCCTAAAAATACCCCTGTACCCCAAAACCCAAACCTAGCCCTGAACCCTATAAATACCCCTGTACCTCAAAACCCAAACCTACCCCTGAACCCTAAAAATACCCCTGTACCCCAAAACCCAAACCTAGCCCTGAACGCTAAAAATACCACTGTACCCCAAAACCCAAACCTACCCCTGAACCCTAAAACACCCCTGTACCCCAAAACCCAAACCTAGCCCTGAACCCTTAAAACACCCCTGTACCCCAAAACCCAAACCTACCCCTGAACCCTAAAATACCCCTGTACCCCAAAACCTAGCCCTGAACCCTAAAAATACCCCTGTACCCCAAAACCCAAACCTAGCCCTGAACCCTTAAAATAACCCTGTAGCCCAAAACCCAAACCTACCCCTGAACCCTAAAAATACCCCTATACCCCAAAACCCAAACCTAGCCCTGCACCCTACAAAATACCCCTGTACCCCAAAAACCCATACCTATCCCTAAACCCTAAAACTACCCCTGTACTCCATAACCCAAAACTATATCTGAACCCTTAAAATACCCAAACACCCCAAAACATATACCGCAGTACTCCAAAACATATACCCCTATACCCATACTTACCTTACCCAAACATAAAAAAACCACATGCTTTTACCATGCATGCATTTACAACGAATTTCGTTGTAAATGTATGCGTGGTAAAAGCATATAAAATGTAATGCCATGCGTTATAATGGCATTGCGGAGTCATTGTACTTTCGTAATGAAAGTATGCGGAGTGATGGTATGCGGAAAGAAAGTTGCGGAATAATGGGTGTTTACCCTCCCCCGATAAGTACATTGGTGGCACGGCGGCCCACATCTCCAGCAACATTCTCATATTTTTTCACCACCCATTTGAAAAATGCACAGGTCTCTCTCATTGATGGCCAGCACCGACATACACTTTTAGACACACCTCCCGCCAGAAGTTCTAGAATTGCGAACTTTAGAGCTGGGGAGCTACGTTCAAATCTCGGCATCAGCTCAACATCCTGTGATTCCAGGCAAATCGCTTTGTCTCCCCGTGCCTACCACAAATGAATGTGTTCTTCTGTAATGTAAAGTGTGCTCATGCCATGTTGTCGAGTTCGCGCTATATAATATTGCAAGGAAAAATAAAGTAGGGAAACTCGAGTTCACACACTACTGAACGCGCACTCTCAAGTGCATCAGCAGTGCACTGTGAATCGGAGCGTTTCACAGGCCTGTCACAGATAGGAAATGCTATCAAAACGAAATCCTACAAATCAATATACTACTGCCCGGCAGCAATTCATACCCGTACAACGTCGGGACGGGCTGCTAGTGTACTTATATTTGCAGTTATACTCAATTTATATCCAATATTTCTCATCTCCAGCATATGCGTCTTTACCAACCCTACCGATTTAGGCGGTAGGCTATAGTTTTTAACGATTACTAACACTTCTGGATTTTCAAACAGGTTTTTATAGCTTTTAATGCTTGCTGTAGCCCTTCAGTTAGATCAGACCATAGTGTCTTTCAAAAATGTTTTGCAAAGTCCCTTTAGTTGCAATAATAGACATTCGTTTAAAGCAGTTTCTATTATGCCACATTATAATTAGGTAATTATTATATTGTGCATATGAAAGTTTTACATTACTAAACAAAAAGAGGCAAAAGAAATGTTTGAACTTTCAAAAACAACCACAATTTGTTTTCTGAATATTGTAAAAGAGCAAAGACAGATATTAAAGTATTACAGTTGCTGTTGAAGTTACTAACTAAACCAGCAGTGTGAAGATTAAGGATGCCCACAGTAGTCAAAGTGCACTTACTTATGGCCTTTAATGTATGCCTATTTTTGCTATCTGGGTCTGAAACCACAGGGTCACTTCTTCCGATCCAGATCAGATTTCAGGTCATGTGATTTCTTTTGATGTCATTGCCAGCACAATGGTCTTGTGATGTGATTTCAAGTGATGTCATTAGTATGCTAGTTAGCCATTTTGACTCCTGAAAATCCTACCTCTTTTTGGTCACATAATGTTGATAAGAATGCAGATAAATGGGCTCCAACTAGTGCAAGTAATTTCTATCTTTTGGCTCCCATGTTATAATGTGTGGGACTACTGAGGAAATCTATTTGTAAACCCTAAGATTTACACATTCAGGCAAATCACATTATTCATGTTTGTAAATAAAATGATCATATTATTTCATTTCCATAAAAGTTTGGCCTGGCTCAATATGGAACAAACCAGCATTGTGCCAAATATGCTATGCTTCACATGGTAGGATTAGGCAAATTGTTTCAGTTAGTAATAATTTTATTTAGACAAAAATCTGTTAAAAAATATTAGCACATCACTGATAAATCTAAATACAGATTGAAAAATCATAAACAAAGACAAGACTTTTTTACAAAAGCTAAAAGTGAACAAGACCTACCACAAAATATGGTTAGCAGGTAAATGAAATGACACATAGTAGCAGAGTGGATCAATGCTCTGTATTTTACAAATAAAGGTTTTATAGGTTTTATAATTTTATAATTCGGCCCTCTTGCCGAAATTATTCATTCCTTTAGGTTGTCATTGATCTCTTATGCGGATGACACCCAATTGCACTTAAAATAGCCACAACCTGACCCCTGTCTTCAGGAGGTAGCCGGTGGGATGGCCAATTGTGTACTGAAGTTGAATGAAGACCAAGGTTATGCTACTGGGCAATAACCTCAGCGAGAAAGTCTTAACTCTTGCGCTTGATCGTCTGGAGAGATTTCTCAGTCCTATAGAGGTGTTAGCCAGCCTTGGGATGTGGTTCGACTCTTGTCCTAATAAGAGCACCAAGCGTCCAGTTGCTTGCTCAGAACAGTCTCAAATCTTTTTCCTTTCTTAGCCAACAAAAGACCAATCATTCAAGCCCTTATCATTTCGCGCCTCGACTACGGCAATGTCTTGTACTTTGGTTCACCAGGTAATGTGAAAAAAGGTTACACCCAGAATGTTACCATAAGGCATCTAATGAACCTACCCTGACATCACTCTATAAAAAAAGTCCTGAACGCTCTGCAATGGATCCCAGTGGAACAGCGAGTCCATTTCAAGGCTTTATGCTTCCTGCATAAGTCACTTCACATGAAATATCCTATTCTATTGAGACCTCTTGCCATCCCTTACATCCCAGTAAGGTTGATCAGATCCTCCTCAGCTTACCTGCTAAAGGTCCCTAAATTAAGATAATCTCATTGGGGTGGTCATTCTTTTTCACATCTGGCCCCCAAATTCGGGAATACTCTTCCCACCAAACTGCTTCAGCTCCTGTCACAACGTGTTCCCTGCGTTTACATGTCCACCACCAGGGGGCTGAACTGTGGGACTCTCCACTCTAGCCCATTATGCAAAACCAATTGCACATTCTTACTTAACAGTCTGTTAAACATTTCCACAAGTCCCCTTGCCATCCCTTACATCCCAGTAAGGTTGATCAGATCCTTCTCAGCTTTCCTGTTAAAGATCTCTAAGTTAAGAAAATCTCATTGGGGTTCTAATTCTTTTTCACATCTGGCCCCCAAATTTTGGAATACTCTTCCCACCGAACTGCTTCAGCTCCTGTCACGACTTGCTCCCTGCGTTTTCATGTCCACCACAAGTCCGTTCTCGCGGATGTTCCCTACTGCTGTTTTAACATGTTTTATTCCACATAGTGCCAAATACAGCTCTACCTCTTCTGACACAAATTGAGGCCCATTATCCATCACAACTTCCTCAGGATATCCTTCTCTTGTCCACACCTCCTCACAAAACGTTCTTATACCGCATGACTTAACCTCATTCACCATGCTTACTTTCAGCCACTTAGAATAGTAATCCTCCATAAGCACAGTTTATTTTTTACCACTGCCATCTAACTCAAATGGTCCACAGATATCCATAGCGGCATTTCCCCATGGTTTGCAAGGAAATGGAATAGGAACTACTGGTGTCTCCTTTACCACATGCAACTTGTTGCTGCATGCACAACTCATGCAGTTTCTCACATACCTCTCCACGTACGGTCAGCTCCAGGCCTCCCAAAAAATTCTCTCACTTTCCTTTTCATTCCTTGGTGGAGCGATTAGGATGTCAGACTCGGACAGCCTTTCCGATTCGTTTTGGCCGACACAGATCGGCTGTCGGCATCTGACTTTGAGGGACCCGTAGCAGATGCCGAGGGCCTTCCGAATCAAGCCAGTGGGGGTACCCATGGGTCCTCCCTTCCCATGCATACACAGTGTGTCCGGCACCATGGGGTACCTGCCACAGGGTGCAAGGTTTTCCCCAACCACCCTTTTTGTCCATGGGAGTGTCCCTTCTTGTTCGGAACACATGCTCCCATTGAAGTCAATGCGAGTCTGACCGAATGATGTCCGGAAGCATTGTAATATTTCAGTAGGACTCAAAGAACCTGATTCGGTCGGAAACTATGCTGAAACCGATTCAGCTGGAGGAGTTTCAGCCATTTGTGTGCCAAAGAGGAGTGTGCTTTGATTTTACATACAAAATATGAATTGGGTGTACAAAATAATTCAGTTAAATTATAACATTCTCAGTTTAAATCAAAAAAAGTTCTTATGCTAGTTTAAAGATGATGCACTTAAATCCATATTTAACAGTTCTTGCATATTCCTCAATATTGCTTTAAAATATTTTAAATTGTTCTTTGGTTTCAACACAGTCATCAGTGCAGGGCATTCTAGATTTGGGGAGAAGATTCAGATTAACAGTCAACCCTTTGTTACACGTAGGCTCTTATCTGAAGTTACTGAACTGTCCCAGTCAATATTTCAGTGCTTCCTTGCTGGAACAATTACATATTTCTACCTCAATCTTATGAAAATAATGTGGGATGAAGAGTGTGCTATGTGATTGTTTTATTACAATTGTTTCTTGCTAGAAAATTCTTGAAGTGATACAAGGCATTACTGTATATGAACTCAACTTTTCAAATATCAAAACTAAGTTGAATCTTCCACAAGTAATCTTTTAGGAAAAAAAACGGAACATTACATTTTAAAACCGAAGGCGGTATCTAAACTGGATATCATGAATTGGCTGCATGGTACCAAATCCCCATCGTTTTTGGTTAATAGGAGGGATGTCCTCTTGTGGGTCAAGGAGCTCAAACTCAAAGTAGGTCAACATCAGGAATACAAATTGTTTTAATTCATTGACTGCAAAGAAACGTCCAGGACAAATAGTGGTTCCTGCACCCCAAGGCATTGAAAAATATTTCACCTTTTTCCCATTCTTGTAGAAATCTACTTTTTTGGACCCATCAGTATTAAGGAAGCGATTGTATTTAAAAACATGGGGTTCTGGGTGCACCTCCGGGTCCATGTGCACACCAAGATATGGAAATAATGCAACTCTGTCCCCTTTGCGAATGCCATACTCCCGACCATCTGCCATCTTGAGATTCATGTCGTCCAGAGCAGCTCTAATCAATATTGGAGCAGCTGTCAATCGCAGAGTCTCTTCCACTGCACTGTCTAGAACAGGTGTCTTCAAAAGCATGTCTCTAGTGAGATTCAGCAGTTCACCACCTGGCTTTACTTCTTGCCCCGATAATTTAATTACATCATCAATTTCTTCTCTCAGAGCCATCATAGCTTCTTGGTTCTTCATTAAGTAGATCAGAAGCCAGAAACTTGAAGGCCCGGTGTTCCCTTGTGATGCCCATAGAAGCAAGAACATGAATCTATCCTGCATATATTCTTCCATACCATTTTCATTTCGAAACTGTTGCTGATCAGAGACCCAGCCACTAATGTTTTCTTTGAGCATGCATTTCTTCACAGACAGCTTATTCCAGAAGAGCCTTTTTAGACGTTCAGCTTCAAGTTTTTCCTTGGGAGGAAGCACGGCATAAGCTAACCGGGGAAAGAGGCAGTCATACTTTCGGAAATCATGAAATAATTCCTCTGATAAAAGTCGATCTATTTCCTTGGCCTTTTCTATGCTTCCAGCTTGCTTTGTTGACTCATTCCCAAATAATGCAAGATATCCAGCTCGGAAGACAATGTTGTAGCTGAATTTGAAAAGTCCATCCTGTTTCCAGGTTCTGTCACTTTCCCCTGAACCAACACTGTGAAGCATCAGATTTTGCAGGTTTTCCATCATTGCCTGGGTCATTACCACAAGTCCATCCCCCATTAGGTGTTTTGTACTTGCGGCCTGCAAATGCTTATTTTCATCTGATGGCCCTTGGTAGCTGAAAACCCTGGCCACCAGTGCTTTTGCAAACTTATCAAAGTCCAATTTAGACCGTGCTTCCTTAACAATGGATCCAAAAGACAGAGGGTCCATCAGAAAAGTGAAGTAGTGACCTCCAATGTGAACAGTAAAAATATCACCATGTTTCTTCTGCATTCTTTTCAAAAACTCTGCACTGTTGTCTCTGAAGTCCAGAGCATAACCCAGCCATGGAATATAGCCTTTGTCCAAAGGAGGTTCGTTCGGTCTTCTTCTACGAAACGTTCCCAGAAGATAAAGACCTCCAAGTACAGACACCAGTAGAGTTAAGAGGATTAGTACGAAGAAAGACATCTCAGAAACTTGTTTGCTGCTGATGTGCCTAAAGATACAAAAGATAAATATGATGTCAACTTTGTAGCTTATGTGAAAACCAAAAACATTTTTTATCCTTGACTTGGTTTAATGTATCCATAACTGACACTGCAAGAAACTAATATATTTTTATAGCAAGGTTATTCCTATTAAAGACAATGCAAAGTTGAAGACAACCTCAGACAGTAAATTGTCTACCACAATACAAAATTAAATAGTGCCATGTTGTTTAGATACTTCCATCTTGCTAAACGTTAAGGAGACTGCATACCATCAATATTTAACAGCGAATTAGTGAACGAACTTTTGGCCTGCTTGGTATGCGTTTATCAGATCAATCAGTGTGTTCCTCTTACTTGTCCCCGAGGCATCTGTTACTGTTCGAAATAGGGAGGGGAAAAGTAACTTCCAAGAAAACCATTTAAGCATTTTCAATAGCTTTGACTGTTACAAATAAATGTTGATTCTGATTTCTTGCTCTATACACAATTTACATAACACAGAAACTAATGACAGTCAAACTGTCTGACCTACTTACCCTGGCCATCACCCTGCCTGTCTCTGAACATAGGAAGTAAATCATTGTCATAAACCTCATAATTCCTAGTGCCACTGAATACACATTTAAAATGCTGTCCTTCCCTTATGAGGCTTGGGCCTTAAGCTATGCAATCAGACATTATTTAGTGCTCTTCACCATCTAGTACACAGTCTTCTTTTTTACTGGGAAATTCCAAACAATCTTATCAACTGATTTATTTAAACTTTCACAGTTACAAACCTAGGGGCCTATTAGGATAGCGGACGGACCTGCGTCCGTCCGCCACCCCAGAGGAGGAGGGATCGTCCGCAGGGGCAGCGGCGGTCCCTCCGTGCTAATTAGGATGTTACTGCCACCCTTGCGGTCACATTCTGTATTTTTAACATTGCGGCGGGTGCTGCTTGAAGCAGCACACGCGCAATGTTAAAAAATGCATGTTTACCTTTGTATGCACAAAGCTGCAGGCACTGCGTGGTGCCTGCCGCTTCGTGCACGCAAAGGCAGGGGGGTACCATAGGTACCCCCCATGTGCACCCCCGCCCCCCTTCACTCCTGGGGGCCCGCAACAGGCCCCCGAAGAAAACACTGTATGCCTTTCCATGGCGTAAATGCCGCAGTGGAAAGGCATAGGAGCGCCTCCATCCTAATATGGCTGGCGGTGTCTGATAGACACCGCTAGCCATGTTAGAGCTTTTCCGCCGCGGTCGGAAGGCAACCGCTGCGGAAAAGCGGCGGACTGAAAAAAGATGCCCCAGCCATTCTAATCTGGCGGGGGGTCTTTTCTCAGTCCGCAGCGGATAATCCGCATCCTCCGGGCCGGCGGTGGCTTCCGCCGGCCCGGAGGATGCAGATTATCCGCTATCATAATCGCCCCCTTAATAAGGTCCTCACTCCTCATAACAAGATGCCTCTTAATTACGATTGAGCCAGTAAATGAAGGGGCAGGCAGGCTCCACTGGAAATATGATATCTACAGAAACATCGGGGATCTGTTCTGGTACAGCTGTACAACCCAGATCTGTGCTGCAAGCAACCAAAATCTGCAGGTCAAACTCAAGGGAAAAATAAAGAGAACTTGGACCCAGAATTCCTCATTTCACAGTGGAACCTTAGGGTTCCCCCCTGCAATCCCCATTACTGCTGCCCCCTGGAGTTACTGTAACCCCACTATTGGTAACTACGGGACGGTCTTAACTGGATCAAATCTAAGTCACTCATATTGATGCTCTAAATGTTGAAACAAAACAAACAGGTGCATTCATTACTGAGATTTAAACAGTGCCCTATATGCAGAAATAAGATCACAATTGTGTTAGCATTTATCTACTATCACACAAAATTAATATTCCAAAATAAATCATAACCAAACATGCATTCTATGATTAAACCACTTCCAAGGTACACAAACACTATTGGCAATATATTTCTCCTCTTTGTGATTCTGAAAACTGTATATTTCCACTATTTTGTATGATAATACGACCCCATTGTGTTCTAAAATTTGAATATTTGGGCAATGAAGAAAACCGTTTACCTCTTTTGGAAAATGCATAAGACAAAGGAGCATCTTCATGTTTCAAGTTCCCAGTAAAGTTTTTTTTTTTAAAGGTACAACTGGTCATTGTTTCCGGTGTCAATGCAATGGTATACCCAGTAAGTCATTTATCAGTCACCAGTAATCAATTTAAAACTATATATGTCCAGAATATCTGGGTTTACTACCATCGCTGTATCTACATCTCATGGATCATCATTTTATCATGATTTGGGACACAGGCTAATTTGTTCTCAAACCCCCCATTATCTTCATAGCTAGGCCTAGGAATCGTGACATTTGTAACCTCTTCCTTTCACTTTTGATCAATTGCCAAGTCAATGCTTAATTTTGCCCGCTGGTTGCTGGGGGAGGCAATCAACACTCATTTTTGGGAATGACACATGTTTTCTCATTAGACATCACTCAGAGCAAGAGAGAGAAAAACAAAAAACACAGAATGAAAGAAGAAGAGAAGAGATGGAAAAACAGTGTCAACTGGAGAAGGCAGAGATGAGAAAGATCCAGCAAGACTGCGATAACATGGGAGGGAATGCCTGGTGTTGAATAAAGGAGGCATGAGGCATATTCAAGACAGTGCAGCCATGGTATTCAGCGTCCATAATTTTTGTAGCGCAGGCTGTGGGACTTTAGACCCTAGGATTTATTGTTTTACAAATTAAATAGTGGGCATACTTCATTTGTTCATATTTCCCAGGCTGGTTTTCAAATGGAGAACCAGTATTTAATTATTTTACTACTAAATTCTGTTTGTCAGAAAAATATAAATCATGCAAATCCATCAAATATTTTGACTCGCCTCTCTAATTACCAATTGTTCAGTTAAAAAAAATGTTCTGCCAATTTCAACCCTACTGCATATATCTTAGATACCCCACATTTTGTAGAGCATGTGGATCTACAGCAATACATGCCACAAACAGATGTTTACAGGGTAAGTAACATATTCCTTACTTGAATGGAATTAAAGTGGGAAAGGAATTCAGCCAGTCGGCTGGATGCCCTCTGTGAGCAAACTGGTCTGTCTAAACAAACAAATGCCTACTTTAATTGGGCTGGGCTCACCTGCTAAAGGTCATTGATCCTACAACCATTGGACCATCATTGGATGCTGCTCTTCTTTATCTCATAGTGTGCCCCCCGTTTAGTTCGATATGTGCCTGCTTAATGTATTACTCTCCTTCGACCCATGCATCTTGTAATTATGTGATTATTCTTGCTTCTATTCCTAATTAATGTCAATATTGTATGTATTACCCCCTCCCATCCTTTTTGTAAAGCGCTCTTACATACTTCAGGATCTTGTTCGTGCTATATAAAACTTTATAAATAAATTACCTTGTTGAGCAAATGTGAAATCATTTGTGTGCTTTTTAACAGTAATATAGACCCATCCATGCACTCTTTTGCTTTATAGGAGCCAATGCACATGCACAATACTGAGTACGATGAAGAAAAGGGGGTGGTGATGAACAGAGTGTCTGAATTAAGCAGACCACTCTTACCCAGTCCAAAGATCAGGGCTTGATCCATCAATACTGAGTACAGCAGAAAGAGTGGAGCTACAAGGCAATCGTGCTCCTCCATGGAGCCATTTTACCAACTTAAGGAGTAGTTATGTATGCACAATTCATAATTTTTGAGCAATGCAAATATTTGGCTGAGAAGGCGCCCTTACCTTTATTAATTTGTTTTAACTGACAATGTCACAAAATGAAATTATAAAATGGTTTTAAGACGCCAAATATTGTTTATGCCCAGGAATTATTAATAAAGACATTCTACTCATGCCAGTTAAATGCAACAGCTATGAATACATTGCAATTGACATCTCATGATTAAGAAGGAGGCCTAACCTTAATCCTGTTCTACACAAAATCGATATCCTGTATACGTTATAACTCAGCAAAACTGGTTATGTCATCTTATATTCTGTTAGTTGGAATACTTAGCAAATGCAGAAAACTGACAAGTGTTTTTGTCCAGACTCAAGCACATCCAGGCTGATGTGGTAACCTAAAAACATGTTTGGAACCTCCCAATTAATGTACGATTTATCCAGCGGTTCTGGTAAGCCAATTATAGTGAGACACTCCTTGCAAAATAAAAGAAATGCAATCTTTTCCCCGCGTATGAACTTTAAAGCACAGTTAGTAATTATTGTCAAAAGGTATGCTCTATGTACTCTACCCCTCTAACCTAGGGAGAAACACAAAGTCTGCTGCAATGAATGAAATTAAAGAACTATCTTTTCAAACCTCTCTTGACCATGGTGCGCTTGGCCATCCTACTTCTCATCTTTGTTTAACCCACCTCCATAGTTTACTTTTTCAATTGAAAACAATATTACTAGTCAGCAAGCATTGTAAGGCTGATTCCTGCCCACTACACGAGGTTGCGGTACAAAAGGGGGTGGTGATGGACGAAGCATCTGAATCCATCAAACACTCACACCCAGTCAAAAGATCTGGGTTTAATCCATCACCGTTCTTTAGCCCACTCTGCCACCCCAGTTCAGACATGGCTATATGCAAATCAGTCTGACCCTGTGCCTCATGGGAACAGTCCAGCCGGAACTGCCAAGCCATGTCTTCCCTGGACCGGAAACAAGCATCCGAGGACCGGTTTCTGGCATTCCAGCCGTCCATCACAAACCCAGATCTTTTGAACTGGGGTGGCAGAGTGGGCTAAAGAACGGTGATGGATTAAACTCAGATCTTTTGACTGGGTTTGAGTGTTTGATAGATTCAGATGCTCTGTCCATCACCACCCCCTTTTGTACCACTACACGAGGATGGCGGGCTGGTGGCTGGCAGTCAGGGAGACCCCTTGCCATGGATCCGATGTGCTCAAGGAGCTTGTTTGTCCATTGGAGGGACTTGTATTCCCTACAATAGTGGCGGTGCCTGCCAGGCACTGCCGTAGGGATTATAATGACCCATTCCGCCTGCCCTTTCATGGCGGTTTCCATATCTCTGCACCATGTGGCAGGCACCGCATGCTGCCTGCCACATTGTGCAGTGATATGCAAAAAGTGTATTTTTTGTACCGTGGTGTGTGCTGCAGCCCGCAGCACACAACGCAAAACAAAAAAGACACTTTGTGATTGCCTTGGAGGTGGTCGCATTATAATTCCAATGGCGGGACTGCCAAAGCAAGTGTGGTGGTCCCATCCCCGATATGATGGCTTAATGTTCCAGAACTCCTACAGGGCATTGGGTGGCCACCCTTATTAAACTAATTTGAGCACTTTGAGGATAATTGTGGGACTTTCTTGTACACTGGGGGCATATTTATCAAGAAGTTTCATTGCCCTTGTATCACGCAATGGGGAGCAAGGGCAAAGCAACTACTAAGTAAAATTTATCGAGCCACTCAAGGCCACCTTCGAGGCCTTGCGTGTATTGAGAAATCTAGAGTAAAGCAACAAAGCGCAGCGCGCATCACTGCATTGTGTTACTCTGCCCCAGGCAGGTGTTCCGTGGGTGTTGCCACCCAACCACCCATGGATTTTGGCACATTCTCAAAGTGTCAAGCAAATTGAGCATTGCAGTATCTTTTGAATAAACATGAATAGTGGAAAAATTAACAAAGCTGTGCGCTTGGTTAGGTGATGATATTCTATCATCCACCGTCAATTAAAGGCATTCTCAAATTTACCATTACTGGTATACCTGGGAATGCATCAACATGGTATTTGGACGAACTATTGAGTCAAAAATATCAAGTAACATAAGATTTTAATATCATGATACATACATATCATGATGCAGAAATATAATTGACAAAAATAATATTGTTGTCAAAAATATCTGTTAATATCATTTACAAAAATATAGCTGAAAAATTATTGATTTTAAATTACCTTTGTTTATTTTAGTTTATTTTTTAAATGTATGGGTGAGAAGTTAATTCATTATTTAATTGATAATTATGTAAATTGTGTACTTCATACATTTTTTAAATACAGGTTATTGGGTTTACAAGAGTATAGGACAGGAAGTTAATTACGCATAATTAATTAATAATTAATCATTGATTTATTATCAATGGTCTAATTGATGATTCATTATGTAAATTGTGTAAATATTTTATTTTTTCAAGAATATTTTGATGCGGGTAGTTGGGCTTGCAGGGGTAAAGCATGGGAAATTAATGGATTATTAATTATGTAATTGATAACTAATTAGTAATTATCATATTTTTTAAATTACATTTTAGGTGTGGGTTTTTAGGTTTGTAGAGGAATATGGTGGGAAGGTAATTAAGTAACAATGCATTAATAACTAATTATTAATTTTTAGTGAAATCTTTAATTTATTGATCATTTAGTAAATTATTTAATACTTCATTTGATAATTAATGAGGGAAATTGTGATTTTAATATATATTTTATGTTATATATTAGGTGTGGTTTGTAGTGATTGTAGGAGAATAGGGTGGGAAGTTATTTAATGAATACCAAATTAAAAATTGTTTATTCATTCATTAATGATTGTTTTATTTCTTTCCTAATAAGTTAATTGTGTTATACATTTTCATTTTAATTGCTGACTGATGTTTGTGGGAATACAGTGTGACATTTTAACCAAACAAATAATATTTGTTTTAATTTATAATAATTATATTATGTCATTTGTTCTACTTGTATTTTTTTATGTATTTTTTAATGTAGACATCACAATTTTATATTAAGAATTTTATATTTTTTGTACATTAATAGATTTATAGGGTTGTTAAAATATGATATATGATAAAATATTATATTTGATTGAAGAAAACTACTGTTTTCCCTACTGTTGCACAGAGGGGAGTGGTAATAGTAAATGTAATCTTGCTGATGTTCAATGCTTACCCTACTGTTTCACAGAGGGGAGTGGGAATAGTAAATGTAATCCTGCTGATAGGCAAGACCTCCAGAGACTCCGGAGCGCAGGGGATACAAAATATTACATAACAGTGTCATTCATTCCTGCAGAAGAGTTCTGATGTTGCTTTAGATGTGTGTGGTGTCAAACTGGCACCACCCTTCCCCTCTCCATGTCTCTGAAGAAAATGTGTTACAGAGAACAAAACGAACTACGAAAAGAGGGGGAGAGCGCTGGAGGCAGCAGCTGTGCCTTTGAACATTAAGAACACAGTCATAGCAAGCAAGGCAGAGAAAGCCATGCAGAAAATGGCTGCTTCCACATTTTACTTCAGGATTTAAGAATAGCACTGGGACTTATTATGACGTAGTATCTGACCTGGCTCCACTGTATGTTTATAAAAATTGCACTCTGAGGACCTTATCTCTATTAAGTGCAAATACAATCCAAGCTCTGTTGCTACCTCAACAAATGAAGGGTATCTGAACCTATGTCATATCATCATTTACTATTCAACTAAAATAGATCCATTTATTAAGGTAAAAGCTTTGGGATCAGGGAAGAAATAAGAGAAATAATAGGTATCTGATCAATCTAAGCATTTATAAAAATTGACCCACCCCCAGTGGATTTAACTAGCCTATATGACTGAGTGTGTATATGGCCCAGATGAATATTTAGTGATAGATGTTTGCAGGTTAGTAACCTGCTGGATCAGTTTGCTGGTAGCAGAGTTATGTTTTTTATTGATTAGTTTGGTGATTATTGGTTATCGATTTATGTTTTAACAAACCCGTTTGTATATTGTTTTATGTTGTTTGGAAAATTCCCGGGATCAAAAAATCCCCACCATTTTCATTTCATCATCTAACTATAGCACCTCAAACTATCTAATTGGTTGCGGAGGTAACACAGACAAATGGCCACTCACCTCAAGCCACTGCAAAACAAAGAAAGGACCACTAGACCCTGCTAAACACAGGACCTATAGCACTCAGCATATCCTCAGACAGAAAGAAAGGACCATAATGTTCATAGAAACGGACAAAGGACCATTCCTGGTTAGTTTTGTAGCATGGAAAGAGTAATATGACTAATTCTCTGTTCCTGTTCAGCACTAGTTAAAGAAGCAGCCATCTTGGAACAATAGATTCATTATTCAACCTTCACAGAGCCAATCCACTGCTCTCAATTCACAACACTCTAACCCACAAATTGATTGATATTATTTAACCCGTTACATAAAGGGAGGCCTTCAGCTTCGGCTTTCCACAACTCTCATACCATATTATGAAGCCTAGGGGCCCAAACACCTATTCCATTAATACCCTCCCAACCTCACAAAAAAGGCGGCCAAAAGCTTCAAACATCCTCTACTAAAACTGCAACCAGAAACCCCAATTTCTGACCCTTAATTCTCAAATATCACAGGACACATAACTAACGACATCATGTTCTACACCAAAAGGAGGGCACAATGGCGGACAGCCTTTTTCGCCCTTTTCTCTATTGCATCCACCAAAAAAAAACGCGCACGGCCTCACACTATCACTCCTTCCACGTTCTACAAAGCAACTGCTACTTTTACCATTTATCACACTGGGATTATCCTCATGCAAGCAGCAGATCATAACTTAAATCTACTGGACAACATCTTCCCTTGCATCAAAGCGAAGGTTGCAAGATCCTATTCCGTTCCCCCTGCAAACCATTCTCCGACCACTCTGTCAGAGTCTTTGCCTGATGCCCCTTCCCCCTTCCCTAGCCCCTTCACAATCTCCTCTATATCCACCTTGCCTATCACTCACATCATTTCGCCCCCAGTTCTCCCTCATGCTCCCGTGGCCCCCACTACCCCTATCCATCTCAGCAACCACATTGCCACCCACCTCACTGCCGGTGCTACCCCAATCGCGTCCTCCCACACTCTCACTCTAGATCCATCCGAGGACCTATCTTCCCCGGTTCTCTGCACTATAAATCTCCTCACATAGCTCATACCAATAACCCCTCTCATCCCCTCTTCACCTCCCCTCTCCATAGCTATCACCACTCCACATATATGGCACACACTTAACTAGATGCCACCAAAGTACACAGCTACACCCCCACATATCCATTCTCCACCCAGCCCTCCGCCATAGACTACCACAAGGAAAAACCCACACGCTGCGAACCAGATCACCTCTCGCCCCAGGACACCACACTAGCAATAACCTCTCCTTGTCATTACACAGTTCAGGCCACCAGCATGGTAACTCCAACACCTGACCCTAGAATCGACGAGATACTTTTATCTCTTCAACAAATAAAAGAGGACATCCAAACGCTGCACGACCTGATCCGGCATCAGCCCAGTTCATTAACTAACCCTATGCACCGGAAATGCTCTAGCTCCCTACTGCAACTCCCCAAATGGAATACAGTTCCTTACTCTAATGCCTCACCCCCCCCCAATCAGGGAAAAGCGAACCCTTTCTACGAGTGATCTCACTTCCCTGCTTCATCCCTACGAAACGCCTTTCCTTCCCTCTATGCCAACACACACAGAAGACACACAGACACCGTCCCTAATCCAACCCATCCAGCCCAATGCTTCTAGAAGTGTAAGACACGCCTCCAGCGGTTTAACGAAAATAACCTCAAAAGAATTTCCATCTCCCACGACCAGAGCACCACTCTGACCAAGGCCCAGCTAAAATGTATCCCACTTAACTGTAGATCAGCATTGTGCCATGCCGCCGATATAGCTGACCTAATTTTAACTAATGAACCTTAACTTATCATCCTGACGGGAAATTGGCTAAGCGAATCATCCTCACCCATCTTAGAAATTTTAGTTGCCCCAAATTATTTAATCAAAAGACTTGATCACTCGGACAAGCTAGGGGGTGGCACCGCCTGCATTCATAAAAACAACCTTGCTGTTAACCGCTCCAACTACCCGGTACTCTCCTCATGGGAATACCTCTGCCTTAACATCTCGAGCAAAAACAAACCAATATGCTCACTCCACTCTTTCTACCATCGTCCTAGTGACAACCCAACCTTCATTGAGCACATCATGGATATTTTAGCAACAAATGTCGCTCAACAGAAGACCCAGATCTTCCTATGGGACTTTAACCACCACTGGAACAATCTAAACGACCCTGAGGTCAATAGCCTCAAAGCTTTCCTGTCTGATCTCAACCTGTCCCAAATTTGCGATAGTCCCACTCACGATAAGGGCTCAACACTTGATCTTGTGATCTCGAAAGCTGACTCTATTCAGCTTGAATCGATTCTCCTTTGCGACTGGTCTGACAATCACATAATTACTTCCCATATCAAGGCAGTAGCGAAATTACTCTCCATCCAACCTAAGAGAACAATCTGGAGGAGAAACCTAGATAACATCAATCCTTCCACACTCACAGCTGCTAGCCACATCCTCTCGCCACCGCTGGAAGGATTAGATAATGTACAGGAGTTAAACAATCACTACTTTAAGTCTATGAACATGATACTCAACAACATAGCACCCCTTCAATTGAAAAGAGTCGCCACTAAAAATTCAAACCCTTGGTACGATGGTAGGCTAAATGAAGACCGAAGATCGCTGAGAGTAATTGAAAGACAATGGAGATCCAATCCATCAGCTGCCCACCTCAAATTACTAAGGAGCACCAGAAACTCATACTACAGAAAGATTAGATGCTCAAAAGCTGACTACATATGTAAACAATTAGACCAAGCTAAGAATAGCCCCCAAAAACTTTTTGACATAATCAAGACTCAATCAAAGGGGGTATCCCACTCCCCCCTAGCCAGTCCGGAAACACTCTCCAATTGCGAGGAGCTTGCCGCCTTTTTCACCACATACACTGAGAATTTAAAGACAGACCTATGTAACAACCCACTATCCCACACCCACACTCACTCTATTATCACACTGACCACACCTGTGACCCTAACTAACTGTTTTTCAAAGCTCGACCTCAAGAACAATGCTTCCTGGGCCACCTTCAACCTCTACAGCGAAGAAGCTATCCTGAATACGCTCATGGTTCTGAATCCCTCTAACCATTTCACAGACCCTCTCCCAGCTACCCACTTAAAGACCTTCATTCCACAGCTAGTGCCCCTATGGACCAGGATTATAAACGCCTCTCTTTAGCAAGGAACCATCCCGACATCCTCAAAATTTCCCAGGTAACCCCCAGTCTAAAGAAAGTTACAGCTGACCCGTCAGACCTGAACAACTATCGCCCCATTTCAAACATTTCGACCCTGGCGAAATTGCTCGAATAATGCGTCCACATACATCTCAGTAACCATATCGAACACTTCAATCTGCTAGATGAATTCCAATCCGGCTTTCAATCTGGGCATAGTACCGAATCAGCTATGACCCACATCATAGATGACGCCCTACAAATACTGGACCAAAATAAAGCCTATTTGCTAATCCTTCTTGACTTATCCTCAGCCTTCGATACAGTCAAACACAGCAACCTACTAGAACTCCTAAAACATAGAATGGGCTTATCTGGAACAGTGTTAAAGTGGTTCGCTTCCTTCCTTCAAGACAGAACGCAGATTTTCAAGATCAACCAATCCTTATCCAACCCCACCCCAGTCTCTTTGGGAGTTCCCCAGGGATCTTCCCTCTCCCCTACACTCTTCAATTTGTTTATGGAACCACTCACTGAACTTCTCAACTCCTCAAACATCCAATATCACATGTACGCTGACGACACACAGCTCTACATTAAGGTCGACACTACTGAAGACATCAAATCCCTTAACTCAACGCTCCAAAAAACACAGATTTGGCTGGCAAACAACCATCTAAAACTTAACACACTAAAAACAGAATTCCTTCTCATCGCTCTCCCCAAACAAACAGACACGATCCGCGATTGGATGCAGCACCTAACTGTACTAGATGGTCAACCCCGTATTATTGATTCTGCGAAATCCTTAGGAATAAATCTGGACAATAATCTAAACATGCAGAAACACATCAGCGCTGCAACTAAAGGAGCCAATTTTCAGATGAACACCCTGAGAAAACTGAAACCATTCATACCTGCAAAGGACTTTAAACAGGCAGTCCAAGCGCTAGTAATTCCCAGAGTGGATTATGGAAGTGTCGCTCTCTGCGGCCTTCCCAGATCTACAACCGTTCCGCTAAGAGCCTCAATCAATACAGCCACTAGACTCATCACAGGCTCCAGAAGAAATTGGTATATTTCTCCGGACCTTCGTGCCCTCAACTGGTTACCTTTTGAGGCCAGAATCTATCTGAAAATCACCTGTATGACTCATACAGGTGATTATGAGTACTAGTATGAAACTAGTACTATTGGGTGGTAGCAGAACAACTAGGAGTTCTGAGAACCTTCTACTTAAACCACAACGTTTCTCCAAGAAAAAACCTTCAATCATACCTTCTCAGGAATGGCCCCCAGGATTTGGAACGCCTTACCCGCTAAAACTAGACTGATTCTGTCCGCTGCTTTCTTCAAAAAAAAAAGTGAACGTGATCCTCTTAGCAAGATTCACCTGAACTTTTTGAGATGTATACTTGTTGTTATGTGTTAGTCGCTAACTTTTACCAGGAATGTATTTGCTTCAGTCACTATATTCGTATCTTTTTATCATATCACCTTTTTATGCCTTGGAATGCGCTCTGATACCCGCAAGGGTCTTGTTTGCTCTATACAAAACTTTCAAAATAAAAAATAAATAAAAATAAAGTGTACAGCGGGTGGTAAATGGAAGCCACACTGCAGTGAGGTTACTCGTCTGTTTGGAAATAGTAATTATGTTTGTGAGAGAGATTGTTAGCAAAGAGCTCGCTGGTGAAACTTGGGTGTTAAATCACATTGAAAGGGTAACACTGGAGGAGTAGCAGGTTCTTCTAAACTTGAATGAAGAGTAAGAGGAAAGGTTTTACTCGCAGTGTATGAAGGGTAAGGGGAAAGTCTTACTCATAGTAAAAGGAATCAACCATTTTATTTTTTAGTTTAAACGAAACAGACAGAGTAGCAAATGTTTTTGTGTTGTTATTAATGAGAATGTTGATGAAAAGTTAAAAGAAATTAAGTTTTCGTATTACCTTGTGAAGGGAGGGTCAGTTGCAGGAGTTGTTGTACTGACATCACAGAGTGCCGCGCTGGGATTGGTTGAAGCAGCGGGTGTGTGATTTACGGAGAATTGTTAAGGAGGGGTCAGTAGTGAGGAGTGATACTTACGTCACAATAGAGCAGCGCAGTATTGGTTAAGTGGATTGAGTAGGCTTGAGCTTAATTGGATGAAAGAATAAAAAACTGTAACAGGATTGGAGAAACCTGAGGGTAAACAAAAGGATTTATTGGTAATCAAAATAGAAGCGGTAATAGTAAAAGACAGTGGAGTTTGTATGTGGAAAGACATTAACAGGAAATCGCCCAGACAGAAGATATTTAGTTTTTGTAAGAGAAGAAAATACAGGAGGAACCCTGCATAATATGGACGGGGAGAAAAGAAAAATGTCACTTATGCAGAGAATCAAAAATTATTTAAAAAAAAGATAAGCCCATTAAGACTAGAGAATAAATCCTTATCCCACCACCAAAGACTCCTCTCTCATTTATGATGATGGAAAGGGGCTATCACAACTGTGTGTGGTTAGAAAATTGGATTGAATATATTAAAAGTGATGGAATATTAGCTTTACCTGAAAATGGTACATTTAATGGCAGAATTTTTCAGATGAATGAACTAGAGCCCAGACCCAGACCAACAGAGTATGAAGCTTTAGAGGTATGGGAAAAGGAGGCATTTGAGCAAGACAGATCTTGAAGTACCAGGAGTTGTAGAGGGTTTTATCCTAAACAAATGTGAGAATCCCATGACGATCAAATGAAACAATGGAGACAAGCTATGATCACAGAAGGACTGTATCCTGTATTAATATTAGAGGAACAGGACTGTATCCTGTATTAATATTAGAGGAACAGTCGGGAGGCAAGTGTACAGGAAAAACTAAGCATTTAACAATGACAGGTTGTGGGGAATCAGAAGATGAGTTTATGGAAGATATCCTAACAAAGAATCCTCCACCGTATCAGGAGGGACCCAGTAGAACTACTCCAAGTGCCCCTGCTTTAGAAACACCATTGGTTCCACAGATATTGCATTATTCAATAAATGAAAGAATACTCCAGGAAAATAAAAGGGAAGCAATAAATAAAAATAGAGAAGAATTAATACAGAAAATAACCCAAATGAGTATACATCCTAAAGCTTTGACCATACCAATAACTATAAGTCCTGTGGTTCCCTTATATGGAGATAAGGCATATTGTTCAAAACCACCAGTTTTAACCACTCCTATGACTGAACATAAAAAGGAGAACATAATAATTGAGGATCATGTCAGTGAATGCAAATTGGTAATCTGATGGATTTGCCAATAAGAGAATAGATAAATGAAACCCCAAAAAGAGTTACACCCTGTTGTTCAAGAGAAATACAATTAGAAACCTCTACAGGAACTAAAAGTGCCACAATAGTATCACCAGAAGAATTAGAAAGATGGGCCCAGGGAATGGACAAATCAAATCAACAGCCGAAAATGTTAGACATTTTTAAATTAAAAGTAGAATTGGAAGAAATGCTACCTGGAAATGTGGGAACAGATAGACTAAACACTTACAGTGAGGATGAATTGTTGTTCATACGTAGGAGCATAACTATAAAAGTAAAATTGTTTCATGAAATATTAACGGAGCTTGCTTATAAAATGGGAATTTAAATAGGGAAATCAAAAGTATTAAAGAAACCATACAGAGCAGACTTTTCTGATAAAGACTTGAAAAATATTAATATGTCTGGAACGAAATTACAGATTGAGGAATTGATGATTTTACAGAAATGGGGGATTTGGACAGTTGGAAAAGTAGGTGGGCAAAGAAGCTTGTGAGCTACTGTAGCTCTTGAGCCAACTCTGAGTAGCTCACCTGTGTGCAGCCCATCTTATTAAATTAGAAGGATTTTGCTTGGTTTAATTAATATACATATAAAGAAATTGAAATTATACTGCACTAATAATATTAGTAACTGTTAATGTGTTTTACTGAACATAAGTAGCTCTCAATACAGAAAAGGTTGGAGACCCATGTAAGGGAATCTAAAAAGACGGAAAGATTCTGTCCAATGAGAGAGTTTCCAGGAGGAGTATATGTACACGTTTCATGGACCCAACAGGATATTTTGTCATTTACTAATGACTTTCCAAAATTAAGAGAAAAGCCAATGGAATGGTATAGACAGGTCGAAAGGTTTGTGAAAGTTTCAAAAGTTTTATTGAAGGAGTTTGACAAAATCGGTATAATCCGAAATTTAGAACTGTCGCCGAAAGTCTTTGCTAGAGATGTTTAATTTGTCAACAGAATAACCCAGTCAGGAAAACAGTAGTCAGTTGGGGAAGAATTGGAAAGGAAGAAGGACCATTTGAGAGGATGCAGATTGATTTTATTCAGTTACCACCGTGTAAAAGATTGAAATACATTCTTGTCATTGTAAATTTGTTCTCATGGTGGGTGGAGGCATATCCTACTAGAAGAAATGGCAGCATGACAGTTGCCAAATTATTGTTAAGGGAGTTGATACCACGTTTCGGTTTTCCAGTAACTGTAGAATCAGATAGAGGATCTCACTTTAATAATGAAATAATCAGTTTAAACAGTGAAGCATTCAAAATTGAACAAAAACTGCACTGTGCATACCGTCCAGAGGCTTCTTGTGTGGTAGAACAAATGAATGGCACACTAAAATCAAGCTTGGCAAAGGTGTGCGATCTACATCACTGTTTTGGCCAGATGCATTATCTCTTGTTCTAATGAGACTTAGAAACAATCCTGACAGAAACACAGGTTTGAGCCCCCATGAAATACTCATGGGAAGAACAATGAGATTAACTTTTATACCAGGACACAAACTGTTGAGTATAACTGATTATCTGGTATTGGACTATTGTAAAAGATTAGCTGAACTAGTGCATTCTGGCTCTCACCAGGTTGGTCAAGACGCAGTTGCCAGGCAGCCGGATCAAGCACATGATCTCAATCCTGGAGACTAGGTGGTGGTGAAGAATCACACCAGAAAGACGTGCCTAGCACCCGGTGGGATATACCGAGACAGGTCATACTGGTCACAACAACAGCAGTGAAATGTGCAGTTTTGCCAAACTAGATACATGCTAGTCAGACCAAAAGAGTACAAGCTCCTGGGGAAGGGAACCCACAACTGATACCAATAGTTGGGGGTGCTGAAGGTTGTGCAGCTGAGTAATCTAGAATAACAGATTCTGAAGTAGCTGATCAAGAACAACCGAGCACAAATCAGGAAGACTGGATACCAGTGGGTGACATACCTGAGGTAAATATCAAAACAAGAAGTAAAACAAAATTAGAAAAGAAAGAAACTAGAGAGGACCAGAAGGGTGTAGAAGAACAAGCTGAGGAAATTGAAATTGAAACTGCTGGAGATCCTCAGCAGGATCAGAGAAGGAAAAAAATATATACTCAGACGGAGGTGAACCAAAATATTCACTGATCTGAGGAGGGACAGATAGGTTTAAGAAGAACACGTTCAGGCTGCAAACAGAGAAAGAACAATAAGATCTGAAAAGGACCAGTTAGGAAAAGAAGAACAAGTTCAGGAAGAAGAAAATGTTAAACCAGAACCTGAACAGGATCAGATAGAAGAAGAACACGTTCAGACGTGTGGTGACACAATAATAAGTCCTGAACCAGAGCAGATAGAGGGAATATGAAGAAAATCAAATTGTGCCACAACTTAACAAAAATAAAAGAACCCTTGAAAATGACAAGGAAAGTGAAAGTACAGTGTAAGAAAAAAGGATTAGAAAGGGTGATAAGTGGCCTAGATATGTCAAAAGATTAACATATCTCCTAAAGACAATAAATGAAGAACCTGAACAAGTGAATGAAGTCACTAGTCAGTCAGGACAGTCAAACGAGTAACCCAAACGAAGAAGTCAAAGATTAAAAATACTGAATAATAAATTCAAAGGCCCTGAATGGAACTATGTGATTATTGAAGAACTTGAGAATCTAGATTTAAATGAAGAGCGGGACAAAGAAATAATTGCAGAACAGATTGACGAAGGAGAAGTGAGACCCCCTTGAATTAATAAGAGAAATAAAAATCATGAAATTAAAGCAAGAAAAAGACGAGAAATCTTCTTAAAATGGCTAAAGATAGAGTTACTGAGAGACCAAAACTAAATTGTTTACAGAAATGCTGTAGAGTATGCACATGTAGCACTATTATTGATCGTAGTATGGTTATTTTTAACTTTAGCATTGCCTTATTTGATGAAAGCAGAAGAGAAGAATAGTACAGGCTCAAATGGAAAGTTAGCTAACATAAAAGGAGGAGGTAGAGTAGAATTAGAAGCATCAGATGAGATAGAAATACATCACATGGTAACAGATAATAACACTGCATTAAATGTATTCACCAAGTTATTGTTTCAATATATAGACAATATGGAAATTAGTGATTGTTATGTATGTATGAAATTACCAGCCTCAGTAGCAAAAGGTGTCACATATCACCATTTACCGCTAACTTATGGCATATCCTGTAGTGTATTAACAAGTTGGTTTTATAGAACAGGAAATTTGCAATATTATTATTCATATTTAGATATGATATTTCCAGAAGTTCCTATTCGAAAGAATATGGATCCAGTAATTAGTAACCCAAGCTGTATCCAGTAATTAGTAATCCAAGCTGCACATTTTATGGGTGAATTTTTCTTAACACAAAAGAAAATAGATATAGCTGAAGCTCATAAGAATAATTTAACTTGCTTTTTAAAAGAAGAAGACAAGATATTTTTGAATTTAGTAGGAGAAAGGAGACAGGATTTTCAGAAGAAGGCTACCGAACAGAAAAGCCAAATTCCACCATGGGCTGAGAAGGAAGGAATTTATACACCTGGCAAGACTCATGCTGCGATGTCTCTAGATTTAGAAAAGAAGAAGGCGAAAAATAAAATGGTAATAAATGTAATCTATTACCATTTTATTTTTCTCTTTCTCCAGCTCGAGCTGTGTTTGGGGGCGAGGCCTACTGCTGCTAACTGGCAGCAGGAGAGTGGTGCTCACTCAACCATAAATTACACAGTGAATGCCAGGCTGGCCGGCTGGCCTGAAACGGCCAGCCTGACATGCGCAGTGTAAACCTCTCCACAGAGCTGGCTACAAAAGCTTGGTGGCGAGCAGGCCAAGGCCCCCAGTGCCTCCTGGTGCATTGAGGCAGCCCACTTCAGCCAATCCTAGGGCTGCTCTCATGCTGCTTAACATTATCGGCAACATGAGAGCAGCATCTGGATTGGACTTCAATTACTTTAGAAACCACCAGCGCTGATGTACTGAAGAATCAGAGAGAATCAGAGGAGGCGAGCCAGAGGAATGGGTGAAGTAATTTTCTTATTTTAAAGCCAGGTGGGTGGGAGTGGGTAGGAGGGGTTGGGATCTGTGAGGGGAATGTGTAATTTTGGTTGCAGCGAAATAACGTGATTTGCTCAGAGTAACGTGACTTTGTCTCTAGTGCCAAGGCCAGGATTCGGATTTGTAAGTATAAGCAATTTCGTTTCTAGTGTTCGTTGGACTTGTTCCCCTGGCAAATTTGCAACTCAATGACTCTGTAAGCATTCTGAGGCTGGCGTCAGGAAATCATATAATTATCTGAATTAGTTCAGCCTCTCTGGTCTAATGCAGGCCCATTCCTGTTTGCTCTCTGCTGGTTTGGCGGGTTTGCTGTGCCCTCAGGGAGATTTATTTAGTTTACTTAAATGTTTTTTCCATAGAACACTCTAGAAAAGGCCCAGTGGATTAAAGTCACTTTCAAGTTGATAAAAGAAGGTGAGTTGCACAAGTCGAGTTTAGAAAGGGGGGACAGCATAGAGGGTTGAAAGGCACTTCCACTCTTTTTCTTGTGAGCAGAACAGTTCTTCAGTTGTCCCAGTGTCATACAGAAAGGTAAGGGGGTTGAGTACATTGCAACCTGTCATTGTTAATCATGGCACAGTAAGCTCCCCAGTTCTTTATGTTACTGGGTTGATTGCCTACTCAAATGTTGGGGTACCAGCCACCACTTTGACTCTTGGAGTCAGCTTCTCTATATGGGTCTCAGGACATATTTTCCTCAAGCGGTACACCACAGGCCCACTCCTTTCTTTGCTAGCCCAAGAAGCAGCAGGTGTAGTTCATTTATTGGTTCAGCCTCGCTTTGCAGTGTCCAAGGAACAGCAGGATAGTCCAGATCTGATATGTGATCTGGGTGCCATAGACACCACTTTCTGCCCATTTCTTGCCCTTGGTGATGTGCTTAGTGATGACTTCCACAAAGCGTGACTTTTAACTAGCCCTGAATGCACTATGTTGGCCACTTCCAATATGGCAGAACACATCTCTTGGGGTGTGAGCACCCTAGTCAATCCTTGATGTGTTGCTACCTTGTTGCTACATGTCCATGTTAAAAACTTTTTAGCTACAGCTTCTCCTTCTCTGTCCGAGATCCAAGCATGTCTGCTAAAATGAAAGAGTGGTCCCTATCATGTATGACTATCATTTGTCCTTCAAAGGCAGCTTCCCCTTTATTCTTACCTGTTGGGTATACACCTTGCTTGGCCATCCTGCCAGCTGGAGGTCACATCTCTTTCAACGGAAGGCCCTTTGTATTCCTTCCTGAGAGTAGTTCATATCTCCCCACAGGAGGACAGAAGGCTGCCTAGAGGACAAGAGCTTGTGGTCCATTGTAACCGGTCACTGGAAACATTGGGCAAGAAACTGGCAACTTTCTAAAGTAGCCCTTTGTGTATAAGTTACAGTATGTTAAACTTGAACAAGTCAGGCTTGCTACATCCATTCTGTTGATGTCTTGAAGTACCATATTCAGTAGTCCCATTCAGAGGTTAGCACAGCTGAGTTGTCAGGGTGTAACACTTTACTGCCATTGGGGTTACTTTCCTCTCCAAAGTAAAAATGGCAATGCAGGGATATTACTGTTAGGATGTGTAATGTTATTTGATTTGTAAAGCGCATGGCTGCCTCAGCAATGAGGCGCCCCAGCACTAGTTTAGTCAGAAAATCACAACTGTGAAAGAGACCTGGGGAAAAAGAAGATGACCAGTAGGACATTTAGATGGTGAACTACCAGGTCTTCAGTGATTTCCTAAAGGACAAGTGCTTCTACATGTGCATTAAATAAAGAGGGAGGGCATTTCAGAGGGCAAGCGCTTCGGCACAAAAAGACGACAACTCATCCTTGTGCCTCTAACACGTGGGGCACAGGCTGAATTATGATCAGCAGAGCGCAAGGACCTTGAAGGGAGGTATGCAATCAATAAATTAGATAAGATGGGGGGCCCCTGTGAAAAGAAGAAAGATCTTATGAGCAATGCACAGTGCCTTAAACTGAATGCATTTATCCACCTGGAGCTAGTGTAATTTGTGAATGGCATCCCCAGCTGAGCAGTATTTAGGAAGGGAAAACAGCAATCTTGCAGCTGCATTTTGGGCCAACTGGAGCCTTCTAATCACAGGCTTATTAGCTCCTAGTAAAAGGATGTTGCAGTAGTCCAACTGGGAGAGAATAAGAGCCTGAACGATGACTTGGCACTTGTGGGATTGAAAGAAACCCATAATGAGTTTGAGCCCATGTAGTAGCCCAAAACAGGTGCCTGTCGGTGCTTTTGTCTGTGCTTCAAATGTTAGGGCATTATCGACCCAAACGTCTAAATTCTTACCCCCCCTCCCCGACTCAGGACAGGGGGGACTCCCAAGGGAAGAGGGTCACCAGTGGTCTCCCCAGGTGTGAGAGTCCCTGCCTACAAGAAGAATTTCTGACTTGCTGGTATTCAGCCGCAAGCAATTAACCGCCATCCATTCTGAAACAGCCTTCATACCTTTTTGGAAGTTGACCAGATCTGATGAAGGAGTGCTGGAAACAGAGAACACAAGCTGGGTGTCGTCAGCTTAAGAGACCAGCGCATACCCCAGAGCTTTTACCACATGAGCCAATGGCTGAATGTAGATATTAAACAATGTGGGGTTGGGGGAGGAGCCCTAGGGACACCATGGTGCAAAGTGTGCCATTTGGAGCTAAAGGGGGGAGACACCCCCTGAAAAGAGTGGTCGGCAAGGAAAGAGGAAAACCAGCTTAAAGCAGAGTCACTAACCCGAATCTCACGCAGGCGCTAAAGCAGGATGCTTTGACAAACAGTGTCAAAAGTGCCACTTAGGTCAAGTAGAATCAGTACAGATGAACTGCCTTCATCCAAGATGCCCCAGAGTTGCTCAATGACTGTAAGAAGAGCCTTCTCAATACTATGTCGGGACCCAAAACCATTCTGGGAAATGTGAGGATGTGTTTTTCATCTAAGAATTTGGTTGGAATGGCATTAACATGAGTCTCTGTTACTTTTGCTAGGAATGGCAAAATTGAAATAGGACAGGCATTTTCCGGTTTTGAAGCAGCCAAAGAGTTTTTTTAGGAGAGGAATACCTTTAGCAGGCTTCCAAGAACAAGGTACAGATTTAGATGTCAATGAAAGATTAATAAATTCAAGACAGGGTGTAGAGAGTCAGTCCTATAGTTTCAGAAACAAGTCTGGCCTCAGATGGCCGGTAGGTGAACCCGATTTGACCTTCTTCCATAGGATTTGCAACTCTGACAGGGCCATCGAGGTTAGGCTAGTGTAACCATGGCAAGGTGGTACCAGTAAGACTGACTGGACAGGAGACAATAATACTAGGGGCGAAGCTGGAGTAGATGTTTTTTAATTTGATAGAAAAATACCTTGCCAAGTTCTCACAGTGGTCATTAGAGACTTCCATATGCTCCACAGCAAGTCCCAGTTTAGTTAGACATTTAAGGAGAGAAAAGATTACTTTAGTGGGACTGTTGCTAGTCTTTATTCCGTTGGCTCTCTTAATCTCTTAATCAATTTATGTTTCGATTTAAAGGCAGCTCTACAGAATACTTTTTTTAGAATAGTCGTATGATTGCCTTGAAGCACATTACAGAACCTTACAGTTCTTTTTTTGCCGATATCACAGATTCTGTGAACCATGGTGCAGCCTGCTTTTTACTGCACCAGACCGGTCTAATGGGGACAAAAATGTCTAGCGCCAGTCCTGGATGCTGTTAGCATGTAAATTTATTAAAACACCACATGTCCATCTATGTATTATAATGCACCCTTCTTCAGGACTCAGTAGGCCTGTCTTAGGGGTGACTTATAAATATTAAAAAAGAGTTTTTTTTGCTTTGACATTACTTTTAATGGCAAAGTGTTAGAAATGGGGTGTCTCTAGTTGACAGAGGTATGTACCTTGTCCAAGTATGGATCCTTCTGTCTAGTCAGGGTAAGGGGTATTACACTTCTAAAGTAACCCCTGCTCATCCCCGTTTGTAGCTTGGTACAAGCAGTCAGGCTTATCTCAGAGGAAACGTGTAAAGCATTTTCACATAATACACAGTAATACAGTGAAAGTACTACAGAAGGACACCACACTAGGTTTAGAAAAATAGATATTTATCAGTGTAAAACAGGACCAAAATGATAAAAATGCAACTTAAAGTAATCAAAATACGAATATTGCAAAAATAGACTTAAAATGCAGTTCTTTGAAGTTGACAGCTCTGTCTAAGGCTATCACTGCATCGTGAACAAACAAATTCAACAGTTCAGGCTGGTCGCAGCTTCATGGGCCACTATGGTGTTGGGAAGACCAGCACATATTACCTTGGAAATGCAGGGTGTTGTGGACCTTGCGATGAGCTCCGAAGAGGCATCATCTGCGTCAGTTCTGAAGGTCAGCACAGGAGTCGTCGGGCCCTTAAAGTCATTTGCGTTGCAGTTTGAACTATGTGGGGTTGCAGTCAAGATCGCCGGAGTCGGCAGTCATCAGGGCTGTGGTGAGAAGCTGTGCAGCGTGCGGTGTCCTCAGGTTGCAGAGCAGGCAGTGATTCGGTGACGGCATTCAGCGGCATCAGTGAGACCAGGGCTGTGGTGCGAAGTGGGCAGTGCTCGTTGCGGTGCTGGGAGTATTGTAGTCATTGCTGCAGCACAGTTGTTGGTAGATGATCTGGAGTTGAAGGAGCTGGCATCGGTTGACCAAGGCTGTGGTATGGGACGGGGCAGTGCATCGAGTAACTTACTTTTCCCTTTGACCTTCTAGGCAGCAAGTTCCTCTAGCTCAGTAGAAACCAGTTCTGTCCTCCTTAGTCCAGTTTCACTACATGAGGTGGAGACAGCATTGTGCAGAGCAGCCATAGCCCATTAATGTGCTAATGAAAACTCCTCCCACTACTCTCAATGCAGAAAGGTCTATTTAGCCTGACTATGAGTCACCAAGGAAAGTCAGGACACACCTAATCCCCCCCACCCCTCCGGTGACTGTCTAGAGTGTATGCACATCCCCAGCTCCTGTCAATCCAAAACCAGACGGTGAAAACACAAACAGGCTGAGGAACACTGGGTGTTTAAGCAAGAAAATGCCTACTTTTTAAAAGTTATATACTTGAGAGTATCCAGTAGCTACATTTGAAGTTTAATCAAAAGCAGGGCCAATGGAATTAATTCATAGGCTCTTGTGATTTATTTCAAAATGTTCTGGATTATTCCATGAATGTAAGAACATTCAATTCATGTCAAACATTAAGGACAATACAAACTGATGACGTTTTTCAACATAGAAAATACAAAAACAGTAAGCAGATATAAACAGTATTCACAAATGTGTGCAATACATTGGTAATTTGTGTGTATTCAAAAATTTTTTTTACAAGGAGGTAACTAAAGCACCAGTCCATGAATCAAAAATAGCATCAAGGCGGAGTAGAAAGTCACAGGTTGCTAACCACTATTCATTCTCCTGCCTGTATGCACATCTCTGGGTATCCCATATATCTGGTTGAGGGTGGCTTATGGAGGGAATTAATTAAGCCTTCTCCTAAGCCAATAAGGTTTGCTTTTCCCAGACGCTGTTGTCAACACGTTTTAAACCCCTCCAGCAGTCAGGCATTTTCATCAGGACTTGGACGTGGTGTGGTCTATTAAGGAGTCAAAGAGAGACAAGGTGTGAGTTACTTACACCTATTACCTAAATGGATGTATATTGTTTCTCTACTGTCATGCCAGGCACGTAATTACCTTATGTTGTGGAAAGGGAGATGTTCCTACTAATTCAGAAATTTCTGGCACTGGCGGTGGCGATGAGCCCTGTGGGGGGAATAATGCTATAAGTGATTGTTATCTTGGTAAGGAAGCGAAATGTCTCTGTTATGTTAGTAATAAGGAGCAACTTGCCTGCATCAATGGCGATTTTCAGTTGTGCAGGTTGGTGCATCAGTTCAGTTGGAACTCCTGTTGGGGGAAATGTAAATGCTTACCTAGCAATCCATGACAATCACTCCTGAACTGGCGCGTTGATAGTGTAGCAAAAAATAGGAAAAGTTAAGTGTTTTTTGAGAAAATAAATATGGAAAACCTCTGTGTTGCTGTTAGTGGTTTAATTGTAACTGGCATTTCTGTGTTCAAGTCTAGTGGTTAAAACTCTGGGCATTTTTACTTCTTGTTAGCGAGGCCGCATGCTGGAATACAGAGTAGCACAAGAACAATTAAGAATGGTGCATGAGCACAGAAACATTTGTATATAATTACCTTGAAGGACAATATTCATGGGAATACTGACGCGCAGTTCTACAGAAATACAACATCTTCTATGCCCCTTACACACATCCCAATCATCAAACTTTCTCGACTAATGACTACAATTAAAGTACTACCAGATAAAAAAGAGGGTCTAAGGGAAATTTACAGACCTGCGCGGAAACATTGCCATTCCATACATATCAACAAGGTCCCTAGAGCAAAAATACAGACATGTAACCTGAGCAAACCAACAGGAAATAATAAATGAAGAAAGTCCTATTTAAGAGGATAGAATCCCATCACTCACCAAGGTGGCATTTATTCAGAGCATGCTCTTACTGCTTTTAACCCTTGACACCACAGGATACTTAATAAACTCTTTTCTCCCCTGGTAGTCAATTTTAAATTACTCACCTTCTACACTGCATTACACACTTTCACCACTCTGCTTTATGCTCCATCGATCTTAGGAGATCTAGTCCCCAGATAACACCAAAACATCTGCAAGCTCCTCCTGTACACTAGCCAAGTGTTGTAGCTCATTGGCTGCACCAGGTTTCAGCCAAGAGGAGATCCCAAATGATGAAGCATGCCACCTTGGTGGGTGATGGGATTCCGTCCTCTTAAATAGGACTTTCTTCATTTACTCTTTCCTGTTGGTTCGCTCAGGTTACATGTCTGGATTTTTGCTCTAGGGACTCGCGGATTCTATGTTGTAAATGACAACAATTCCCATAATTCACTTCCCCTCAAATGGTTTTTAAATCCATCTCAGGTCTTTAGTCTTGCCCAAACATTAGCAGCACTGCAGCAATGGCAGAGACAATCTCGGTTCTTGCTAACACAAACATGCCAAGACGCCCGTGAAAATAGTGAGTGCATAATCCAACTTTATATTTCTGTAGAACTGCGCCTCAGTATTCCCATTAATTTTGTCCTTCAAGGTAATTAGATACAAAGGTTTCCGCGCTTGTGAGCCAGTCTTAATCGTCATTGTGCTACTCTGTTTTCCAGCATGCTGCCTCCCAAACAATAAGTAAAAACGCCCTGAGTTTTAACCACTAGACTTAGGCACAGAAATGCTGGTTGCAATTAAACCGTTAACAGCAACACAGAGGTTGTCCATAATTATTTACTCAAAAATCACTTAACTTTTCCTATCCAGAGGGCCAGTTCAGGGGTGATTGTCAGGGACTCTAAGCATTTACATTTCCCCCAATGAATAGTGAATGAATAGTGGTTAGCAAGCTGTGACTTACTACTCCGCCTTGATGCTATTTTTCATTTATAGACTGGTGCTTTAGTTACCTCCTTGTGTTCTTGTAAGTGTTTTTCTGAATGCACACAAATTACCAATGTATTATACACATTGTAAATACTATTTATATCTGCTTACTGTTTTTGTATTTTCTATGTTGAAAAACGTCATCAGTTTCTGTTGTCCTTAATGTTTGACATGAATTGAATGTTCTTGCATTTATGGAATAATCCAGAAAATTGTGAAATAAATCACAAGAGCCTATGAATTAATTCCATTGGCTCTGCTTTTGATTAAACTTCAACAGTAGCTTCTGGATACTCTCAAGTATATACCTATTTGTGGTCCAATCCACACAAGCCTTCCTTAGGTTACACTTTCTAAAAGTGACATTTTCAACCACACAAATTAAGAACCACCTTTACTAAAGATTTGTTATTAAATTCTGAGCTCGGGACCCTGAACTCCAGTTCGCTATATTTTTCCAATTGCAAGTTGCACTTGTAAAAGGTTACAACGCAGCTTCAGTTGTCACCTATGGGAAAGACAGCCTTTCAACAGTGAAAAAGGACATGTAAAGCACACTACTACATGTCCTACCTTTCACATAAGTTTTACCCTGCCCATGGGGCTACTTTGGGCCTACCTTAGGGTTGACTCACATGTAGGATAAGGGAAGGTAAGGGCCTCGCAAGTGGGTGCACTTGCTAGGTCGACATGGCAGTACAAAACGCATGCAGCCACTGCAGTAGAAAGCCTGGGACACCTTTGAAAGGCTACTTGTGTGGGTGGCACAACCAGTAATGTAGGCCCACATGGAAAACCCCTTCCTCTCAGGATAGGAACTAAAAATCTTGTGCGAATATTAGAATAGAAGTCACAGAACATCATAAAATGTAAAGTATCCTGAGATGAGAAATTATCGCATTGGCAAGGTTCTGTATCATCAGGATTACACCATCCCTGGTAATGCCCCAATTTGAAGTGAATCAAATTATAGCGGGGCCTAGTTAGGAGCCAGCGATGGTAAGGCTTGTTTACCATTGACAAGTAAGGTTCCATATTAATGGTTGTTTTTAACAGTGAATGAGCCCTAACTAAATGCTCACATAGCTCCTGCTCTTCTCGGCCCAGCATCAAAAAAGTCTTAAAATTAAATTTTACCCACGTCACATCCTCCTTCCGGATCTTATCAGGGTCCTCATAAAATTCTGGCCATCCTATTGTGAATAACATATTTTTTACGTTGGACAGCCACTTAATTTTAGAAGATTTGTCTAACTTCACGCAGTCCTCTAAAATCATATGATTCAGGGTTAAATCAGGGTTCAGCCAATTTTTGAGCCAACAAAGCAACGGAGCTGTACACAAAATATCAGTAACACAGCCTAGCCCTAATTCTTGATGTATAGCATACAATGGGGTGGATTGTGGAACAGACAGAAGACTCCTTAAGAATGTATTTTTATCTGAATCCCAGCCTGATCTTTGTAGCCCCATATAGAGGATTCATAGGCCGCAATGGCCAAACACTTTGTTCTATAAACCTTCAGAATGGCCTCCATTGGTCTAGCCCCCAAACGCTGTGCAAACCCTAAAAGAGATAGGGGGGATCGTGTAACTGCGTTCTTTTTGGCTTTTTGTTGCAATACCCAAGATGACCTATCATCAAAAAGGACCCCCAGATAAGTAAAGGAGGACACAGAGGAAACTTCCACTCCATTACAGTAGAAGGATTTAGTTTTTCTGGCTCTGTGACCCACTGTCATAGTGTATGACTTTCCAATATTCACAATCAGGTCCAGAGAGTGCATATACGCCCCAAAGGCATCTAAAAGCCAATGAAGGCCTACCGCAGTGTGGGCTAAAAGTACAGCGACGTCCACGTATAGGAGGACAGGGATTAGATAGTCTACCATACACGGAATATCCAGGGCTGCCTCCACAAGTGATTTATCCAGATCGTTAATACTACGAGTAAAAAGCAGGGATGCCAAAATGCATCCCTGCCGGACGCCCCTACCAGATTTAAAAGACCTAGTACAATCACCAACCTGGGATATCCTAACTGAGGCTGTAAGATCTTGATGAAGATTAGCTCAAAAATAGACTAGACAGGGATCAAGTCCTTTTTCCAACGAAATATTCCATAGCTTTGACCTGTTCACCAGGTCAACGCAGAGGATACAATCCATAAATGCCTTCCTCAGGCAACCCTCTTTAGCCATGGTATATTTGCCTATTAGTAAGTACAGATTCAAGCACTGATCCATAGTGGTCCTCCCACTTCTAAATCCATATTGCAAGTTAGACAAGATCCCCCTCTCATTTGCCCAATCTGTAATTTTATTTAAAATTACTATTCCTAAAATTTTCACAGAGGAATCAATAAGGGAAATCGGTCGGTGACACTGAGGATCCCCTCTCTGTCCCTTTGTAAAAATAGGTATAGTAATAGATTTTGGCCAAGATGCCAGAAACCCTACTGTACCCACAGCACTAAAAACATTAGCAAGGATTTTAGCCCAGAATTGAGGATTACTTTATATAGATCTGCAGGAACGCAGTCTGGGCTGGGTGCTTTATTACGGGCCATATCTCTTATGGCTTTCAAATTTCCCCCTCTTTAAACTCGATTGGGGCACTAGCTTGATGAAACGAAGACCAAGGGATGCAATTCAATGCCCCCTTGGACTGGTAAGTCGCATCAAAATGGGAAAGCCACTGGGTCTCTGTAATGTTACATTCCTGGGCCTCATTATCCTCACCGCTAAAAAAGGGGTATTTATAATAGACCAAAATCTAGTGCTGTCCTTTAATATCTCCATGGATAATAGTGAGTTCCATGCCTCATCCTTGATCTCTTTTTTCCGAGTGTGAAGTACTACCTTATACTCCTTCCTCATCCTGCTATCAATTCCCTATCACGTTGTTGTTTTTTCAGGGCTAACACTAAGGAGCGGTGGGCATGTGAACATTTCTCATCGAACCATTTTGGGCCACATGTGAGTCTTGGTTTAGTGTTTATGGTTTGGTCGCGGGCTATCTGACTACAAATGCCCTCAAAGGCTCTGAGAACCGCACCCTTAGTACTTAAAGAATCGGTGCAAGTTGTGATATTATCTATACATTTCTCACACAGACCCTTAAAAAAGGTATCCGGGGTTACTTTAGCCCATCTAAGCCTTCTCCCCTGATCACATGTTACCACCCTACTCAGAACCCAATTCCTACCTCCTTTGCCCAAAATGCCACAAGAATTGTCCAAAATTAAAATGACCAGGTTGTGATTGCTAAAAAACGATCCCTGAGCATTATAAAAGATAACCTTGTTCAGTAGCATAGGGGACATACAAGTATAATCTATAATGGTGTTTCTTGCCTTAGATTTAAATGTGGGACACCGATCTTGGGGGTTAGGAAAACTGGGCTCAAAGAGATTGGTATCAGTCAAAAGGGACTCAAGGCTGTCACCACGTGCAGAGTGTTCAAAATGTGGAATCATAGCATAATTGGAACCAAACGGGTCATCAATTGAACAATACGAGTCACACACATGGGTATTAAAATCACCCATCAATAAAACATAATAAACAGTGGATTGCTTTAACCTATATTCATTTAAAAAATAATTCTAAATACTTAAGTGCTGATTCACGTATTCTCACTCTCCCGAGTTATAGAGGTTCACTAGCTTTGGATAGTTTTGCTTACTGAGCTCCAATATAATACAGTGGGGAGAATATATCTCAAGCCTTTTTATGGAGCCCCTTAAATCCAGAGAAAGGAGAAACATGAGACTGCCTTTTGCTCTGCCCGCTAGGGCCGGACATGCAGGTAAAAAATGTGAACTTTGTATTTTCTATGTTGCAAAAACGTCATCAGTTTGTGTTGCCCTTAATGTTTGACATGAATTGAATGTTCTTGCATTTATGGAATAATCCAGAAAATTGTGAAATAAATCACAAGAGCCTATAAATTAATTCCATTGGCTCTGCTTTTGAATAAACTTCAACAGTAGCTACTGGATACTCACAAGCCTTCCTTAGGTTACACTTTCTAAAGGTGACATTTTCAACCACACAATTTAAGAACCACCTTTACTAAAGATTTGTTATTAAATTCTGAGCTTGGGGACCCTGAACTCCAGTTCTCTATGTTTTCCCAATTGCAAGTTGCACTTGTAAAAGGTTACAACACAGCTTCAGTTGTCACCTATGGGAAAGACAGCCTTTCAATAGTGAAAAAGGACACTACTACATGTCCTCCTTTCACATAAGTTTTACCCTGCCCATTGGGCTACCTTGGGCCTACCTTAGGGTTGACTCACATGTAGGATAAGGGAAGGTAAGGGCCTCACAAGTGGGTGCACTTGCTAGGTCGACATGGCAGTACAAAACGCATGCAGCCACTGCAGTAGAAAGCCTGGGACACCTTAGAAAGGCTACTTGTGTGGGTGGCACAACCAGTGCTGTAGGCCCACTAGTAGCATTTGATTTACAGGTCCTGAGCGTACAATGTGCACTTTATGAGGGACTTCCTAGTAAATCAAATATAACAATCATAGAAAACCAATCAGAACACAATTTCCTGTAGGAACACATTTACTTTAGCACTGAATAGCAGTGCACACGTTCGCAGAGACACTAAACAAGCAAAAATGGAGTCCAGCATACCATAAAAACATGAAAAACAACAAAATGTGGTACAAAGTTCCCCAACGTGATTAACTGAAGTAACTCAGTAGAACCTCTCTCTTACAGGGTGTGACAAAGCAGGGAATGAAGTAATCCCTTTTCGGAATCTAGGGTACCTCACACATACCAAAGGTTGAATGGCTTTTGTCATTCCACCCGATGAATGTCCAGTATCATCATTGGCACCCTGCTCCAACGGCAGGCTGGCGGTGCAATGCCCGTCGGGCAGCACCGGAGTGCTGCACTTTCGCGGAGATCTTTTATTCCTTTTGCCAACGGGTGCATGTGTGTGAGGGACCTAAGAAGTGCAATAGTGAGCGTGAGTGAGGTTAAAACAGGTCAGTGGAGTCCAATAGGGGAACCTTTAATAACATGGCTCACTGCCTCATTAAAATGCGTGAGAAGGTGAGGGGTACTGAGGCGTGACGATTAGGGTAATCAAGCCTCATTCAACCCTCAGTCCAAGTGTGGTCGACATGTTTCATGCCCAAAAGGGCAATTCATCAGGACCAAAAGTGCTCATAAAATTGCTGTTGGATTCCTCAAAAATTAAGGAACCGGGTATACGACCTGACTTGTGTCGCAGGATCAACCCTTCATTGAAGCCCTCCCTGGGACTAGAGAAAGAAACAACAGAAGGGTACAGTCAATAGTTTGTTTGTTACTACAGACATTGATGCATGCAATCATGGCATGCAAGTGATTAAGTATTGAAGGGGGTCACAGCCCCGGTGAACTGATAACATTCAGAGAGGGTGAAAAGGGATGCGGGACAGAATAAATAGCATTGTGTCCTTCCAAACATGCCATCGGGAGTTTATCTATTGGCATGCAGATTGTTTGATCACAGCATATATCGTGTGCAACACCATGATGGCTCACACGTGTGTGTCATGCAGGCTTGAGAGGGTGTGTGTTTGCACATCAGAAAATTAAACCTAAAAAAGAGATTACCACTCAAACGCACTGATTATTCAAAGCAGGGCAAAGCACCCTCAGTGATCGCGATCGTACTGAATACCCCCAGAGAGAATGGTGAATGGTCAAACTTTTTAGTAAAGGGGTAGCGGATCCGCGGTGCTCACCCGCGGTCCCTGGTCGGTGATCCCCCCGGTAGACCTGGTGGGGGTCAGTGCTGGTTGGCTAGCACCTACAACGAAGAAAGCGAATTACCGTTCGTCAGAATGTAGAGGAGCAGTCAAGCTTACCATGAGATGGAGTCACAAGCGTCAGTAGATCATGACGTTCGTAAATCCAGACCCTCCGGTGTGCTGCGCGTCAGGGAAACACGCCTTACCTGACTTGCCTCTGGCACAGGCTTCTAGTCACCTACCCCGCCCACGTCGGTATGACTGCAGGAAAACCGGTACGGGCGGTCCGTGTTTCCACCGCTAAACAAAGCGGGATGCGCGCGCGCCATAAGGGGCGTGTCTGACCAGTGTTGCTAGGACACGCAGCGCGTTGGAGCATGGAAAGCAAGGACTACCAATTGTGTACCTGGCTGGTGACAATGGGCGCCATCTTAAGAAGGGTTGGGAATAGGCAGACAAGTATTACCAGTTAGGTGGTAGGTGGTAATAATAGGGGATTAAACTGGTAATTGGACAGTAAGCCCATGGAATGACCTTTAATCCCTTAGAATATATTATCTGGACAGCATAGTCCAGGGCACAGCATCGTTCAGGCCACATTCATCAGTGTGTAGGCGATGTACCCATCTTTGCTCCATTTTAAAGAGGGTTTGTTGGTTCATAGACGGATGGCATTCCAGTACAGTCCATTGCAGACTTTCAGTTCCATGATTTTGTTCCCTGCAGTGCTCATATAGTTTAGTATGAGCCTTTTGACAATGTACATTACTATTATGCTCCATGATGCGTAGTTTGACTGGGCGCATCGTCATCCCGATATAGAGCATCTTGCAGGGGCATATGAGTACATAGATACACCTTGAGCTGTTGCAGTTGGTATGTCTGTTGATATTCCAAGTGAAGTCCCTGGGTAGTACAATAGTTTTGCCCTGGATTGTTTGTGGGCAAACTACACACGATCCACAACGGTAATGCCCAACGACTGGTGGAAGATCCCATAGAGTGTTAACTGGTCGGGTGCTTGATTGTTTCGGGCGGGTGTGGATGAGGGTATCTTTTAGATTCGTCGTCCTCTTGAATGCAAAGCGCGGGCGAGGCAAATCCATGCCAGCCGTGTTGAGGATCCCCCAGTGTGAATTCACGATCTTTTTTATAAATGTCGAGTGCCTAGTGTAGGACGTGACGCATGTGATCGTTTCATCCTTGTCTTTTGTGTGGACTTCGTGCAGCGACTCTCTGTTGTTGTTGAGTGCTCGTTTGCATGATGTCTTCAAGAGTCGTGTAGGGTACCCCCTATCTTGGAGCTTGTGTTGTAGAATACTCGCTTCATGTTTATAGTCTTGGACTGAGCTGCAATTTCTCCGTATCCGGAGGAATTGGCCAAAGGGCAAGTTCTCCCTCAGTGCTCTCGTGTGGTGGCTGTTATACAGGAGCAGGCTGTTTCTATCAGTTTTCTTCTTGAATAGAGTAGTACTGATCGTTGATGGATCCAGTTGGATCGTTAGATCCAAGAAGGGTATAGATGTCTCCGAGATAGTGCCTGTAAATTTTAAGTATGGGTCCTGCTGATTGATCCATAGGCAAAAGGCCTCGCAGGTTGGGCGATCACCTTTCCAGAAAATCAAGATATCATCGATATATCGACGCCATAGTGAGAGGTTATCTCGAAAGGGATTCTGTTCTGGAGGGTAGATGTAATTCTTTTCAAAGGATGCCATGTAGATGCAGGCCAGGCTTACCATAAAAACATGTCAGAAAGCAAAAAGACATGGAAAAACACCAAAAGATACCAGGTCTAAAGTCAAATTAGCAGTTTAACAACTGCTCTGCCAGCTGGCAATGGTGCACTAGGAGTCATGGTTTACTTTGTCACACTTGTGGTGGGACAATACTGCTGCTGTCCATGATGGACACTTCACCTATAGGGCCTGGGTACCCCTGGTACCATATATTCGGAACTTATAAGTAAGTAAACCTCTGACAATTGTGGGTGTAGCCAATTAGACAATAACCTTTTGAGGGTCAGAGCCCTGGCACTGGGGCCTGTTTGGCAGGTCTCAGTGCACTTTTGGAGTAAAAAAAACACCAAGCAGCCTAGGTCCAAAAACTTGGGGGTGACCTTGTAAAAAGAGGCATTTCTTTACACATAAGAAACAAAGTTTCCTAAAAGTGAACAGTGGGATGATAGAAGCTAGCTAATTAGAGAGATGGTAAGGAAGCAAGGCTCCAAGGGAGGGACAGGCATGATAGAAAAGCTGGGGAAAGGAACTCCATTGACTAAGAAGAAAGCAAATGAGACATACAATCAATTAATCAATGGCATGCTTTTAAGCCTCTGTAAGTTCAAGAGATGTCTGGTAGGCTTGACCTACAAATGTATTGCACACACTATAAGACTGAATGCCGGCAGCTTTTAGAGTTGCTGATTACCTAATTGAATACATTTACATTTCTTTCTGGTAACAGGCACTCTGGAGAGAAGGCTGGTTCCTTCTTTAGCTGTCTGTACCTCCACTTGCCTTACAGCATAGGAGACCCTCTCTTTTATTTTCAGTCTGAGACAGATTACGATCAGTTTTAACCATTCAGCAGTGGTTGTCTTTTTTAACAAAATGTATGGTATCTGTTTTGGTAAAAATAGGAAGCCTTGTGAATGCCGTTCCCAGTAGATCCTGTACACTTCGACCTCCGTACAGGACTTTCAAGACAAATTCTGCACAGATATCAGCAGCATGTGCACTATCCCTCTCAACTCCCCTAGCAAAATACAATGTTGGGATTGAAAGCTTGGACATTCAGGTACCAAGTGGAACCTCACATAATCTCTATGTTCACTCCCTATTCAACCTCTTCCTCTCGCAGTTCCCTTTTCTCTATCTGTTCCCTGCCTTCTCCTACCTTGCCATTTATCTATGCCTGTCTCACTTCCCCACATGGTTTCTCCCTGTTCTGACTAGTTCACTTTTTGTATGCCCCCTAACATGCTCCCCAACATTTTTTTTCTCTTTACAACCTTCTCTCTGTCACCCTCAGCATCTTTTTGTATCTGTTTTTTGCTCCTTTCTCTAACCTATCATTTTCTGTGATCATGTTTTCTCTTTTTGCCATATGTTTTCTCTCTCTCTCACATCTGGACGGCCTTCGCTTGCTTTCTTCTTCTCTCATTGTTCCATCTTTCTGCCTCTACCTCGCTATATATATTGTATTGTATTGTAATTGTATTTATATAGCACTTACTACCCCTGATGAGGCGTCCAAGCACTTTTTTGGCAAATAGCTACTCCAGAACCAAAAAGGATTTGTGGTAATTTAGTATAGTGAGATATGAAGTTATTTTGAGGGGTGGAAATGTGAGTTTGTTATTTGGTTCGAAAAAGGATAGTGGAAGGATAGGAGACGGAAGGGGTTGCAGTTATATAGTGCTTGCTACTCCAGATGAGGTGTTTAAACACGTTTTGGTGGGTAGGATGCTACTCCAGAATCCAAAACCAAATTAGTGGGGAATTTTATTAGAGTAATATGAAATTAATCTGAGCAGTGAACATGTTAGTCTGTTAGTTGGATTGAAAAGGATAGTGGAGGGATAGAAGGGGGAAGGTCAAGAAAGTGTTTTTTTTGTTCTCATAGCAGTAGGAGGAGGTTTGGGATGAGTAAAGGGGATGTGGTGGGAGAGTCAGAGGGAAGGATTTAGAAAGGCGTGTTTGGGAGACCTGAATAGTAAAAGAGGTATGAGATACTCCGAGGAGGTGTAGAGGAGGGAAGAGTCTAGAACGGCTTATTTTGGGGATCACAGTGGTAGAATGGGATTTAAAATGCGTCAGAGAGTGGAGGTAGAGGATATATTGAGAGAGGTATAGGCATTGAGGGAGGTATAGGGTGAAAAATAGGGTAGTGCATTGGGGAGAGTAGTAGAATGAGATTTGAGATGAGTCAGAGTGGAGGTGAAGGATGTATTGAGAGGGCTATAGTCTAAATAAATGCTTATATACAGAGGGATATGCTGTATATTTATGTTTGAGTATGGAGGTTATGTGGAGGAAAGCCAACTCTTGAGTATTCTTCTGAAGATAAGGTAGTTATCTGTGGTCTTATGTTTCAGGGTAAAAAGTTGGGCTGCTTGAACAGAAAAGGATGTTACACCTATGTTTTTTTTCTTGTATGGTGGGATATTGAGGTGAGGTGCCGATCTAGAGTGTAGGTTCCTTTGTTGAATGTATTTGGTGATTTTATTCTTGATGAAGAGCTGTTTCGAGAGCTGTTTCAAGTATTGCTTTGTGGGCGATACAAAGCAGCATGAATGTGGATCTTCTGGCAACCGGTAACCAATGTAGTCCCTTCAAAGCAGGGGAGGTGTGGGCTTGTGGTTTTATATGCAAGAGTATTCTGGCAGCAGAGATCTGAATCTTCTGTTGTCTTTTCATAGTTGTTAAAGATGATCCATGGTAGAGGCTATTGGCGTAATTGGGTTTAGACAGAACAAGAAAGATAGTAGCTTAGACCTAGTGTGGAAATCCAGTGAGGGGAAGATGCATCACAGTGGTTTTATAGTTATGAAGCTTGATCTTGCTAGTTTGTCCACTTGGGCATTCATTGATAGCTTGGAGTCCATTGTAATTCTGAAGTTTCTTACTTCCTTTGATATTTTAGGTGGTGTTCCCAGGTCGTCAGACCAGGCAGTGAGTAAGTCATAATTTTTCCAATTGGCACACATGAGTATTTCAGTTTTGGAAGCATTCAATTTGAGATGACTCCATGTCATTGGCTGAACCACAGCTCTGAGGCAACTAAAATGTATGAGTTTCCAATGCATGTGGGGCTTTCCAGTTTAAGAAGTATTTTTGTGTCATCTGCATAGCTATAACATGTGAGGTGAAACTGATTGATCAGTGCCAGTGACTTCATGTAAGTGTTGAAAAAAAGCATGGGTGAGATGATAAGAGGCTTGAGGGACCCCTGCTTTGTGAAATATGGTTTGGGTGAGAATGGGGGTATGGATGACATTAGTTCTGTTTTGAAGGAAGGATGTGATCCAGTTGAAAGTAGTCCCCTCTATGCCGACTTTGTAGAGTCTTTCTATTAGAGCTGAGAGGTACAAAAGAAGGGATGCATGTCGTTACTACGCATGCTTTTACAACGCATGCCTTTACCACGCAGGTTTTACAACGCAAGTCGTTACAACGACTTGCGTTGGGGGGCGCTCGATAGTGAATAGTTTAATTTACTATTCCAACTCCAGTCCCCGTGGATAGTAGGGAAGGTTTTGGATAGTAAATTAAAATAATCCCTATCCTACAGCGCCCCCCAGCGCAAGTGGTTGTAACGACATGCGTTGTAAAAGTTGTGTGGTAAAGGTACTGCGTGGTAAAAGTTGCGTAGTAAACGCTGTTCCCCCAAAAGAAGTAGTGAGCAACCCCGTTCTAGTCATCCGTCTTCTTCAGTTCATCCCAGATGACAATGAGGGCAGATTCTATGGCTCTTCCTGGACAGAAATCTGTTTGGGAGCCTAAAATAATTAAATTATCTTCAATGAATTGTGACTTCTGGGAGACTGCTGCTCTTTCTATCGGTTTGCCCAGGCAGGATAGGTCCATTTGTAATCGGTCTATAGTTGTCGGGGTTAAGCAGATCAAGGTTTGTTTCCTTTAATAATGGGCGTATGTATGACTTTTTTTAGATCTTCTAGAAATATTCCTGTAGTTAAGGCTTTGTTGATGTTTCTTTTTACTGGTGTGTCAGCAGAGGTAGTTCGAAGAATTTTCATGGAGGACAGGGGTCGGAAGGGCTGCTGAAAATACCTGCCTGCTTTGAACAAGTTGATAAATTCATAGTGTGATATGTGTTAGAATGAATGGAAAGGCTGGGTTAGCGTATTCTTGGTGGTTTTTCTTTCTTTTAAATAGGAGTCCAACGTGTCTGCTTTGGTTGTGTACTGATTTCCAGTTTGTCTGTGAAGTGAGTGATGGAAAGAGCTCCTTTCAAGCAATTTGGTTTACAAAATTTGGTGACAATTCGATATAATTCTTTATTTGCACATTTTGCATTTTTAATTCTGTCTGAATAGTATTTTTTCATAGCTTTTTTGATTGCTGACTTGTATAATCTTGCATATAACTGGGTTTGAACTGAGGTGGCGAAGTGAGCTAAAGATTGATGATGGATTCAATCCAGATCTGTGAATGGGGTTGAGTGTCTGAAAAATGTTAGTGCTCTGTCCATCATCTCTTTGTGTTTGCTTTGTTCGCCATAAGTTGGCAGGATATGCCCAAACCTAGGTCCCTTGCTCACTTTGCCATTGGATTCAAGCTAGCCTGGCTGATGAGGGGTGTTACTCTAAAACCAGTCCCAGGATGCTTGTTTCTTGTTCAGGGAAGACCTGGCTTGGCAGATCGGGCTGGACTGTTCCCATGAGGCACACGGTCAAGACTGATTTGCATATAGCTGGGTCTGAACTGAGGTGGCAAAGTGAGCTAAAGAACTATGATGGATTCAACCCAGATCTGTGACTGGGGGATAGTGTCTGAAAAGTTTCAGCACTCTGTCCATCATCTCCTTGTGTTTGCTTTGACTTGTATAATCTGTTAAGTTTCTGTAGGTGATTGGTATTTGTTTTGAGCCAGGTATGTTATAGCTTTCTAATCTGCTGTTTTATCTCTTTCAGCTCTGCATTTCTCCAGGCTGTCTGTTTTCTGTTGTTCTGTTGTGTTGTTTGTAGTGGTAATAGGATATCAAAAGCTTCCTGTAGCCACTCATTGTTTATTAATGGAATTTATTGTGATTAGATTTGTACTGGATATTAGATGTGTTTCTAGGTATTCAAAATGGAATCAGTTCCACAGTCCATATGTGGATGCATGTAAGGTGGTCTTATGTGTGTTTCTTTATGCTGGCAAGCAAATGTTGGTCTGACCATGTGACTGAAGTCATTGTTTGACAGACAAGTAGTTTTGTATTTCCAAAGAATACATCTAGGATGTGTCCAGCAATGTGTGTGGGTTTTGTGGATGATCTGATGTAGGTTCAGTGCATCGAAGCCAGTGATGATTGCTTTAGGATGGGGCATATTGGGTTTGTCAAACCAAATGTTTAGGTCACCCAGAATGCGTACGTTGGAGTGTAGTGTTATAATGTTTGAAGCTGTGTCTAGAAGTGTCTGGGAATGTTGCATTGCTAGGTGAAGGTCTATAAAAGAGCAGGACGTTATAAGAGGAAGATGGTGTAGGGTTGCATCTGGTAAAGAGGGTGTCATAACCTTGTAATGGGATGTCATAAGCTTTAGTGATATTTAATGTTTGCTTGAATACAACAGCTAAGCTACCCCCGCGTTTGCCCATAGAATTATGTGTGATACTTTATTAGCCTAGAGGAATGGCTTGATGAAACACTGGAGCCATGTCATCTCCAAACTGTGATTAAGTTATGAATAGTAAGTCAGGCTGTGTGTCTGTGAGAAGGTCATAGATGAGATGCTTGTTTTTTTAGAGTGATCAAGCATTTATTGGTAGGCAATTTAGAGAATGTGCTTTGGTGATGATGTGACTTTGTTTTGCAGAAGAAGTGAGCAGTATTTTGTGGGTTTGTAGCAGGTGTGTCATTCATGCTGGTATTAGCTGTATGAGGATAGCAATATTGTAGGGTGGATGCTGGTGAATGGGAAAATGGACAGCATCTCTGGCCCTTGGCCCGACCAAGCCCAAACAGGCATCTGCCCTTGTCCTTTCAGCTCCTAACCTAGACGCCCTGAGCCCTAGACTTAAATAGCCCTAGTGGTCAGGTGACCCCTGCGGCCAATGGGAACACTAACCAATCACACCATTAGCTCTAAGCCCTAGGAACAATAGGAGACAAGACCCTTACAACAAATCACAGCCCTGGTCCTAGCAGCCAATCAGAAACGAACCCCCAAGCCTTAGGTACAATAGAAACCTTATCCCCAGGAACCAATCAAAAACCCTAGACCTATCCGCCAATTAGAACACTAACCATAACCCCTACGTCTAATAGAATCACTAACCCAGAGACCAATCAGAACCCTAGACCTATCAGCCAATAAGAACACTAACCGTAAGCCCAATAAAAACACCAGAGACAGCAGCCAATTAGAGCACAGATGTAACGTCCAATAGTAGCTTATATAAGGGGGCGTGTTACCTCAAGCTCAGGCTGCTGGGCAGGGTGGTGGGAGCTGCTCCTCAATTCAGAATCTCTTTGGACAGACAGACAGGTTCAATCCACACTCCTGAGTTCTGCAGGTGAGGGCCTAAACAAGGCCTCTAACAATACTGATTTTCCCACACTTAAACAACTCTCATAGCCAAAAACTGACTGCTACATACACTTTCCAGACACACTTTAAACACTAAGAGCAGATTACTGCAGTCTCAGAGCATGTTCTGCTTAGCCTCTGAGGTTAATGTCTTTTTTTACTTTTTCTGTATCTTGTTTTACTCACTTGCTAAGACAAAAGCCAGCTGGGGGTGGATTGCTTACACACAGGTCTAAGCACAGATTAGGAGAGAAACTAGGAGGAAATATTAAGCGCTCACTGACAGATGAAAACATCAGATTTTTAACTAGAAAGCCCACAAACAAACAAGTGAAGCTGAGGCAGTTGAGGCAGTCACAGGCAGGTTGAAAGAATAGATTTTGAACTACAAAGCCCATAATGCAACAGGTAAAAATTAGGAAGTCATTGGCAGGTGAAAACAGAAGATTTTGAACTAGAAAGCCACACACAAACAGGTGGAAATGAGGCAGTCACAGGTAGAACTGAATAAGAAGTTCAGCGAAGGGTTATGGAAGTGTTCAGAAATATGATGGCGTTCTACAGGTAGTGGTCAAATGGTAGTTGAAAGGTCTAGGTGGTTGGTGCTTCTTGATCAGAGATAACCCCGGTCTCTGAGAAAAGAAGGGGGAGAGAAGCTATACCTTCTGTGAAAATGCAAGCAAAGTCAAGCGCACACAACCTAAAGTAGTTAATAGGTAATGTCTTGTATCATTCAATGAAAGGATAAGATCGAACTCCAATGTTATTATCTTATTTTTTTAAATTTATCTGGTGAGAAGCTCCCCTAACCAACAGGGGAGTTTGTCTTTCAAAAGAAACCAACCGGCACGTGTTTCGTCAATAACGGGGTAGACCCGTGACTCTTCAGGGCTGGGGAGATAAAGTAAAGTGTGAAACAAAAGGTTGGGGAGGGGGTGAATAAGGTACAAGTTACTAATGGGGAAGGCTAAAGAAGGCCAGTGTGGAAGGGTGTGATGAAACGAGGTGATTGGCTGCAGGGCCAATTGAAGAGACGTGGAAACCAGAGAAGGTGTACGGGGGTAGACATGGTGTGTGTCTAAAGGGGAGAGAGCACCCAAGTGAGACAACAATCCAAAGTGAGTGTTTTCAGTGTGGTGGTGAGCTGCTAAGATTTAAAATATTACAATTCAAACAAATGCAGCGACGCAAGAGAAAACCACATGGTGTGTGTCATGTGGGGAGAGAAAATAACATGCTGAAAATCATGAAAAATCAAATATGCAAATGATAAGGTCAATTTTGTCCTGGGGAAAAAAAGGAAGGAAAAAGAAAACGAGTCATAAATCAATATATCAACTGTATAAATGGTGGTGCGTGGTGTGTAGTGCCCATAAACATATTAACATGATCTCTTTTTCAGAAGCATTATGTAAAAACCAATACTACTAGTATCAAGAAACGGCGATTGGTGGGGTACCTTGGGAGACGAAAAGGACCTAGATATGTATCTCTTAGTAGTGTTTAAGACCAGTGTCCCAATTGTTGATTCATTGTCTCCTAACATAGAGGTTAATCATTTGAACAAGCACAAATGCTAAGCGTTTGGGTTGATATCAATGTATCAATGCACCGTGTTGGAATGAAATATGCGAAGAAAAGAGGGTACCTTGGGATACAAAAAGCATGTTCTAGCAATTCTCTTTGAGGACAAACGTGTAATGATAAAGTAAAATAGTTCCTGATGATTACAGTATCAACATAAGAAACATCAGTATTCAACATTAAGTTAGAGTTAAAAAACAAAAATGCAAAAAGATTGTGACGAGATGCAGGAAAGACGGAAAAAAGGTAGAAGAAAAAATGACAGAGCTGTTCGGGTCACAGAAAGGAGTTTGTTAAAGAAGCAAGGGCAGAATTGGAAACGTATAAATTAAGTGTAATCCACGGTGGTCAAGCAAGCAAACTAAGAGAAAAGGAATAAAATGCCCAGTGTAATGGGTGCACAACAGAAGTATCGACAAAGTAAGACAGATAGAAAGGCGACTATCGTAAGTGGTAGTGGGTACTCGAAGGGAGAATGTGTTTATTGCAGCACTAGATCATGAAAAGGAAGGGACTGACAAAAGCAGCGAGGTGCACGGCATACCTGTATAAGTAGGCTGAGAGCAGTATCTGTGGGAGGGGGAAAAAAAGGACGGGAATAGTTGAGAGCTAAACAAGAGACGCGTATTGTATAAGAATGAAAATGTAATATAAGCATTTGTGTATGTACAAGATGCAGAAAGCTGGACTCACCGGGGGAACGGTGATAATTCCAACCCGGTCCTGATCGGGTATCAATACCAGTTGACGCGAGAAGATGGTGCTTAACACGCGTCAGGGAGGGGTATATGGGTTCGAGTGTTCTGCTGCCGGGTGAGCAGTCGGACAAAAAAGGGAAGCTAATCCGCTTGCCCTTACTCGTATTCTGTGGGAGAGGGATAACAATTGGGCAGTCAGATAGTGTCCCACGTGGCATGGGACCAGGTTGGAATTATCACCGGTCCCCCGGTGAGTCCAGCTTTCTGCATCTTGTACATACACAAATGTTTAGCTCTCAACTATTCCCGTCCTTTTTTTCCCCCTCCCATAGATACTGCTCTCAGCCCACTTATACAGGTATGCCGTGCACCTCTCTGCTTTTGTCCCTTACTTTTCATGATCTAGTGCTGCAATAAACACATTCTCCTTTCCAGTACCCACTACCACTTACGATAGTCGCCTTTCTATCTGTCTTACTTTGTCGATACTTCTGTTGTGCACCCATTACACTGGGCATTTTTATTCCTTTTCTCTTAGTTTGCTTGCCTGACCACCGTGGATTACACTTAATTTAGACGTTTCCAATTCTGCCCTTGCTTCTTTAACAAACTCCTTTCTGTGACCCGAACAGCTCTGTCATTTTTTCTTCTTCTTTTTTCCGTCTCTCCTGTATCTCGTCACACTCTTTTTGCATTTTTGTTTTTTAACTCTAACTTAATGTTGAATACTGCTGTATCTTATGTTGACACTGTAATCATCAGGAACTATTTTACTTTATCATTACACGTTTGTCCTCAAAGAGAATTGCTAGAACATGCTTTTTGTATCCCAAGGTACCCTCTTTTCTTCGCATATTTCATTCCAACACGGTGCATTGATACATTGATATCAACCCAAACGCTTAGCATTTGTGCTTGTTCAAATGATTAACCTCTATGTTAGGAGACAATGAATCAACAATTGGGACGCTGGTCTTAAACACTACTAAGAGATACATATCTAGGTCCTTTTCTTCTCCCAAGGTACCCCACCAATCGACGTTTCTTGATACTAGTAGTATTGTTTTTTACATAAAGCTTCTGAAAAAGAGATCATGTTAATATGTTTATGGGCACTACACACCACGCACCACCATTTATACAGTTGATATATTGATTTATGACTCGTTTTCTTTTTCCTTCCTTTTTTTCCCCAGGACAAAATTGACCTTGTAATTTGCATATTTGATTTTTCGTGATTTTCAGCATGTTATTTTCTCTCCCCACAGACACACACCATGTGGTTTTCTCTTGCGTCGCTGCATTTGTTTGAATTGCAATATTTTAAATCTTAGCAGCTCACCACCACACTGAAAACACTCACTTTGGATTGTTGTCTCACTCGGGTGCTCTCTCCCCTTTAGACACACCATTTCTACCCCTGTTCACCTTCTCTGGTTTCCACGTCTCTTCAATTGGCCCTGCAGCCAATCACCTTGTTTCATCACACCCTTCCACACTGGCCTTCTTTAGCCTTTCCCATTAGTAACTTGTACCTTATTCACCCATCCCCAACCTTTTGTTTCACACTTTACTTTATCTCCCCAGCCCTGAAGAGTCACGGGTCTACCCCGTTATTGACGAAACACATGTCGGCTGGTTTCTTGTGAAAGAAAAACTCCCCTGTTGGGTAGGGGAGCTTCTCACCAGATAAATAAAAAAACAAATAAGATAATAACATTGGAGTTCGATCTTATCCTTTCATTGAATGATACAAGACATTACCTATTAACTAATTTAGGTTGTGTGCGCTTGACTTTGCTTACAGGTAGAACTAAATCACTGTTAAAGTTCAGGAAATAGACAGCGCACAGTCTGTTTTCTTCCCACATCCTGGTCCTTAGTTAACTGTGATGTGGGCACATGTTGTCACTTGGTGATAATGCAAATTGCTTCCACACCTTGCATGCAGATGTGATTGATGGTATAGTACAATCACAAAGCAATAAAATACAATCCAACTGAAGCAGAGACTGCAAGATAGTTATTGTTAACCAAAAGTGCTTCCGGTTTTTGCATGAAAGATCTTTCATTACAATTTACTGCTAGATGAGTTTGAGCAGTATTTTTAAGAACAGTACATTTATGCCTGCCAATAATACTACAAATTTTGAACTTTAGGACCGCAAATTTGCATTGTTTTGCCGCAAAATATTGCAATGCCAGGTTGCGAAATCCTGGGAGGTCTAGACAGTGATAAGAAGTGATTAATTTGTATTTGAATGGCTGCTTATGACCCCACAGCTCTGTTCTGAAACCCACTGCTGGTGCAATTTAATATTGGTACACCGAACACCAAAGGGTGCGTAGTCTTTTTCTTTAAAACATTTTTTGGTCCTCATACATGCCACCAGATGATGAATACTCTAGATGAGAACTCCTCGTGCCTTTCACACTGTCGATCTTAGTTACCGCCCTGGACTCAGTGTGCGGCAAACAGGAATCTCCCAGAGGTAGGCTGTTTCCTTGTCCAACTCCCATTCCAAGGGTGCGTAGTCTTGAATCCATCTCATATATTCACAACAGACACTCCCGGTCCCTCAATCTCACAGGCTCCTGCTTTCCCCAGTTATGATGGTTTTTCAGTCTTTAATCTTTGTTCTTCCCTCTCTTGCAGAAAAATTAAGTGCTGATCCCCAAAAATAAGTTGTGGTGGCCCCCACTGGCTCAAATTGAGAGCTGGTGAAACATAACCAAAACGCTTTTTGTTCCTTTAACAAACTATAATAAGGAGAATTAGTTCAGTTGAAGAGAATTAGGACTACAAATCTTAGGTTGCACCCATTTGCAAAATGAAAGTCAATGTCTAGAAATATGCTTGGACATAAGGTCCCCTGAGATTACACCTGTCAAACTGCCCTTGCTCCCTCAAGGTCTGGGCAGTAAATCCCTCTACAACTGGGCGGCAACATCCCCCCCAATAATTAACAGGTTAAAGCGGATGTTTAAATGGACAGGATCTATTGGGAACAACGTTCCCAAGCTTTCATTTTATCAAAACAGTTCCTAAACTTCTTGAATAAGATTAACCGTTCCTGCAGAAAACGCATGCCTTTGAAGAGTGTGTAAGCAGCAACGACAGGGGTAGGGGGTGGGAGGTAGCGGCCATGACACAGGATCCGTGCAGGGGCAGGTTCAAGGATGTGGTAGGGGTTCAGCTAGCAAACACATTTACTCTCCCGAAGTAGTAAAAAAATTTTTTTTAAAGAAAATCCAGAAGAGCGCAGCCAGAGGAATAACACTGCCCGCCGACAAGAAGCCATAATTGGTCCATGCATCACAGCATATATATACGAAGACGAAGTGCAAGAACTAGAAGAAAAATGTGCTAACCAATCAGAAGCAAAGAAATAAGCAATTTTAAAGCCAACCAATAGTAAGTAATGGGTGAGCTCTAGGCCATTTATTGTTCTGAAAAAGAAAAAATAAACGTACATGCTAGAGACAGCACGTGTGCTGTTTCAGGAGAGACCTAAAATTATTCAGATATATTTTCTATACCCCAAATCAACATACGAACTCTCTTATTTGGATGAATATGCAATGGCAAGTCATCATAATATTAGCTTTTTGTTAAAAAGCAGAAGAGGAAAATAGGGTCACATTCACTGCGAGACTTAGATGAAGCGTCCTGGGACCCAATACTTAATGGAGTTTAGAAACAAGGAAGTGAGATTATTTGTTCTCAAAATTCTAGTTTGACTAGTTCTTCAAAGAAACAAGTGACACCAGGCAAGGTGGTATTTCTCATAAAGGAAGGGGGTGGTGTTCAATACTGATTTAAGAATCAATTACTTCTTTCTTAGGACCTGGAATAATATTGTAGGGCAGTGGCCTTCAAACTTTTTTCGCTCAGATCCCCCCCTTAAGCAAAATGTTTTGAAGTCAGACCCCTGCTAAAAAGTTCATGGCATGACTTGGAGGGGGGCTTATGAGATCATTTTCAGGGGTGCTGTTTTTGCCGCTAATAATCAACAATAAATAGAAAAGAGCAAATACATAAAAAAAATTAAATGGACAAAAACTTCTACTCCCTAAATTTGGGTGATTTGAGCTCCTCACACGCCTCTTCCCCAGTTCAACTTCAACTGCTGCACTAATGACAGCTATGGCACTGAGTAGCTATCTACTAATCCTGCCTGGCAATCAATCCAATCTCGAAACATAATTGAAATGAGCTCCCACATGTTGTCCGCCTCTTTGCAGCAAGGGTGCCCTCAGCCCTAATGCTCGCAAGGATAATGAGCCTCCATGCCTCTTTTGATGACAGTCAGATCTGTGATGCAGTGAACCCCTCACACTCCTGGACCCCAGTGCCACTGCACCTGCTTCAATAATGAGAGCTACTGCCTTGTTAGGAGAGCAGTCTCCTCCGCAGCTTGTTAGAGAATGGGCCTCCATCTAGCCCCATCCCCACTGTGTTATTTCCCTGAGGCCTAAGCTAAGGTATTTCATCTGCTTGAGTTGTGCCCTCTCTTTGCCCATTGGTTCGAGACCCATAGCAACACTGGCACAGGATGGTGGACTGGTCCCCAGTGTAAGTAAGAAAGGATGGTAAAACAACCTTAATTGGGGGTTTAGTTGGGACATCACACTCTTGGGCCCCAGTTCCACTGCATGTGCAGTATGTATTACACTGCCCCCTCCAATAGGCCATTACTCTTCGGCTTGAGGGCCAACAAAGGCGGTCTGCCCCTTTGTGTTTGAAAACAGGAGAAAGCCCCAATTTTTGGCCCCCTGTTGCTCAGGGACTGTTACCAGCACAGCTAGAGTGATCCCCCCCCCATTCCAGAAAGGAGTATGGCTCCATAACCCCTTTTTGCTGGTAGCAGAGTCATATTTCCGGTGTAATGCCCCTTCACACCACTATACCAGCGCCACTAAGACTGCTGCACTAATGGTAGTGCTGGTCAAGGTCTACATGCAGTACACTGCTCGTGTGCTCATGACGAGCTGAGCTTGTCATGAACAATGGGAATAAATAAGAGCTAGCACAGAGTGGGAATTGCTGCAGCACTTATGCTGTTAAAAAAACAAGCCTGAATATCCTGCCACTTTCCCCTCAGGACATCTCTCTAAAGAAGCGATCTCAATCCATTTGTAAATGAGAACATGAGTCCCCACAGCACCCCATTCATTGGGCCATCACTGACTTAAAAGGAATGTGAATGTGTGCAGTTGCTTACTCACCAAATGTAAATGGTGGCTGGGACCAAATATAGGTTTTAATTTTTGCAGTCACTTGAATATTTATGTTGACAGTTTTATTCTTTTTGAGAGATAATATGAAGGCGCCGAGTTTTGTAAAGTGTCTTTTATATGGAGAGTGTGATGTTACCCCGCGAAAGGGAAAGCAATGCTAAATGTATGTGTAAAATTTATTAATAAAATACTTTGAAATAAATAAAAAAATGTTAGCGCCAGGCCCTGTCTGGCTGCTGATTACTAACAAGTATTTTTTGGAAGTGCCTGTTTTACCTGAAACATGAAATCATTTTGTGGCAGTCTATCGTACTGTGTGTAATACAATTTAAAAATAATTACAAACATATCCATGATTCTTTTTTTTACAGCCTGGGAACTCCTTGCACTATAAATACAGAAGTCACTATTCCACACTGCACCAACCAGGATTCACATCTGTAGCTCTCTGGTCTCACAAACAGACAAGACGTGGCAGTGATTGTGTTAACCAATTGAGGTTTCATAACCTAAAAGAGAGAACGTCCAACTAATTTGTTTCATTGGAATGTACTCTTCATTTAAAATGTGTGCATTGTTTTATAGGCAGTTGCCTGAAGGGGAACAAAAACAACAAAACACTGAATAGTTCATTGTTTTTAGCCACATCTTTGCCCTTGCAACTACAGTGTTCAGGATCACACTTGTCATACTAGTTTTGCTGAAAGCAACAATCTCTGAATTGTTAATGGGGACCTTGTTGTGCCTCTGCATGAGAGTGAAATTGAAGGGCTAAACAATGGAGGTGCTTCACGTAAATTAAGGCTGCCAGGAAACACGAAAACGCACTTGCGCCCCTCTGGGAATGCAGCCAAGGGCCCCCAGGGTGGCACGCACAATAATTTGAATAAATGTAGGGGGGGGGGGGGGAGTGTGTAGTGGATTAGCAAAGGGAGTGGCAAGCTTATTCTACAGTCTAAGTATATTAACAACTTCTTTTTTAACCCAGTGCAAAGGTCAAACTGGGGCTTTATATCATTCTGTCTCAGAGTCAAAGACTGAAGGCAGACTATATCATACATGCCAATAGACCCAATTCAGGCAGGAGACTACCAATATTTCAAGCCAAAAAAGGGGCTTTATTTCGGCTGCCTCCCCCTTGAAATTGCATTTTCTACAATAGAAATCAATGGGGAATTTTCATGCTCCTGATTTTTTACTTTACATTTCCCACGTCCATGTCCTAAAATGTTGGCATGTGTGCTATATAGTCTCTATAGGCACAATCACATATCTGTGAACTCTAAATCTACGTTCAACAACACAGCGCAGCTTCTGTCACCATAATTCAAGGTACAGGAGACGAAAACTGCCCCTATTGTCAGCTGTCAAACTCACCTTGGGAAGCATATGTTTGATCGTTGTTCCGTCTTTAAATACGGACAGCCTGGGCTTTAAGTGTGCCGGGTCTCACTGGTACTGAGCACCGGTAATTTTTTTTTGAAGGGGGCCTCGAAACGTGTCTCTATTGGGCTGTTTTGTGCCCGGGCACTGGTAGTCAGTTTTTTTACTGGACTGAAGTGACAGCAGGCACAGCAATGTGCGCGTGGTCACACTGCTCACTTCTTACTAGTGGAGAAGTGACGGCATGACGTCATGCCAGGTGAGGGTTGTAGGGGAAGGTAAATCCTTTAAAGTGAGTCATTTTCTCTCTGGATTCCCCTTCTCTTTTTGAAACTCAAGAGCAGCAACATTGATGTTGTGTCACCAGGGCTTTAAATGGAAGCTTTTTCAATTTTATATACAAGTCATAGTTGCTGCTTATTTATCTTATGCAACGAACAACCACTGACAAAGCCAATAGTCCTGACTTGTTGTAGGTATGATGTTACTTGTTGTATTATCATATATCTGGATGCAATAACAGAAACAGCAAAATACAAGTAGGGCGGCAAACTATGCTAAGCAAAGATTTTTCCCTTATGTGTTTTTAAGCCATATCCTTAATTACATCGGCGAAGACCCTTTGAGAGACCCCCCCACAGTTTTGTTATCCCACTTAAAGCCCTGCATCCAGCTATATGTGAATGTTTGCACAATACTCCCTAGCAGGCGCGCAACACCCATGGGACTGAACGCACTTCAGCCGCGCCCCACCCACCACCCCTGTTGGGTGTGGCAACCCGAGTACTTCACAGGTTGTTAAAAGACCATTTACTTGTTAACGAAGCTTTGCTGTTTTTCACCCCTTCTCAGAGCCCCTGCATCACCACTCTGACTATTGCTGGAAGAATTAGCACACCCCCCAAAAAAATGTTGTAGCCCCCACACCCAAAACAAAATTTGGATCTATTTACACCTCTGCTCCAATGTGTAATACAAACTAAAGAACACAAACATAATTTGACTTGTACTTTTGTCAGCTTAAAAAAAATAATAATAACGTGACCTCCTCAGATGTGTCCGTAAAAATGACCCTTTGGCCTTTGTCCCGAATTTGTGACCTTAATTTTGACTTTTGACCTGAAGTTTTACTTTCACTGTCCAGAATTTGCCTTAGTGTCACGCTAGCAGGCTGGAGGAAGGGCCCCTCAACGGCGTTCCTTAAAATGCATCGTTTACCCCCAAATGTTGCCCAAAATTCCTTGATTTTCTACATTCTGAGCTAAACGTGCCCAACCAAGGCATAGCAACAAGAAAGCCCCGCGAATCACATCGCCTGCTAAGAAGATTTCAAATGTTGAAAGACTTCATATTCGGCTTTTAAACCCTTCCCACGCCCGAGTCCCCAAACAGCCAACTCCCTCGTTTTCGCACAGCCTCTCTTCACGTCAAGTAATTGCTTCCTGTAGCTTATTTGTCCTTTTGTACACACGCACTCAGTTCTTTCTCAGAAGCTATCTGCTAATGTATTTTTCGTGTGGCAACAACAAAACAGGCGAGAGGGTAGGACCGGGACGTACCTTTCGAGACACAACACAGGGGAAGAGAGCAGGCTGCGTTGCGTTCTCTCCTCACTCCGTTCAACCCAAATAACAAAGAGTGAACAGAGAGGGTTGGAAACGAGACAAAAGAGGCGTGGCTTCCTGGAATGTAAACTCCAATTTCAAGAAATTCCTGCACATCCAGAGTAAAATGTATGACGTTGTTATGCAGTGCAGCCCAGCAAGTCAATTTTCTGGGCTGCACTCCCTGACAGGGAAAAAGCAGGAGCGTGTGTATTTAAAAGGATACAATACATTCCTGCCTTTGCCCCTGCACTGTTGCCCTTTTTGCAGCCTAGCCCCAACAAAGGAGCTTACAGAGTAGCATGCCTGCAAGTGTGCCAGAGTCGCATACAGGATTGTTTTTGTGCAGAAAGGGGCACCCACCTGCACAAAAGCACTTCTGAGATAGAAAATTCCTATTTCTATGCAGTACGCATAGAAAGTGGAAGTAAGGAGGAGAAATAAAGATATTTCTCCTCGTTCTGCCTCTCCTGGGGAGGTGTATCTTTTTGGTGCATTTTTAGGTTTACCAGGTCTGGTAAATATGGGACTGTGCCAAAAACCAAGGCGCACATTTATGAGTTTGAGACAGGAAGGGGACCTTCTTGCACAAAAAAACAATCCTGGTAGGCATATTCCTTTTTCTATGGGTGCTGCAGAATGCAAGAGGAAGAAACAAAGGGAAATAAAGTGATTTCCCCTTGCTACGCCTCCCCTGGGAAAGTAAGATTTTGGCGCATCCCCAAGTATACAAGTTCTTGTAAATCTGAGGATGTTTCAAAATGCATGTGAGTTGCATGGGAACGCCCATGCAGCATCCATGGAACACTTCTCTAGGGAAGAGGAGCGCAACACAGCGATTTACGCTGTGTTTGGATACTCCAGGTTTTTGTAGCCACTCAGAGCGACGTAAAGTGGCTTTGCGTGGCGTCACAAATCTGACTTAGAGGTTCGCATCACACATGTACCACGTTGCATAGTGCAAACGTGATGCAACCCGCTCATAAAAATGCCCCCATGGGAGTTGCGTGGGAACACCCATGCAATACCCAGGGTAAGCCTTCCCACGGCAGATAAGGCAACACAGTGATTTGCCTTACTCCAGATTTATGGAGTCACTCAATGCCACACAAATTGACCTTGTGTGTCTCTTCATGAATCTTACTTAAGGTTTGGTTGCGCATGTACCACAATGTGTGGCGCAAACGTGACGCAAATCATCTCGTAAATAGGCCCCTTAGATAAGTAGAGAGCTGAATTTACAGTTTCTGCCCTTCAGTTCTAAGCTCCTTTCAAAGTGCCTGAATTCCATGGCAGGAGGTCACTGGGTGCGAAGCCTCATACTTGGAACAGCTGTGGGCGAATTTTCAGGCTTTCCCCCAGGAGCAGGACCAGGCATTGAATAATCTATATGTACCCAGAGAAGGCCTTCTGAAAAGCCACCTCTGCCCTTCCGCTCTCCACGCTCCTCGAAAGGGCTGCTTGAAGGGAGTCTAGTCTCTCTGGCTTGCTCTGTGCCTCATATGTTGAATGCCAATTAATATTCCTGTTGTAGGACTGCTTCTGGGGTGCGGTGAATTTGGATTATGTAAAAGTTGACCAACTTTCACTAACTGCGCGCTGAAGTTTCACTTGAAACTTTAAATGTTTCTTATCCTGTTTTTACAATTTATTAACAAAAGTTCATGACTCCATTTTTCAGTCAGTTTCTGTTTTAATTGATTATGCAGTTTTCTTGTTTCATTATAAAGAGCTTATCAATCAATTTCTTTGAGTAATCAATATGTATCCGTTATAGCTCTGCCCAATGCATTTCGGGTCAGATCATGTGACCCTTCGTCAGGGGCCTGTGGAAAGACGAATACAGGACCTTAGCCATCATCAAAATATTATGTGAAATAAAAATTCATGCATATGCAACAATTCATACCAAAAAAATCCACAGTGTTAAATATACATCATAAAGTACATTTTCTTGTCACATTCCTAAGGTTGTATGCACGAAGCAGTGATTGTAGTGGTGTAGCGGTGACATAGAAAAAGTGATCAGAAGGGTGGGCAAAGTGGAGAGTAAAAATTGCGGAAAGATGTTCCAAAGTGCCGAAATCGCGCACACAAGGTCTAAGAACAATTACGAGAGTAAGGATATCGCTCAAACATTTAAAGTTTCAAGTGAAACTTCAGCGCACAGTTAGTGAAAGTTGGTCAACTTTTACATAATCCGTCTTCATTAAAGACACGAATAGGCATCGTGTAACAACGTGTAGCGCTAAACAAAAAAGCACGCACAATTAAAGGAAAACTTTTGAAACAAGAGTGTGCACAGAGACCAAAAAACTTTGTGCGGTGAATTTGCCCATGTGCTTCATCCAAAGCTGGACCTCCTGCTGGTCCCAGCCTAATTCGGGGCACATGGCCATTTTTTCCTAAATTCCTTGCCATAGTTATTCCACTCAATGCCCCCTGAATTGTTAGCCTCGTTGTGGATCGTGCGAGAATACTGGGAGAGCCCCGGACCCTGTTCAGAATATTTCTCCATAACCACAGCAGACAGGATGGAGAAAGTCTCCAGCCAGTTTTCAATTGTCTTACCTTGCCATGCTTGGTATATCCACTGTTGTCCTCCATCTTACAGCCCATCCGCCTCTTGTCCACCCCCATCTTTCCCATGCATCAGCAGTGTGAATATGTCAACAAATTCTCATCGGGAAAACAAAGGTTAGGGAGGGTCAAGGGGACTATGTTTAGAGACCTACCAGACTCAATACCCCTAATCAAACTACCAAGAACAAAAAGAGTCGGAAGGTCTGTTAAGCTACGTAGCTGAGTTTATAAGGTCCTTCTAAAATGACCCTTTTGGATTGCACTGAACCAGACCAAATGGTAACATGACACGATAATGTATTTGATATCCTATCAGCCCACCCATCTGGCGGAGCCTCGTCATGTAGGACGTCTGACCAGGTGGTGAGTCCAAGCCCAGATGTATTGGCTAGACACCACACACTACTGGTTCATCATATGAACGTGTCCGTGCCACTGAATGGTGCTGAGAAAATGCAGTGCAAAACAGGGAATAAAGAATAAGTGATCTTAAAATGACGGTCGAGGTAAAGAAAAAATGTTTTTATTGAAGATATTCACCAAGACGCCAGATTAAAAAAGAGTGTGGGACAGTGTGAAATAATCACTGTGATGCTTGGTTGTGTTAAGGATCAGGCCAACATGTTTCTGCCGAAGGTGAAACTACACCGGCATTCTTCAGGGCCGAATACACAAAGATGTTGCTACTGCAATGATACACTCAGACAATTAATACAAAGTGCAGACAAAAAAAGGACAGACCAAATGATTTGTTTAAAGTACTGTCCAAACTATTGGTGTGGTCTAATAGACCATCCTACCATCTCCTCCAGATCAGTAGTTAATAGAGGTAGAGATCCTAAAAAAGGAAACAAAAAAAGACAACTAATATTGTTTGTTCTGCCATCATGATGGACTAATCACAATATCAGGACCAACATATAAACTCAGCTAGGCTGGTCCCTATTAGGACGGCCACATGTTAATAAGGTTACATATTCAAGTCAACCACCAGACATTGCTGAACATTAATTATGAACAATGCTTTCAAAGACTTACCCAGCAATGTGTGGGAGTCGAGCCTCACCTCACCCGGCGACGGCTCGGAGATTGAGGCCCCGCTCTGTGCACAGAACAGAAAATTTAACGTGTCATCCTGAGTTGACTCAGAGGTCTGTGGTCAGTGTCAGGTTATACAGTCTGTGCATTTAAAAACTGGTTGTGTGACTGTCCTCTCTGAACGCTGCCCCATGGAGAACAAAAGGAAGGACAGGTTGTCTGACCAGATCAGAGTCTAGTCGCTGGCTAGTAAAATGACCCTAGAATGATTATCTATGTTCATCTAGTGCCCATTTGATGGTGGTACAATCAGTTGTAAATACCCACCCTCCCTAGGCCAGGCAATGGATGTAAAAAGTCTAGCTCAAGAATAGTTATCCCAGAATAAAGGATTTGATTGGGAAGACCCATGTAATGTGCTCATCTAGAAGAGTATATGGAATGAAATACAGTAGAGCATAAACCAATCCCCTTAGACTGCAGGTGAAGAAAGAGTAAGTAAAATGCTCAGAATTGCAAGTCTGACTAAGAAAACGTCTGCCCCAAGTGAGTATAGTTTAACAATAAGCTCTATGTAAAAGTGGGGGCCACAGCAAGACCACAAAGCCTAGAAATGCGCGTCCCAATCTGGCTAACTCACCTCTCCGTCGGTACCTCTTGACTGACACCTAAGCCGAAGGGGAGGCAACGAGGAGAGGTGAGGCTAATGTATTTATACCCCTTCTGATTGGTAAAACGGCAGCAGCTGTGCTCCTATCGCTGCTGCCGATAAAGCGATCGTCTTTGTTATGCGCATGCGCGGAAAGGTGGCACTGAACCGCGCTGTCTTTGATGTGCGCATGCGCGGAAAATGGCACTAAACAGCGCTGTGTACCCAAACGCGGGCATGCGCAATGGTGTATCCAAGCGCCTCCATGTCGGCGCCGGAATTAGAGCAGCGCACGTGTTTAAATAAACGGACTGTTTACAAACAACAGCAGAGATCCTAGCTAGTGAGCGCATGCTCTGTGATGTGCATGCTTGTGTTGTATGTGCAATGCGCGTTGCCGAGAGTGACCATTCGGCAGGAGAATAACGCGGTAAGCTACATTGAATGACCCTGCCCCACGGGACTAACACGCAAGAAATGCATAGAAGGTGATCACATTGGTGGCACAGTGCATGACAGCTCCCAGTACGAACATAGCTACATAAGCTAAAGTCCCTAGCCAGACATAATGCATCCTAAGGGGACAATGAACACCAACATGCTTATAATGGCAATGGTGTAGTTAGATACAGACCATAGTCAATCAGTGTAGTCTGTAAATATAGAGAGAATGGGTGTAAAAGTATGCTAGATGTCAGGACCCACAGCAAATTATGGCGGAAGGGTATGAGACATGGTTGATGTCGTCACTATAAGACTAGGGGGTTCCAACACATGGTAATAATCGCTGGTTATACTCAACGGTGAGTCTACCAGGACCAGAGACAACGGAGCTAACAGACTCTAGCCTAATGGTAGTATTGTGTTGGAAGTGAGATAAACTGTTTGCTGACGTGTGTTAAATGATGTCTGGTTGCTGCAGAGGTCTACATAGTGTGAAGTATGGGTAACACCATCTAATATTGTGTTGAGTAGTAGATGGCGTCTCCGGAAGCTCGCGGCTGATTAAATGGACACCCAAGGTATGTTGTCATTCAACCCTGAGGTGTCAGTTTGCAATTTAAAAATCCAGCGTTGCTCCTTGATGAAAAGAAACCTTGAAATGTCCGTTATATGTGGTGGGATGAATGGTTGTTCCAAAACAACCCACCTGAGATCTTCAGCTTTATGCTTTTTAATCAAAAAGTGGTTTGTGAGGCAGGTGGACTGTTTATTACATCGTATTGTGCTCTTATGTTCACTAATACGGGACTTCACTTTCCTGGTGGTATGTCCAATGTAAGCCATGCCACACGGGCATGTAATCCTGTAGATCACTCTCTCAGAGTTACAGTTAGTATGTTTCAGCAACTTCCACGGTCTGTCAGTTCCGATGTCAACGGAAAGTGTCTTACAGGTCTGTGGGCATGACGCACAGTTACCACAGGGGTGGTGCCCTTGAACCGGAGTGGTATTCCAAATGGTGTCGAGGGTGGTGGTAATTTCCTTCCTAGGTGTCCGTGGTCTAGTATGGACCAGTGTATCCCTGATGCTGGATCCTCGTTTGAAAGCAAACAGGGGCCTGGGTATATCCCCTGACACCGTGTTCAAGATTTTCCAATGTTTCAGGATTATTCTCTTGACCCTGTTGGAGCTGGTGCTGAAGGTATGTACCATAGTGATCCTTTCGGAAGGTGTCTTCGCACTACGGTGTTCCATCAGAGCCTCCCGGTTATTGTTAAAGGCTCTCTTGTTAGCCCGACGTATCAATTGTTTTGGGTAATGCCGCTCCTTCAGGTTGCATGCTAGTTCCCTGGCGTGTTGTTCATATAGCTGGTTAGAGGAGCAATTTCTCCGTACCCTGAGAAACTGACCCACTGGCAAATTGTCACGTAGTGACTGCGGGTGAAAACTCTGGTATGACAAGAGGGAATTGCGTGCCATTGGTTTTTTGTACAATCGGCTCTGAAGTCCTCCCTCTTCTGGAAAAATCAGAAGATCCAGAAATGGTAGTTGCTGCTTACTGTACTCCACCGTGAAGCGGAGATATTGGTTCCTGGAGTTGAGCCATGTATGGAAATCGGTTATCTCCTCACAAGTGCCTCTCCATATGACGATGATGTCATCTATGTACCGTCGCCACAGCAACACCTTACAAAAGTAAGGGTTGCTGTTGTTCAGGACGTGGTCTTGCTCGAACTGATGCATATAGAGGTTCGCCAAACTGGGGGCGAAAACGCTCCCCATTGATGTCCCCGAGACTTGGAGATAAAGGTCATCCTGGTACTGGAAGTAGTTCTCCATCATAGCCAACCTGGCACACTCCATGATGAAAGGTATCGGAGTGATGGTCTCAGGTGGTTTAGATACCAGTAGATGTCTTATGCAATCAAGGGTCTCCTGCTGCGGGATGCATGTGTACAGAGACTCAACGTCGAAACTCACCAATAGGTCGGTCTCGACGTTGAACTCAGTCACTGCAAGAAGACGAAGGACATCGCCAGTGTCCTGCAGATACGTGGGAGTCTCTTTCACCAGAGGTTTCAGAAAAACATCCACAAATGTTGAGAGCGGCTCCAGTAGAGACCCTATACCCGAGATTATGGGGCGACCCGGAGGTGGTCTCTTCTCCTTGTGTATTTTAGGGAGGCAATAGAAGTAAGGGACCACCGGATGGATCGTGGTCAAATACCTTGCTTCTTGAGATGTAATCCATCCCTCACAGGATGCTTCCTCAACGAGACTCTTAATATCGTTGGAGAGTCTCATGGTCGGGTCTTCAGTGAGTCGACGATAGGCCTGCACGTTGCTCAGTTGTTGTAGGCACTCTCTGTGGTAGGTATCTGTGTCCTGTATGACGACGGCACCGCCTTTGTCAGCGGGCTTGATGGTGATACTGGTGTCCTTGGACAGGGTAATGAGTGCCGATTTCTCCATTCTAGTCATGTTGGAAAAGGACTTGTTGTTGTCACGGTCCATGTTCATGATATCATGAGTAACTGCCTGCTCAAAGGCAATGACCCTAGCTGGCACCTGGTGACTGAGAGGTGTGAAAGTGGACTTGGGTTTAAGACCAGTATTGTGATCTATCGGGTCCACCGAATCGTTGTTTTCATTGGTAGGTTTAAAGAAAAAATGCAAGCGGACCTTCCTATAGAAGGACTCTAACTCACACCTCAAGTTGAAAGGATCTCCTACATTTGTAGGGACAAAGCCAAGTCCTTTGTTCAAAACTGAGGTCTCCATAGGCGTGAGTGTGCGACTGCTGAGATTCACTACTAAGTCGCTATCTCCTTCTAAGACTGTTCCCCTCTGCTGTTTGCGGGGTCTGGTGCCCAATTCACTGTCTGTTGACCTCTCTTCCTCCCCCGACTCCTGCCTCGGCCCTGCCATAAAAAAGACTGGTCGTAGTAGAAGTTAGGGTTTGGTGGATAATTAGGCATTTGGTGACCAATGGGGGGTCCCATCGGGGGTTGATGATAGCCCCAAGGAGCAGGGGGCCACCAGGGTCCTGGACTCGGATAGTATTGAGCCGCACGGCCCCTGTTAGATCTTCTCTGTGGGCCCCTCCCTCGTCCTCTGTTTGTTGAGCCTCTATTTGATTCACCTTGGTCGCTAGACCCTGATTCAGAGCCTGAGGAAGAGTAGTTGGATCCATATCTCTTCCCCTTGGAGTTATACATCGGGGCTACATAAGAATCACTCATGTACGGGTATGTGTTTTCCATTGAAAAGCGTGCAAGATCTTTCTTAAACTTCTCAACTTTCGTGGCGAGGATGTTATCATAATACTCTTTATTAGTTTTATTGGTTTCATCTAAAGTTTTTTTGAATGGTACTGACCTAATGGCTGCATTGATTTGCCCTTCAAGGACCTGGATTTCAACCAAAAGAGCATCGGCTGTCTTCTTTGCGGTCTTAATAATCAGGATGAGCCAATCACGTGTACAGCGCCACGCTATAAGTGCCCAATCCCTTAGGAAGCCCTTGTCAGTTAGAAAGAGACGTGGTGTGTTGGTCACTATTAGGCCAGAAGGTGCACACTTGCCATGCAAGTACTCATTCATGATTATGCCGTGTATTGTGGTGCGAGAATGGTTTTTCTTCATGTTTAATAAAGTTACCCAATCATCCTCTGTTGTTGTAATAGTAGTAGAGGATGTTGAGGCCAAACTTTCTAGAATACTGGGGTTGTCAGATAGAAGTGTGTTGAGGTCTTCGTCGTCAAAGGCCAGCCCCCCAAAGTCAGCCATGGTATGCGATCGAGGTGGGACAGAACAATCAAACAGTGAGCGAGAGTAGACCACACAGTCTCGTGTCGTCAAAAATTATAAAAGACCCGCAGTGGAAGCTGCTCAGAACTGGAAAACAAAGGTTAGGGAGGGTCAAGGGGACTATGTTTAGAGACCTACCAGACTCAATACCCCTAATCAAACTACCAAGAACAAAAAGAGTCGGAAGGTCTGTTAAGCTACGTAGCTGAGTTTATAAGGTCCTTCTAAAATGACCCTTTTGGATTGCACTGAACCAGACCAAATGGTAACATGACACGATAATGTATTTGATATCCTATCAGCCCACCCATCTGGCGGAGCCTCGTCATGTAGGACGTCTGACCAGGTGGTGAGTCCAAGCCCAGATGTATTGGCTAGACACCACACACTACTGGTTCATCATATGAACGTGTCCGTGCCACTGAATGGTGCTGAGAAAATGCAGTGCAAAACAGGGAATAAAGAATAAGTGATCTTAAAATGACGGTCGAGGTAAAGAAAAAATGTTTTTATTGAAGATATTCACCAAGACGCCAGATTAAAAAAGAGTGTGGGACAGTGTGAAATAATCACTGTGATGCTTGGTTGTGTTAAGGATCAGGCCAACATGTTTCTGCCGAAGGTGAAACTACACCGGCATTCTTCAGGGCCGAATACACAAAGATGTTGCTACTGCAATGATACACTCAGACAATTAATACAAAGTGCAGACAAAAAAAGGACAGACCAAATGATTTGTTTAAAGTACTGTCCAAACTATTGGTGTGGTCTAATAGACCATCCTACCATCTCCTCCAGATCAGTAGTTAATAGAGGTAGAGATCCTAAAAAAGGAAACAAAAAAAGACAACTAATATTGTTTGTTCTGCCATCATGATGGACTAATCACAATATCAGGACCAACATATAAACTCAGCTAGGCTGGTCCCTATTAGGACGGCCACATGTTAATAAGGTTACATATTCAAGTCAACCACCAGACATTGCTGAACATTAATTATGAACAATGCTTTCAAAGACTTACCCAGCAATGTGTGGGAGTCGAGCCTCACCTCACCCGGCGACGGCTCGGAGATTGAGGCCCCGCTCTGTGCACAGAACAGAAAATTTAACGTGTCATCCTGAGTTGACTCAGAGGTCTGTGGTCAGTGTCAGGTTATACAGTCTGTGCATTTAAAAACTGGTTGTGTGACTGTCCTCTCTGAACGCTGCCCCATGGAGAACAAAAGGAAGGACAGGTTGTCTGACCAGATCAGAGTCTAGTCGCTGGCTAGTAAAATGACCCTAGAATGATTATCTATGTTCATCTAGTGCCCATTTGATGGTGGTACAATCAGTTGTAAATACCCACCCTCCCTAGGCCAGGCAATGGATGTAAAAAGTCTAGCTCAAGAATAGTTATCCCAGAATAAAGGATTTGATTGGGAAGACCCATGTAATGTGCTCATCTAGAAGAGTATATGGAATGAAATACAGTAGAGCATAAACCAATCCCCTTAGACTGCAGGTGAAGAAAGAGTAAGTAAAATGCTCAGAATTGCAAGTCTGACTAAGAAAACGTCTGCCCCAAGTGAGTATAGTTTAACAATAAGCTCTATGTAAAAGTGGGGGCCACAGCAAGACCACAAAGCCTAGAAATGCGCGTCCCAATCTGGCTAACTCACCTCTCCGTCGGTACCTCTTGACTGACACCTAAGCCGAAGGGGAGGCAACGAGGAGAGGTGAGGCTAATGTATTTATACCCCTTCTGATTGGTAAAACGGCAGCAGCTGTGCTCCTATCGCTGCTGCCGATAAAGCGATCGTCTTTGTTATGCGCATGCGCGGAAAGGTGGCACTGAACCGCGCTGTCTTTGATGTGCGCATGCGCGGAAAATGGCACTAAACAGCGCTGTGTACCCAAACGCGGGCATGCGCAATGGTGTATCCAAGCGCCTCCATGTCGGCGCCGGAATTAGAGCAGCGCACGTGTTTAAATAAACGGACTGTTTACAAACAACAGCAGAGATCCTAGCTAGTGAGCGCATGCTCTGTGATGTGCATGCTTGTGTTGTATGTGCAATGCGCGTTGCCGAGAGTGACCATTCGGCAGGAGAATAACGCGGTAAGCTACATTGAATGACCCTGCCCCACGGGACTAACACGCAAGAAATGCATAGAAGGTGATCACATTGGTGGCACAGTGCATGACAGCTCCCAGTACGAACATAGCTACATAAGCTAAAGTCCCTAGCCAGACATAATGCATCCTAAGGGGACAATGAACACCAACATGCTTATAATGGCAATGGTGTAGTTAGATACAGACCATAGTCAATCAGTGTAGTCTGTAAATATAGAGAGAATGGGTGTAAAAGTATGCTAGATGTCAGGACCCACAGCAAATTATGGCGGAAGGGTATGAGACATGGTTGATGTCGTCACTATAAGACTAGGGGGTTCCAACACATGGTAATAATCGCTGGTTATACTCAACGGTGAGTCTACCAGGACCAGAGACAACGGAGCTAACAGACTCTAGCCTAATGGTAGTATTGTGTTGGAAGTGAGATAAACTGTTTGCTGACGTGTGTTAAATGATGTCTGGTTGCTGCAGAGGTCTACATAGTGTGAAGTATGGGTAACACCATCTAATATTGTGTTGAGTAGTAGATGGCGTCTCCGGAAGCTCGCGGCTGATTAAATGGACACCCAAGGTATGTTGTCATTCAACCCTGAGGTGTCAGTTTGCAATTTAAAAATCCAGCGTTGCTCCTTGATGAAAAGAAACCTTGAAATGTCCGTTATATGTGGTGGGATGAATGGTTGTTCCAAAACAACCCACCTGAGATCTTCAGCTTTATGCTTTTTAATCAAAAAGTGGTTTGTGAGGCAGGTGGACTGTTTATTACATCGTATTGTGCTCTTATGTTCACTAATACGGGACTTCACTTTCCTGGTGGTATGTCCAATGTAAGCCATGCCACACGGGCATGTAATCCTGTAGATCACTCTCTCAGAGTTACAGTTAGTATGTTTCAGCAACTTCCACGGTCTGTCAGTTCCGATGTCAACGGAAAGTGTCTTACAGGTCTGTGGGCATGACGCACAGTTACCACAGGGGTGGTGCCCTTGAACCGGAGTGGTATTCCAAATGGTGTCGAGGGTGGTGGTAATTTCCTTCCTAGGTGTCCGTGGTCTAGTATGGACCAGTGTATCCCTGATGCTGGATCCTCGTTTGAAAGCAAACAGGGGCCTGGGTATATCCCCTGACACCGTGTTCAAGATTTTCCAATGTTTCAGGATTATTCTCTTGACCCTGTTGGAGCTGGTGCTGAAGGTATGTACCATAGTGATCCTTTCGGAAGGTGTCTTCGCACTACGGTGTTCCATCAGAGCCTCCCGGTTATTGTTAAAGGCTCTCTTGTTAGCCCGACGTATCAATTGTTTTGGGTAATGCCGCTCCTTCAGGTTGCATGCTAGTTCCCTGGCGTGTTGTTCATATAGCTGGTTAGAGGAGCAATTTCTCCGTACCCTGAGAAACTGACCCACTGGCAAATTGTCACGTAGTGACTGCGGGTGAAAACTCTGGTATGACAAGAGGGAATTGCGTGCCATTGGTTTTTTGTACAATCGGCTCTGAAGTCCTCCCTCTTCTGGAAAAATCAGAAGATCCAGAAATGGTAGTTGCTGCTTACTGTACTCCACCGTGAAGCGGAGATATTGGTTCCTGGAGTTGAGCCATGTATGGAAATCGGTTATCTCCTCACAAGTGCCTCTCCATATGACGATGATGTCATCTATGTACCGTCGCCACAGCAACACCTGTGTATCATTGCAGTAGCAACATCTTTGTGTATTCGGCCCTGAAGAATGCCGGTGTAGTTTCACCTTCGGCAGAAACATGTTGGCCTGATCCTTAACACAACCAAGCATCACAGTGATTATTTCACACTGTCCCACACTCTTTTTTAATCTGGCGTCTTGGTGAATATCTTCAATAAAAACATTTTTTCTTTACCTCGACCGTCATTTTAAGATCACTTATTCTTTATTCCCTGTTTTGCACTGCATTTTCTCAGCACCATTCAGTGGCACGGACACGTTCATATGATGAACCAGTAGTGTGTGGTGTCTAGCCAATACATCTGGGCTTGGACTCACCACCTGGTCAGACGTCCTACATGACGAGGCTCCGCCAGATGGGTGGGCTGATAGGATATCAAATACATTATCGTGTCATGTTACCATTTGGTCTGGTTCAGTGCAATCCAAAAGGGTCATTTTAGAAGGACCTTATAAACTCAGCTACGTAGCTTAACAGACCTTCCGACTCTTTTTGTTCTTGTTAACAAATTCTCATCACCAAATCCCTTCTTTAGCTGTCAATGGCAACTGCCATGCAAGAGAGCAGCGACCTGATGCAAGTCGCCTCACTTATGTTGGGGGGGAAGCCCTGTGCTCATGCTTGGTGGGTTTTCGATATTCCCTACCTCTGAACCTTGTATACTGGGCCTCCTTGCCACAGAAAATTGGGGGTTTGTGTCCTCTGTGGTAGGGAGCTAGTTGTTCAGAGCCATAAGCCTGCTGCTTGAGGTGTTGCTTCCCCAACCTGAGCTGCCTGTGGTTGTCTCTCTGCCATTATGGGTGAAGTTGTGGCTGCACTGGGCACCTGCTTGTCTCCAACTTGCCCCCCCCCACACCCTTTCTATTGTAGGTGCACCTTCACCCTCCTCCTCCAATGGTTGTGCTCCTGTGATGCTGCTGCGCCCCGAGCCGGCGAACAATGTATTAAAGTCCACCATAAAACTCACCATTGTGTACATTTGTTTACCCATCATGTCCAGGGACTATATGCTTCCTGGTGCTATATTGCTTGTGTCTGTTGGTGTCACCACTGGTGCTGTCTAGCACTGTCTCACTGAGGCCCTCACCTTTCTCACAGAGGCTTCAGCCGGGGTTTCCTTGTTTGGTGGCCTGTGGGCTCTCTTCAGCCTTGTCGGCCCTACATCCGCTGGAGCAGGCTGTTGCCCACCGGGTCTGTCACCTTCAACCCAAGAGTCATCAGGCTCTTGTGCATTCACGATGCCCCTTTCCCACTCTAGTCCTTTGCCCCAGCCATGTCCATAAACACTGCCCAGTCTGCATCCTGAGACGTGCTGGACTGGGACTTATTGACTGTTGTCATCTGGGAGGAAAGGGGGATGTGCCCTGGCTATCCATGACCTTGCCTTGAATCTAGCCACACTTGCTGGGTCCTGTGGGTGAAAGAAATGTGTTTGAAATTGACCTTGCTGCACCTGTGCCCGTTGTCGTTCCCCTTGTTGCTCTGTGTCCTTTATACCCCTGGAGCATTGCCCCCAAGTTTGGTCCTCTCATGCATCCAGGGTTCTCCCTGAGCGGCTGCCCCGTCCTATGTTATACTCACTTAACCAATGCACCCCAAGGCAAACGCTTGATGGGATATCCCACCCACGCTTTACTGCCAAAGCACCCTCTGTTCCATGTAACGTGGTTACTTGACAGTGCAACCTTGAGTATAAGAAATATTGATTCTTGGTTATCCAAAGCAATCAACTGGATCCTACCAGCTACCCTGGTCTCTTCCCATCTGAGGTTTACCCAACTACCCTTGCTTATACACGTGTCCCCATGATTTATCCCTCAAATCCTATTCCAAAACCTTTACTGTCAGGAGGCCGTGCAAACAGTCTTTGATCACACCCTAGTGTGGCGCAATACCCCAAATAAAAGGTGGGGCACAAGAAAACAGTCAATTAGAGGACATGTGCTTAAAACGCCTCGTGACAGAATGTGGGCTGAACCCACACTGTTGCAAATACACTCCATCAGTTTAACTCCCTTAAAAACAGCACTCTACATTGAAGCCAGGTCTTCCCAACCCTGCCTGCTCATACCGGTTTCATACAAGACTCTGGGTAAACAAGCACAATTGGCAGACCAGGGATACTCAATTCACACCCTACGACATGACCTGACATTTCTGTTTAATAATGGGCAATTGACTTTTTTTTTTTTTTTTTTATTTCAAAATATTCTTTATTGAAAGTAAATTTTCCATATACAAAAAACAAAAGCAAAACATTCGTAATATTTGTACCGTTCTGCAAAGTTGCGGCCTGGTGGGGCCACGTGAGGGAGAGAAAGGAAGAGAAAGAAAGAAGAGGAGGGGGGGGGGGGTGTCACTGTTCCACAGGCTGCATACACCAGCGAAACTAGGGAAAGTCGGAGCTAGCGAGAGCAGTATATGCTGGAATTGCCAGAGGGCAACAGGAGATTTATCCCACGTGCTATACAATTGACTTTTTTTTAACTATATACTTAGCCGAGTTCCTTAATTATGCAAAAAGGTTTTACTCCTGCCTGCCCCTAATTAAGGCCATGAGGTACTATTGTTCGCTTAGACTATATTTCACATTTATAACATATTGTCAATTGCAGTTCAATCTGCAAGACTCGAACCTGGTTAAACACGTCTAAAATTGCCCGTTCTGACCGTTACGCCACATCCTCCAACATGATGGAATAGATTAATACGTTACCTGGCCTACACTTTGGCAGGGCCCCCTGCAAGGACGTTTCACACATTAATCTTCCAAACATTCCGCCCATTGGGTGCCACAATTCATATCATAATTAGACAACAGAATCGCCCCCCTGACACGAACCTTAACTCTCTCTGTCCTCAGCCCATCTCACCTGTGCAGCCTTGCGTTCTTTGGACAAAATTAGTGTAGGTTAGTATAGGCCACTGTTCTCTTTAGTGCCCTGGTCCGATTCTTAGCGTATTTAAGTTAAGGCATACTTTAGGTAGCGAGCGAGTAAAAACTGAGGCTTACCTCTCGTGCAGCTGATTCCAATGCCAGAATGTCTGGGCCACACAACAACGCAATCCGGGCGTCCCTGATCACCCTCAGGGAGGCAGGCAGGGCCGATCTGCTGCGACCGGGTGTCTGTGTCTGGATACTCACCCCGACGCGCTCTGCAGTGGCAGCTTGTATGCTCGAGTCGCCACCTGAGAATACTGTTGCGGGCCTGGGGCGGGGCAATAGGAAAGAGACTGGGAGGAGCGAAGTGCGGAGGCAGGAAGAAAAGCCTCGCTGTGCGTCTCCAGTCTCCAATGGGACCAGCAGAAGGCCAGAGGACAGGGCCGGCACGTGTAGAACAGGTGCCGCCTACAGCCGTGCAGGCTGATGCCTCAAGTGGTGAATGAAGCAGCAGGTGAATCAACCGCTGAGGGCCCCGGGCCGATGGGCCTGTTGCTGAGGCCCCAGAAAACAGATGCATTGCAGGGACAGTCAAGTGAGGGGGAGTTCCTTATGCCAGCCAGTAATTGCAATGGGCCATGGCTGGCCCCAGTGTGCCAGACCCCTTGGGGGCCCCCATGAAGGGCTGGGAGCTGGAGCGACATGCTCTAACAAGGGGTGGAGAGGGAAAGGGGGCAGAGGGGGTGGGCGGGGCCGGGCCCCCAGCAGACCAACCCAGGTGTGGATTTAGAGGCCAAAATAAAGGAGCTCTGCCTCTTCCATCACATGTGTGAGGAAAGGGAGAGGGCGGAGGCCCGCTCATTAGACAGGGGGGTAAGTAAGAAAAAACAATGGTCCAAGACCTAATTCTTTTCAGCCTGACTCAATCAGGGGGTCACCCCAGGGCAGGACACATGGGTACAGAGGGCCGGGCTGAATGGGCAGTCCAAGAAGGGGCAACTGCAGACTGAGGAGCAGGGGGCACACCTGGGTGTGGGCAGGTAGACGGAGGCCACCACTCTTTAGACTATTCAGTGGGAGGGTCCGGTGCATAGCACAGAAAAGGAGAATGGGTATGGGTTCCAGTGGAACTAGATACAGAGGTGAGTGCAGGGACAGCCAGGACAGCTGGTGGGCCCAGTGGTGTTTGGGACCCCTCAGGTTGGAGTAGCCTGGGAGGGAGGGGGGCCGGTAGGGGATCGAGACCGGCAGGAGAGGCCGGTAGAAAGTTGGCGATGCCTACGGGGTGCAAGACGGCCTCGGAACGCTGGTCCGAAGCAGCGGGGGGTCCGCAGAAGCCTACCCTCCATCAAGGGCTCACGCAGAGGGACTGGTGGCTAAGGACAGCCCTCTGGGGATGGAAGTGGCGGTGCAAGGGAGAGTGAAAGTGTTGAAGGAGAAAGGGTTTGCGGAGCTGGAAGGGGATGCAGAACTGGTAGTGGGTTATGAGGATGAGAGTGATGAATGGGAGGAAGGAGAGTTGTGTGAGGATTACGAGGATGCAGTGGGGAGAGTCGGGAGGGAAACAAGAGGCATTGTTGTGTTACAGGGACCACCAACGACACAAGGACCACCAAACCTAAGGGGCCTCGGACCAGTGGAGCACATCGAAAAGACAAGGCGGTTTAGCAGCAGAGTGTTGCCAGGTAAACATGACCGATAGGCTGCATGGTAGGGGGGGTGAGATAGGTGTTAAGAAGAGACCGAGTAGGTAAGTGGTAGTAGGCGATGGGGTGGTGGATGATCGGAAAATGGCAGGCAGGTGCAATAGCGGCACCTGCGGGGCACAAGAAAGTTGATGAGGTGAAGCATATGGTGGGCGCAGGCATACAGATGAACAGTGCAGTGGGGTCAGAGGGGAAGGACGACAAATCTGAGGATAAGTACACCAAGAAACTGCCATACATGGGTTTAGCGATGCCCCTGGGATCTCCTTTGTCAGAAAAGTCTAAAAATAGGATATGGAAACACAGATATGTTGCCCATTAACATGGAAAACTGGACGTCAGCCTTTTTGATTTATGCTAGCATCTATTGCAAGAAGTATTTAGACAGGGCAATAGCTTTGCTAAAATACATTGACATTATTTGCAAAGCGCAAATGACTTTTGGGGGTTATGCCTGGTTAAGCTATGATGATGAGTTTAGGGCCAGGGTTAGCATTAAGCCTGACAAGCCTCCACTCATACAGCCAGTGGGCTGCCAGTATCATATCGGCTCTTTCAGCCACGTATCGCCCCACAAGGGGTGGGCACAACAGGACACCAGGGGGTCAGGAGGAGCAGGATACACTCAGAAGCAGTCGGAACCCATTACGGCGCCGGCTGGAATTTCAATAAGGGATGTTGTTCCAGAAACACCTGCAAATTCAAACATGAGTGTTCCAAGTGCGGTGGGTGACACCCCATCACGCAGTGTTTCACATTGGCTTCCCCGGCAAAACAATGGAAGGCTTCCAGAGGTCGGGGCATTCTGGCTCCAGTTAGAATTGAGGCCATTGTCCCATGGCTCTTGGTTTACCCAGAGAAGGAAGCTGCATTGAGGTTACATTGGGGTTTTACCGAGGGATTCAGAGTTGGGTATCAAGGTCCGAGTAGCTGCAGATGGGCCGACAACTTGAAGTCAGCAAAACGGTTTCCGCAGGCGGCAGAGGTAAATCTAGCAAAGGAAGTGGTGGAGGATAGGACTGCAGGACCATTTTTCGAGTGGCTTTTGAAGGATTTACACATTTCTCTCCTAGGGGTGGTGCCAAAAAAGGAGGCGGGAGAATACAGGATGATTCACCACCTATCCTGGCCAGAAGGCATTTTGGTAAATGATTTCATCGCAGAGGGCGATTCTAGGGTATTGTATGTCTTGGTGGATGATGCCATCCCCCTGGTGTAGGTGCGGACGGGAAGCGGAGATGGCTAAATGCAATGTAAATTGACTTTTTGGCTATTATTCACCCAGTGGATTTCCCTCTACTAGGGGTGCAATTTGGGGGTGCCATTAGTGTGGACAAAGTCTTGTCAATGGGTTGTGCTATCTCCTGTGCCCTATTTGAGTTTTTCAGTACTGTTCTGCAATGGGTGTTCACCAAGAGTTCTGGTCACCGGGGAGTGTCACATTACCTGAATGATTTTTTGTTTGTGGGGTCCAAACGGACAGGAGAGTGTGGGCGAGCTCTGAACCATTTTGTGGAACTGATGCAGGAATTTGGGGTGCTTTTGGCACCAGAGAAAACAGCTGGGCCCAGCTGTGTGATGACATTCTTGGGCTCAGTGCGTTGGGTGGCTTGTTTGCCAAGGGCAAAAGTGGAAGAAATACAGAATTTCCTATTAAAAGTGATGGGTGAAAGGAGGATTGAATTGAGAATGGTGCAGAAGCTGTTGGGATTTCTGAATTTTGCATGCAGAGTGGTGAGAGCAGGGAGGACTTTTTGCAGAAGGCTCAGCATGGCCATGTCGGCAGCTGTACAGCCACAACACAGGGTGCAAATCTCTCTGGGGGTCAGGGCGGACTTGCTGGTGTGGCAGACATTTCGGACTGTTTCAATGGGGTGCCTTTGGATTTTTTTGGAAGAAAATACAGTGTGGCAAGTTCAGAGTTTTTCAGAAGCAGCAGGGGCCAAGGGTTTCAGGATTTTCTGGGATGGGAGATGGTGTGCAGAGATTGGCCGGAGCACTGTCTGACACAGGGGCGGAGGATTGCCTTTCTGGCATTCTTCCCATTGCTAGTAGGATTGTCGGTATGGGGGGATGAGCTGAAGAACAGGGCACTGCTTTTCCATGTCGGTAACATGAAGATGGTAGAGCTAGTGAACAGGCAGAGAGCTAGAGATCTGAGGATTTTAAGGCTGCTGAGAAGATTCTTGCTGGTGTGTCTGCGTCTCAATGTGATTTTTAGGGCCAGCCATGTACCATGAGCCAGCAATTATATCACTGATTCCTTACCTTGTTTGCGGTTGCACCGCTTCAGGAGCCTGAACCAGGAGCAGAAAAATGCAAGACAGGGCTGCCAGAGGACATCTAGGCTGGGGGGAGTGAGAGTGATTTGTCTGGTCGAGAAGTCTCTGAGTCTGCTAGGAAGAGTTACAGGCTGGCATAGAGCGAGTTTAGGAATTTCATTGCCATTTCGCTGGAAGAGATGCGCCTTAACCAGCGAGACACAGAGCAGGGAGTGTTGAGTTTTGTTCTTGGCTGTATTGATAAATGTTTGTCTCATACAACTATAGCGGGCAAATTAGCCAGGATCTCATTCTATGGTAAGCTGAACTTAGGTTTTGACCCTGCCAAGGACGAGATTTTGAGCAGGATACTGAAGAGTTGGGGTAGGGAGTGTGGTGGGGGGAGCAGCACCGTGGGATGCAATCACCTTTGAACTACTTCAGGAGTTGTTGGGGGTATTTACGTTGTGTTAATATGACCCATTTGAGGTTGCACTGTTTAGACTTTGTATTAGTTGGATGTTTTTTGGGGCCTTCCGAGTTTCGCAGCTGGTGGGGACAGCTCGCCAGCAAGGTGTTCTATATGAGGAGGTATGTTTGGACCAGGGGCGACTAGGGATATGGTTGAGGCTATCTAAGACAGATCAGGCAGGGAAGGGTCACTGGGTATGGCTGGCTGAGAATAATTGTAGTGAGGGCTGTCTGGTAAAAGAGTGGCATCATTTCTTGTCATTACCAGGGAGGTGCGCAGTGGGAGTATTTTGTCATGCCTTTTTGACAGTCTTGGTAGAAGTCACCGACAACATCAGGCTAGCTTTGGACATAGGACAATCATCTATTATGATCCTGCTAGACCTATTGGCTGCCTTTGACACCATCTCCCATAGCATTTTAGATCTAAGACTCGGGGTGATCGGTGTCAGAGGGAAAGCCCTCAAATGTCAGAGAAGCTATCTAACTGACCGAGTCACCGCTGTTCAGATTGACAATATCGTTTCCAGCAATAGACCTGTAATGATGGGAGTACCTCAGGGCTCTATTCTGAGCCCGAGACTCTTTAATCTTTACGTAACTCCGTTGGCCGAGGTGATAAGATCCTTCGGCTTTGACGTTGTGCCATATGCCGATGACACACAGGTTCTGATCGCCCTCGGCGTGGACCGCACTGACACGAAAATACATTTTAAAAAATTGTATGACCCACATTGATAGATGGATGAACTTGAACCATCTTCAACTAAACGGAGGATAGACTGAAATAGTCCTCTTTGGCAAAGCCCACGAATGCTGGTCCAGTGACTGGTTGCCCCAATCTCTGGGCCCTGCCCAGAGCCAAAACAATCTGTCCAGAACTTAGGTATCCAAATAGACAATAAATTGTCTATGAAAGATCAGGTCAATCATTTAGTGGGTTCTTGTTTCGGCATCACGCGGAATTTACATAAAGCTTTTAAATGGCTCCCGACGGAAGTCAGGAAACCATTAGTCCAAAGCCTGATCATAAATCGCATGTATTATGGCAATGCTTTGTTGTCCTCTGTAAATGAAGACCTTTTAAGCAGGCTCCAAGTCCTGCAGAACATGGCTGCCAGACTGGTGTTGAATCTTCCTCCAGGATCCCCCTCGGCCTCAAACTTAAGACTCCTCCACTGGCTCCCTGTCAGAAAAGGAACTTGCTTTAAGATTCTCTGCCTAATCATAAAAACATGGAAATGGTCCTGGTTACTGGAAGGAGAAATTCAGCTGGTATCGCCAAAGCAGGGCTCAAAGATCCAGCAACACACTTCTTTTAAATTCTATTAAAATCCATGCAACCAGAATGGGGGGGAGATCTTTCTCCTTCCTCATGCCTGCTTTCTGGAGTAAACTGCCTCAATACTTGTGCACCATCTCAAGGCATAATAATTTTTGTGGGGAGCTAAAAACTTGGCTGGTTGACTCCTAATGGCTCTGCTTAAATTAACATCTGAGCTTTTCTGCAAGCGCCATGACACTTTTGGGTGATATGATTGCGCTGAATAAATATTCCTGATTTGATTTGATGCAACAGGCAGTAGGGTGACTGCTTACCAGTTACTGGGTATTTTAAGGATGGCACTGCTCAAGTTGCATCGGGACCGTGACCGTTTTGGTACACAGTCTTTTAGAATGAGGCAGCTATGGCGGCAGCGCACCTGAGATGGTCCTGTGGCAGAATCCGGCAGATTGGGATATGGAGGTCGAGATGCTGCGAACGCTATGTGCACAAATAGGGGATAACAGGGTAACAAATAGATGGGGTAAAGGGGGTAAAATGGGGGGAGTATGGACAGGATCTAATGGTTCTGTTTTCTACCGCAGGATGTGTGAGAGGGCCAGGAACCAAGACAGTTACCAGGATTGTGGGACACTAATTTGTGTACTGGGCAGCAAAGTATGCGGACCAACAGGTGTACAGGCGTAACCTGGAACTGAGGAGCAGCCACCACAAGGTCTTCTGGTGGAGTAAAGGAGGCCTGCGTTGGGGAGAGCTGCTACCATGGTTGACGAAGTTGATACTTCAGAGAGGTTGCCCGGACATATTATTGATAATTCTTGGGGAAAATGATCTGGTGCATTTATCTGGTTGTTCATTGCTACAGGATATGCAAAGGGATCTGGCAGCAATAAGGAGAAATTTTTCAGGCACATGGGTCATGTGGACTGAGTTTGGAATGGGGCTGTCAAACATGCAACAATTGATAAACGCCTGTAGAAAATTCAAAAGAGCAAGGAGGGTTTTTCTGGCAGGCTTACGATATTAAAGTGATTGCTCATGTGGGACTGAAGGAGGTGGAGTCATGTATGTTCAGAGATGATGGGGTGCACCTTTCATGGATCGGGAACACATGCTATACAATGGAAATGTGGAATGCCTTGGGCAAGTTGTGGAATGAATCTTTATGGTGCCAGAGGGCTGATTGATTAGGTGAAAGGTGCACAAATTTTCACTGGGGTGAGGCAGGCAACCGCCCTCAAGGAGTTTACTGGTTGCCGGTTCTTTGAAGGGGTGGGGAGTCACATATGGGCAGATCGACCCCTCGGGGGGAAAGTGGGCACATGTGACAGACAGTGGAAGGAACTTCAAGAGAGGATGATTGGTTAATTGGAGGACAGGTGAAGGAGATATTGGGTATATGGAATAAGGTCAGAGTGTAAATAGGGAGGAGTGAAGTGGATGAGATGGTGAGTTGCAAAAGGCGAGAGGAGAGTGAGATAGTGCTGGTTTAAGTTAAGATGTAGAATTGGATTGTTGTTAAGATTAATAAAATTCAGTTAGTATGTTGCAACCTTGTCCTAATAAATGGTCATTTATGCTCTATATGGTTTGGAGTGTGGTTTATTGCATGAGGCCAGATGTGCCCCCTGAACTTATCTGCCACATAGCCGCCCCCCCGGGACTACAGGAAGAAAATGCATATACACAAGTCACCGTATTTCCTTAGTCTGTCAGTGCACATTCCTTTCTTCTTTTGGAAACACACCCAAACCATGCATACATTATGACCTCGTACGGAGGCGGGGAGCCGCAAGCCTGCACTAATACACACGTCTCCATGGTGGTACTAGCTGTACCTTGATGGGCTGACCGGCCGGCACGGCTCCAGTGACCGCACCCCTTATGTCCTTGAGTCAGCCCATTCCGTCAGTCATTAAACAAACAAATCTGGCCAGGCACCCAACAAGGCCATTGGCCATCCTCCATGTTGCTCCTATCCTCCCCTCCCCCATCAACCAACTGCGTGACAGGGAAAGGGCAAAGATGTGCCATATTTAAGGAAATAAAGTGTATTCTTGTCCTTTCCCTTGTGCTGGCACTCTTTTGGCAGTCTAGTGCCAACGCGTTGCATGAAGGATTGTTTTTGTGCAGGAAGGGCACCCTTCATTCTCAAAAAACAATCCTGGGAAGCATATTCCTCTTTATGAGGGTGCTGCAGAACTTTTGTTGCAAAGTACCTGGGATGGGTCAAAAATCACAAGCCAAACTGGTGCGGGGAAGGTGATGCATTGGGTCCTTGCTCCAGGGGAGGTGATGAGTTGGTTCCTTACTTCAACGCAGGGGAGGTGATACATCATTTCCTTACTAGAGAGGAGGCGATGCGTTGATTTCTTACAGCAGCCCCAGCGTTGATGTAGATGTGGCACACATGTGCAATGCGTGGAGATCCGTATGCATTGGAGGTCGATGCGGTGGCGGTCACAAAGGCGCTGCGCCGATTTCTTCAGCCCTGGTCCAACAATGTATTGGTTCTTTTAGTCGCACAGCAGGGCCTGCGTAGGAGTCGGTGTGGTGAGCTCGGACTTTGGAGACCAGTGCACAGGACTTGGTGTACAGCAGTTTTTCGGGCTGCTGACAGGTGCTGTGTCGATTCTTCTTTTGCACGGGCCATGCAGAATTTTCTCCCACACAGCGGCGCAGCATAGAATAAAACAGCCACAAGAAAGGCAAAGCCTCGATTTTTATAGTTTCTTCAATTCTTCACAGCTTTCTTTAGCAGGAACAACCTCCAGGGGCCCAGAACTAGAGTTGGCACCACCTAGCAGGTCAGAACTCCTAGCAGTGGAGTTCAATGAAGCTGTTTGTGAAGTCATTGTGTCCCTAAAACTTCAGAACAGGAGCAAGCACGCACAAGCCCTTGGAGATTCTAGCAAGCAGGTTTCAGAGCAAATTCCAGCCTTTATCCTCTCCTTGGCAGAAGCAGCAACTACAGGCCAACCCAGCAAGTAATCCTCCTCATTGCTCTTCAGCTCTTCTCCTTGTCAGACGTTCCTCTTAATTCCAGAAGTAAACTAAAGTTCTGGGGTTTTAGATCTACTTCTTATACCCTTTTCCCTTTGAAGTCTTTGTCCAGAGAGTTTCTCTTGCTCAGTAAATCCAGCTCCGTCCTTCCTGGTCCAGCAACACTACAGGGGGTGGGGACAGCATTATGCAGGGCAGCCACAACCTACTCGTGTGCTAGTGACAACTCCCCATGCCACTCTAGCCCAGGATGGCTCATCACAATATATGCAGTGCACACCTCAGCTCCCTTTGTGTGAGTGTCTGGAGTGAATGCACAAACAATCCCTGTCAGTCTAAAACCAGATGGTTAATCCACAAGCAGACAGAGGCACACAGGACGGTAAAACAAGAAAATGCCCCACTTTTGCTTACCCAGTCACCTCAATTTGGGCCCAGCCATATGTAGATAAGTCTTGACCCTACTTCAATGGGAACAGTCCAACTGGAAATGGCAGTCCAGGTCCTCCCTTAATCAGAACACAAGCAACCCATCATCGGTTTCACCTGTATTAGGGCTCTACAGTTGGGAAGAGCTTAGTTCCAGTGACACTGTGTGCCCGGGACACACGCCTGGACATACCTGTCCTACTTAGGCCATCCCACAGAAGTATACACAAATGTGATGGATGGAATGCTTAAATTAATTTCAGTCACTGGTTATTACTCAGGGCTGCATCCCAGTCTATCATTACTTTGCACATCATGCTACCTCAGTTTGGACCTAGTAAATCACCCTAAAACACTAGTGCAGGTCCTCTCTCAATGGGAATACAAGCAACCCAAAATGGATATCACCCTTAATAGGGCTCATCAGCAGGGTATAGCTTGGTTGCAGTGGCACAACGTGCACGGGACGCATGTCTTGGCATACTCAATCCACTTCGGGCAGCATACTGAAGTATGCAAAAAAGTAATGGATGGAATGCCTGAATTAATCTCAGTAACTGGTAATCACTTTTTTTGGGCACCACACCTCCTCTGTTTGGACTCAGTCATATGAAAATCAACGTTGATCCTGTCCCTGGTGGAACAGTACAGCCCAAACTGCAAGGCAACGTCCTCTCTGAACTGAAACACAAGCAACCAGTTATAAGCAGAACATGTGGATGTGTGAATTATATTTGTATTTTGATTAATGTTGACAATCATTGCCACCTTTAGTTTAAACTTAAGCATCTTCCTAAACCATTGTCCAAAAGTGTCAATGTTGACTAAATCATGCAAAGGGATTGGTGGCAATCCCTTTGGCTGTAATGCAGCATCAAAAGGCACCATGATGCATAAGTGGGTGGGCGTTGGAACTTCCAACTTAGATCTCACCTTGTCAGGTATGGCGGACCAGGTAGCTATCAAAATCAAAGAAGGCCTTTACCTCACACCTCTGGCCGTGCCATGACACTGGTGGGTTTAAATACACACTCTTGACTTGCCATGCGACAGAGATTTGAAAAAATCTTAATCAGCTTTGCTGACGGGAACCAGACAGCAATGATTGCTCTGTGCCTGACTTTAGTCATCAGCCTTCCCAATTTTGATTGGTTGTTTGTTGTGATACTGATGGAGCAAGGATTCGCACGTAATGCGACTTGCTCTCATTCATGAACCTCGTCTAATGTATAATCATATTAATCCAACTGTTCGTCATTTATTTAGCATTTTTCCCCAACACGCGGGTGTCCCCACGAGGCTTGCCTGTGTGTCTTTTCATACTAACAAAGCTTGCACTAGAAGAAATGGCTGCTTCGCTGAAATTCAGTCTGCGCATGCGTCGGTCATACTCATGTGATGTGACGCACTCGCATTCTGGAGGGAATCTGTGCTCATGCGCACTGTTGCAAACATGGCCGCTTGTCTCTCATCACGCTCTACGCTTGCAATTGCTGCTTTAGCCTATCTGTCTTTTCACACTAAACTTTAATTCTATAGAAGTTATAAAGTAAGGGGTGTGTTTAATTTTAGCATGGTATACAGTGTGATCATTTTATATGTGATTCTAATTTGTTCTTGCTTACTTTTCATGTATCGCGTCTCTGGGGCTGGGAAAATCGGGAGAGGAGCCATACTTGAGGCTCTGCTGGGCACCGTCATGTGACCGGGGAGAAACTCTACTGCGCAGAAGCTGAAACAAGCCAGCTGGCTCCTGAAGCCCAATGCGCCTGAGAACCCAGCACAAGATGATGAAACTCACCTTGAAACCTAGAGACTTTGTTGCAATGCCTTGTACACTCGTATTTTCTATTGTATTCCTATGGATGGGAACGTGAACCCAAGGGGCGGATAAGCAAAATTAAATAGTAATGATGTGAACTCTGAATTCTAGGAGGCGACAATGTCCAAGTCACCTCTTCTGACCAATCATAACGTGCGAAACTGTCACTTGCAACATTGGTGGGTGGTCTAAGGGTCCCCAAACAGTATAATTGCCCTAGTTTAGCTTAGGAAAATTGTCCGACTTGTCAGAGTAGCAGACCTGTCACTGACCCTACGAACTCTATAGGTGATCCAATCTTGAGTGCTGCGGAGCACTCTGTCCATACTTTCCACAAACTCCTAGGGGTGGAAATAGTCTTAAGTGCTGGCGGAGCACTTTGCTGGGAAATTCGAAAACCCAATCGGGGTTACTGGTGGATTACTTGCAGATAGGGGTAACGCAGGCGTTGCTTCCGAAGCTGTGGGTGTTGGTCGTACCTTGGTGAGCCCAGTCCTGAACCTAATCCTGAGGGGTATCCTGTCCTGACTGCCCGTGAGCTGTACCTGCTCGCATTCTGGCATTCCTTTTCTGAGGGTCCTTGTCCCCGTCCTTCCAAACTGACCCGTGGCCAGGGTTAGCCTTCATTCTAAATTAGGTAATTATCAATCTGTGGGTTTGCGTCTTCCAATCTTTTCTCTCACTTTCTCTCCTTTCTTAAATAAAGCACTTTTGCCTGTGATATTGCCCTATCTCCTTGAAATACAAATTATATTGTTTATTAGAATTGTTCCACTTCTCTCCCCACCTTTAGGAAAGTAACGAACTGTCATATTTTATTAGTGTGTCCCCGGTTTTTCCCCCCTCCTTTAGCATGGTTGCAGTAAATGTAGTAAGAATAGCATAAGTAGTTTAGTTCAAGTATACACTTCAGGTCCCCTGTTCTGTTCATGCATATGTTGAATTGCATGTTTTCTAAATACTCATATCCTTCGATGTCCCCTTAGTCTCAATGGTCCTTGCTTTAATTCATAGTTATATTTTGGTTGTGATCCTAATGCTTGATGTGCTATTTTGTATCTTGCTTATCCTGACATATATTTTTTGAATCGTTAGATAAAACCTTTTAACCCCATCAGGTGTCTGTGGTCATTTTGCGGATTATAATGTGGACAATGTACTTTGGGTTATAAAGTGTATTTCTTTCAGGACCCCTGTCACCTATTCCCTGCTAGCTCCTGATCCGTCTGGAGTAATGTGCCCGTGGTAAGTCAGGTACATGATTAGCAGTGGTGAGAAGTCAACCCCGAATTACTCATAGTAGCGTGTATTAACTCACCCGGTTCACGCCAAACGTGAGTCATTGGTTTGAATGTGCACGCCAGGGCCCAGTGCGTGTGAGAATCAGGAAATCCAGTGACCCGGGTGAACTGCGCGCTCTATCAGTAATTTTCTGGTAGCAGAGGTAATGGTTAGGACTAGTTAAATTAGGTAGACAGGATAGTTAATAAACAAACCGTGAGAATAATATATATTGGTTCAAAGTTTTGAAATGTTTTAAGGATTTATATGTACATGTATATGATTTTTGCATTGCTGCTATAAATGTTACATGTTGTATTAACAAAGAACTGTTTGTAAGCGTTCAGTGTAGTCCGAATCCCCGGGGAAGTATATAGCTGACGGTGAGTAGAATCCGATCAGCTGGAAAAGTCACTGGTTTAGAGTCATTAGTGTAGGGTTAAGAAATACCTGGAAGCACTAATTAGGATCTTTTGCATCTGTATAATTGATAGCCACGAGTCCTTTGTATAAAACTTCCCTTGTGATATCACCTAGAAAGGGTCACCTGTGGGAGGAGTAGTAGGGTCTCCGAGGCTTGTCTGGTAAGTAAGATAGTTCGCTGGTGAAATCCTGGCTCAGTACATATCCCCGACTAAGGTGGATGAGTCGGAAGAATAACGGGTTCTATATTACTAGTGTGAAGGGTCAGGCAAAGAAGTCTATCCAGAGTGAATGAAAAGTAGACAGAAGTGGTTTACTTGCAGTGAGAGGAAATTTTTCTATCTATTTAGAACACTCAAACATAGTGGCAGACGTTGTGTGTTAGTAACTAGGTTTTGCACCTGCACTTTAGGAAAAGTTAAAAGTTTCCGTTACCTTGTGAAGGAGGGAGTCGGGCGGAAAGCTGCTCTGACGTCACTCCGTGCCGCGCTGGTATTGGTCAGAACAGCGGGTGTGTAGTGAAGCCGAATTTGTAAGGGAGGGGTGAGTGCCGGAGCGTGGGACTTGGTCTCGCGAAAGGCCGCGCACCCATTGGATAAGGATTTCTGTATTTACAGTGTTGATTGGTTGCTACAAAATAAGAGTCGCGCTAGCATTGGAAGTACCAGAGTAAACAACATTAATCAGGCCGAGTTGGAAGCGAGCCTGGAGAGGCATATGTGGTATCCTGAGTTCTTACCTAATCCGCAAAACTCAGGCTTCTATAAGGAACAGATTATACGAGGTAGACCGCACATGATGTATGGAATAAAGAGAAAAATGTCATTTGCCGACAAGATAAAGAATTTCTTCAAAACAGATAAGCCCATTAGAACAAGAGAGGGCGTGATCATTCCTCCACCGAATACTCCTGCTTCTTTCATGAGGTTTGAAAAGGGGTATCATACCTGTGTATGGCTAGAGAATTGGGCAAAATATACTGCAGATGACGGAGTTCTAGCATTTCCTATTGATGGTACCTTTAATGGTAGGATCCTGTTTAACTTAAGGACCCGTATGAATGAATTGCATCCCAGACCCAGATTGACCCAGTACGAAGCTTTAGAAGAGTGGGAAATTGAGGCTTTGGAGAGAGATAGACCCCGGATGGACAAGGGAGTGAGTAAGTGGTATCCGAGGGTCCATAGAGAAACCAAAGAGCAGAAAATGAAACAGTGGAGACAAAGCATGATGACTGAGGGATTGTTTCCAATGATGGGGGTATTAGAACAAGGGAAAGGAAAAAGTAAAGAAAAGACCCATCACACTATGCCCATAGGAGACTCTGAAGATGAGCAGCTAGAAGATTTATTGATGAAAAACCCCCCTCCCTATGTAGCCGAGTCTGAGCCTTTGAATTCACCAAATCCGTTTGCCAAATATCCCAGATGCCGGAGGGATAGCGAGACAGATGGAACAGGTACAGACAGTAAAACCAGTGAAGGAGATGGGTTTTGCAGACCAAAATCCGCAGTCCCGAATTATCAGCCGTTTGGAGAAGGACCGCCAAGATTGGTCACTCCTACTGCCCCAAGTATTTACCCTCCCTTGGTACCTCAAGTTTTGCATGACAATCCCACAGGAAAGGGTTTGAGAGAACAAGAAAAGGAAGCCCTGGCTAGGCAGCGAGATGATTTAGTCCGGACCATAGCCCAGATACATCCCCATCCAGATTCCCTGACTATCCCAGTGACCATTGGACCCGCTATTCCTCTTTATAGGGATAACCTGGCTAGTCTTCGTCCTCCTGTTATTTCCCCAATGATGCCCACCCCTAACCTTCCACCCCCGAGAAAGGAAGTATTCATAGATGACGACCAAGAGAGTGAATGTGAGTCAGTGGTTCTAATGGATTTGCCCATTAGGGAACCTAGGACTGGCGTGTCGGGGGCAAGAAGTCAGAATAGGCCAAAAGAAGTTTTGATTGAAGGTGCATCTGGGGTTAGGAGTGCCACAGTGGTATCACCAGAAGAATTAGACAGATGGACCAAAGAGTTGGAGAAAGAGACCACTCTCCAATCCAGACCCTTAGAGATTTATAAACTACGGATAGAAATAGAAGAAATGATGGCTGGAAACGTCGGATTAGAGCGCTTAAACTCATACAGTGAAGAAGAGTTACTGTTTATCAGTAAAAATCTTACCCGAAATGCTAGATTGCTCCATGAAAGGATAATGGACACAGCCACAGAAATGGGAATCGATGCCAGTCGCTCCAAAATCCTTCAGAAGCCCTACAGAGTAGATTTTTCGGATAAAGACTTAGAGAGTTTGAATGTGATAGGAAAACAGATCCAGATAAAGGAATTACTGAAACTATTGCAGAAATGGGGAGAGATGGGGAAATGGAGAACCCGGTGGGCAAAGAAAAGGGAAGACAGCAGGGCTAAGTCTCAGGCTTCAGAATTCGTGTTAAAGGAAGTAACCCCGACAGAAAAATTGTGCCCCATGAGAGAGGTCCCGGGAGGAAAATATGTCCATGTCCCTTGGTCCCGACAGGATATTGTGTCATTTACAAATGACTTCCCGAAATTACGGGAAAAGCCTGTTGACTGGTACCGACAGGTTGAACGCTTCATAAAGGTTCAGAAATGTCTTCTGAAAGACCTGGATGGGTTTTTCGACATTGTGGTCCCTGTAGATTTGTGGACCGATTGTAAAATTGAAATTGATTGGCCCAGTGAAGAATTTCCAAGAGATGAGAAAACAGGAGCTCCCGCACCTGAAGTAATGAGGAAGTATGAGCAAGTCATACAATACCTCAAGAAAAAGGTGCCCGCAAAGGAGACCGATTGGACCAGAATAGATAGAACCACCCAAGAACGTGATGAAACAGTCCATTCCTTTTATGAAAGGTTACCGCAAGTATTCAAAACTTACAGTGGTATCGATAATGTGGATATGAAAGACATGACCCATTTCAGTTACAGATTTGTGCTAGGATTAAGGCCTGAAATATCTCAATGGATTCGGGATAATAAAATAAGTTGGCAGGGAAAGCCCATAGATGATGTCCTGAAATACGCAAAATATTGCGAAGATGAAATCGAAAATAAAAAGAAAGCCCTCAAGGAGAAAGTGATGTGGGCACAAGTCAAATTGGCTGAACAGCAGGAAAAACAGTTAAGTAAATTGAATTCCAATAATAATGTCCAGAATGCCACTGCTGGGGGAGGAGGGAAGCCCCGGGCAAAATTAAGTCGGGAAGAGGCTATGAAGAAGTTCCCCTGCCACGGGTGTGGCCAGTTAGGGCATTGGAGAGACGAGTGTCCACACCTGCAGGCCGGTAATGCCCCTATAAATGGTTTAAATCCACAGGTGCAGAAAGAGGGGACGAAAAGAAACCAGCAACAGGTAAAGCAACCTCCAGTACCTCGCGCTCCTAGACAGAATTACAAGAACCAGGGCCAGCAGAATGAAAGGGCGGAAATATGGGAGGGAGAGAGTGGAAGCAATGCAGCAATTCCACAGTACCTGTTAAATGACACTTTTCTCTGTGATGAACAAGATTGACGGGGCCTGAGAGGGGAGGACAAGGAGTGCGTGCTTGGCGCCTCCTTACCGGTAGACCAGACTGGACCATACATTGAAGGGAAGGTTGAGGGAAAAGACATCACCTTTCTGTTGGACACTGGTGCTACCCGGTCCACTGTGAGAACAGTGGATGTTCCTAACCTACCCCTCTCGGGAGAAGCTATCCAAGTAGTGGGTGTCTCGAATCAGATAATAAGTACTCCAGTAACTGAACCTATGGAAATCTCCATAGGAAACTTTAAAGAAATGCACAGATTTGTGGTCTGTGATGCCAGTCCCGTGAACCTGTTAGGTCGCGATTTGTTGTGCAAAATGAACTGCACCATCTTTTGCTCACCAAAGGGCGTTGAAGTTCAGACCCCCGATGAAGATGGTTTGTACAAACTAATGTTAGTAAGACCTGATGCTGACATTAAAACGTTGTCAATTGAAGACTTACCTGAAGAGCTGCAGTTGAGAGTAGTACCAGAAGTGTGGGATTTCTCAGGAAAAGATGTAGGCTTAATGGCAAACGTGGACCCCGTTAAAATAACAATTAAGACAAATGCAGTATACCCCAAAACAAGGCAGTACAAAATGAGTGCAGAAGTGAAGGCAGGAGTCGCAACTGAAATTACCCGATTGCTCGAAGCAGAGATCATAGAGGAAGTAATGAGCAGTCCCTGTAATTCACCTATCATTGGGATTAAAAAGCCTAGTGGGAAATACCGAGTAGTGCAGGACCTGCGCAAGGTAAACCAAATTGTTGTACCCTGCTGTCCCATTGTGCCCAACCCTACAGTGATCTTGTATCAGATTCCGTGGAATGCAGAATGGTTCACTGTCATTGACCTGTGCCATGCATTCTTTTCCATCCCATTGCATCCAGAAAGCAAGTTCCTTTTTAGTTTTGAATTTGATAGCCATATCTATGTCTGGAATCGTGTCCCCCAGGGGTACACTGAAAGTCCTTCGATTTTCAACCAGATATTAAAGAAATGTCTTGAGACCCTAATATTACCCGGAGAGTCCGTTTTGGTACAGTACATAGATGACCTTTTAGTGGCATCTAAAACACAAAATGACTGTGTCACCGACACCATTGCCTTGCTGAATCACCTAGGGAAAGGGGGACATAAAGTATCCCCTGACAAATTGCAGTTCTGTAAGAACTCAGTAAAATATCTGGGGCACCAGATAGAGAAAGGGATCCGAAAAGTCACCACAGAAAGGATCAAGATAATTAAAGCAATGGATCTACCCCGAACTCAGAAAGAAGTGAGGATGTTTCTAGGAGTTGTGGGGTACTGCAGACAGTGGATTGTGGGATTCGCGAATCTAGCTAAACCTTTGATAAAAATGACCAAGAAAGGAGTGGAAGACCCAGTCAGTTGGGACAGCGAAAGCATGTCCGCATGGGTAACCTTGCGAAATTGTCTATGTACCGCACCTGCATTAGGTATGCCAGACTATTCCAAGCATTTCGAACTATTCTGTGACACCAGAGAAAATTGTGCTCTCTCAGTCCTGACCCAGGAGCATGGGCTGGTCAGGCGTCCTGTAGCCTATTTTTCAGCCACTCTAGATCCGGTGGCTGCTGGACTGCCCGGATGCCTGACAGCAGTAGCTGCTACTTGCGTCAGTCTGGAGCAGAGTGAAAATATTGTTATGGGACATCCTGTCACAGTATATGTTCCACATTCTGTTGTAATTCTACTGACAAGAACCAAGACCCAGTATCTCACACCTAGTCGGCTGACTAAGTATGAGAGAATTCTGATTGGTGCTGAGAATGTAACAATTTCTCGGTGCAATGTCCTAAACCCAGCCACACTGTTACCTGTTCCCCTGGATGTAGAAGACGAAGGTGAAATGGAACATAATTGCATTGATCTAACGGAATTTAGCACTAAGCCCCGACCTGACATCAGAGAAGTAGCATTGCTTGATGGGGATCATACAATGTTCGTGGATGGCTCATGTTTAAGACATGAGAGTGGAGGTCTGTGTGCTGCCTATGCTGTTGTCACGTTGACAAACACCATAGAAGCCTCTTACCTATGCGAAGTAAAATCAGCCCAAGTAGCTGAGCTCATCGCTCTGACAAGAGCTTGTAGGAGGGGAAAGAACAAAAGAATAACTGTTTACACCGACAGTCAGTACTGTTACGGGGTTGTTCATGACTTCGGCCAACTGTGGTTACAAAGAGAATTCATGACTTCCTCAGGTACCCCTATCAGAAACGGAAAGGTGGTACAAGAATTATTGGAAGCTATTCAATTGCCCAAAGAATTGGCTGTGGTCAAGTGTGCGGCTCACAGATCAGGAAATGATGATGTGACAGCCGGGAATAGATACGCTGACCAAATTGCCCAATTTTGTGCCCAACACCAAATGTCCCTCCAAATTGGGTTGTGGGGTGGACACAGCTGCCAACTGATGTTGTTTGATAATGTGTCAACGTGGGATGAATTGAAAGACTTACAACAGTTAACAGGCAGGGAAGAAAAGGCTAGATGGAGTGAAAATGACTGCCGAATGAGGAATGACGGTGTGGTGGTAGACAAAAGTGGAATGCCCGTGCTGCCCGACAGTCTGATAGATCCCATGGTCCGAATGATACATGAACCGACACATATGGGAAGGGATGCCATGTGTCGTGTGTTTGACAAAGTGTTCTATAATTCAAGGTTCAGGAACCAGGCGGAAAGGCTTTGCCAGAGGTACCTAGTGTGTCAGCAATTCAATGCAGGAAAGAGGACTGTAGTGGAACAGAGTACCATCGGCAAGGCAGTAGGTCCCTTTGTTAGAATGCAGGCAGACTTCATAACCATGCCCAAATGCAAGGGATATAGATATATCCTGGTCATAGTTTGTCTATTCTCCCGGTGGGTGGAGGCTTACCCAGCGAAGAAAAATGATGCCCTAACTACAGCCAAGCTATTGCTCAGGGAGTTGATACCTAGGTTTGGGATCCCTGAAACGATTGAAACGGACCAAGGTGGGCATTTTGCCAACAAAGTCCTAGAAGAACTCTGTAAAGCCTTTAAAATGAAGCAAAGACTGCACTGTGCCTACCATCCCGAGGCATCTGGGGTGGTGGAACAGATAAATGGCACGATAAAGTCCAGACTGGCGAAGATGTGTGATTCCACCAAAATGAAATGGACAGACGCTTTGCCCCTTGTGCTGATGAGTCTGAGAAGTATTCCAAATCGAAAAACAGGCCTGAGCCCCCATGAAGTACTAATGGGGAGAGTGATGCGACAAGCATGGGTGCCTGGACACAAACTACTAAGCATTACTGATGATTTGGTGCTAGAATACTGCAAGCAGCTGGGTGACCAAGTGCGTTCTATCTCCCACCAGATTGGAGAGACAGAAGACGACTGGCCCAAGACTCCAGCACATAAGCTACGACCAGGCGATTGGGTGGTGCTGAAGAAACACACCCGGAAGAGTTGCCTTGGACCAAAGTGGGGAAAGCCAAGACAAGTGATTCTTGTCACCACTACTGCTGTAAAGTGTGCTGGTGTGCCGAAGTGGATCCATGCCAGCCACACAAAGCGGGTAACCGGAGAAAACGCGACTGAAGCTGAAGGCAGCACCGCTGAGGAGACTCCCGAGGAGAGTCCGGATCTTGCTGACATCGAACTGCCGAGCACAAGTCGAGACGTTGAGTGGTACCCTGCCGACGACCAGGTTCATGATCCAATACGAACCAGGAAATATTCCTACCTAGACAGTGAGTGGGATAGTCCAGGTGAGACAGAACTAGAAGAAGAAGGTCAGGTCAACAAGACACGCATCACACCTGATCAGGAAATAGTACACGTAGGGATAGATCAAGACGTCGACACTCCACCTGAGACTCCGGAGTCTGAAAAGGGACAGATAGTGGTCAGAGCTGAAGTTCATGCGGAAGACAGTGAAGAGAACGAAGTGCATGAACCAGAACAGATAGAAATAGATGAACGTGTTCAGGAATCAGACTCCAGTTCACCTAACAGGGAAGAAAACCTACAAAGCGAACCTGAACAGGACCAGTTTGAGGACCAGGCAGAAGAAATAGAGATAAGACCTGGGACTAGTCAGACAGGGAGGGAAATAGACTCTGTGAAGCACAAGGAGAAAAATAAGAGAGTGCACGAGGAAGGCCAAGTGTCCTCTACCACTGGAAGTCACAGAAACAAAAGTACACCCAGGTACGTCAAAAGGCTAAGACTCCGAATAAAAACAGTCGAGGAGAAACTGAAAGACCGTGAAAGGGCTGAGAGTGAAAGAAAACCAGCCCGAGGCAAGTTTCTGAGAAAAAGCGACAGATTGAGGAAACAGAACAAACTGTATCGGAGCCCCGAATGGACATACCTGGTGCTGGAAGAAATTGATGAGCCCAATCACAGTGGGAAAAGTGACGAGGAGTCCGTCACTGATCGGAGTTCGGACGAAGACCCTCCTTGAGGCAAAACAGAGCGAAGCTTTGGTGTAAAGAAAAGAAAAGGAGTTGCAAAAGCCACCTGTAAGCTAAAATGTCTGATTCAAGCGTAGCTGGGAGATCCAGATTTGGGTGTTGTAAAACTTGCTGTAAGATATGCTTGTGTAGTATAGCAATGCTAATAGTAATGTGGATAGGATTAACCGTCTTTTTACCTTTTATGATAAGTAAAAATCCTAACCTGTCCCCTACTGAACCCGAAATATTAGACACAGACGTTGCACGGACTGCAGAAACACCACGAAGCTTAGAACCACATGACAATCCAGTTAAGCAAAGACACACACGACAGAATTTAGAAGCATCAGATGAGGGTGAACTGCACTTTCACAAGATGAGAAACCGGACGCATTTAAATGTTTTTGCTAACTTGTTAGTACATTATGTAGAAGCTATGGAAATAGAAGACTGTTATGTCTGCATGAAGCTACCTACATCTGTAGCTGAAGGTGTGACCTATCACCACTTACCCCTAACCTACGGAATTTCTTGCAGTATATTAGCTACCTTATTTTATAGAAGCACTTTACAGTATTACTATTCAAATGCTGACGTAGTGTTCTCTGAACTTCCTATTAGAGGACACCTGAACCTTGTACATATTAAAAGTGACGTAACACGTTATATGGGAGAATACTTTCTGACTATAGGTAACATAGATTTAGATGAAGCAAGACAAACTAATCTGACCTGTTCTCTGCATGAGCAGGAAAAGATGTTCATAAAAATGGCAGATAGAAGGAGGGAAAAGTTTCAGAAAAGGGCAAATGATGAAAAGGATAGAGTCCCTAGGTGGGCTGAGCACATGGATAACACCTCTCAAGGCGAAGCTAATCCTGCTTTGTTGCTGGATTTTGAACGGAAAGGAAAACTTTGTCTCCATAGGGAAAGGACAGAATATTATAACAATGTATTCATTGGTTCCAGCGAGTGTGAACATAATTATAAGGTAATTGGAGGTTGGGGTTTTAAAAACGGGTCAGAACCTGTGTTTCCCGGAATATATTATATATGTGGGAACAAGGCTTATTTCAAATTGCCGGATCACTGGTATGGAAGCTGCTACTTTGGCATTGTTTTCCCGAAAATATACCATGTGAATAATGCTGCTGGAAGCAATGATGAAGAAACTAATGGCTTAGTGCGTAGTAAACGTGAAAGTGTAGGTGAAATTATAGGTGATATCTTTAGTGCACTGATACCTGGAATGGGGGTAGTTCTGAACACTCATAGAATCTGCAAATTGTCTACAGTAGTGGATCGGTTATCTACTGACACTGCTGCTGGATTCCTGCTGGTCAATACTGAAATGGTTGCGATCAGATCAATGGTTTTGCAAAATCGCCTTGCTCTTGACACCCTATTGGCAAAAGAGGGCGGAGTCTGTAGAATGCTGAAGGCGCAACATTGTTGCACCTACATTCCTGACAAAAGTATCGAATTAAAGCAATATGTGAAGAACATAACTAATTTGGAAAAAGAGCTCAAACCATTAGAGGTTGACAGTGCCTGGACGAGACTGACTGGAGGTCTCTCCTCTATAGGTAGTTGGTTTTCTAACTTAGGTAGAAACATTTTGTGGAAAATACTGATGCCAATAGTGGGAATAGGTGTGATTGTGTTGATAATTTTCATCTGCTGTAAATGTCAAAAGTGCAAAAGAAAACTTGTAAACAAAAGAGGGGTGAAGAGAAACATTGACGAATTAGAATTAGAAGAATTGAGGAATGAAATCTACAAAAAGGTGAAGAATCACCACTCTCATAAAGAAGCCGAAAGAAAAATCAACAATAAGTTCGTTGAGATAGAAATGAATGATATGGAAGAATGAAAGTTGGCATCTGTTTCCTTTGTAGTGATGATAGTAAATATCATCAAAGAGGGGATTGATGGAGCAAGGATTCACACGTAATGCGACTTGCTCTCATTCATGAACCTCGTCTAATGTATAATCATATTAATCCAACTGTTCGTCATTTATTTAGCATTTTTCCCCAACACGCGGGTGTCCCCACGAGGCTTGCCTGTGTGTCTTTTCATACTAACAAAGCTTGCACTAGAAGAAATGGCTGCTTCGCTGAAATTCAGTCTGCGCATGCGTCGGTCATACTCATGTGATGTGACGCACTTGCATTCTGGAGGGAATCTGTGCTCATGCGCACTGTTGCAAACATGGCCGCTAGTCTCTCATCACGCTCTACGCTTGCAACTGCTGCTTTAGCCTATCTGTCTTTTCGCACTAAACTTTAATGCTATAGAAATTATAAAGTAAGGGGTGTGTTTAATTTTAGCATGGTATACAGTGTGATCATTTTATATGTGATTCTAATTTGTTCTTGCTTACTTTTCATGTATCGCGTCTCTGGGGCTGGGAAAATCGGGAGAGGAGCCATACTTGAGGCTCTGCTGGGCACCGTCATGTGACCGGGGAGAAACTCTACTGCGCAGAAGCTGAAACAAGCCAGCTGGCTCCTGAAGCCCAATGCGCCTGAGAACCCAGCACAAGATGATGAAACTCACCTTGAAACCTAGAGACTTTGTTGCAATGCCTTGTACACTCGTATTTTCTATTGTATTCCTATGGATGGGAACGTGAACCCAAGGGGCGGATAAGCAAAATTAAATAGTAATGATGTGAACTCTGAATTCTAGGAGGCGACAATGTCCAAGTCACCTCTTCTGACCAATCATAACGTGCGAAACTGTCACTTGCAACATTGGTGGGTGGTCTAAGGGTCCCCAAACAGTATAATTGCCCTAGTTTAGCTTAGGAAAATTGTCCGACTTGTCCGAGTAGCAGACCTGTCACTGACCCTACGAACTCTATAGGTGATCCAATCTTGAGTGCTGCGGAGCACTCTGTCCATACTTTCCACAAACTCCTAGGGGTGGAAATAGTCTTAAGTGCTGGCGGAGCACTTTGCTGGGAAATTCGAAAACCCAATCGGGGTTACTGGTGGATTACTTGCAGATAGGGGTAACGCAGGCGTTGCTTCCGAAGCTGTGGGTGTTGATCGTACCTTGGTGAGCCCAGTCCTGAACCTAATCCTGAGGGGTATCCTGTCCTGACTGCCCGTGAGCTGTACCTGCTCGCATTCTGGCATTCCTTTTCTGAGGGTCCTTGTCCCCGTCCTTCCAAACTGACCCGTGGCCAGGGTTAGCCTTCATTCTAAATTAGGTAATTATCAATCTGTGGGTTTGCGTCTTCCAATCTTTTCTCTCACTTTCTCTCCTTTCTTAAATAAAGCACTTTTGCCTGTGATATTGCCCTATCTCCTTGAAATACAAATTATATTGTTTATTAGAATTGTTCCACTTCTCTCCCCACCTTTAGGAAAGTAACGAACTGTCATATTTTATTAGTGTGTCCCCGGTTTTTCCCCCCTCCTTTAGCATGGTTGCAGTAAATGTAGTAAGAATAGCATAAGTAGTTTAGTTCAAGTATACACTTCAGGTCCCCTGTTCTGTTCATGCATATGTTGAATTGCATGTTTTCTAAATACTCATATCCTTCGATGTCCCCTTAGTCTCAATGGTCCTTGCTTTAATTCATAGTTATATTTTGGTTGTGATCCTAATGCTTGATGTGCTATTTTGTATCTTGCTTATCCTGACATATATTTTTTGAATCGTTAGATAAAACCTTTTAACCCCATCAGGTGTCTGTGG